>NC_139002.1:46399358-46999358 GCF_964374135.1 Grampus griseus
TGAGAAAACTCCCCGAGGCCAGGAAAAGAACCAACCAAAAGGATCAGAGGGAACAGTGTCCACAGATCACACAGGCCCAGGAAAAGTACCTGTTCCCAACAGTCACAGTAGAAAACTTCATCATTCCTGGGGCACTGGGTAGAGTAGTAAGAGTCTTGCCTCAATACTGGGGAAAATTAACCCTGGACTAAATGCTGCTCTGGTTCTGCCCAAAAAAGCTCAAAAGGAAGACCCCAAAGAGTCAACCTGTTTCAAAATAACTTAACTGCCTCCCAGAACAAAACTCAGTATTTGTAGGAATACAAAAGTCTCAAGCACCAAACAAGGTAAAATTTACAATGCTTAACATCCAGTAAAAAATTATCAGGCATGCAAGGAAGCAGGAAAATATTGATATTATCCATAATGAGGCCAAAAATCACATAACTGAAACTGACCCAGCAGTGACAAAAATAGTAGAATTAGTAGACAAGGACATTGAAACAGTTATTTTTTTTAATATTTTATATGTTCAAGAAGATAGAACATGTTAAGTAGTGACATTGGTGATTAAAAACAAGACTCAATGTAAACTTCTAGAGATAAAAATTACAATGCCTGAGATGAAAAATATATTGGATGGGATTAGTGGCAGAAGAAAGATTGGTGAATTTGAAAACATAGCCAAAAAAAAAAAAAAATCCATAATGAAGTACAGAGAGAAAAAAGCTGGAAAAAAAAGTGAACAGAGTACCAGTGAGCTGTAGGACAACCTCAAACAGAAAAATATAATGGGAGTCCATGAATGAGAAGAAAGGTAGGGACATAAAAAAATACTTTAAGAAATAATTAGCAGTTTTTTTCCAAATTTAATGAAGATGATATACCCACAGATCCAAGAAGCTCAGTGAACATCAAGCACAAGAAACAAAGAAATTTACACTGGGGTATATCATATTCAAATTACTTAAAACCAATGACAAAGAGAAAACTTAAAAGCCGCCAAAGAGAAAAGACTACTTACTCACAACAAATAATGATAAGTATGACAGTAAATTTCTTGTTGGAAACAATGTAAGTTAGAAGACAATGGAAGTTAAAGCAATGTCTTTAAAATGCTAAAACCAAAATCTGTCAACCTAAAATATTTTACCCATCAAAAATAACTTTCAAAAATTAAGTAACTATAAAGACTTTTTTCAGAGATAGATAAGTTAAAAGAATCCTCACTAGAAAACCTGCACCACAAGAAATATTAAAAGAAGTCCTTCAAATAGACGGAAAATAATACCAGATAGAAACCTGAATTTGTACAAAGGAATGAAGAGCACAGAAATGGTAACTACATGGGTAAACATAAAGACTTTTTTCTTATTATTTAAATCTCTTTAAAAGGCAATCAGCTGGAGAGAATTCTGGGAAGATGGTGGAGTAGGAAGCACCAGAAATCTGTCTCCTCACTTAGACAATGCAGAATCTATCTCAGAATCTATCTCTGTTTTGGAAATCTGGAGTCTATTAAGTGCTTGCATCTACCAGGTGAAGGTTTGGAGGGTAAAATGCAGTTAATTTTGGTCAATTTCAGCTCTTAGCACAGTAGCTGCTATCTATACCCCACCCCCATCCCATAGAAGGCACCTGTGTTCCTGCAGCAGTCAGGGTGGGCAAAAAGGAACCTGTCCTCCAAAAATCAGTGCTCTGTTCTCTGACCACGGATTGCTGCTTCTGATCACAAAGGTGATGACAAAGAGGCAACCAATCATTGTTACACCTCCTCCACCCCACTGTTACAAGCCCCTCTCCCTCCAGGTGAAGTGACTTCCACAAGATTTAAGGGCCAGCACCCTGTTCCCCTGCTTCATTTTTCACTTCTTCCCCTTTTGGGAGCCATGCATTAAAGACTAGGACATTCAAAGGCAACTGCATATATGGGGGAAATCAGTAAGTCACTACACATGCTCAGGGAAAAGCAAACACTCAGAAAAGACCATAGAAAATCTTAAGTTTTCTCTTCAGACTGATTCTTGGCACAGAAACAGCCTACAAGAAAAAAAACAAAAACAATTCACAAAAACAAAAAACGGCAAACTCTGATAAAAGAGGAGAATCTGATTTCCAGAGTTACCACTTTATTAGATTCAGTATCCAATTTCCAACAACAACAAAATCACAAGGCATACAAAGACACAGGAAAGTATGGCCCATTGAAAGGGAAAAATAAATCAACAGAAACTGTCCCTGAAAAGATGTTATGGCAGATATACTAGACAAAGACTTTAAATTAACTGTCTTAAAGATGCCCAAAGAACTAAATAAAGACATAGAGGAAGTCTAGAAAACAGTGTATGAACAAAATGGAAATATCAATAAAGAGATAGAAAAGCTATAAAGAAACCAAAAAAATTCTGGAGCTGAAAAGTAAAATAACTAAAATGAAAAATTCACTATGGTGATTCAAAGGTAGATTTAAACAGGCAGAAGAAAGAATCGGTGAAGTTGAAGATAGGACAATGGAAATTATTGAGTCTGAGTAACAGAAAGAAAATAAGATTGAAGAAAAGTAAACAGAACCTAACAGACTTGTGGGACATCTTCAAGCAGATCATCATATGCATTTTGGAAGTCCCAGGAGGAGAAGAGAGAGAGAAAGGGGCAGAGAGAATATTTAAAGAAATAATGGCTGAGAACATCCCAAATTTGATGAAAGACATGAATATAAACATCCAAGAAACTCAACAAACTCCAAGTTGGATGAACTGGAAGAGACCCACGCTGAGACACAATGTAATCAAACTTTTGAAAAACAAAGACAAAGATAGAATCTTGAAAGCAACAAGAGAGAAGTGACACATCACATACAGGGGATTCTCAATAAAATTAAGAGTTTTCAACAGAAACTTTGGAGGCCAAAAGGCAGTGGGTCAGTATATTCAAACTGCTAAAAGAAAGAAAAAACAAACAAAAAAACAATCAACCAAGAATCCTTTAACTGACAAAATAGTCCTTCAAAAGTGAGGGAGAGGAAATTCCCCAGTGGTCTAGTGGTTAGGACTTGTGCTTTCACTGTCAAGGGCCCGGGTTCAATCACTGGTTGTAGAACTGAGATCCCACAAGCTGTGCAGTGCAGGAAAAAAAAAAATGAGGGTGAAATCAAGATATTCCCAGATAAACAAAAGCTGAGGAAGTTTATTATCTTTAGGCCTGCCCTGCAAGAAATGCTAAAATGCATCTTGCAAATTGAAATGAAAGGACATTTGAAGTAACTCAAAGCCATATGAAGAAATAAAGATCTCAGTAAAGGTAAATACATGGGTAATTATACAACATAGTACTATTGTAACAACAGTTTGAGATTTCACTTTTAGTTTTCTACATAATTTAACAGACTGATACTTCTTTTAGAAAGGAAATTGACTGTCTATAGCAAAAATTATAAGTGTATTTCAGGATTTATAAAATATATGAAAGTAAAATGTATGTCAACAATAGCACAAAGGCTGGAAGGGGGAAATGGAATTATACACTTGTAAGGTTCTTATACTATACGTGAAGTGGTATGTTATCATTTGAAGATAGATTGTGACAGGTTAAATATGTATACTATAAATCCTGTACTTAACCACTAAAATAATACAACAAAGGATTATCACAAGTAAGGCCCCTAAAATGGAATTTAAAAACAAGTTAATCCAAAAGAAGGCAGAAGAAGAGAACAAAGGAAACAAAAACCAGGTAAGACAAATAGAAAACAGCAGGATGGTAGATTTAAACCCAACTATATCGATAATCATGTTAAACATAATCTAAGTCATCTAAACACCCCTAATAAAAAGGCAGAGATTGTCAGGTTAGTTAAAAAGCAAGACCCCACTATAGGTTGCTTACCAGAAACACATTTGGAATATAAACAAATAGGAACAAACTAAACGGTTGGCAAAAAGTATACCACTCTAACATTAATCAACAGAAAACTGGAGTGGTTATATTAACATCAGACAAGTTAGATTCCAGAGCAAAGGATGTTACCAGAGATAAACAGTGTCATTTCATAATGATAAAGGGGTCAATTTATGAACAAGACATAAAAATCCTAATTTTTATATCCTAATTATCCTATTACTTTTATGCTCTTAATAACAGACCTTCAAAATACATGAAGCAAAAACTAAGTTGAGAATTACCAGTTTTTTATTTTCTTAATATAAAGACATATCTATAGCTTATTATTTTTATATAAACTTTTAATTCATCACTTAAGATATAACATTTATCTTGAAAAAGGAAATGACCCATGACTAAAATCTGATGCGTTGACCCAAAACAAATTACTTCCAGATTTTTAAAAAGCTTTTCCACAAGAAAAAATAGCAGACCCATATGGCTTTAATGGTGAATTCTTCCAAATATTTAAGGGCAAAATAATACCAAATTTACAAAAACTCTTCCAAAGAATAGAAAAAGAGGGAATACTTTTGATCTCACTTTTTTAAGACCAGTAAAACATTAATATCAAACCTAAAAAGGACATTACAAAAAAGAAAAATTACAGGCCAGTGTCTCTTTTGAATGTAGATGTAAAAATCCTAACAAAATATTAATAAATAGGATTCCAGGGCTATAAAAAAATACATAATGCATCATAACCAAGAGGGGTTTATTCCAGGAATAAAAGGACAGTTTAACATTTTAAAATTCCATCAGTGTAGGGCTTCCCTGGTGGCGCAGTGGTTGAGAGTCCGCCTGCCGATGCAGGGGACGCGGGTTCATGCCCTGGTCCGGGAAGATCCCACATGCCGCGGAGCGGCTGGGCCCGTGAGCCATGGCGGCTGAGCCTGCGCGTCCGGAGCCTGTGCTCCGCAACAGGAGAGGCCACAACAGTGAGAGGCCCACATACCGCAAAAAAAAAAAAAAAAGTAAAAAAAATTAAAAAAGAAAATTCCATCTGTGTAATTCATAACAGTAACAGAATTTTAAAAATAGGGGGAAAGCACAATCATTTCAATAGATGAAGAAAGCACATTTGATAAAACTAAACATGCATTCACGATTTCAGGGGGAAAAAAATCCTCAAAAAGTAGAAATGCAGGAAAAATCTTTTATTTTACAAAGGTTATCTAGTAATAAAACACTACAGCTAAATCATTCTCAGTGGTGCAATGGTCAAAGCTTTCTCCCCAACAAAATGAGTATGTCCACTACCACAGCTTTTATTCACTATTGTGCTAGAGGCCCTAGACAGTGCTATAAGACTAGAAAGAAATAAAAGGTACACTACTGGAAACAAAAAGTACAATTTTCATTTACATATTACATGATTGTAAAAAAAGAAAAACTGAAAATATATCAACTATTAAAATCAATAGTAAATTTAGCAACAAGCTCTCTAGATATAAGATTAACATATTAAAAAAAACATATTTCTATATACTAGCAAGAAACTATCAGAAAATGAAAGTTTTAAAAATACCACTTCGGGCTTTCCTGGTGGTGCAGTGGTTGAGAGTCCGCCTGCCAATGCAGGGGACTCAGGTTCGTGTCCCAGTCCGGGAAGATCACACATGCTGCAGAGCGGCTGGGCCCGTGAGCCATGGCCGCTGAGCCTGCACGTCCGGAGCCTGTGCTCCGCAATGGGAGAGGCCACAACAGTGAGAGGCCTGCATACCGCAAAAAAAAAAACAAAAAAACAAAAAAACACTTATAGTAGAATGAAAAAAATCAAATATCTAGAAACAAGTTTAAGAAAAGTCCCATAAAGCTAATATTGAAAACTACAAAATATTTCAAGTTTGTACAATAGAAAGAAATTAAAAATGACCTAAATAAATGGAGAGCTACATCATGTTTATGAATCAAAAGGCTGAATATTGATTTCAGTTTCCCCCAATTTGATGTGTGGATTCAATGTAAATGCAATCAAAAGCCCAGCATGAATAGTTGGTGCATATTGACAGGCTGAATCTTAAATTTATATGGAAATACAAAGAACCTAAAATAGCCAAGATAATCTTAAAGATGAATAAAGTTGGAGAATTTATACTATCAGAGTTTCAAAACTTATTATAAAGCCGCAGTAATTAAGACAGTGGGGTATTAGTGCAAGGATAGACAAATAGACCACTGTAACAAAACAGAGTTCAGAAATACACCTATACCTATAGAGTCACTTGGTTTATGACAAAAGTATCACTGCAATTCAGCAGGGAAATGACAGTCTTCTTCATTAAAAGGTGTTTCAACAATTTCATATTCATATAGGAAAAGCAATAAACCCTACCTCACATCAAACCCCAAAATTAATTCAAGGTAGATCATAGATTTAAACATGAAAGCTAAAAAAATAAAGCTCTAGAAGAAAATGCAGGAGAGCAACTTGACAATTTTGGGGTAGGTAAAGATTTCTTAAACATGACAAAAAAAGCACAAACCTTTAAAGACAAAATTGATAAATTTGACTTCATTAAAACTGAGAGCTTCTATCATCACAACACATCAGCAGAAGGTTGAATAGGCAAATCACAAACTGAGAGAATATATTTGTAATACATATATCTGCTACATCTGATGAAGGATTATATCCATATTTATATAAAGAACTCTACAGATCAATAAGAAAGCTTTTAAATTTGGCAAAATACTTGAACATGACCTTCTTAAAAAAGGAAGCTAAACATACATCTACCTTATGATGCAGCAGTTTCACTCCTAAGTATATCCTCCCCAAAATAACAAATTGAGTGCAAATGTCTGTAAAAACTTGTATAAGAATGTTTATAGGGGCTTCCCTGGTGGCGCAGTGGTTGAGAATCTGCCTGCTAATGCAGGGGACACGGGTTCGAGCACTGGTCTGGGAGGATCCCACATGCCATGGAGCAACTGGGCCCGTGAGCCACAACTACTAAGCCTGCGCATCCGGAGACTGTGCTCCGCAACAGGAGAGGCCACAACAGTGTGAGAGGCCCGCGTACTGCAAAAAAAAAAAAAGTAGCAAAGAGATTCTTGAAGAGACTCTTTCAAGGACAGCCTAAACCTTTCCCATTCAAAATATGGTTAATGGAGAAGCAGGAGCAATGGCAGTACCACCTGGAACCTTGCTGGAAGTGCAGACCCACCCCAGACCTACTGAATCAGAATCTACACTTACAAGCTCCCCAAATGATTAGTTGGTACAGTAGAGTTTGAGAAACACTGGCCTAAACTGCCTAGTAGATGCAGAAGTAGACTAGTGAACGAATTTAAGAACTATTTGGAGGGAGATGTGATTGTACTTAGCATAATCATTGAATGGATAAGGTGGGAAGGAAGGAGAAATCAATAGTGATATTTAAGCTGTGGGCAACTAGCTTGATAGAAATTAATGCCATTTCCGTTTTTTTTTTTTTTTTTGGCTGCACCACCCGGCTTGTGGGATCTTAGTTCCCTGACCAGGGATTGAACCCAGGCCCTCCGCGGTGAAATCACGGAGTCCTAACCACTGGACCACCAGGGAATTCCTTAATGTCATTTCTTAAGATAAGGGATATGGGAAGAGGCAGAAGAAGGAGATGAGTTCTGTTTTGTATATATTGATTTTGAAGTTCTTATAGGACATGAGGCTCTTCAGGAGTTCAGAAAATAGATCTGGAATCATCAAAATGTGTTGGAATAGATTAGATCACTCTAGAACTGTACTTTCCAATACGGTAGCCTCTAGCACATTGAGCACATGAAATGGGATTAGTGTGACTGAGGAACTAAATTTTTAAATTTTGGTTTTAATGAATTTAAATTTAAAAGTTAAAGCAGAGTAAAATGTTTTCCCATAAATACAACTTCATTGTTTTGGTAATACTACATTTCACTTTAGCCTTTGAAAATTTGGAATCGAAACTGAGATGAGCTGTAAATACAAAATACACACAAGATTTTGAAGTTAGTACAAAAAAAGTGAACTATTTCATTAATTTTTAAATTGATTACATGTTGAAATGGTAATTTTTTGCATATATTGGATTAAAAATATATTATTAAAATTAACTTCACTTATTTTTTAATGTGGCTGCTAGAAAGTTTTAAATTATATACATGGCTCACATTATATTTATATTGGAAAGCACTGCTTTAGAAGTATACAGTGTGAAACATAGAGGGACTAGGATAGAATTCCATGGGTTTCCAAGGGATGCCATAAGTAGACAGTCAAAACAAAGCTCAATCATTTTAAGAAGGATATGATTAAACATGTAATGTTAAGTAAAATTAGGATGGAAGTGTCCAAAGAGGCCAATAATGACTTTGTGGATTAATTTAAGTGTGCGGACTAAAGTCAGATTGCAAGAGGTTGAGGAGTCACTGAGCTGTAAGGAAGTAGAGATAGCAACTCCACTGAAAAATCTGTCTACGAAGAAGAGTGGACCAAGAAAGGGTACAGATGTGTCATAGAGGGCTTTTTGTTTGAGAGGAGAGACTTGAATCTGTTTAAATGTTGTTGGAAAGGTGCCAAGAGAGGGATAAGCTATACAAGAGAAAGGGAATACTGATAAAGGCAGATCCCTGAGAAATTAACTCAGTATGGCCTTTAGAACAGAGATGAGCCTTGGATAGGTGGAACAAATACCTCATCCACAGTGACAGGCGGAAGAATGGAGAAGAGGATAGGTATAGACGTTGGGCTGCAGGAAGTGGAAAGCATTCCCGTCTGATAGTGTCTACTTTCTCAGAAAGTGACCAACTGCCAGCTGATGAGAGGGATGTAGTGTGCAGGAATTTTATAAAAAGAGAACAAGGGGATTTTTTAAACTGTTGTGAGACGTTTGGTCTCTTTTTAGGGATGAAGAAAGCTGGATAAACAGATGCTGCCAAACTTACAGTGCGCAAAGAGCAAGTTCACAACTTTCTTGAATCCATCCAAGTGTTGAGGTTGTAGGGCAACCAACCAAGAAAACAGGTGTGACAGTGGCTTACATAGACAAGGCAGAGGTGTACAAAGAAAACAACAGTTCAGCTAGGGTGACTGGCAAAAAGGGTGAAGTCTCCGCTACTGAAAAAAGGAGAGTCTCCACCCTGGTGCAGGCTTTTTCCTCATGAATCCCACTGAATGCTCACATAAAAGATTTTGAGAGTACTGGAAAAGTCCTCATTGTGCAAAACTCAGGGACAGAAACAACAGTCTTTGCTGGAGGTAGAAAATACTTTGCTGGGACTCTTCCTCCTACCTGCCTAGGGAAAAAAAAGCCTTAATCTGTGGCAGACAAAAGCTGTCACTCTTAGGGAACTGGTAAAAACTCACTGTGGCTGAGAGAATAAAAATCTGTTCCCACGGGCAGAGGCAGAAATATGTGTTGGGCTCAGAACTATGTTGGCAGAGGCAGGAGCACTAAGACCACATCCCCAAGACCCAGGAACGTGATGACTGCTTAAGACTGGGGCTTCATTAAAACAGAGAACATCTCCACCCCTCAACCCCCAATCCCTACTGCCAGTTAACTAGCATCAAGCAATAAGCAACTTGCAAGAGAGACCCTCTCTAAGGTGCAACACAAAGGGAAAATCTAAAGGTGAGGGTGGAGAAACATTAAAAAGAAAACCTCTGCAAACTACCCCCACCTAAAACACAAGGTATAGCTAGGGAAATTTTAAGCCTGTGGTGCAGTGACAGTAATCTCAAAGCCTCAAACCCAGGCCAACTACTAACCCTGGAATAAAGGCCTAGCACAAAAACTATTTACCTCAGACTCTAGACCTAAAGAAGATGTCTGGCTTTCAATAATAAAATGACAAAGAATGGGAAAAGGCAAGAAAAAAACCAACATATTCCTAAGAGACAAAGCAATCATCAGAACTAGACTCAGATATGACATATATATGTTGGAACTGATAGAGGATTTTTTTTTTTTGACTGTGTTGGGTCTTCGTTGCTGCGCACGGGCTTTTCTCTAGTTGCAGCGAGTGGGGGCTACTCTTCGTTGCGGTGCGTGGGCTTCTCATTGCGGTGGCTTCTCTTGTTGCAGAGCAGAGACTCTAGGCACATGGGCTTAAGTAGTTGTGGCGTACAGGCTCAGTGGCTGTGGCTCGCGGGCTCTAGAGAACAGGCTCAGTTGTTGTGGCGCACGGGCTTAGTTGCTCCGTGGCATGTGGGATCTTCCCAGACCAGGGCTCGAACCCATGTCTCCTGCATTGTCAGGCAGATTCTTAACCACTGAGCCACCAAGGAAGCCCATGATAGAGGATTTTAAATAACCATGATTAATATGTTAAAGGCACTAATGGAAAAGATGGACAACATGTAAGATCAGATAGGTAATTTCAGCAGAGAGATGGAAACTATAAGAAAAACATCAAATGAAAATACTAGAAATTTTAAAACTCAGTAAGAGAGATGAAGAATGTTTTCACCAACTTATCAGTAGACTTGACGCAACCAAAGAAAAATTTAGTGAACTTGAATATAGGTCTGTTGAGAATAATCAAACTGAAACACAAAGAGGGAAAAATGTGAAGAAGAAAAAAAATAAAATAAAAGAGCTGTGGCACAATATCAGTGGTCAAGCATACATGTAATTAGAATTAAAGAAAGATAAGACAGAAAGAATGAAACAGAAAAAAACTGGAAGAAAATAACCACCAAGAATTTTCCAAAATTAATGATGTCAAATCACAGATCCAAGCAGCTCAGAAAACACCAAGTAAGATTAAAAAACAAAAACCACTTAAGGCAAATCATTTTCAAACTGCTGAAAATAAAAGACAAAGGGAAAATCTTAAAGGCACCCAGAGGGGAAAAACAACAGTTGTGGTGAATGAGATGGAAGAGTTTATCAAAAAACATAAGATTGCTGAGCAGCACTGACAACCAAGGTGAAGTTAGAGATTGTGGTTACAGGATTTTTTTTAATGCAATACTCAGTGGCCTTTTACCAAAAAAAAGTACATGTGGTTGAACTTATTCAGAACTCAGGTTTTTCTGGTCCAGGTGATAGAAAAGGAATGGGACAAGGGGACTGAATATCAGTCTGGAATATATGCTAAAAAATCAGTGGAAGTAAAAAATGCCTGAGAACATCTAACTCTACAGGCTACAATATAATGCAAAATGATATCACAATATACTTTCAAGAAACAATGTTTTTAGGTTTTTTTTTTTTTCTTTTCTGCGGTATGCAGGCCTGTCACTGCTGTGGCCTCTCCCGTTGCAGAGCACAGGTTCCGGACGCGCAGGCTCAGCGGCCATGGCTCACGGGCCCAGCCACTCCGCGGCATGCAGGATCCTCCCGGTCTGGGGCACGAAACCGTGTCCCCTGCATCGGCAGGCGGACTCTCAACCACTGTGCCACCAGGGAAGCCCCGTAAGTGTCTTTTGAGAGGTTTTAAATTTGTGGAATTCTTATGCTTCCATAAGACTGCCATAAGGACTTCCTGTGTCAGCCTAATTTGTAATTTCCAGAGCCTTAGTTATCTTTAAGAGTATTAATGAACATCAATTTAATTGAAACATAATCTTGGATAAAGAGACAATATAATTTTACTATACATGTGCTCTTATTTAATAACTGGAGTAGCTCTTAGCTACCAGGTTCAAAAAGATATTCAGATGCCCTTATATTATGTTGGTATGCATATACATTTTGAAAGAATATAAAAGAATTTGTGTAGGTAAGAGGATGTCCATGCAGAGTAATAAACACTTTTTCTACCTAGATTAAAAAAAATTTTTTTTTGTCTTAAAACAAAAAGTGTCTGGTTGTGCTAGAATACAAGAGTACTTTTTGTAAAGACAAATTTAAGAGTATACAGAAAATGTAGAAGGTTTGAAGGGTGAACTTTGGGTTCATAATGAGCTACAAATAATAGGTTGGAAATGATTAATAAATATGTTAAAACTGTTGACAAAGTTGGTTAGGTATGATGAATGTATTCACAAAGATAGGCTCATGAAACCATTACTAGATGTTGTTACATAGAAGATAAGCAGAAAGAGTAAAACTATAATTTAGACTTTTTTTTCTTCTGGTAAAACAGCAAAGCTATCTCTGTGCTCAGCTGAGAGTTGTCTTCTCTCATTATTAAAGAATACCACTCTGAACATTTTGATATACTCAAATCATTTTTGAAAAAAGTTCCCCACTTTTGAAAATATTAAAGTTCCTAATAATCTCAGTCACATACTCTTTCATCTTTTATGCTTATGCAACAAAATTAACAAAAGTAGACTATGTTTCAACAAATGGTATTGGGACAGCTGGATATCCACATGCAAAAGAATGAAGTGGAGCCCTACCTCACACCATTCACAAAAATTAACTCAAAATAAATCAAATACCTAAATGTAAGAGCTAAAACTATACAACTCTTAAAAGAAAACATAGGAATAAACCTTTACAGATTGACAGAAAAAATCTTTTCTTAGATATGACACCAAAAGCATCGGTGACAAAAGAAAAAAGATAAATTAGACTACACCAAAATTAAAAACTTTTATGCTGCGACTATTACTCTCATCAAGAAAATGAAGACAATTCACAGAATGGGAAAAATATTTGCAAAATCATATATCTGACAAGGGACTTGTATCCAGAATATATAATGAACTGTTAGAACTCAACAATAAAAAGACAAATAACCAAACAATGGGCAAAGGATTTGAATAGACATTTTTCCAAAGAACATAAACAGATGGCCAATAAGCACACAGAAAGATACTCAATATCCTTATTAGACAACTGCAAATCAAAACTAGGAGATTACCACTTTACACCCACTGGAATGGCTACAATCAAAAGAAAAAAACTAGTGTTGACAAGGATGTGGAGCTATTGAAACCCTCATACACCACTCATGGGAAAGTAAAAGCTTTGAAAAATAGTTTAGCAATTCTTCAAAAAGTTAAACATAGTTACCATGTAACCCAGTAATTCCACTTTTAGGTATATTACCCAAGAGAGATGAAAGCATATACCCACATAAGAACTGATACATGAATATTCATATGGGCATGACTCATAATAGCCAAAAACTGGAAATAACGCAAATGCCCACCAACTGATATATGGATAAAATGTGGTATAATCATACAATGTAATATTATCAGCAATAAGAAGGAATGAAGCTCTGATACATGCTATAACATGGATGAATCCTGAAAAATTATGCTAAGTAAAGGAAGTGAGTCACTAAAGACCACTATACTACAGTGGTCTTAGGTAGTAGATCACTATACTATAGTGGCCTTATAGTAGACCACTATACCACTATACTATATGATTCCATTTATATAAAATACTCAGAAAAGACAAATCCATGGAGACAGAAAGTATATTCATAGTTGCTTAGAGCTGATGGGGGTTCTGGAGGCTGGGGATTAAATACTAATGGGTATGGAGTTTCTTTTGAGGGGATAAAAATGTTCTAAAATTAGATCATGATGGTTGCACAATCCTATGACTATACTAAAAAACACTGAATTGTACACTTTGAGTGAATTTGATGTTATGTGAATTATATCTTAATAAGATTTGTAAGCAGGCAAATGCTGAAAGCAGGTATATATAGAAAAGTTATGGAAATAGAAGATGTGGAAATAAAAAATTATTTAATCATTCTAATAAATCCATAAATCTAAAATGTAAAAATGAAAATGGCTTACAACTATTGACCTAAAACAGCTATCCTCTCTTCAACAAAATTATTGGCTGTCAGTTTTCAATTAATTCTTCATCTATTGCATTTTGACAATACAAGAACCAAAACGTAATAAGGTAGAACCTATTAGACATGTACTTGAAATCTAGAATCAGCATTTACAAGATGGATGTGTTCCCGGTTCATACATGACAACTCAAGTATAGTTAGTTAAATTCAGAAGACAATGCCCTTAACAGGTACAAATATCACGAAACTATGAAAATATGAAACACATGTTTGAGCTTGCTATTTTCTCATTATTTAACATTCTAATAAAGTCCCTTACTATCCTTTTTTTTTGTTCAGTAAATTATTCAAAAAGTGACTCAGAAGCATTTTTAGAAGTGGATCCATTGGGCACAGATGGTAAATGGTGTTACTATTTTTCCCAGTATACTAAATACAGATATCGGCTGAGACTATTTCCTGCCTTTGGATATTTTTCACTCATGTTCATATCTTGTCTCCTCTGACCACTATGATTTTGCCTTTCCCATACTGAGGCATAATAAAACTGTTAAGATGTCTTTTTTGCCTAAACTCTCTTGAGTTTCCTTCACTTTATGGAAAAAATGATAATAGGAAAAATTAAGTTTGGCATTCTCCAAATTTTAATAAATTCAAAACTATTCTAAAAGCCCTTTTTAAAAATCAAACTTAAAAGAAAAAGAGATTGACAAATACAGAGTTCAGCCTTCCTAGGTTAAACTGTGTGCAAGTAAAATTTGTTAATAAAATGCTTCAATGTGCCTTTGTCCCTTCAAGCTGCTATAACGAAATACCACAGACTCACATAATCAACCAAAATTTGTTTCTTACAGTTCTGGAGGCTGGAAGCCCAAGATCATGGTGTCAGCATGGTCAGCTGAGGGCCCTCTTCCAGGTCACAGAGGTCTCCATATATCCTCACATGGCAGAAGGGACAGACCTTTAGGAGAAAATTGGTCTCCTAGGAGTTTAAAAGAATAGATATTAAATCTTTTACGGTGAAATCTGACTCTGAACCTGCTAAATTCCACTGCAGAAGATTTAATAGTTGTTCCTTTAAACTCCTGAGACAAATTTCCTCCCAAAGGCTCCTTCTGATATTTGAGCTTTCCTCATACCATTAGCCCCAGTCTTCATTATTGTAAAAACTGGAACTTTACTCCAGGTCAAAATACTTCTGCTATAATCATTATAGCACTGTCAGCAGAACCAACATCACCAAGGGAGGAACAAATGCTGGAGTTATTCTCACTGTACTGGTTATTTTCTCCAAGATTTTCCAGACGTCTATGAAGGAACTAAGCTCCACTGAGAATGTGCCCACCACAAGGAAACAATTATTGGCTTACTCCTGTTGTGATAAAATATAGATAAAAATCTATATTCCTGATATTATCTGTAACTCACCAGGAATTACAACATCAATACCAGGCTTTTGTCCACCTCCTACACCCAAGCCTATCTTGGGTGTATAGGATAATTAAGAGGCTTTCTGATATTTAAAGCCCTTTTCTCTCCAGTGTAGCATGTATCCTTTAGAAGGGTAACAAGAGACTTCCAAAATGAAGTAGGTATTGGCTGCTCGGGAGAGCTCTCAGAAGTGATAACTGAACCTCTTTATGCATACTGTGCAAGGCTACTACTCCAGCAGCAAGAATACAATTAGAAAAGTGGTCCAAATTTTGCCTCATCCTCTGCTGTGAAAGCCCAACAAACCAGTTTAAATATACTACCCAGGGGACTTCCCTGGTGGTGCAGTGGTTAAAAATCCGCCTGCCAATGCAGGGGACATGGGTTCGAGCCCTGGTCCGGGAAGATCTTGCATGCCGTGGAGCAACTAAGCCCGCGCGCCACGACTACTGAGCCTGTGCTCTAGAGCCCACAAGCCACAACTACTGAAGCCTGCATGCCTAGAGCCCGTGCTCTACAACAAGAGAAGCCACCACAATGAGAAGCCCGTGCACCGCAACTAGAGAAAGTCCGTGCGCAGCAACAAAGACCCAACGCAGCCATAATTAATTAATTAATTTTTAAAAAAAACCACTACCCAGGACTGTCATGAACAATCACACTGTCTTTATATCCTCTTGGCAAGCCAAGGGACACTCTGTTTTTAGTTAATACTTCCTGTTGTATCTCTATAAAGATCATTGGACAGGTGAGATCCTGGTGGTTTCTGGTCAATGGGCATCACCAGTAAAAGTCAAAGGGCTCCCTTTGAATGAGACACAAAGGCTTTACCTTCATACAAAGAAGTAATGAATCCTATAGTCTATACACAAATGTGTAACATTACCAATATTAAACAAAACCTGATCAGTATTATGGCAATTTTGTTAATAAAAAACATATGAATTTGCAGATATAAAAAGTGACAACAAATCTGTTAATTGAAAAAACTTTTTCTTTCTTTGACCGCACCACGCAGCCTGTGGGATCTTAGTTCCCCAACCAGGGATAGAGCCCAGGCTACGGCAGTGAAAGCGCCTAGTCCTAACCACTGGCCTGCCAGGGAATTCCTCTGAAAAAACTTTTAATCTAAAGAAATACTAACTGAAAATAATTTCTCCATATGTAAAAATGTATATTTGATATGTTTTTCCAAAAGTCCCCGAATTCTGATATAGTTGATTTTAAGTTAACTATTCCAGCAAACCACTGTAAATATAAATGAAAGATTATAAATGCAATGCATTTGGCACAATATTGTGACTATGCTTTATTTTTAAGTAAAAAATGAATCATAGCCAAAACAAAATGTTTTGCCTCTGAATATTTCCAGCTTAAGGGAAAAAAGTCATTAATGATGAACATATTCTCATATTTCAATGTTTTTAATTTTTTATAAAGATTTTAATTAAACTTCATAGTCACTAAGCAGTTTTTAAACTTAGGTTTCATGATCCTTTTGACTTCATGCTTTCAAATAGAATGATTATCTTCAAAACATGACAAATTTCAGAATCCATTAAAAATTATTTTATTCAAATTATGTTTTCCAAAAGAGAGGGTTCTGTGCTAGTCGTCTTTGAAAGTTTTCATACCTACAAAAGAAAAACATATTTATAAGAAATTTAATTAGAATCTTTCATAATGTGACAAATGACTCATCAAAAAGCAAATAACTTTACATGTCATTTCTAAAATGCTAAGATTAAAAACTTAGAAAGTTAAAAGTTAATCTGGGAGTTTAATTATTAATTTATAAAAGACAGCAAGCATAGTGATTTAACTGGCTGTATCAGAAAGCACAAATCATAATAAATTTTATTAATTTTTTTATCTTTTGCAAATCTGAGAGCTAGAAGGGACCTAAGAAAAAATGAAATCTAACTCCTTCTCCCTCATTTCATAGATGAGAATAATTTGCTCAAGGTCACATAGCTACATTATTACAAAGCTCAAACCTAATACATTCTAGTACAATCCATGCTATACCATGCTACCACTTCTCAGCAAACTCTCCTTATGTATCTCCCCAACACTGGGATATTCAAAGTGAAAAGAAATATCTATAAAACAGAAACATAGAAAAGCTGAAGAAATAGATTCATGTACAGGGTGCAGTATAAACCACTCCGATGTTTCATACATGTTTATTTTAGATCAAGACTTTCTACTTATGAAAAAAAAAGTTCATTGATATTTCAAGCCTCATATACAGTACTTACAATTCAAAATATAAAAAAATGTACAGACCTTAACTGTGGTCCCTAAAACATAAGCAATTTTATTTTCCTGTCTTTATAAAGCCAAAATGGCTACTATATAACAAAATATTATTTGGGGTAAAAATTATTCCTAATGTGAACTCTAAAATACATACTTTTTAATTGCATGCAAATGTTAATGTATTCTGATGTCCACAATAAAAGAATATGTTTAAATGTCAAAGAAGAAATACATTCACAAGTAAAAAACACACATTTTTTGTAGGTTACTAGAAGCCTTAATATGAGAGCTACAAAATGCCTCATACCATTTCAGAACCACATTTGCCGGAATGAACATTTCAGATGGACTTGGTGTCATCTGGGCCTGAGAGACAGCAAATGATGAAGCAAAATTGTAGAAGTTGTCTAACATCTTTTGTGTGAACTAAAAGTTAATAATAAATAGATTAATGGATTATACTAAATACTCCATTTAGACCTTAATATTTTTAATTAAAAATGTTGTCATATTAACTTGGTTTAAGGACTGTGAGTTCTGAGACAATCTAATGCTGAACATTAAGGCAAGTCATAAAATGACATTATGCCACAAAATCGTAACAATCCGCCTTTAGTACTTTCTTTATATCTCAAAGAATTTCTATGATTATCAAATATTTTAAAGTTTATAACATATTCATTTTGGGGAAAAAAAAGAAAAAATGTTTTTTCATTCAAAATATCTCCTTTTATCTCCACCTTTGGAGATGCCCCTCTCCTCAAATACCACCCTCATCAAATCAACCTATTTTCTCATATAAAATAGTAACCATATCCAAGAAGTCTTTTTCTTACCAGAAAGATAAAAACTTAAGTATAAAAAAGGAACAACTGGTTACTCACCATCAATTACAAAGAAGAGAAAGGTAACACTATTTCATTTCTATTTCCTGGTCTGTTCATTCTCACTGCCCCTCAAATGGGCAAATCCACTAACATCCTCCAAGACTCCTTTGTCGAAGCAAGAAGTAAACTGATTCACATTTCTTGAGAATCAAATGGGTTTAAGCACTAAACCCCAAAATTAATGAACTACTAACGATAATACTACCTTTTATTCACTCAAAAATAATCTTCCCAACATCACTTTCTCCAAAACATAAAACTAGCCATGAAGGTTCTTGCTGTCTCTTTTCTACATGGAAGAAACATCTTATTAGGGTTTTTGTTTATTTAATAATATCGAGGTAGTTTAGTCCAAGAGACTCTACTGTCAAGGTACTTGAACCAATATCAGAGTTGAACCAATAAGATCACTAACTAAAAGATCAGTACCAGGAGAAAAAAAATCAACAGCAACCCTCCATACAAGCAAGAAAAATTTTTAAATGTAACTTTAAGAAGATCCAATTCATGACAGAAACAAAGTCTGTAAGATACCTAGGGGAAATGCTAAGACAAGCTAATAGTAAGACTTTTGTGGAAAATATTTTAAGACTGTCTTGAGAGATAAGAAAGAAAACAAATGAAAGGACTTATATACCATGTTGAGTGGAAAGATACAATATGTTCATGGATGGGAATACTTAATGTGATAAAGGCACATTAAACCTATAAATCCAATGTAATTTTCAACTAAATTCCAACAAGATTTTTCATGGCACTTGACAAGCTGATACTAAAATTATTATGAAAAATACCTAAGCCTATTTTGATGACTAGGAGGAGGGACTTGGCCTTCCAGATATTAAGATTTTTCCTGGCAAAGGGACAGGCAAATAAACTAACTGGAATAAAGGAGAGAGCCCAGGAACAAACCTAAGCATATGTGACACATGATATATGACAAAGATGCTATTATTCAGAATAAAAAAAAATGTGGACTAACTATTCATTTAATGGGACTAGAACTAGTTTTCCATAGGGGGGAAAATGAGTTTAGATCCCTTCCCATACCACACACAAACACAATTCAAAAAGTAAAACATTAAAAGCCTTAAGAACTATAAGAGAACATAACATCTTTACATATCAGCATAGGGAAGAATTTCTCAAATACAAAAAACCCACAAATCATAAAGGAAACAACTGATAAAATTTGTCTACAGAAAAATATGTCTGTATGCAAAAGACACCATAAACAATACTAAAAGACAAGGTAGGAGAAAAAATTTACAACATATACAACAAAGGATTATTATCCATAACACATAAAGGCCTTTTCCCAAAAAGCTAAAATTAAAAAGTGCCAAAAATAATACAACAGAAAATTGGGGAAAATTATATAAACAGTCAATTCCTATAAAAGAAAAAACAAATGCAGGCCAAAAATCTGAAAAGATGCTCAACTTCACCAACAGTCCAAAAAAAACCCCCAAAACAATAGTAATATTCTAATTTCACCTATCAAGTTTGGCAAAAATTTAAGGTCTTATAAATATTACTAAGAACGTATAAAAACATCTACCATTGGAAATGGAAAAACAAACTGCGGCTCATTCGTACATATGACATATGACAATTAAAACAAACTAAATCGATTCCATGTATCAACACAGATAAATCTTTAAAAATAATGCTGAGTGAACAACAGTAAGTTGTAGAAGTTTGTGCAGTATGATACAAACATTTATATCCATTTTAAAAACATACGAAAGGGTAAATAACAAGAAGTAAAAATAGAAGAACCAGAAAAAAAGGGATTCAACACAGAAGAGAAATAAAAGGAATTTCTGGAGTAACGGTGAAAGAAAACAATACCTTAACAACAGCTATGCAACAGACCAAGAGAATAATCAGTCCACAGTGGAACAAAAAAGAGAGTTCCAAGAGAAATGTTTCCAAGACAAATTTTAAATTGCTATATTTAAATATATTGAATGGGAATTTACAATTGGCAGAGTTTGGGCATAAATTATTAGAAATGGAAATACAGAAATCCATGCAAAGGAAAAAAATGAGAAATTTATTAACCAGGATAAATGAAAAGTTATACAGAACAAGAAATATAATCATAGCACTACACATGGCTCAGTTTTGAAAAACATTTACCAGGTCATAATACTGAAAACTTTGAATACTAACTTAATGAAAATCTATATTGGAAAGGTGGGGAGAAAAGATATCTGTGTATTTTGGAGAACAGCGGATTAAGAGAGCTAAATCATGTTATGTATCGGTAAGTCAATGGAAAATACCTATAATAAATAAATTAATAAAGAAAGATTAATCAAGTTTCTTCTGACACATGGAAATAAATACAAGAAGGAGGGAAAAAAAATGAGGGGGAGGTTGAAAGTGACTGCTGCTGAGAGGCAGAATAAAGCAGAATATAAAAGGTATAATAGAGGACAGCTGTTTTACATGTAAAACTATTTGATTTTCTAAACCATGTACTACTGATAAAAACTAAAGTGAAGTAAGAATAACTAAGAGCATAAATTAGAAACACGTTTAAAAACACATATACAAATAGTACTATACATGTTTTGTGAACAAATATGAAAAATTTTTTAAGTAGTAAAATACAGATAGGAAAGATATATAAAGTTAGAAGAGTAGCTACCTGGAGAGGAAAGGGAAGACGAGAAGCAGAGAGCAGTGGGCTGTATCTGTAACACTTTATATAATTTTTTAATTAGTAGCAAATATAGCAAAATGTAACAGTTAAATCTAGGTGGAAGTCTTCAAATATACCCCACTATAAAGAGAGCTCTGTAAGGATGGGTATTATTTTGTCTACCTATTTTTATCTGTTTGTTCTTAAAAAATGCCTCGCACACAATAGGTATACAATAAATATTTGTGGAATGCACTTTTCTATATATTAAAATATTTCATAATAAAACATTTAATAAAATACATATGCTTCATTAAAAAGCTCAAATAACTTATAATTATAGAGTAAAAAGTCTTCTTGCCCCTCTCCAGGGATAACATCACTTTGTCATGTATTTTCCAGACATTTTTCAAATACAATCTATATGGGACACTATAAGTATTGTTTTACAACTTGCTTTTTTCAGTATAGTTTATTTTTTTTAATTACTGACAAAATTTTTAACACCCAGATTCTGCCATTCTTTAATTTGGCCCATTCTCAAGAGATCATATGACAAGTCGGCGCTTAAATTCATGGCCACAATCCTCAAAAATGTGCTTCCTAGCAAGCCCAGAAGGTTTCTCTAGTCCATTCACCCTCCTCCTCTCCTAGAGGACTTGTTTAATAATCCTTTTGGTTTAGATTTCCAATACTTCTTTTCCCCTCAATCTTAGCTGATGACCTTGCTTCCTATTTCACTGAGCAAAGAGAAGGAATCGAGAGAGAACTTGCACAACTTCTCATCAGCACATTTACCAACCTCCTGTGTCTGTCTGTGCCCATATATCCATTACTATAAACACTGTCCATTATCCTATCGAAAACCTCCCAATACGGTCTTATTTCCTACTCAAGGACACCACTTTCACAAGCCTCCCCGCTCGCCTGCATCATCAATTTTTCTCTCACTAATGCTTCATTCCTGTCAAACATGATATAATATCACCGATTAAAAACAGAAAGAAAAAAAAATTCCTTGTCCCCATAGCCCCCTCAAGCAACCAGACCATTCACCTGCTGTCCTTTATGACAACACTCGTCAAGAGTCATCTATATTCACTGTTTCCATTTCCTCCTCTCCAATTCACTCAACCTCGCTGCAAACACCCTTTCCACCTCTATGAACTCTTGTCAAAATCTTTAATAACTTTTACCTTGCTGAATCCAATGGTTAATTCTTAGCCTTCATCTTACTTGACCCATCAGCAGTGAATACTACTGATCACTTCTTCCTTCTTAAAATCCAGTCTTCGCTTGGCTTCCAAAACAGCACTTTTGGGGTCTCCTCCTACTTCAGGCTGCTCCTTTCATTTCTCCTTATCCCTTAAGCGTCTCAACTTTGAAATGGCCCCAAGCTCTGTCACTGGCCAATTTTTCTATTTACAGTTACTTCTCAGTGATCACATCCCCTTCCCAACTTTAAATACCACCTCTACACTGATGACTCCCAAATTTTTACTTCTCTTGAACTCTAAGCTTGTCTTCTCCAGCTGGGTATCTAACAGGCATCCCAAACATAGTGCAATCAAAATTCAACTCCTGATTCCACTCCCAGCCCATACTTGTTCTTTTCACAATATTCCTGTGTTCTTGTTCCTGGATCCAACACCCTTGGAGCCATAGTTGATGTCTCTATCTCAGACCTCACATGTGATCCACACCATGAAACACCATTGGCCCCATCTTCAAATTATCTCCAGAAATCAACTACTTTTCATCACCTCCATTTCTACTTCCCCATACTTCCTGGTTCAAGTCATTAAAATCTCTCACCTAGATTTTCACAAGAGCCTCCTAACTGATCTTCCTCCTTCCCTCTCTGCCTCACTACAGTTTCTCTCCAAAGATGCAAAAGTGATCCTTTAAAAATGTAAGTTAGATCATATTACTCTCCTGCTCAAAACTCTCTTATGTTTTCTCTTCCAAACAGAATATAAACCAAAGTCTTTACAAAAGCCAATGAGGTCGCATATGATTTATCCTGCAGCCACCTCCCCCATAATCTCCAACCTCATCTCCCATCTCTCACCCTCGTTCACTCTACCCCAGACACAAAGTTTCACTTTATTCTTCAAACATAACAGGGCCTTTGTAATAGCTATAACTCTGCCTAGATCATTCTCCCCTTCAGGCCTCTGCCAGACAGGTTAAAAGTCAACCCTTATGGAATTGTGTCACTTTAAGCTCCACGAGGACAAGGATCTTGCTCATCAGGTTTACAACTGTATACTCACAGCCTAGCATACTAACTGTGGGAGGAAAAGAAGAAAAGTTAATGTTTAAACCCATTTTAAAAAATCACTTTGAGCTATTTTATCACTATAAAAACTTAAGTCTCACCAAAGCATTTATAAATTTTAAAATACCTATAGAGAGGAAGACAAACTGAAAATATTCATGGAAGCCAATAACTTGTATCATATGTGTTTACCTTCATTTTTACATGAATTCTATCTACCACCAAGCTAATTTCTAGAGTACAGAATGTGATTTTTAAATTATTTTAGAAAATAATGAAATGTACATTCCATTACCTGAGTAAATGAGTCAACTGAAGACACAGCAGCATTACCTACAGGAGTCTGCTGAGCCAGACTGTCCAATAATTCCACTGAAATTCCAATCTGAGCAACAGATGGAGTTCGGACAATATTCATGGCTCCAAAAGGGTGCTGGCTTCCTTCTCCTGAAAAAAATTAACATGTGCCACATATTTTAAATTTAACTTGTATACACACAAATTCCTTTATAAATATGTGGGGCTTCCCTGGTGGCGCAGTGGTTGAGAGTCCGCCTGCCGATGCAGGGGACACGGATTCGTGCTCCGGTCCGGGAAGATCCCACATGGCGCAGAGCAGCTGCGCCCGTGAGCCATGGCCGCTGAGCCTGTGCGTCCGGAGCCTGTGCTCCGCAACGGGAGAGGCCACAACAGTGAGAGGCCCGTGTACCGCAAAAAATAAATTAAAAAATAATAATAATAATAATAAAATATAAATATGTGAAGAGCCTCTGATCTATATGCACTAAAAAGTTCTGTTACATGAAAGTTTGTCTCTTCTCAGATAAATGTAAAAGGATGCCTAGCTTTTACCGTATTAACAAATAATTAAGAAAACCAAAATTTTCCTCACCAGAAAAATAGCTGTTACTTTTCTAAAACTTACAAAATTATTGCAGCTAGAAATGGAAATTAAGAGAATAAGAGAAAAATAAATGAGCATTAACTAGATAACAGATTCTCAATGCTAACTCTGAGGGAAGGATATTTAAAAAAATTTTTAGAATTAGTTTTAATATTTTCTGATTATTCCACTAAAGAGATTTCATTGCCATTAATACTGATAACGACATGGCATATTTTACTAAATGTCATAAATCACCCCACTCAACACCTGATGATCTGTTATCAAATAAGCAATAAAGGAATTTGCAGCTTATTCGGAAAATAGTAATTTTCGCCTTTACAATATATTTATTTACAAGTAAAATATATAATACATCATAAATATATAAAATATATCAAATGTGTATTTGATATATCTGAGCCTCTAAGTGTCAGCTAACTTATACATGAAAAAATAGACCAGTTTTATTAATCCACATAAGACATAATCAGAATAGTCTAAGAAAAAAAAAATCATACAATGAATAGATTTTTGATTTATCTGCTTTTTATATGACTATGTCTAAACAAATACTACAGAACTCTAGGACAACACACATCCCTAATAACTAGAACACTTACTGCAAGTATCAAGACTCATTAAATTTTCAAGCATATGAATACAAACATAACTGTATTTTTCTGTGCTTTAAAAATACACACACTTCACTAAACATGACTGGTTTAAGATATTTTTGGTATTTTGAAATTATTTGTTTTACTTAATTTCCACATATTTGTGAATTTTCCAGGTTTACTTCTGTTACTTCTAATTTCTATCAATGTGGTCGGAGAAGATACTTTGCATGATTTCAATCTTTTAAAATATACTAAGACTTGTTTTGTGGCCTAACATACAGCTATTCAAGGAAATGTTCCATAGGCACTTGAGAAGAATGTATATTCTGCTTTTGTTGCATAGAATGTTCTACATAAGTCTATTAGGTCTAGTTGGTTTATAGTGTTTTTCAAGTCTTCTGTTTCCTTGATGATCCTCTGTCTAGTTGTTCTGTCCATACTGAAAGTAAGGTATTGAAGTTTCCAACTATTACTGTTGAACTGATTATTTCTCCTTTCAACTCTACTTCTGCTTCATGAGGCTCTATTAGGTACACAAAAGTTTGTAATTGTATCTTTTTGATAGACTGACCCTTTGGTTTCGGTTTGCATAATTTTTTTCATCCTTTACTTTCAACCAATTTATATCTTTGAATCAATAGCTGTACCATGTTTTTTAATCCATTCTGAAAATCTCTACCTTTTAATTGAAGGGCTGAATTTCATGTTAAATAGATACTTGCCAGTGTACCATTTTAATTCCCTTATCATTTCCTTTATTATATATATATTTTTTTATTATAATCTTTAAATGGTTGCACTGGTGATTACAATTAACATCTTAAAATAGAACAACTCTAGTTTGGATTAATACCAATTTAATTTCAATAGTATACAAAAACTTTTGCTCCTATGTAACTGCTTCTCTCCCTTATATTGTTGTCACTAATTACATCTTTATACCTAGTATGCCCATAAGCAGACTTAAGAGTTTTTGTTTTATGCCATTGTCTTTTATATCAGATAGGAAAAAAAGCAAAGTTACAAAGTATGTATTAAGGCTTTCATAATTACCTGTATAGTCACCTTTAGCTGTGTTCTTTTTTACTTAACATGAATTCGAATTACTATCCCAGGTCCTCTCATTTCAGCCTGAAGGACTCCCTTTAGCATTTCCAATAGGGTAAGTCCTCTAGCCACTATTCCAATTTCTGTTTATCTGGGAATGTCTTCATTTCTCCATTTCTGATGGCTAGATAATTCTTGATTGACCTTTTTTCTTTCAGTACTTTAAATATGTCATCCCACTGCCTCTGGTCTAAATGTTTCTGATGAGAAATCAGCCATAATCTAGTAAGGACCCTTGTATGTGATGAGCTGCTTCTCCTGCCACTTTCAAGATGCTCTGTCTTTGGCAGTTTATCATGTCTTGGAGTGAAGTTTATCCTACTTGAGTTTGAGCTACTTAAGTGTGTAGATTAATGTTTTTCATCAAATTTAGAGTTTTAGGGCAATTATTTCTTCAAATATTCTTTCTACCCCTTCTCTCCTCTTCTTCTGGGACTCCCATTATGCATATGTTGGCATGCCTGATGGTGTCTCACAGGTCTCTAAGGCTCTGTTCATTTTTCATTCTTTTTCCTTTCTGCTCTTCAAATTAGGTATTTTACCTATCTTCAAATTCACTGATTCTTTTTTGCACCTACTCAAATCTGCTTCTGAAACCCTCTAGTCAAATTTTCATTTCAGTTACTGTACTTTTCCACTCCATAACTTATTTCCTTAAAAATTTTTTTCTATTGGTATCTTCTATTTGATGATACATCATTCTCCTGATTTCCTTTAGCTCTTCAAGAATATTTGAGACAGCTTCCTTAAAGTCTTTGACTATTAAGTCCAATGTCTATACTTCTTAGGAACAGTTTCTATTCATTTATTCTGTGAAAGGGCCTTGTTTCTTGCATGCTTCATAGCATTTTGTTGAAAACTGGATATTGAATAATGTGGCAACTCCAGCAATCAGATATTTCACCTCTCCTTAGGGTTTATTGATACTGTTTATTGTGGCTGTTTCCTTGTTTAATGATTTTTCTGAACTAATACTATAAAGTCTGTATTTTTTGTCATTTGTGACCACTGAAGTCTCTGTTCTATTAGGTTAGTGGTTAGCTAGTGAATGGAAAGAGATTTCCTTAGAAGCCTGGAACCAAAAAATTCTCCCAGTGTTTGCAGGTAGGCTTTATGTGTTGAGACATGCCTTCAATGCTCACGCCTTTGGGCTTCCCTTGTTGTACAGTGGTTAAGAATCCGCCTGCCAGTGCAGGGGACACGGGTTCGAGCCCTGGTCCGGGAAGATCCCGCATGCCACGGAGCAACTAAGCCCGTGTGCCACAACTACTGAAGCCCACATGCCACAACTACTGAAGGCTGCACGCCTAGAGCCTGTGCTCTGCAACAAGAGAAGCCACTGCAATGAGAAGCCCGCACACCACTACAAGGAGTAGCCCCCGCTCACCACAACTAGAGAAAGCCCCTGCACAGCAACAAAGACCCAATGCAGTCATAAATAAATAAATAAATAAAATTTATTTTAAAAAATACTCATGCCTTCAAGGTCAGCCAGCAGGAAGAGCTTAGAACCTTCTTAGGTCTTTCCCAAGCATGTGCACAGCCCTGGACACCCATGTGGTCTTTTAGATTCCCAGGAATCCCCAGGAGAATTTCAAAACCCTTGTTCCCCAAAGTATCTTATTCCCAGCCTTTCCTTCCAAGCTTTTTGGTTAGTCTGTTATTTGCCCCAACTGTTGTCACTGCCTCAGGCAGCAGTGACTAATACATTTACCTGTAAACATTTTTGACAAACATATGCAGAAAGTCATTTTAGCAGTGGAAGAGTTCCAAGTTAAAAGAGATAAAGGTGAGCCTTTTAAATCAGTCTTCCAGGGAACCACAGAACAAAACAAGTTAATTACAATTAATTGTGAATAAGGTCCATTCTGCTCCCTCTGGTATCAGTACCAGTACCAAGAACATGGTCTGTTATTTTCAAGGCTACCACTGAGCTGAGGAACAAGAGTTGGGAGCAGGGTAGATTAACTACCACAAAGCTCACCGTTCTTACAGAGATTCAGTGTTTTTTCTTGATTAAATGTCCCTCTGGTTGCGACAAGCCTTTGGTTAGTTTCCAGAGTCCTGAAAAAGTTGATTCTGAGAGTTTTTGCCAGTTTTTGCTGTTGTTGCTTTTATGGAGGGATGAACTTCTGGAGTTCCTTACTCCATCCTTTTAATTGTTTTAAACCTAGAATTATGCTAAGTCCAGAAAATGTACTGCTATTTGCCTGTATAACAGGCTCCAATGATCTCAATCAAGGAAAGTAGTTCAATACAACCTACTACTGCCTTAGTTGTAACTACCCAGAGAGTGATCGGCCCAAGCAGAAAGCCCTGTCATCTCTAACCTCCATCCTTTATCACACACAAGCTCTTGGCAAATAAGTGAAGCCCTAAGGAAAACTCTCTAAGATCTGTTGTAAAAACTGGGGCTAAGGAAATATTCTCTTTCATTTTAAAGCTCTCTGGGACTAAGACAACTTAAGATGGGAAAAACAAAAAAACCCTCAGTCTTCAGTAATCTTTAATCTATATTTTCAAAGAAATCCACTGTGCAGTTAAACCATTCCTTTAGTCAATCTTATTCTCAAAACGGGCTTGACAGAGTAATTGGTACCCTCCAAGTACATAGGTTCTTGTTTGCAAACCATATAATATTGGAAAGAAACATTGGAACATAATGTACAAACTTACAGTGAGTGTTTAATTTTGGATATGAATTCTTGACAGCCAAAGTAAAAAGATAAACATGATCAGTTACACTGAGTCTTATAACCAAAAAATTAAAAAACAAAAACAGCAGGGAAAGTAAAACATCTGACCTGGTCTTTAAAAAAAAACATACATTACAAAAAGTTCTCAGTAACATTCCAATAGTAAAAGCAGCAGCAAATCTTTTAAGGTTGTTTCTCAAAGTATCCCTCTTCACTAGCCTAACACAACTCAGAGGAGAAAATCCTATAGGAAACTAGTGCTTTACTGTCAGTATACAAGGAAAAGCAGTCATCATCATTTACTATCTGGGTGTGACTCTTTTTAAAACTATATACACTTCATTTCACAAAAAAATGTTCAAAAGAATGAAGAGATATTAAAAAACTTTATTAGAATTTTCGTACGTACTAAAGTACAGCAAACTCAAACATCCATTCCAGATTTCCCACATTTGCCTGGTTTTTAAGTTATAAATAGCCAAAATGGGCCACGTTCTCTGAATACAACTGTTCCTCAAATGTCACTAATAAATGTGGATCTCTAATAG
This sequence comes from Grampus griseus, assembly GCF_964374135.1. Lineage (NCBI taxonomy): Eukaryota > Metazoa > Chordata > Mammalia > Artiodactyla > Delphinidae > Grampus > Grampus griseus. The sequence continues at coordinate 46,428,329 of NC_139002.1, forward strand.
ATTCGAGCTTATCATCACTTCTGGTCTTTCTTCTGGCAGTTGCATTGTCAAAGTGCAATACTTGAAACCTTGAAATTTTGAAAATTTTAATGGCTCATAATTTATTGAAGAAAGAATGGCTACCCTCTTTGATCTGTAATTTGCAAAACATTGTCATTTTCAGACTTATAAACATTATTTAGAATAATCAATCCAATTAGTTTCATTCATTTCTACATTATCTTCTCATCACCTTTCTATACACACCCACTTTCAGCAATGTCCACTTACAAACTGTATCCAGTCAAATTTGGAGACCAAACGTAAGAGATGAAAGAATACCAGCACACATCCTTTTACCACATGTCCAAGATTTTGTCACAAAATACTACGTGATTAATTCCTCCTTGCTGAATGACTAAATGGATAAGAATACCATATTTTCTTTTGGCCCTTAGAAATATACTGTTCAATCATCCATTTTTTTATTTGAGAAAATTCACCTAAGAGACCATCATCTGAAGATTCAATCTTGAGATTTTGCTTATATGATCAACTTCACCACCATCATGAGTCTAGAATGCTGCTATCTGCCTCATTGTATTCATTTTCTTTAATAAATTTATTTATTTATTTTTGGCTGTGTTGGGTCTACGTTGCTGCGCACGGGCTTTCTCTAGTTGCGGCAAGTGGGTACTACTCTTCGTTGTGGTGTGCAGGTTTCTCACTGCAGTGGCTTCTCTTGTTGCAGAGCATGGGCTCTAGGCACGCAGGCTTCAGTACTTGTGGCACACGGGCTCAGTAGTTGTGGCTCGCGGGCTCTAGAGCACAGGCTCAGTAGTTGTGGCTCACGGGCTTAGTTGCTCCGCAGCATGTGGGATCTTCCCAGACCAGGGCTCCAACCCGTGTCCCCTGAATTGGCAGGCAGATTCTTAACCACTGTGCCACCAGGGAAGTCCCTGTATTCATTTTCTGATTCACACAAAATTGTGAAACTTGTTCCCCTGTCAATTTTCTTCTCTTTGTCATCATGAACAAAATATGAAAAATTATTAATTCCTAATTCTGTCCAATAAAAGCAAAAAGCAGACAATGAAGATGGTGTCTCCAGTCTCCTTTTATACTTCTTGAAACATGACATAATCCTTTGGACAATGCAATATGAAAACCATAGGATAAGGCAATAGCAAACTAAGGTGCACATGCTAAATCTGGCCCATAACCTGTTTTTGTATGACCTAGGATAGGTCATACAATAGTTTTCACATTTTTAAGGTTGTTTAGAGAAGAATATGTCACAGAGGCCATATGTAGTACACAAAGCCTAGAATATTTACTATCTTAAGCTTTACAAAAATGTTTGCCAACCTCTGCTTCAAGTAATTCCATCATTTTTCCTTTTTCTTATTGTTTCAGCCTTTCTTTTCTTCCATAGTTGAGAATTAATGAGAAATGATGAAATAATTCCTTGGATGAAACAGCAAAATGTTTCAAGATATAGACAAAATAAGATCACTAATATCCTCAAATGCACATTAAATTTATAAAATGGTCCAGTGGACCCATATGGTAACTGCAAGATAGAATGAGTTTAAAAAATATATAAGTAAATGTTTTCTCTGGAAGACCTCTACAGAAGAATAAAACTCATGAAATATCAATCTTTCTAAGAGTTATAAGTGCCCCCAAAAAGAAACCAAAAAACTAAAAGTGAGTCCACTGGTTAAGATACTTTTGGTGTGCATAGCAGCTGGGATGAAGACTAAAGAAAACTGTTATGCCAAAAATAAGCAATTCACTATGAAGTGGCATTTGAACATGACATATGCTAAAAAGCTACAGAAAAACAACTTAATTATGCCTGCTGAAAATCCTCTTAGTATTGAATATAAATATTTAGAAATCATGTATGTGTGTGTGTGTGTATATATATATATATATGTATATATATATATATCCTTAAAACCTCTGCTTTATTTCTATTGATAGCCTGACAAGCCTGAAATTACATTTTTTACTCATGCATATTCTAAGAGCTATGTGACTTCCAAAGGTCTATCAATAATAAGTACTTTAAACCAGACAAAAATAACTTACCAGACATTGTAATATGTCTAGAATTTGTTTGTCTGAAATGTATTTAAACTATCAATATTTACCAAGTATCTAAAGTCCATCACTGTGCTCTATACACGCTAAAGAACACAAGGTAAAAGATACACAAACAGTCCCTACTCTCAAGGAGCTTACACTCTAATAAGTCAGTAACAATTACTTAACCTTTCTGAATAGATTTCATTATCCGGGTGATTTTTAAGATTCCCTCCTAGAGCTGTCTTTCTATGATTTTATAAAAACGTAATAACCATTCCTTGAGCACCAACTACGTGCCAGGCACTATTATGCATTTTGCATTATCTCTAATGCTCCGCAAAACACATGCACTGTAGGTATTATTATCCCCGTTTTACCTGGATTCTCTTCTAAGGCTTAAAGAACTTGGTCAAGACTACCCAGCTAGTCATGAGTATCACTGGGATTCAAACGGGTCTAGCAAACTCCAAGGTTGATGCTCATTCCCGTCCATTATCCTACCTGTTTACAACAAATTCTGTAGTATGAACTCTTAACTGCTTTTTATTCATTACTTACTTCACAATAAGCCATTCAAGAAAGGAAATCAAGAAACATCAGGAAGTAAAAGGTTCCCATTCTGGCTCTAGTTCCACCGCATGCAAACAGACTAATAGTAGCATCTTGAGGTGTTGTTTTGTCCTTTCTAATCCCCTTGACAAGCTCAACCCAATCTTAAAATGAAAACTAGAATAAGTTTAAAAGTTTCTTCTTGGCAACTGAGCTAGATAAAATGAGAGACTGTATATGTCATGTGTAGAAGCCAAAGCAATGACATTAAAATATGGCAGCAAACCCAAAAAGAAAAGAGCAGAACTATAAAGAAGAAAGTTAAGTGATGATTTATGACAAACTCTAATTTTAACATTTCTTAAAAATTCCTTTTTGGTGCTAAGCCTTCTTTTCATAGATATTTTTAATGTCACTGCCATGAAAGACAAAGAAAGGCTGAGCAATGTGTCAGATTAAAGACTAAAGAAGTGTGACAATTAAATGCAATGTACAATACTGACTGGACCCTAGATGGAGGGAGCAGGAAACTGCTATAAAAGGCATTATTGGGAAAACTGGCAAAACTTTAATGTAGAATGTATATCAGACAAGGTATTGTATTAATGTTAAATTTGTTGAATTTGATCATTATACTGTGATTATAAAAGAATATCCTTGTTCTAGGAAATGTATGCTGATTTATTTAGGAGTAAGGGGGTATGATATCTACAACTTACTCTCAAAAGTTTCAGGAAAAAAAAATATCCAGAGAATGATAAAGAGTAACGAAATTAATGAATATGGGAGAATATAAAAAATTCTTTACACTATTCTCGTAATTTTTCTCTAATTTTAAAATTATTTCAAAATAAAGTTGCTCTAATTCCCTAATGCAAAAATTTTTTTAAGTATCAAAAGTGATACTTTTAGAATTTCATTCCAAACTAACACTACCTCACAGTAGGGCCCTGGCCAAAAAAATAAAAAACAAAAAAAAGGTAAAACCCCAATATAAGGTGCATAGTTCAGGTGCCTAAAACACAAAGTATCAGCCTTTTCTCATAACAAGAGTATTCTACAAAGCTCTACCGCATTCATTACTCTATTTTATTCATATAAATATATAATCCCTCTTTATAGCACAGGTAATTTAATCAACTATTTCTTATTCTTCTATTAAGTACAATCACATACTAAAGTGCTAAAGACACACAAAAAAGTATTTAAGTTCCACATAAGTGTTTTCATTATATCTGACCTAATGTCCTACTCCCCCACCTGCTATTCCAATCTTGGCCTCTTCCGTTGCCCATTCTCCACATAATTCTCCACTGTAGATGTCACTGGAATTCTCCCTGACTGAGGCACTGAGCCATTTCCTCATTGTATCTTGAAACACTTTAAAATAGTTAACCTACAGAGAAAAGGAAGGTTTTAAGTTGAACTTAAGTATGTGTATGAAAGAATATGTGGATGTGGCTTAAACAAACTCTTCAAATAGGATATGAACTCTACAAATAATTACCTTTGACAGACATATGCATATAAACATGTATAAATATGAATAATATAAATTCTTTCAGTTACATATTTTTGGTAAAAGAAACTGCTTCCACCTTCCGAGTTCAGAATTAAAAATTTAAACCTTAATTTAAAAGATAGTGTGCTCATGTTAACATTACCTGGCATCTCATTATTCATATATAACAGGTTTTAACAGATGCTTAAGTTGTTATAAGTGAACACCAGCATTCAGCTGACCTACTATATGAATGCTGAGTTTTTTTGTGCATCTTACAGTTTAATAATGCTACTAAGGCTAGATATCAACTTCAGAACTCAGGTAAGAAATTTTAAGAAAAACTTTCCAAAATTACTGTGAAAAAAATTCAAAAAGTACTGTGAGACCTGATAATACTTAATATCATAGAACTAGAAAGAAATACTAAAATTATGTGGAAAATGAGTTTCTAATTCTAATTACAGATACCTTTTGTGTTAATGAGATGGACATACATCAAAAATGGACATACATCAAAAAAGCAGCCTATCTCCCAAAAGACTTCATTAAGAAAATGAAAGATGCAGTCCACTGAGAAAATTCCCAGTACAAACCATGAAATGTTTCTCTGGATGAGATTAAGACAAAGCAAAGGTGAGCAAATAATCCTTTTGCCTCTGCTATTCAACTCTGAAGGATGTGAAAATTCTGAACTTTGGGGAAAAAATGTAGAGTATTTATAAGAGATCTTTTGGCTTCCTATTACACATATCTGATTCTCCCACATGCTACTAAGAGATGCAATGTTTAACTTCAGTATGAAGATGATGAGAATGGAGATAAATATTTTTAATTCAAAATAAATTACCAAAATGTGATTTTTGCCCTAAAGTTTTCATTTATATTCAGAATTTCACTAAGTGGGCTGACATAGCAAGGAAAAGTGGAGATGACACGCAATAAAAATGACCAAATCCAGGTTCATAGTTGTCAAATACAGATGTTTATTTTGTTAATATTAATTCATGGTACAGTGTAAAAAGTTAACGATTCATATAATAATCCATAGAGGAACCACTAAAAAAAATGCAAAGGTAAAAGTAAAAACCCAATAGAAGAAATATGGATTTTAAAAATACTCGATCCAAAAGAAGGTGGAAAAAAAAAAACCCAAGATAAAAACTTAAACCTAACCATATCAGTAACATTGAATATTAATGGTCTAACCACCTAATTTAAAAGGCAGAGACAGAGGTCAAAAAAAAAGGCAGCACCTAACTATATACTGTTTACAAGAGATACATAGATTTATCTCAAAGTAAAAATACAGGAAAAATACAGCATGTCACTGGAGAGAAAGAACACTGGAGAAGCTACATAAATTTTAGACAAAGTAGACTTCAAGACAGAAGCATTACCATAATAAATGGTATTTCATATTGATGAAAGGGGCAATTCATTTTCAATCTTAGACACTCATAAAACAGAGGAAGAGAGAACAACTGTTATGTTTCTTTTCGGTATTTCATATTGATGAAAGGGGCAATTCATTTCCAATCATAGACACTCATAAAACAGAGGAAGAGAGAACAACTGTTATGTTTCTTTTCTTTTTCTTGCCTCACTGCACCCTTACTACTTCTATTCAACATGATGCTCAAAGGGCTGGGCAATGCAATAAGGCAATAAAAAGAAATAAAAGACATAAAATTTGGCAAAAAATTGGAAAGAAAGTCTTTCAAATCTATGAAAGTCTTTTTCATAGATGTTACGATCATCTATATAGAAAATTCTAGGATGCAACTAGAACTATTAATAAGGGAGTTTAGCAAGATATTCAATGTGTTACCCCTTCCTTCATCCTCCAGGATACAAAGTCAATATACAAAAATCAATTGTATGACAACACCAAATGCTAGCAAAATATTTAATTTCTCTGACATCCAGTCTCTTGAAAACCAGAAGCTAATAATAAAGATTAAATATATAATACACATGAAAGCCTAGTACAATGCATTGCATGAGCAGATATTCAATGTTACCCTTTCCTTCATCCTTCAAACATTATAAAATCTTCCTAATTGGCTGCTCTGGCTCTAATCTCAACAAGATTCTCCAACCCATCCTAGACAATGATTTTACTAAAACATCATTTTTTTAAAGTATCATTCTCTTGCTCAAACACTTGCCTACCAGAAAAAAAAGTAAACCCCCCATAGCATAACCAGCACACAACAGCTCCACTTTACCTTTAAACCTTACCCCTCGCCCCACACGTCCCAAATAGAAGTCTATCAAGCTACCTTTAAAAGTCTCCTCCTCACTGTCACTTGAAGGTGCAGTGTATACTACTACTTTCATGACTGATGATTTCCAAATGCAATTCCCATCCTCCCACTTCCATCCCATCCAAACCTATTCATACTTCAGGTGCATGCTCCAGTCTAATCTTCTATAGAGCCACTTTCAATTAGCTCAGTAACCTGCTTCCTTTGAATACTGTCTTGGAGTGATCTTAATATTCATCCACAGATACGGAGACCCTAAATGAAAGCAGTCATCAATTTGAAATGTATGTGCTAAGAATGAAGTTGATATACAACAAAGTCTTTACATAAGCAAGTATTTTTTTCTTCTGTAACTTGTTTAATGGAAATGTCTAGAGTAATTTCTAGTATATTTCCCAAGCATTCACAATGTAAACAGACAACTTAAAAATCATGATATAGCAAAAGACATATAATTACCCACTTTTTAAAATACAAGTTCCATACAAACAAATTTTAATTTTGTTAATATTCCCTTTTATGTGCTAATTTGAGTTTGCATACAATTTCTGTAAAGCAAAAAATCTCTTTATATAATACTCCCAGTATTTCATGATTTTTACTAAGTTTTTGATTAAATGTCTCTTCCGCACTAAACACCAAGCACAGCATCTAAAGATAAAAATTGCAAGAGACTCATTTAAACTTCCCCAAGTCTCTAACCACCAAACTGTATCTAAGCTTGTGCCTTTTATTTATTTACTTTTTTTTAGGATTTCTAGATCCCATGGAGGGAGGAAGGAAGAAGGGAAGTTTCTTCTTGTTTCTTAACATCAAACCCTCCCTTCTATATTTTCAAGTTTAGTCCCATCCTAATTCTCAACCATCACCCCAGATTGTTCCATCATCAGCCGAAAAGTATATTCATTGTATAACTCCTTTTCAGAACCCAAGAGCCACAAAGAATCTCCTCTCAAACAAAATAAAACTCACAGTAACTTGTTTTAAGATGTCCTACCAACTGCAATTCTCTCAAGAGAGCAATTCTCTCTCTCTGACCAAAACCTTTCTGTGCAAAATTAAGAAATCTGTTCATCAACCAGCAGAGAACCAAACACTGCCAAAGTTTAACATGAAATTTGCTTCACTTCAACTAACCGTCTACCCTCCCTACTCCCATAAAATTCTTCTAGATTTCTTACTTAATAAATTCTCAGTTCAATCACAACTGCCTAAAGTTACTTCAGCAAGTCTCTCTTCCACCCTGATATGCTAGTTAGCTAGGTTTGCTCAATGTAATAAAACTTATAAAGGGCATCTCAAAGGTTCAGAAATATAAATCCATTACAAGTCCACCTATTCTTATATGTCAATAATACAAAATTCCCTAATATGAATAAAAAGTCTAATCTTCTCTGTATAAATTAAGAATTCTAATACTTTAAACATCCGAAAAGCGCATTTTCCAAACACACTAGGAAAGAACCACCCAAAACATTTTAACAACATTTTATCATTTGTTTAATGTTGATAATCAATAAGTCTCTAAATATTTTAAGCTGTTTTTCCTCTAATAAAGCATTGTGCTTTACTCATTAAAAATAGTGCCTTGAAATTTCATTTTGTTTTCATAGATAAAAGCTATCAAAAACCATGTTATAATGGAAATGATGAGAAATAATTTATTTTTTAAAAGGCAGGAGAATAAAAGAATTACTTTTATCATAATGGAAATAAATCCATTTTCCCATAATGGATTAAGTATTACTCTGGGACTGGATTTTGGACTGTTTTAGCTAACTCCACAGAAAATATGTCACTGAGTAATTATTATTGTTAAAGTTTTGGTTAGAGCAACTGTATTAACTCATTTTTGATTGCTGAATTTTCTCCAGATTGGATGAGATAACACAATAAGGAAATGTCTGGGTTTTTATGATCTCAGAATGTTATGCCCACTGCCCCCAACGTTTTGGGTGTCACAGAGAAAAGGGAAAAGACAGCCGAAGGCAGTGCAAAAATGACAGAAGAAAGCACTTTTCACTATTTCCACGGAATATAGTGATGATCATAAATGAAAAAGAGATGTTGCACCCCTTTCCCTACTCAAAATGTTGGCAAAGCTAGAGCAAAGAGAAGAGAAGGTAAGGTAAGGTAAGGACAATTAAACTGACAATTTAATTAGTATGTCTCCAAAAACAACCAGTGGGTCCTGGTATACTAGATGGTGGCCAATATTAACCTTAATCAATGCCTATGAGTCTGGGTACAAAATAAGCCTGCACTGTCCCACTATGCAAAGGTTAATAGTTGGCTGGCTACTAGCCTACTGCTGTACAAACAAAACCCACCACTTTATGTTTAAGGCATCGCTATCATGTTCCAAAGGTTCCTCACACCCAAACCAAAAATCTCTCTCTCGTCCCAAGTTAGTTGCTCCTCTGCCTATATCGCTTATGACTATTAATATCTACCAGTATCCATTTAATTTTCTAGCATGCTTTCCAACTAGTAATTTGATTAAAAAACTGTATAACAGTATCTATTTCCATTTCTCTTTCATTTTTAAATCAATATATATTCATATAAACATCTATACATTACTTTCTCTTTTCAACAAATGGTGTTGGAACAGTTTGATATCCACTTGCGGAAAAAAAAAATTCGAAGTTCAATCCATACCTCGCACTAAATACGAAAATTCATTCAAATTGGATCCCAGATACAAATGTAAAATCTAAAACTAAAACCATCTAGGAGAACACTTTTGTAACCTTGGGTTAGGCAAAGATTTCTTAGACACAACACTAAAAGCACAATCCAGAGAAGAACAAACTGAAAAACTGAACTTCACTGAAATTAAAAACATGCTCTAAGTAAATCAACTATACTTCAATAAAATAATTTTTAAAAAGATGCAAGGGAACAAATCAATAAACAAGATGTCTGCAGAAAAACAAAACAAAAAAACACACAAAAACATATGCTCTATAAAAGACACCATAAAGAGAAAAGACAATCCAAAAACTAGAAAAACATGTCAAATCACATATCTTATAAATAACTTGTATCAAGAATACATAGAGGGCTTCCCTGGTGGCGCAGTGGTTGAGAGTCCACCTGCCGATGCAGGGGACACGGGTTCGTGCCCCGGTCCGGGAAGATCCCACATGCTATGGAGTGGCTGGGCCCGTGAGCCATGGCCGCTGAGCCTGCGCGTGCGGAGCCTGTGCTCCGCAACGGGAGAGGCCACAACAGTGAGAGGCCCGCGTATCGCAAAAAAAAAAATATTGATTGTAAGGTTGTCCACTTATCATTGTAAAGTCAATTTTTTTATATATTTGAAGTTATGTTTTATATACACACAAATTCATGACATTCACTTTTTCCGAGAAATATTTAAGTCTTCCTAGTGAATTATTTCATTCCTAGGGAATGAACCTCTTAATCCTTGATAATGCTTTTGCCTTAGTCCCATTTTTCTAAAACACACCTATGACAGCTTTTTGGGAGGTTCCTTGTGTTAGACATGTTACTGATAAACATCACTATAATTATTAGTTTGCTGCCTTAAAAAAAAAATCCCATCCTGGAGTCTCCATGCTTTCTCTGGTAAGTTTAGTAGGTTTAGATTTATTTTGATAACTGATATATGTGAAATTATTTCTACCATCTCATTTTGTTTTTCACATACCATGTATTTTTCTGTCGTTTTCTTTCTTTTTTTTTTTAAGTTTTCCTTAAAATTTTAACAGGATTACTTGAAAGTAGAATCAATTTTATTACTCTTTCTAAACCACAGGACCTCAGAAAGCTTACTCAGATCACTACCCCTCCTGTCATATGCACTGTTTTCCAGTACAGTATTTAATTCTTGTGCATTTATTTATTGTATTGTTTTATGTAATCAAGTTGTCCTGATTTGTCTATATGTTTACCAATTTCTTTGCTAACTTTGAGTCTGGCATACCCTTCTACATTCAGGGATTCAGTTCCTTCCTATTAAAGTACAACTACCTTCAGTAGTTCTTTCAGTAATGGTCTATTAGTAGTAAACTCTACATCTCCACATGAAAACACATTTATTTCTCCTTCACTTTACAATGATAGCTTTGAGGGTTATTTTATTTTTCCTTGGCACTTTGAAGATACTCATCTATTGACTTTTGACCTCTATTCATGCTGTTGATAAATATGCTAAACTGACTCATTGCTGTTCAGTTATTAATGACTTGTTTTCTCTCTCTGGTGTCTTTATTACTTTCTCTATATATTTAACTTCACTAAAGTGTATTGAGTTGTCCACATTTTTTTTCTACTTATTTTTTCTATTTAGGCACAGCTACAGAAAAGAGAAAAAGTGATTTGATAATGACTATTTTCTTAATTCTCCCAAAGACTATTCAGAACTAATACCATGCTATATGTACAAGTATTAATTCATTACATACGGTGGATGCCCTAGGACAATGATTCTCAAACTTCAGAAGGCAACAAAAACACCTAGGGAACCTATTTAAATACTTGGATTCCATCCAAGTTTTCTGATTCAGTAGGTCTGGGGTCCTACCACAAATTTGCATTTCTAACAAGTTTCCAGTTAATGCTGATGCTGCTGGTCAGGGATTCATGCTTTAAGAACCACTGCCTTAGGGATTAGGGATAATTCTCTCAGTGAACCCCCACTGAGAAGGACTGTAAGAATCTGTCCTGGTTCTTAAATCTAGAGATTAGTATTTACCATCAATCTCAACAATTTTTAGCTTTAAATATTATTCTTTCCCATTTCTTCTTGTAGAATTCCAACTACATAAATAACAGCAGCTAACAGTTCATCATCTGGCCAGAACTGCTCCAGTTCATTCTTCACAGTCCTCAGGATAAAAATTAAATTTGATCATATCATTCCCTTACTTGAAATTGTTCACTGCCTCCTCTACACATACAGGGACAGTTCTTTATGGGGAGGGACACATGGATGGGCTTCAGAGTACATGCAAACTTTTTAGTATTTACATTATGTTTATATTATATTACACATACTTTTTATGACACTATCAAATAGGTCTGTGATCTAAGCATGTTAAAAATTGCTAGCCTATTAAATTCAAATGAGTCAGTGGGATACATAAGCTTTTCAGCTTTTCATGATCCGTGCCTGCCTATCCTATACACCATAACTTGTGCCGTTCTGAGCATACCACGATTTCAAACTTTCATCATTATACCCATATTACCTCTACCTAGAAAAGAATGCCCAATAGGCCTCTCACAGGCCTGACAGACTCCTACTTATCTTCTCAAAAGGTCCAATATCATCTCCTCCCAGAAATTTTCCCCAACCTACTTAAGAGTTAATTGTCCCTTACCTATTCTCTCTCAGCACTTTGTACAAACATCCGCAATTACTTTTCACCCTTCTAAATATTGGTCCATAGAACTATCTTCCTTTGTAAGAATATGAGTGATCTCAGGCAAGAACTTAATCATTATAGTAGATATCAAAATGTTTGTTAAATATATAAACATGTTACCTAAATATAACTTTGCCTTGGACGTTACAGACTATTTCCAGGAGAACACATATTTATAATCTAAGACTTTTCATGTCTGTTTTTATCTAGACTTTCAAAGGAACCAGATATTCAATGGGAGTAAATGCTACCTAGTATCATTCTCAATTTCTAAACAAAATACTTTCAAGCATCAAAGCAAGGATTGTCCCTGTAAGATCTAACACCTGCAATGTCAATACAACCAACAGAAGAACACTGAAGGGGTAATCAAATCTAAGAGCTCAAAAGATCTTCGTAGAAAAAAAGGACTCTCATTGTATTTCCTATACAAGTCTCCTTGGTTTATCTGTTTATTTAAACACTGATGTGCATATTACAAATTATGAGAAGATTCCTCTCATTTTTATTAAAACACCCACTAATTCAGAAAAATCCCTTTACAAAGGTATATAGCATACAAAGAAAACCACAGTGAGTGGTTCTCTCCAGAGGCAGAGGATGGATGGGAGTGTAAGTGTAAGGTCTCTTCACTTACCATTTTTCAAATGTGTCAGTACCATCTGATTTTTTTTTTTCCGGCCGTGCCATGCTCACAGCATGCAGGATCTTAGTTCCCTGACCAGGGATGGAACCTGTGCCCTCTGCAGTGGAAGCATGGAGTCTTAACTACTGGACTGCCAGGGAAGTCCCCGATTTTTTTTTTTTTTTTTTAAATAATGTTACATATTACTTCAGCAATCAGAAAAATATAATAAAAAGTAAAAAAAGCCACATTCTGTGTTATGCTATTTAAGAAAAAAGTTTAATTATGAAACTGTTTTAATATATTATTCTTACCAGATTTAAGACCTGAAATTTTGAAGATGGCACTTGGTTTCCCATTTGTGACAAATCCTAGGAGTTGCCATACTGGCATTCCATTTGAATCAGGATAGGAAAAGTAGACAGATCCTCCCATTCCCTCAGGAAATGGGACTGTTCCCAGCATAAAAACCACAACATGGTTGATATTTTCATAATCAGGCAAGTCAAAAACAAACTTATCCTCTGCCACTTGCTGTGCAGCTGTTTGCACCTAGAATATAAGAAACTCGCCTTAGTGAAATAGTTTGATAAGTTTCTATAGCCCTTTTAGTATTGCTGTAAGCTCTGTTACCAAATATAGTCAATTATAGTCATTATATCAAGTATAACATTGGATCAATCTGATAATCTATGGAATTACCAAATACACCAAAAAGAGTGCTTATTTTAATAGAAAAATCTAAAAATATACATTTAGCCTTAAAATGACTTAATGAATGTAATCTTTCAAAAACATAACTAAATTATTTCAGAAGTGCCCTGAAAGGATTTTACTTACATAAATAAATCACTACAGCTTCAGAATGTTATAAAAATGAAAGGTTGTTCAAAACACCATGCACCAAAGCTTTATCTTCTAGTTTGAAGGTAAAGAACCTCGGGTAATTAAAATGGGTAAGCAATTCAGAAGTTATTACAGTCAATCCTCATTATTTGCAGATTCATTATTTGTCATTTTGCCTACTCACTGAAAAATATTTGTAACCCCCAAATTATTAAACCCTCCAGTTTAAATACAGAGAATAAAACAAAGGAAGAAAGAACATAAATATAAACCAAAATGCCTATTAGTATTAAATTCAATTTTACCAGTTTTTGGCATGCATAATCTTAAAAGGCACATAAAATCATGGTATCTACAAGTCTTGAAATAACCATCAGGTAAAATAAATATTTCTTAAATGTCAACTCTGTCAAAGGCACCAGACATTCTGTTAATCTGTATTATGACACTCTAATCCTCGACCTTAGGAAAAAGGGTACATCTTTTACTGAGTCCATAACTTTAGATTTGGTGAATTTTTCTAGTCAAAGAATAATGTAGTTAAACGTTGAGGCATCACTAGGTCTATTTGCCCTTCATTTTGATTAACATGTTCAAATACTCCAGAATTAAAAAGTCAAACACCGTCAAAGAAAATCTTGTCATGAAGGAACCCCTACTGTATATCCATTATGTAGGTTAGGTGTTAGGTAAATAGACACAGGCACTGCTATAACTAAATTCCTTCCAAATTAGTAGACAACACGGATTCCATAGGGCCTTTCTATTCTTTAGAAAAACACACACATTTTAAACGTTATTCGTTAACGAAATTCGTCCCACACTCAATCCCAGGCTGGTCCTTTCATTCTTCCTATCCGGAGCAGAAGCAATACAAAGTTATCCCACCAATATTATCAATCACCACCATCACCAAAAGGGGCCTCCCAGTCATTCAAGGGACAGACAATAAATCTTCTGAGGATAGCCATCTCCAATTTATCTCTGTGGTTCCTTAGAACTGTGTACACACTACATTATCAAAAATTGATGAAAAAATTCAACAAAGGGGCTGCAACATTTAATAAAGCAGGGAGAAAAAAATAAAGAGAAAGAATTCTAGGTGAAAGGAATCAGGTCTGAAATGGATTTCTGAGTGGCTTCTACGGAGGCAAGCAAGATTCACCCTCCAGATTCTTCCGGAACAATCCCAGGTACTTAATTCATTTACCTAACAATTCGGAAGGTTACCTCTTTTTACCAATAAGGAAATTCACTGCTCACGCTCCTTCTGGGGTCATCACAGATATCGCTCACGCTTTAAGTTCCAGGCGTTTCTATCAGCCCATTTCCAATTACGTTAAGCATATTTTTATTAGGGCTCTTCCAAAAGGACCCAGCAGTTATACTTTGCCCGAGTACCTTCATCTTCGACAAACAGGACGCTACAGACTAGATTCAAACACATTTACCTCGAATTCACTTTATGAGCTCAGGCGAGTATTTATACTGCCAACTGAGCTTTAGTTCCTCAACTGCAAAATGAGAATGAGAACCACCATCTCACGAGTGACGGTTAAGTTTGCAGTGCCAAATAAGCGCTACATGGATGGCTGAGATGACTAGGAACAGACAAAAGGCGCGCATTGCCTAAGATAATGCACACTCGATAAATGGCAGCTAATGGTGTGACTGCTACTCTGAAAAGAGCTGTGGGGAAAGGAGAGCGAACATCCCAGCGTCCCACTGCCCACCCTCACACTCTCAGCAGTCAACTAGACGTTGAGGGGGCTTCCCCGCATCCCGCGCACCGACGCACCCTCCCCTTCCCGGGGCCTCGCCCTCGGCGTCCTGCCCCCTCCCTGAGACCACCCGGCCCCATCCTCACCAGCCTCCCCGCCACCAAGCAGCCAAACATGGCGGCGGCGGCTCCGCTCAGCCGGCAAGGACCCGAAGCCGGGGACTAGAAATCCTGGGTCTACTGCCCTAGTCGAGCCCAAGAACCTTCCAGAACGTGGCGGAGGGTGCCTACCCCTCCGCTACATAGCGAATAGGCCAGCGGCAGGAACGCTTTCTGCACCCGCGACCTCTAACCTCGCCTTCCTAACCAGAACTCCTCTCAGGCGACGAGTACTTCCGGGGCTCACACCGCACCGCCCTTACTAAACGGGAAAGGCGGGCCAGATCCCGATAAAACTACAAGTCCCAGAAGGGCCTGCGCCGGTTTCCGGGAAGGGAACGCGGAGGATTTGCCTGTTGGGATTGGTAGTCCGTATCCCCAAATTTACGAATCCAGAGCCGGGAGGAAAAGTTTCTCACGTTTGTCTAACATTTTAGAGATTACAGTGCACTTTTACAGTCATTTCGCTAGATCCTTACAAAAACTCTAGGAGGTAGGTATTATTATCTGCATTTTGTAGGCGAGAAAATTGCCCAGCCCCAAATCTTTACACAGCACTCAGGGATGGGGCTTGAATCCAAATCCTGATTCAAATCCAGGGTTCTTTCTGCTACACAGTAGCTGAAAAGTACTGATTTTTTAATCAGCTGTTTTGTACTTAATGACAACTTTATTGTAGTTCTTTCCAGCCTCACACCTCCATTTATTTGCCGAAAACAAACAACACTAAGCAAGTTATATAATATCTTCGTGCTTTAATTGCGCCATTTGTAAAATAAGAATAATAATTGTGCCTGTCCCCTAGGGTTGCTGTGAGGCTCAGATGAATTTATAAACAACCACTTAGAACCTGGCAGTACTTAACTAATGGCTGTTTAATTGTAAAATGTCTTTTTTTCCTCTATGCATTTGCAGAAAAGAAGAACTGGCATCAAATACTGACTGCCAACAGTACTCATTCTCCCTTTCACAGCTTCAGTTCCCTTTCCTCTTGATAGGAAGGTAAGATATCTCCTCCCTGAAGGTCTCTGCCCAACTTGAAATATCTGAGCTTAGTCCACCAGCCACCAGCAAGTCTGTCCTCCTAACCCCAGGTTATATGTGGAAGATCAGAATGTTGGAACAGTCCTCTGGTCTCCACTCTGGCTCCATAAACTCGGACCACCTATCTTGTCTCAGATACTTCTTTGAGAAAGCCAAAGATGAATAGATAGAAGAGGATCTTCCTACCAATGTCTCCAACTTTCTCCCTACGAAGTCCCAGAATCTTCAAAATAAAAAGGCCACTCATTATGAGACCATTTCATGAGGGGCAGACAAACTGCCTGGATTCAGAGCCCATCTCCGTCATTTATTAGCTGTATAATATTAGGCCAGTTACCCTAACACTACCATGCCTCCTTTTCCCCCTCTGTAAAACAGGATAATAATAAGGTTGTAATGAAGGTTATTACATGTAAAGTACTAAGTAGTAGCCAGAATATAGCTTAATAAACTGTTAGCATTTAGCATTATTACTTTTCCTGACTAACCTTTCATGTCTTCATACCCACCTTACTATGAAATAGTAAATAAATATATTGGTCTCTGCCTCATGTACCTGACACAGGGCTCCTGAAACCCCTGTACATTCCCAAGTGATAAGAGCACTAAGAGCATCTTTTGTTCTAATGAGGGGACGCTGGTGGGCTTCTGGGTGGCTCCTAGATGGGGGCTGGTCACCAGAAAGATGAAGCCTGATTAGAAGCTTGGGATTTTCCGCCCCTCCCCACATTCTATAGAGAGGGGAGAGGGGCTAGAGATGGAGTTAATTGATCACGACTACATGAGGAAGCATCCATAAAATCCCAAGAGTATGAGGTCTGGAGAGCTTCCAGCTTGATGAACACATCCACGTACCAGAAGGGTGATACACCCCACCTCCACCAGGAGAGAAGCTCCTGCACTCCCAGACCTTGCCTATGTATCTGTTCATCTGATTGTTCATCTGTATCCTTTATCATATCCTTTAATAAATTGGTAAACATGTTTCCCTGAGTTCTGTGAGTTGTTCTAGCCAATAATCAAATCTAAGGGGGGGAGGTCATGGGAACCTCCAATTATAGCTGTGTTGGACAGAAGTTGTAGGTAACCTGGGCACTTAACTACTTGCAGTTGGCATCTGAAGTAGGGGCAGTCTTGTGGGACTGAGCCCTTAACCTGTGGGATCTGATGCTATCTCCAGGTGCTGTCTCCAGGTTGACAGTGTCAGGATTGAGTTCAATTGTAGGACACCAAGCTGGTGTCACAGAATTGCTCAGTGTAGGGAAAACCCACACACGTCTGGTTTTAGAAGTATTGTGAGTACAGTAGTAGTGTGAGAGTAAAGGAGAAACATGGGAAGAAGACAGGGATTTTTCCTTTACATACTGTAACTATGTATTCTATGTATTTGTATTCTCTGAGCAACTTGTATTTTTCCACCTTTCTGTGCTTATGCAACTTGTTTTATCTGCCTGTAATATTCACCGGGAAACTTTTTACATCCTCCCAACTGGCTCAAATATTTTCTTCAGGTTGGACAAAGAATTGGAGGCAGTGAGTTTAGTATCCTTTCTCCAGACTATGAAAGCCAGACTTCTATTCACCAAACTATATTATTTTTAAATACAAAAGTTCTTTGTAACTAAAGAGAGCAGAAATAGATACAATGTATGGAAGTGAAGAAAAGCGTTTCAGAGGAAAATATGTCTCCAATAATCAGAGCTCTCTGAAATAAGAATAGGTAGATATAGAATAGTGAATTCTCCCATTCACACTGATATTTTAACCAAAGCTGAAATCCACTTATATTGTTAAGGAGATTCATGGAAAACTTGGGAAAATTTACCTAGGACCTCAAAGGTACCTACCAGCTCTCAGACTACATTTGCTTCTGTGGAGAAAGAACAAATCATAGTTCAGTTTTGGCCAGGGAATCACGAACTGAATACTGGTTTTAACTCTTCCATTAACTAGCCTAGGGATGAAGTAATTTGTTTTATCCTTTTAGGCATTAGGTTTTCACACTTCTAGAATGAGGGCATTGAATTCTGATTTCAAGAGCAAAAATATTTTTTCTCTTCACCTAAGGAAAGTTTCCTCTCCAAAACAAGGAGAACAAGAAATAAAAGCACAGGGACATCCCTGGTGGTGCAGTGGTTAAGAATCCACCTGCCAATGCAGGGGACAAAGTTCCTATCCCTGGTCCAGGAAGATCCCACATGCCTCAGAGTAACTAAGCCCGTGAGCCACAACGACTGAGCCTGCAGTCTAGAGCCTGCGCGCCACAACTACTGAAGCCCGCGCACCCAGAGCCCATGTTCAGCAACAAGAGAAGCCACTGCAATGAGAAGCCTGTGCACTGCGACAAAGAGTAGCCCCCACTCTCCAAACTAGAGAAAAGCCCACGTACAGCAACAAAGACCCAACACAGCCAATAAATAAATAAACAAATAAATAAATAATTTTTTAAAAGGTGAGACAAATTCAATTAAAAAGATACCAAAACCGGACAAAGATACTATAAAAAAAGAAAATTACAGACCAATATCACTCATGAATACACATGCAAAAATCCTCAACAAAATACTAGCAAACAGAATCCAACAACACATTAAAAGGATCATACCCTATGATCAAGTGGGATTTATCCCAGGGATGCAAGGATTCTTCAATATACGCAAATCAATCAATGTGATACACCATATTAACAAATTGAAGAATAAAAACCATATGAGCATCTCAATAGATGCAGAAAAAGCTTTTGACAAAATTCAACACCATTTACGATAAAAACTCTCCAGAAAGTGGGCATAGAGGGAACCTACCTCAACATAATAAAGGCCATGTATGACAAACGCACAGCAAACATCATTCTCAATGGTGAAAAACTGAAAGCATTTCCTCTAAGATCAGGAACAAGACAAGGATGTCCACTCTCACCACTATTATTCAACATAGTTTTGGAAGTCCTAGCCATGGCAATCAGAGAAGAAAAAGAAATAAAAGGAATACAAATTGGAAAAGAAGAAGTAAAACTGGCACTGTTTGCAGATGACATGATACTATATATAGAGAATCCTAAAGATGCCACCAGAAAACTACTAGAGCTAATCAATGAATTTGGTAAAGTAGCAGGATACAAAATTAATGCACAGGAATCTCTTGCATTCCTATACACTAATGATGAAAAATCTGAAAGAGAAATTAAGGAAACACTCCCATTTACCATTGCAACCAAAAGAATAAAATACCTAGGAATAAATCTACCTAGGGAGACAAAAGACCTGTATGCAGAAAACTATAAGACACTGATGAAAGAAGTTAAAGATGATACCAACAGATGGAGAGATATACCATGTTCTTGGATTGGAAGAATAAATATTGTGAAAATGACTATACTACCCAAAGCAATCTACAGATTCAATGCAATCCCCGTCAAATTACCAATGGCATTTTTTACAGAACTAGAACAAAAAAATCTTACAATTTGTATGGATACACAAAAGACCCCAAATAGCCAAAGCAGTCTTGAGGGAGAAAAACGGAGCTGGAGGAATCAGATTCCCTGACTTCAGACTATACTACAAAGCCACAGTAATCAAGACAATAAGGTACTGGCACAAAAACAGAAACACAGATCAATGGAACAAGATAGAAAGCCCAGAGATAAACCCACGCACCTATGGTCAACTAATCTATGACAAAGGAGGCAAGGATATACAATGGAGAAAAGACAGTCTCTTCAATAAGTGGTGCTGGGAAAAATGGACAGCTACATGTAAAAGAATGAAATTAGAACACTCCCTAACATCATACACAAAAATAAACTCAAAATGGATTAGGGACCTAAATGTAAGACCAGACACTACAGAACTTTTAGAGGAAAACATAGGAAGAATATTCTTTGACATAAATCACAGCAAGATCTTTTTTGATCCACCTCCTAGAGTAATGGAAATAAAAACAAAAATAAACAAATGGGACCTAATGAAACTTAAAAGCTTTTGCACAGCAAAGGAAACCATAAACAAAATGAAAAGACAGCCCTCAGAACGGAAGAGGATATTTGCAAACAAATCAACAAACAAAGAATTAATCTCCAAAATATAAAAACAGCTCATGCAGCTCAATATTAAAAAAACAAACAACCCAATCCAAAAATGGGCAGAAGACCTAAATAGACATTTCTACAAAGAAGACATACAGGGGCTTCAGTGGCACAGTGGTTGAGAGTCCGCCTGCTGATGCAGGGGACATGGGTTCATGCCCCTGTCTGGGAAGATCCCACATGCCGTGGAGTGGCTGGGCCTGTGAGCCATGGCCGCTGAGCCTGCACATCTGGAGCCTGTGCTCCACAATGGGAGAGGCCACAACAGTGAGAGGCCCACGTACCACAAAAAAAAAAAAAAAAAAAGACATACAGATGGCCAAGAAGTACATGAAAGACTACTCAACATCACTAATTATTAGAGAAATGCAAATCAAAACTACAATGAGGTATCACCTCACACCAGTTAGAATGGGCATCATCAGAAAAACAACAAATGCTGGAGAGGGTGTGAAGAAAAGGGAACCCTCTTGCACTGTTGGTGGGAATTTAAATTGATATAGTCACTATGGAGAACAGTGTGGAGGTTCCTTAAAAAACTAAAAATAGAATTACCATATGATCCAGCAATCCCACTACTGGGCATATACCCAGAGAAAACCATAATTCAAAAAGACACATGCACCCCAATGTTCATTGCAGCACTATTTACCATAACCAGGTCATGGAAGCAACCTAAATGCCCATCGACAGACAAATGGATAAGGAAGATGTGGTACATATATACAATGGAATATTATTCAGCCATAAAAAGGAACGAAATTGGGTCATTTGTTGAGACGTGGATGGATCTAGAGACTGTCATGAAGAGTGAAGTAAGTCAGAAAGAGAAAAACAAATATCATATATTAACGCATATATGTGGAACCTAGAAAAATCGTACAGATGAACCAGTTTGCAGGGCGGAAATTGAGACACAGATGTAGAGTACAAACATATGGACACCAAGCGGGGAAAGCCATGGTGGGGGGGAGTGGGGGTGTGATGAATTGGGCAATTGGGGTTGACATGTATACACTGATGTGTATAAAATGATAACTAACAAGAACCTGCTGTATAAAATTAAATTTTAAAAAATTTAAAAATACAATTAAGAAAAAGAAGAAAGAAATAAGAGCACAAACTCTATCTTCTTTGACCTAAGTGATATCTATAACTCCAAATCACAAAGATATCAGTGGAAAGTGGATAGAAGAAAGACAAGTGACTTAGCAGAGCAGAGGAAGGTCAAACTCAAGTACCTATAGAGAAAGATAATAAGTACCAGAGAAGTTCAGGAATTGGAGACACCAGGAGCCACAGAAGGCAGGGGTAAGGCAGTAGACTGAAACATGTAGATTGCTTAAAACTGATGTAAGATTTTGTGTCTGACTCTCATCAACACCTCAGCCATTGGTATGAAATCTCTGGAAAAAAAGTGAATCAAAGAGGCCCCAGGCACTAGGAAACCAGATACTGAAAAAAAAATGGTCGTGGGGCAAGGCCACCATGTACAGATTAGGTCCTGAATAAGAGTGCCCAGGTGAGAGAGGAGTATTTTGCTCACCTACTCAAACACACTAACGTAGTACTGTGCCACCCAAAGTGGGGGTGGCTTTTCTAAAACATCCACTTGGAGGATGGGGGTGCCTTTTTCTATATCATCCATGCAGAGAGGGATATCTCTTATTAAGTCATCCATAAGGGATGAGGGTCACTTTTTAAAAACTCATGTAATAATACAAAACCCTTTCATGATTAAAAAAAAAATTCAATTAACCAAGAATAGAAGGGAACTTCCTCAACCTGATAAAGAGCATCTATAAAAATCCCACAGCTAACATCATACTTAATGGTGAAAGTTGTATGCTTTCCTCCTAAGATCAGTAACAAAACAAAGATGTCTTCTCCAGGCACTTCTATTCAACATTGTACTGGAGGTTCCAGCCAAAGCAATGAGGCAAGAAAAAGAAAAGGCAACCAGATTGGAAATTAAGAAATAAAACTATCTCTATTTGTGATATGAGCTTGCATATAGAAAATCCTAGGGAATCCACTAAAAACTATTAGAAGTAATAAACAATTCAGCAAGGTTGTAAGATACCAGATCAATATACAAAATTCAGTTGTATTTCTAAACACTTAGAATGAACAATCCAAAAATAAAAATATGAAGACAATTCCATTAATAATAGCACCAAAAAATAAATACTTAGGAATACATTTAAGAAGGAAAGCATAAAACTCATACTCTGGAAACTATAAAAATAAGAAATTAAAGATCTGAGTAAATGGAAAAACATCCCATGTTCATGGGTCTGCAGACTTAACATTGTTAAGATGGCAGTATTCCCTAAATTGGTCTATCAATTCAATGCACTATCAGAATCTCAGCTGACTTTTTGTAGAAATTGACAACTTGATTCTAAAATGTATAAGAAGGGAGACCCAGAATAGCCAAAACAATCTTGGGAAAAAAAAGAAAAGAACAAACTAAGATGATTAACACTTCTCAATTTCAAAAGTTATTGCAAAGCAATGATAATGAAGACAGTGTAGTATTGAGACAGAAATAAATATGTAAATCAATGGAATAGAATTGAGAGTCCAGAAATAAATTATATCATCTACGGTCCGCTGATTTTTCAACACGGGTGCCAAGACCATTCAATGGGGGAAAGAAGAGTCTTTTCAACAAAGATTCCGAGACAACTGGATAGCCACGTGCAAAAGAAAAGCCTCATGCCATATATAAAAATTAACTCAAAATTGATCAAAGGTCTAAATGTAAAAACTAAAACTATAAAACTCTTTGAAGAAAACATAGGGATAAATCTTCATGACTTTGGATTTGGCAAAGGATTCTTAGATATGACACCAAAAACATAAGCAAAAAAGAGAAAAAAATAGATCATCTGAACTTCATAAAAATTAAAAACTCTAGTGCTTCCAAGGAAACCGTCAAAAAAGCGAAGAGACAACCACAGAATGGGAGAAAATATTTGCAAACCATAGATCTGATAAGGGACTTGTATCCAGAACAACAGAAACTAACACAGCATTGTGAAGCAATTATACTCCAATAAAGATTATAAAAAAATAAATAAAATAAACATAAAGCCACCATATGACCCTGTGATTCTACTCCTAGGTATATACTCAAGAGAAATGAAAACAGATGTTCACATAAAAACTTGTATATGAATGATTATAGCAACATTATTCATAATACCGAAAGGTGGAGACAAATGTCCATCAATGGATGAATGGATAAACAAAATGTGGTATATCGTACAATGGAAAATTATTCATATGTTATTATATATGATTCCACCCATATGAAATATTTAGAATAGAGAAATCTATAGAGATGGAAAGTAGATTAGTGATTGCTTAGGACTGGGGTAGGTGAGGATGTGGAGATGGGGGTGATAGATAGCTAAAGAGTATGGTTTTTTTTTAACCATCTTAACTATTTTTTAAGTGTACAGTACAGTAGTATTAACTATATCACCTTGTTGTGCAGCAGATCTCTAGGATTTTCTCATCTTGTAAAACTGAAACTCTATGCCTGTTGAACAATTGCCCTATTCCCCCTCCCCTAGACTTTTTGAGGTGATGAAAATGATCTGAAATTGACACTAGTGATGTTTGCACATATCTGTGAATATACTAAAAACCATTGAATTATACATCTTGAATGAATTGTATGGTATGTGAATTATATTTCAAGAAAACTATTTTTAAAATCAGTACCATTTGGCCTCTCACCTTCTGAGATGGCCCACACTCTGTCTGTGGAGTATGTATCTCCCTGAATAAACCTTCTTTCACTTTAAAAGAAATTAATTAATTAATTAATTAAAATCAGTACCATTTACAATAGTATCAAAAAAAAAAAAAACTCATGCAAAAGTACCTATGAGCAAGTGGGTAGTGCTGGAGTGGGAACAGGGGGATTACATGAAAGTCTTCCGCCTCCTCCACAACAATGACATCAAGGCTCATATTTGCCAGGTAGGAGACTGAAGCATCCTTCTCAGGAAAAAGTGAACACCCCAGAGCTACAGATATATTGAAATCTCCAGTGACAAAACTGACAGGCTGCCTAATAATAGTGAAACATGCTATTCACAAGTAACAGCCTCCTCACAGTTTTTTGCTCTTTTTTTTTGGCCGTGCTGTGCAGCTTATGGGATCTTAGATCCCCGCCCAGGGATCGAACCCACGTCCCCTGCAATGGGGGTGCAGAGTCCTAACCACTGGACCATCATGGAATTCCCCACATTTTTTGCTTGTAAATGGAACATGCTACTAAGGATCAACACACATTTGAGGAAAGTCACTATCATGAAAGAGAAAGACCAAGGCAAATAAATAGTCGGGGCAGCAGGGGCAGGGGAATGAATTCAGCAGAAACAAAACAGTACAAGGAGCAAAAAAAATAAAACGCTGTAGGTATTATCCAGAGAGAGAAATAGAGTGTGTCATTGAAACAAAAATTGAATGCTATAAAAGGAAAATCAGAGAACAAGAAAGAACCCATGGAACTTGAAAATATGAGGGCTGAAAAGACAGTTTTTAGAGTTTAGAAGTGTTGTAAGATAAGGTCAAGGAACTCTCCCAGAGAAGTGAGGGAAAGAAAGAGAGGGAAATGAAGAGAAAAAGGATAAAATTAGAAGATCAATACAAGAGGTTCAATATTTGACCTAGTGGGAATTCCTGAGAGAAGAAAGAAAACACTGGACAATAAATTGTCAAATAAATACTATTTTCTTTAAAAAAAAAAATCCCAGAACTGTAGAACATGAGTCTCCAGAAAGAAGAGGCTCACGGACTACCCAGCAATATGAATAAAAAACCCACACCAAGGCTCATCCTCATGCAATTTCAGAATATGGAACTAAATAGAGATTCCATGAAGCTAAAAGAAAAAATTATGTACAATGATTGCAGGCCAAAGTGAATTGACCTCTGTGTAGCAACACTGAACACTGAAAGACAAAGGAAAGGTGCCTTCAAAATTCTGAGTGTAAATTATTTCCTATATCGAATTCAATATCCAGCCAAAATTACAATCAAGTAAAGGGCAAACTAAAGATATTTTCAGACCTGCAAAGTCTAAGAAAAAAAAATTACCTTCCATATGTCCTTTCTCAGTAAGTTACTGGATGTGCTCCTTCCAAACAAGGGAATAAACCAATAAAGAGGCGACATGAGACAAGATTCAGAACACAAGAGATTCCACTAAGGAGAGTGATAGAATTTCAAAGGTAATGGCAAAAAGAAGTCCCAGGAAATAATGCAAAGAGCACCCAATTCAGGAATCCTCAAAAAAAATGAATAGGTTATTTGACACGTATGACAACATGCAAAGTTATACAGAGAGGTGTTTCATGGAGCTGGTGGATGGATGAAGACTTAGCCTAAGTCAGATATTCAAACTAAAGCCGAAAAAGGGGCCATTATTTAGGCCAGTGCCAATAAAATGACTTAGTACAGAACAATATTTACATGAATGTATTTGTTCTGTATGGCTGTTGTAACAAAATGCCACAAATTTGGTGGCTTAAAAGAGCACACATTCAGAAGTCTGAAATCAGTTTCACCTGGCTGCAAACAAGTTGCCATGAGGGCTGCACTTCTTCCAGATGCTCTAGGGGAGAATCTGTTTTCTTGCCTCTTCCAGATTCTAGAGCTGAGTTCTTGGCTTATTCCATCTTCAAAGTCAGCAGTGTAGCATCTTGCTTCAGTCCTCTCTTTGCCTTCTTCTCTGTCAGATATCACTCTCCTTCCCTTTTATAAGGATATCTGTAATTGCATTTAAAGTCTAATGAAATAATTAAAAATAATCTCCATATCTCAAGATCCTTAGCTTAATCATATTGGTAAAATCTCTTTTGCCATATGAAGTAACATTCACAGGTCCTGACTATTTGGGGAGGGCATTATTTAGCCTCCCAACACTATCTTAATAAAAACTCCAAATGTGGGTTAACTAGAAATTATTTAACTACATTAAGAAGATGGAAGAACAATGGAAAAGAGTATGAAAAAGAATATACATATATATGTATGCATGTATGTATAACTTAATCACTTTGCTGTACAGCAGAAATTAACACAACATTGTAAATCAACTATACTTCAATAAAATAAATTTAAAAAGAGGAAGATGGGAAAAAAGGAAGTGTAGATAGCTAAAATCCTCTTCTAACCAATGCTGTCAGAAAGTCATCAATAACAATCATACGGTACAAGAATTTCAGCTCAGAAAAAGACATATTGGTGATTTGAAACTTTCCAAATGATAGTTCTGTCCTGAAGGGAGATCTGAATGGCTTTCTCCTGTCACTCATCTTATCATCTGTGGTAGATTGCAGAAATAGCACAAATCCTTCCTCTCCCTGTGTCCATGACCTTGCAGTGTGACTTTCCAGACGGACTCTGTTTCTTTACCCTCTTGGCCTTCTTACTTGATTTGACCAAAAGAATGCAACAGAAGTGATGTTGTGCCATTTCCATGCCCAGGGCTCAAAAATATTTGCAAGTGGCTTCTCTAGTCCTTGGAACTTTGCCAATCTACCACAGGAACAAGCCAAGGATAGCTTGCTGGATAATGAGAGACACCTGGCCCCATTGCCTCAGCCAACAACCAGTCAAACCCCCGGAGAGGAGCTACCTGACTACCAGACACATGAATGAACCCAGTCAAGACCAGAAGAACCACTCAGCTGAGCTCAGCCCAAATAGAATCATGAGATAAATAAATTTGAGATGTTTTGTTATGCAGCAAAAGCTAACTTCTGTGTAGTTCTTTCACTGTCTGTGATTACATTTTATTAATTTTCCTTCCCTGTAACAAATACCTGTAGTTATCTATTTAATATCCATTTCCCCCCTTCTTCCTTGTTAACCCCAATTTTGTTCAGGAAGGCACCCCTCCTCCATGAGACTCAGGAGCCCCAGAAGAAGACCCTGCTTAATCTAATCAACAAATTTCCATTCCCTTGGTAGTGATTGGTTTAGGATCAGTCCCATAACCCAATTCTGGTCAGTGGCACTTGGGAGGAAGTCTGCTGGGGGCTTCTGAGAAAGGTTTCTTGGTCTTAAGAAAGTCACACGAAAAGATGGTCACTTTCTCCCTCTACATTGATATATCTGAAAGTGACACCTAGAGTTGTAGCAATCATCTTGAAACAACCTGAGAACAACCTAAGAAAAAAAGCACACTCAGGAAGAGCAAAGAGATGAAAATAACCTGAGTCTTTATTAATGTCTTATGCTGTTAAACCAACCAGCCCTGGAGCCAATGTCCTACCTCTGTACTTACGGTCATGCAAAATAACATATTTTTTTCTATTGCTTAAGCCAATTTTAATTGACTTTGTTGTTACTTATGGCTGATGTTATAATTAACACAACTCTTACTAGAATATAAGCTCCGAGAGGGCAGGGACCATGTCTGTTTTGTTTGCTACTGCATCTCCAGTGCCAAGCCCAGCATCTACCCGCTAGTAAGCATTTCATAGTTATTTACTGAATGAATGAAAGTATATCAATAATCATTAAATACATCTGCGGTTGACACTTGACTAGATAGTATAAACATCTAATTATGGAGCCTGACTCTTCTTGATTGTGAGCCCTTCAAGAACGGGACTCTGTTTGCTCCCAAGTACCTGGCATACAGTAGATCCTCTCTACACGTTTGTTGAATAAATGTTCTATGATACTGAATTCTGCCAACTTTCCAGCAGGGGGTGCACACAACTAGGTGTTCTGGGCGCTAGGCACTCTCCTTTATCAGCTCATCAGTCTCTCCTCTGCCACCTTCCCCACAAGGAGCTAAAGACCACAGCAATGCCTATGGGGAAGCCCAGGAGAAGGGGCTTTTCCACATTCAGAACCTCTGTGTCTGTCCTGTCCCAGCTTCCAGCACCTGTTAGAGAAAGCTGAGAACATGTTCTATAAACAGAGAAAGTTCTCTTTAGGTCAGGGTCAAGCAAATGTTTTCTGTAAAAGGCCAGATAGTACATGTTTTGGGCTTCCTAAGCCGTAAGGTCTCTGTGCTGACATGCCTTTATAACACCAAGAATTGTGGAACCAACCACCCTGGGAGACTGCCCTACTTCTGTACTTCTGGTTATGCAAGATAATATATTCCTTTATTGTTTAAGCCAGTTTTAGCTGGCTTCATTGTTAATTATAGCTGAAGATATAATTAACCACCCACAACTAGAATAAAAATTCCAAGAGGGCAGGAAACTTAATAAGTACATACATAAAAGAATAAGTAAAATAAGTAAAAGGAATGGCTGTGGCTCTGTCCTAAAAACTTTATTAACAAGAACAGACGGGGACTTCCCTGGTAGTCCAGTGGTTAAGAATCCACCTTCCAATACAGGGGACATGGGTTCAATCCCTGGTCAGGAAACTAAGATCCCACATGCTGCTGGGCAACTAAGCCCACGTGCCACAATTACTGAGCCCACGTGCTCTAGAGCCCATGAGCCACAACTAGAGAGCCCGTGTGTCACAACTACTGAGCCCATGTGCCGCAGCTAGAGAGCCCACACACCACAACCACTGACCCCGTGCACTGCAACTACTGAGCCCATGTGCTCTGGAGCCCGTGCGCCACAACTAGAGAAGCCCGCGCACTGCAACAAAGAGCCCGCGTGCTGCAACGAAAGATCCTGCAGTGAAGATCCCACGTGCCACAACTAAGACCCAACGCAGCCAAAAAAAAAAAAACAACCCACAAGAACAGACAGCTGGCCAGATTTGGCTGAGCCCTGCTTTAGGTAAACAGGCACTACCTAAGGCAGTGGTTTTCAAACTTTGTCAGAATCACCTGTAGGGTACGTTAAAACACTTATGGCTGGGCCTCACCTGAGTTTTTCAGTAGGTCTGGAGTAGGGCTGAGAATTTTAATTTCTAAGAAGTTAGGGTTGCCAAATAAAATACACGATGCCCCGTATATCTTAAATGTGAATTTCAGTTAAATGGTGAATAATTTTTAGTTTTAAGTATGTCCCAAGTATTGCATTATTATCTGAAATTCAAATTTAATTTGGTATCCTGTACTTTAAGTCTGACAGCCCTTAGGCAAGTTGCCAAGAGATGCTGATGCTGCTGGTCCAGGAACCACTTTGAGAAACACTGACCTGTATAATCTCTTACATACTGGAGCTCTGCAGAGGTCTTAAGCTGGAAAGAATACCCGCCAGCTCAACTCAAGAATCTGAACACTCAGTCTGTACATGTGAACATGTTCCTCCTTCATTCACAAAAGGGTTTTTTGCCGAAACTAGATACTTTAAATATGCACTATTTTTTTTTTGACAATTATCCATTTATTGTGCACTTACTATGTGAGAGCTTGTTTCTAGGCTCTAGAGATAAAACAAGAAATAAGGATGATCAGGCCCCTTGCTCTCAGAGCTTATGTTTAGTGGCTGTCTGGGGGTAGATATGACTGGTCATCCATCTGAGAAGTTACTGCCCTGCACATTGTCAGGTATTTACTTAAGACACATAAACTATTTCGACTATCACCATGGCTATAAACAGGGACCCTGCAGTTAGAAATTAGTTCAAATCTCAGCCCTGCCACTTATGACACTGGGCAAGGTATTTAACAGCTTTAGTCCTCAGATTCCTCCTCTGTAAAATTGGGACAATAATTTATACTTCATGAGTTGTTGAATGGTAAATAAAATCACTCATATAAGGAACTTAGCATAGTTCCTTGGTAGGGAATAAAATGGTCAGTACTCAACTACTAGTATAGCTACTACTATTGAAAATTCAGTGGTCTTCAAAGTATGGTCCTTGGGCCAGTGTCATCAACAGACCCATGAACTTGTTAAAAATGCAGATTCTCTGTGCCCCACCCCAAACCTACTGAATCAGATACTCTGGGATGGGGCACAGCGAGGCGTGATTTAACAAACCTTCCAGATGATTCTGATGCATGTTAGAATTTGGAAAACACTACTAAAGAAAATATTATAAGAAGCCAGGAACTGTATGTGCTAGGGGTTAAGAATATCAAGGCCAATAAGGCACAAATCTTCCCTTTTCCCAGGACAGCTTTACGTAAGGCTTAGTGGTGTTCATCTCTCTATTCACAGTGTGTGTGTGTTTGTAGTCCATATGCCCGAAACCCATCAGAAATTCATTTAAGAAAAGATTTCTTAGCTCATTTTTCATTCATTCAACATCCCACTGAGTGCCTACTGTGAGCCAGTGTGTTGAGATTGAGATTAAAAACAGAAGGAAACACTTCTGTGTTTCAATAGCTCTTACTCTGGCACTGATTTCATAACAGGAAAACACAACAGTGCACGCATTTCAGTGGGATACTAAAATGAGTTTCTACCAGAGATATTATGAAGGGAAGTGGAAGAAAGGCAGTAACTGGGAAACGTAGAAACTCTTTCCAGAGGACATTTAACTGAGCCCCTACAATGTGAATACAGAAAACAGCTTAGCTACCTGGAAAGTGTCTGCCAAAGCCTGGCAAGGCCACCAGAAGAAAAGAGAAAGGGCATTGGCTAAGTGAGGGGCCCTGGCCAGGAAGAAAAGACTCCAGTCTATGTGGGGTCTTGAACAGTCCCTGTCAAGTCCCAGTCTGTTCACAGCTGTCTCTCTTGGATGTCCTGATCTTGGTTGTGGCCCAGAAGACTACAGAGAAAGGCCGTAGAAAGAGGGGAGGCCTGGCAGGAAGCTGAATCAGGCCCCAATCTGAGAACTGGGACAGAAACAATGCTAAATCCCAGACACAGAGGTGACCCAACAGACAGAAGAACTATTAAGAATTCTCCACCACTCCCACCAGTAGCCTTGAACATGAGTTTGAGAGGTACTAGTTAGCCACAGAGAGGAAGTTTCAAATGACTGTGGAAAGTTGTATGGGGCTGGGTTAAGATAAGCATAATCTGTGCAGCAGAATCATCTGGGTGAGTTTTTAAAAAAATACTGAATTTAAATCTCTCAGGTTGGGGCCCAGAGATCAGTCATATGCTAATGATTCTGCTGCACTCACTCTTTCCACTGACCAGCATCTGGGAACCATTGTACGGCACAGGTTTATACAGGGACCTAATTAATGCAATGCTTTGCACACCTGGCCAATTAAGTTTATAAATGAGTGATTGTCTCCTGTCTACTAGGAGCTCACATTTTAAGGCAAAGGTAATAAATTATTTTAGAAGGCCCTTCACAAAGGGTTTTGACTTCCAAGAGTTACAAACCCTGTTGCAGCCAGCTATTTTCAGGGATTTGAGGGAAACAATACAGCAACATAGGTAGCTACTCAGAACTGGGATTATTAAAACCTTGATTTGCAATCAGTCTTTCAGAATGATAAACATTTTTTATACAAAATTTTAGTGGTTTAAGAAGTAATTTTGCATCAAAATAATCAAATAATGGCCAATAGAGTGCTATACATTACTCACAATGATTTTGACAACCCATGATTAAATGGTTTTAGAATTAAACACAAATACACACTCACTCATTACACAAAACATAACAGAAATCACCTGTTTTACATTTCACATCAGCCTGGAGTAACTGAAGCAAGGAAGGTGAAATGAGTCTGCTTTTATTCATCTGAAGTCTTGCTCTGCATCAGAAAATAACCACAAAACACCAAGAATCTCTTTAGAAATCCACCAGTTCAATTCCAAAATGATAGTCATTTTCTACAAATCACAACAGGTTAACCACTGCGCCACCAGGGAAGTCCCTTTAATTCTGTTCTTGCCACTGTGCACAAAGCACCCTATGTTTGGGACAAAAATCACCAACTACTTTTTTTAAAATAAATTTTTATTGATTGATTGATGGCTGCATTGGGTCTTTGTTGCTGCGCGTGGGCTTCCTCTAGTTGTGGCGAGCGGGGGCTACTCCTCTTTGTTGTTGTGCGTGGGCTTCTCATTGTGGTGGCTTCTCTTGTTGCGGAGCACGGGCTCTAGGCGCACGGGCTTCAGTAGTTGTGACACGCAGGCTCGGTAGTTGTGGCTCAGAGGCTCTAGAGTTCAGGCTCAGTAGTTGTGGTGCACGGGCTTAGTTGATCCACGGCATGTGGGATCTCCCCGGCCCAGGGCTCAAACCCACGTCCCCTGCACTGGCAGGCATATTCTTAACCACTGTGCCACCAGGAAAACCCACCAACTACTTTCAACCCTATGATATCCTCAATTTACTTATTTCTCTTAACCAATACACTTCTAGAAAAGGGGGCAATAACTCAATATACAAACATACTCCCCATTTCTTTCATTTTTCAACCCACTGCATTTAAGCTTCTTTGTCCTCTCCTCCCTTGCTCTACTGATAGTATTTCCACTAAGATTACTAATGACCAAGTTGTAAATCGAATGGCAATAATATATATGTATATATATATATATTTTTTTTGCGGTACGCAGGCCTCTCACCGCTGTGGCCTCTCCCGCTGAAGAGCATAGGCTCCGGACGCGCAGGCCCAGCGGTCATGGCTCACGGGCCCAGCCGCTCCGCGGCATGTGGGATCCTCCAGGACTGGGGCGCGAACCTGTGTCCCCTGCATCGGCAGGCGGACCCTCAACCACTGCGCCACGAGGGAAGCCCAATAATATTTTTTAACTATAAAGATAGGTTATTAAAACATTACATGTCACAACTCTTATAGAATTTACTTATTACAAAATTATTATAGAAGAAATCATTAAGAAATATAAAACCATAGGAAATACAATTTCCAATAAAGGTAAGGGTTTAGTGTAGTCAAGTACTGTTCTAATTGCTTCACATGTATTAAATCACTTGATCCTTTTACTTACCCAAGGTCAGTTAGTGGCAGAGCCAAGATTAAAATTCAGTTTGTTCTAGAGCTTATACTTAATCACTATATTATATAGCTTTCTCCAGTTACACAAATAAAACAATAATAATCACTGCAAAAAGATACGGTGTAATTTTATTACTTTCAACATTTCTTTTCATCACAATGAACAAAACAAAATAAACTAAAATACAACACAGCTTTACAAAAATAAATTTTTATTAAAAGCAGTAGAGTCTGAGCAGGAGACAGTACAAAGAGTGTAAACAATGTAAACATCACTACATTCAGCTCAGCTTGATTGAATGCTGAAAGACAACTCTAAATGCTCTATGTGCCCTTACTAGCAAGATACGTTAGTTCTACTGTACACAGAAAACACACTCTAATTTTGATTGAGAAAAAGTATTTTATCGAAGTCGGTCCCAGCGCCAAATACTGGCATCATCACAAACAGCTATAAGAATGCTGCTATCCCTGCTAAAACTGGTTTGTCGAATAGCAGCACCACATTTATGATGAGTCAGTGTTGTGCATCTAGGGAGAAAACATGACAACAGGTTAAATACCATGCATATATAATGCTGTCAGTATCTAACTTAAAACAATGAGTCAGAAAATGAATAGATGTTCCAAGTCATATAGAAAGCACTTGAAAACAGAATACAGTTCACTAAGAGCCCAATCTCAAATTTCATAAAATTTGGGTATACTTTAAATCCAAGAGGTACTATATAACTTATATTAAAAAAAGAGAAATAACTTATTACCAAAGTACTTGGGAAAAACAATCATTATTAGAATAAAAAAGAAATACTTTACAATACTCTGAGAATGTAAATGTTACAAATGATTTAAGGTTGGCATTGCAAGTATCAATTACTTCCTCTATGCTGACATAACGCTTTGGAGGAAAAGTCAGAAATTATGAAGAGGAATTTCTAAACACTTACTTGGCTTTATGAGGATCTTCTACTTCTAAATCCCAAACATAAAGTTTGCCAACCTGATTGCCCAATGCAAGCATCTGTATAAACATATTAAAAACAAATCAAATTATTAAAACAAGCTATAAAGATTTCAAACAATCCTAAGACATCTTTCTTATTTCAGAAAAGCCTCAGCTCCAGCCTATGGCAACACTCTTGGTTATTTCTTTGCATCTTATATTTCTTATATTGTGTAAATGAGGATAAGAGCAACTAATGCATCACAAAGATGTATTGAGTAAAATAAGGAGGTTATTTTGTAAATTTACGAAGAACTTTACAATTTATTTACATAGTTAGCATGTACTCTTTATTCTGCCTTAAAGAACTGTAGTAAAAGCCATAGGAAATTTCCAAAGCTTTCATATAGAAATAAATACCCAAGTAATTTATCACAAAATTCTAACACCAAATTTTGAAAAAATTTTAGATAACTAATATTTTGTCTCTATCTTCCATGTTGGTTTTCTATATAAAAAGATTAACACTCTAATCCAAAACATTAAATCTTAGTAACAGATGTTACGGAAAGTAAACACCTAACTGCCACCATTGACACCTGTCAATTTCATTTATAATAAGCACTGCAAATGGTGTGCAGAGCCACAAGGGTAGAATAAATAACATCAAAGGCCAAAGCAATTAATACAAAAAAATCAAGGTAGCTTAAACTTAGAGGTAATAGAATACAGATACACTACAGGGAAAACTAAAATTGCCATGGTTTTAAGTCAAATAATTTCAAAATGTAAAAATATGTTGCTACCTTTTGCCAGAAATCCATAGAAAACCTCATGTACCAAATGTCACACTGGCTGTAATCAAATCGCCCAAGAATAGTCACATTAGACTCACTGGGTTTAATTTTATCTATATCATCTTCCATTTTGCCAGGTTTCCAGCATACAATGGCATTTTCACAAGACTTTAAAAAAGACAGAAATGAGAAAAAAAGAAATGTTAATCAAAGAACTGAATTTTAAACATTAAAAACAAAGCTTTTTCTCTACTATCATTTCAGAACTCACAGCTCTTAGAACCTGGTTATCCATCTACTGAGTCCAGCGATATACATTCATTTATATTTACAGAGTCAGTATCCACACTTACGGACAAGAAGTCTGATTATCAACAGATTTTAACAATACAAAAGCATTACACTGCCTAGAATATTCATTTTTGAAGTCACAATTTCCCTTCCAAACCAAAACAAATTCAGCTTTAGATACTTCAGCATCCAGAGACTTGAAGTATTTTATAGCAAAGGTAAAATTACAAACACTGTATTAGAATACACAGCTCTTCAATATGGCCCCTGCTTACTTCGCTAGTTTCATCTTTCCCCATTCCACTTCTAAACCCCCGTGGTTCCCTTTATATCTGGTTAACTATTAATCCTCCTGTCTGCACTACATGATAGGTGCTCAAGAGATGTCATAGGAAAGCTAATGAATTCATAGAAGGGGCCTTAGAGGTCAGATTATACAGAAGGCAATAAAAGCAGTGGTTCAATATCAAGACACTGATAAGGGGATGGGATTAAAATAGGCTGAGTTACACCTTCCTATCCTGCAACACTGAACCTTTACATACATTCTATTTAAGCAGCAAGTGGTAAAGAATAGAATGGGAGGAAAAAATGCAAAACAGAGGGCACTATTTATATTCCTGTGTGGTTTGCTTGCTAAGGGATATTTGGCAATGTCTCTGGCTTCTAGTTAATAGAAGCCAGAGATGCTGAACACTTTGCAATGCACAGAACAGCTCCTCCCACAAAAAAGAATTGTCTTACCCAACTTCCACAGGGCCAGGATTGAGAAATCCTGGTGTAGGCGAAGAATGCCTCCTGGAACTTTACAGGACACAGCCTAACAACCACATGTGGTAGCTCTGTGGGGTCACATGGAGATTAGGGAGTGGACAGTATGCTTTTTTTCTTCTCTGCCCTTTTTGGATTATATAAAATCCCAGGGATATGGATCTGTTACACAAGTTCTTCATTATAAAGTATCTTAGAGATCACCTAGGCTGATGACTCTTAACTAAGTACACAATTGGATTGATATAGACTGTACAGCTTTCTTTAAATACTCATCTTGACCCCAACCCTACTGATCACAAACTCTGAGAGGGGAGGCCAAAGCAGCAGAATTGTAAAATACTTCTTCAAGTGCTTCCTACTGACTGTATTGGTAAAGGATCCTTAATCAATAGAGTTCCCTCATGGAGAACTAAATAATCTCACTGATGGATGGCTGTACTAGAAAATCATCTAGAGAGTTTTTAAACATTACAAATTCCCAGGTCCTTATGCCAGATTTAGAATATCTGGGGATGAAGCCTAGGAATCTATTTTTACAATGTCCTCCCAATAGTTCTGATGTGGAGCCAGATTTGAGACCACCAATATTCAGTTCAGCTTCCCACCTAAAATGCAGAAATCCTTTCCTATTATCTGATTAAGTTCTAAGAGCAGAAATTTTAGAGCTACTCCTTTTTTAATTCTGCTTCCAAAACAGATGAAGTAGAGGTACTTTTTCCTATTTATCTCGTTAAGTACAGCTTAAAAGTCTGAAGGCTAGGGAGGAGGCAGACTGGTTAGGGGCCCTGGGACATAAAGAACATTGAGTTGCTTGGTTTTCTTTTGCCTCTTTATGTATCCCAGACTGGATGCTAGAGAAGGTAGCAACTCAACAAAGCTAACAAGTGAAGACAAAAAAAAAAAAAAAAAAAAAAAAAAAATCCCCAACAAAAGCCTACTCTCTGCAAAGGACCAGGAAAGTGGCAACCTAGCATGAGAGAAAATTTTTAGGTAAACCCTTAATACCACAGAAAAAACAGTGGACCCATCCACACATGTAGACCAGCAAAGTCCCAGTGGGGTCCCTTCTCAAGTGATAACTAAACACTTCAAGTACGTAACACCCTGACTCCTCCCTACCCCTCATGGTAATGAGGTGACTCTCCTCCTCACCCTCTGCCTGGGGTGGTATTAGAGGAAGCCTAGCAGAGAGTCAGAATGTTCACAACCACCCACCACTCTCAGTGTCAGTGGAGACACTCGGGGAGCAGTACTGAGGCCTCCCAACCCCTCTTGCCAGGGTGCTATCACCTGAGGCCCACTGAAAAGCCTGAACTCCCACCCCAGTAGTAAAGAGACAAAATCACCAAGTCAACCAAGTGGGGAACCTGAACTTCCCTTGCCACCTGCCAATAATGAAGCAGCACTCCCCTTCCCCAGCTGAAAATTTATCAAAGGAAGCCTGCTTAAATATCAGTAAGATCCAGAGTTTTGTAACAGTAACCAAAATATCGATATCTTAATCAAAATTCACTTGTCATACCAAGAAATGTAAAAATCTCAACTTTAATGAGAAAAGATTATCAAGAGGTACCAACACTGAGATGACATAGATGTTAGAACTATCTGACAAGGATTTTAAAGCAGCTACCATAAAAATGCTTCAATGAGAAATTACAAACACATTTAAAACAATAAAAAAAGTGTCAGCAAAGAAATAAAAGATAAGAATCACATGTAAATTTTAGAACTAAAAAAACTATAGCTAAAATAAAAAACAACTGAAGGGCTCACCAGCAAAAAAAGAGAGATGAAAGAGTCAGTAAATTTAAAGTTAGAACATAGAAATTACCCAATTTGAACGAAAGAAAACAGACTTATTAAATAACAGAGTCTCAGGGACCAAACAAAAAACATAATATTCACATCATTAGAGTTCCTAAAGGAGAGGGGGAAGAAAGTGGGGCTAAATAAGAATCTGAATAATGGCTGAAAAGTTCCCAATTTTGGGACAAATTATGTCCCCAAAGACAAACCTACTAGATTAGAGATGGTGAGTGAACGCCAAAAAAGATAAACTCAAAGAAATCAATTATCAGGCATATCGCATTCAAACTTCTGAAAACTAAAGACAAAGAAAAAAAAAATCCCGAAAGCAGTTAAGACAGAAAGAACACCTTACCTATAGGAAAAAAAACAATTCAATGATGGCAGATGTCTCATTACAAATGACAGAGACCAGAAAGAGGGGGAACAACATTTTTCAAATGTTTAAAGAAAAGAACCATCAACACAAAATCCTATATTCAGTGAATATATGCTTCAGGAATGAAGGGGAAATGAGGACATCCTCAGACTAAGAAAAACTAAAAGAATTTGTCACCATTCTAAAAGAATGGCTACAGGAAGTTTGATGAACAGAAAGGAAATGATATAAGAAGGAATCTTGGAATATCAGAAAGGAGGAATGAACAACAGAAAAAGCATAATGAGTAAACACAACATTCTTCTTCTTCTTGAGTTTTAAAATTCTGTTTGGCAGTTGAAGCAAAAATTGTAATACTCTTTGATGAAGTTCTCAATTGTAAAGGGAATATTTGAGACAATTATAAGTGGAGGAGAAAGAGAGAGGTAAGCTTCCTATACTTCACTTGAAGTGGTAAAATGTTGATATACTGACTGATCACATATATATCATATACATACATATATACATATATATATATATATATATATATAGTAACACCCAGAGCAAATGCCAAAAAAGCTACACAAAGAAATATACTCAAAAGTAGTATAGATACATCAAATTGGAATTCTAAAGTATGTGCACATAAGCGAAAAAACCCAGAGAAATGAAAAGAATGAAAAAAAATTAAATAGTAAACGTAATGTAATAATTGGTAAGTTAAGGCTCAAATATAAATGGTCTGAATATACTAGCTAAAAGACAGTTTGGCAAAGTGAATTAAAAAAATATGACCCAACTATATGCTATCGTTAAGAAACTCACTTCGGGGCTTCCCTGGTGGCGCAGTGGTTGAGAGTCCGCCTGCCGATGCAGGGGACACGAGTTTGTGACCCGGTCCGGGAGGATCCCACATGCTGCGGAGCGGCTGGGCCTGTGAGCCATGGCTGCTGAGCCTGAGTGTCTGGAGCCTGTGCTCCGCAACGGGAGAGGCCACAACAGTGAGAGGCCCGCGTACCGCAAAAAAAAAAAAGAAACTCACTTCAGGTGTAACAATACAGGTAGATTAAAGGTAAAAGGTTTGAAAAAGATGGGACTTGCCTGGTGGTGCAGTGGTTAAGAATCCACCTGCCAATGCAGAGAACACAGGTTTGAGCCCTGGTCCGGGAAGATCCCACATGCTGCAGAGCAACTAAGCCCGTGCGCCACAACTACTGAGCCTGCACTCTAGAACCCGTGAGCCACAACTACTGAGCCCATGTGCCACAACTACTGAAGTCCATACACCCTAGAGCCCATGCTCTGCAACAAAAGAAGCCTCTGCAAAGAGAAGCCCATGCACTGCAATGAAGAGGAGCCCCCATTCGCTGCAACTAGAAAAAGCCCAGGCACAGCAACCAAGACCAGAGGCAGTCAAAAATAAATAAACAACAACAACAGAGGTTTGAAAAAGATATACCATTAATTAAAGGAAAGCAGGAATGGCTCTACTACTGTAAGACAAAGGATCCATCAAGCAAAAACTTTACCAGAGACAGAGATGGACCTTACATAATGATAAGAGGGTCAAGCTACCAAGACAAAGCAATACCAAATGTGTATACACCAACCAACAGAGCTGCAAAATGTAACAGAACTAAAACGAGAAAGGGAAAAAGCCACAATTATAGTTGAAGACTTCAACACTCATTTCTCAATAATTTATTAATTATTAGACAAAACAGTGGACAGAAAATCAACAAAGACATAGAAGAATTCAACCACACTGTCAACTGACAGGATCTAACTGACATTTATAGAACACTCCACTGAACAGCAGAATATACATTCTTTTCAAGCTCCCATGGAACATACCCAAAACAGGGTCATAAAACAAATCTCAAAAAATTTAAAAGAATCAAAATCATAAAGAGTATATTCTGACCAAAATGGAATCAAACTAGAATCAATAAGAGAACGACAACAAGAAAATTTCCTAGCACCTAGAAACTACACAACACACTTCATATCAAAATTTTTGTGAGATGAAGCTAAAAGCAGTGCTGACAGGGAAATTTATAGCACTAAATGCTTACATCAGAAAAGTCTCAACTAAATAATCTAAGCTCCCGTCGTAAAAATAGAAGAACAAAAACAACTCACGGCAAACTAAAGGAAAGAAGGAAGACAGGAGATAACAGAAGAAAATTTGACAAACCCTTAAAAAGACTGACAGAAGAGAAGATATAAATTACTAACTTCAGGAATGAAACAGGGGCTATCACTAGAGACCTTGCAGATATCAAAAGGATAATAAGAGAATACTACAAACAACTCTCCACACATAAATTTTATACTAGATGGAATGGATCAACTCCTCAAATAGCACAAACTACCACAATTCACTCAATATGAAACAGTTCATTCGAATAACCTTTTCACTTTTAAGGAAACTGAGTGTTTAATTTTTAAACTCCTCCTCAAAAATTTCTAGGCCTAGGGGACAGTATTATTGATACCAAAACCAGACAAAGGCAATATAAATAAGAAAACTTCAGACCAATATCATATCTCATTAATACATATAAAATCTTTAACAAAATATTATCAAATAGAATTTAGTAACATATAAAAAGAATTATACAGCAAGACCAAGTAAGCTTATTCCAGTGATACAATATTCAGAAACAATCAGTGCAATCCACTGCATTAACAGGCTAAAAAAGAAAAACCAGTGATCATATCAGTTGATGCAGAAGAAGCATTTGACAAAATTTAACACCCATTCATGATAAAACTCTGAAAAAATTAGGCAGAAGGAAAGCTCTCAACTTGATAAAGAACATCTACAAAATTGTGAAAGACTGAATTCTTTTCCCCTTTAACATCAGAAACAAGCCTAGGATGTCTGCTCTTAACACAGCTATTCAACACAGGACTAGAAGCTTACCAGTGAAATAAGACAAGAAAAGGAAATTAAGAAAAATACAGTTCAGAAAGGAAGATATAAAAACTGTCCTTATTTGCAGATGAAATTATGATCTATGTAGAAAATCCCATGTAATTAACCAAAAACAAACAAAAACCTTCCTGAACTATAAGTAGTTCAAACAGATTGAAGGATTCAAGATTAATACACAAAAATCAATTTATTTCTATCTACTAGCAATGAACACAAAGAAATGGAAATCAGAAATACCATTTATTACAGTCACTCTAAATGGAGAGACATACCATAGTCAAGGACCAGAAGACTAAGCAGAGTAAAGATATTAATTCCCCACCAAACTGATATACAGGTTTAACACAATTCCAATCAAAATCTCCCCGCCCCCAAAAAAAAAGCCCAG
This sequence comes from Grampus griseus, assembly GCF_964374135.1. Taxonomy (NCBI): domain Eukaryota; kingdom Metazoa; phylum Chordata; class Mammalia; order Artiodactyla; family Delphinidae; genus Grampus; species Grampus griseus. The sequence continues at coordinate 46,469,723 of NC_139002.1, forward strand.
CGAGATTTTTAGTAAATGTAGACAAGATTATTCTAAAATTTATATGGAAAGACAAACCAACTAGAATAGCTAAAATAATATTGAAAAAGAATAAAGTGGAAGAAATCACTCTACCAACTCCAAGACTAATTATAGAGCTAGAGTAACCGAGCCTGTGTATGTAGTACTGGTAGAGGGAACAGAATAGAAAAACCAGAATCAGCCTCATACAAGTATGGCCAAACAATTTTGAAAAAAGTACAAAAGCAATTCAAAGGAGGAAAGATAGGCTTTCAACAAATGGAGCTGGAACAACTGGATAACTATAGGCAAAAAATGAACTTTCTACCTAAACCTCATACAAAAATTAACTTAAAATGGACCATTAAATTTAACATAAACCATTACAATACTTTTTGAAGGAAACACAGGAGAAAATCTTTAGGACCTAGGGCTCAGTGAAGAGCGTTTAAACACAATATCAAAAGCATGATCCATAAAATAATAATTTTTTAAAAAAATCAATAAATTAATTGAACTTTATCAAAATTAAAAACATTTGTAAAAGACCCTGTTAAGAGGATGAAAAGACAAGCTACAGACTGGAAGAAAATATTTGCAAACTATTTATCTGACATAGGATTTATATTTAGAATATATGAAGAACTCTCAAAACTCAACACAGTAAAAAACAAAACAAAACAAAAACCAATCCAATCAGAAAATGAGAAGATATGAAGAGACATCATTGAAAGGATATATGGATGGTAAATAAGCACATGAAAAAGATGTTCAACACCACTAACCATCAGGGAAATGCAAATTAAGACCACGATGATGTATCACTACACACCTATCAGAACAGCTAAAATAAAAAATAGTGACAATACCAAATGCCGGCGAAGATTCGAAGACACTGGATCTTTCATACATTGCTGGTGGGAATGTAAAATGGCACGGCCACTCTGGAAAATAGTTTGGCAGGTTCTTAAAAAACTAAACGAACTTAACCATGACCTAGCAATTGCTCTTCTAGGCATTTATCCTAGAGAAGTGAAAACTTAAGTAAGTCCACACAAAAACCTATACACGATTGTTCAATAGCAGCTTTATTTGTAATAGGCCCAAACTAGAAAGGATCAAAATGTCCTACAATAGATGCATAAGGTTAAATAAACTGTGGTACACCCATTCCATGGGATACTACTCAGCAGTAAAAAGGGAGACCTATTGATACACACAACAACTTGGATGGCATTACACTGAGTGAAAAAAAAAAATCTTAAAAGGTCCCATACCGTAACATTCTTGAAATGACAAAATCACATGTGATAAAATGACATAGAACTACACACGCACATTGTACAATGTCAATTTCCTGGATTTGATATTGTATTATGGCTATGTAAGATGTAATAACCAATGGGGGAAATTGGGTGAAGGGCAATATGGGACCTCTCTGAACTGTCTTTGAAACTTCCTGTGAATCTAATTTCAAGATCAAAAGTTAAAAAATAGAAAGGTAAAACTATACCCTCATGGCCAAGGAAAAAATAAATCAGGCTCTGCCCAAGAAAATGTGAAATGCCCTGAAACCTGTATCAAGAAAAGAAACTAGATAGCAGTTTCTCCAAATTTGACAATCCTAAATGTTCAAATGACATCACCACCAACTTCTCTAAATTATCAGTAAAATATATATATATAAACATATGTATCAACATACTAGAGCAGGGGTTGGCAAACTACATCCCATGAACCAACTCCATCCATCTGTTTTTGTACATGTAAGTTTACTGAAATGAACACAAACATTAACAACAACAAAAAACAACCACACTACTGGCTTTAGATATTGGTTATTTTACAGTAACACTGGATATCAGAGAACAGTATCAACTTGCAAGGTAACATTTTTCATCTTATTGGAACACAAATTATAATTCATCAGGATGTTTTATGCCTAAAACAAATTTCCAAATCTTTCAAAGTTATCATAAGACTTAAAAAAAAAAAAAAGCGATTTCCCATCTGTTATCCAATTTACCAACTGCATAAAAAACTGTGCTCCCTGCAAAGTTCCAACTCACACAAACAATGGAAATACAGCTTAACAGCAGTTACCATACCTTGGAAAGTATCAAATCACCTAACCATCGCACACAATCGACATAATTTCTATGTATGTCTCTGGTAGAAAAGTCAGGAAAATGAATTTTCTGAGAAATAAATGGCCTGAAATGGAAATATCAAAAGTTAAGAGAAAAACGTGTAGCAAAAGCTCACTAATTTTCCTTTTTGGATTTATAAAACTTTGAAAAATAAAATATATGAATACTAATTCTTCTTTGTTTCTACAAAACTAAATACCTTCTTATCTGTTTACTCAGAGCTAAAATCTCATTTCATTTTTGTTTCTACATTTACTCCATTATTAGCTCTCAACTGAATTTTGTATTCATCCTATGAAATTTCATTTATAAAAATTGCAGCTTCCTGCCTTACTACATATAGGCCAAAATTAATCACTTCAATTCTGGCTATCTAACCAATAACCAAAGACACTTGATTACAGAGCTGAAAATTTCTCATAGAAAATACTAAGCTACCTACTCAATCCTTTAAAATTAAGCATTAATGGTCTATGAAAGTAAACACATCTAGATTATTTCAAAAGATAATTATCTTTTAGGAACAATGACATCATTTCAAAGTCTGCTAAAGGTAAAGTTAGGTGAGAATCCTTCCTAGAACAATTTCTGAAGATGATATCTGACAACAATTTGACATTTATTAGTTAGAACTTCTCCTGTATTTAGAAAAGTAAAATATGGCGCAACTTTTCCTTAAAGATATTTGTGAGAAGACCATAAACTAGAGAAGTTGCTACCAATTCTGAAGTTAATTAAATGTATACCTAATATTTCTAATCTAGTAAGTGATTCAGTTTTATTTATTTATTTTATTTTTGGCTGCATTGGGTCTTCGCTGCTGTACGCGGGCTCTTCTCTGGTTGCGATGAGCAGAGGCTACTCTTCATTGCAGTGCATGGGCTTCTCATTGTGGTGGCTCCTTTTGTTGCGGAGCACGGGCTCTAGGTGTGTGGGCATCAGGCATTGTGGCACACGGGCTCAGTAGTTGTGGCTCGTGGGCTCTAGAGTGCAGGCTCAGCTGTTGTGGCTCACGGGCTTACTTGCTCCACAGCATGTGGGATCCTCCCGGACCAGTTCTCAAACCCGTGTCCCCTGCATTGGCAGGCAGATTCTCAACCACTGCGCCACCAGGGAAGCCCCTGATTCAGTTTTTAAACTGAAATAACTGCAGAAGTATCATATACCATGAATTAGTTGTGTCTTGGGCAACTCACATGTCCTCTCTTTGCTTTTCCCTCATATGTAAAAAGGATGTTGGGCTGAATCATTTCAAATACTCTTTCCAATTCAAATTCTAGGATCTTTTCTTTTCTTTTTTTCTTTTTTTTTTTTTTTTTGCGGTTTGCAGGATCTCAGTTCCTCAACCAGGGATTGAACCTAGGCCACGACAGTGAAAGCCTGGAATCCTAACCACCAGGCCACCAGGGAACTCCTGGATTTTTTCTTTATTAAAACATTAAAACGCTATTAATGATCTGATATAAATTCTTAACTGCTATAATTTTATTAATTACTTTTCAGCCAAATATGTATTATAATCTATGGTTAAACCTCTCTCAAGAAGATCAGCATAATTCACTGTTATTTTCTGTAAGCTGTAAAGTATAACTTCTATTTATTTCAGAGCTCTAGAAAATATAAAAACATAAACTGAATATTACACTAAGCCCTGGTGTTTTAAAATAAAAATCGAAAGTCATACTAATTCTTAGAGGCTTGAGATCTGATGCATGTCTATTAAAATATTTACTGATAATTACAAATTCAACTACCAATCTATTAATAATCTGGCTTGATAACCAGAAAATTAACTCTGCTAAAATGAAAAGTGCAAACAAAGTTAACATTTACAAACATATGATAGTCACAGTGAAAGTGTTAATAATAGCTTGATAAGATTCTGAAAAAGATAGTAAATGAATTAAGAGTTGAGGTTTTTCAAAACTATACTAAGAAAACTGCCAAGTTCCCACAGCTAGTCCCTCCCCTTGGTTCAAATCTCCTGCTTTTGAATTTTCTCCATTTAATGAAGTGAGTATCACTTAAAGGAAAGCATTATTTTATCATGAATTAAAGCTAAGAACCCCATTTAAAATTATGATTTACTTCTTCTGTTTACACAATCATCTTCCACAGATGTGTGAGTTTTCAAATAATTTATTTTCTTAGAAACATAATCAATATAATAGTTTCAAGGCATATGAAATTTAAGGACTGAAAATAAAGCTCTTTCATTATGAGTGAAAAATAAAATTATTATTTACTGTCTTGAATTAGAACTTAGAGTATTGACAAGCAGTGCTAATAACATTAGCACATGCATACCTAAATAAAAATAAGTGAAATGTGCTACTAAATTAAGATAAAAATACAACTGAAAGGGATTTTGAAAAATAAGCCACAAACATATAGACAAAAATAAAGGCCTTCCATTTAAAATCAGTGAATTTTATGGCATGTAAGTTATACCTTAAAGTTATTAAAAGGGGATTCTAAAATCAGTGTTGGAGACTTATACAATAATTTTGGAAAAAGTGAAACGCTATTCAACAGCATGAGATAGCAAATTGTTTTAAGCACTACAACTGTTACCTGTTAGTTTTATTTGGATTATAATCATAAGATTCCTTAATTGCATTCATCATTCTCTTTGAATTGATCCTCCAAAGTTTAAGAGAGTGATCCATACCACAGGACATTATTTTTTCACCCAAAAGATCATAATCCTGTATGTAAAACAGAAAAGCTTAAATTAAATATATAAATTATTTCCCCAAATTATGCTATCTAATTTTCATCTGATGTCCAGTATTGTGAAAATTGTATTTCAAACCACCATACTAACATTTTGGGTTTCATATATGTAGGCCATAAGCCACAAAGTTTTTACTGCTTTTGAGATTTATTTTAACTGATGTGTCACCACCACAGTATATGAGCTTATACAATACGGAAGGCAAAAAAGTAAACTGAATTTAATTTTATCTATTCAATTATCTTTATTCAAATATTTCCTTTGCTTGATTTTGAAGATGAATTGAATGATGAGGTAAAACAATTATTCTATGACACAAAAACCTAAATGGTTATGTTACTTTTCTTTGTCTAACCCTGATCAAGCAATGAAACTGACATCTGTATGTGAAATTATGAGTCCTTAAACAATTGAAATTTTACTTTATTTGTACACCTAAGTCACAAGACTTCAGGTACCTTGGTTTTAGAGTTCACTTTTTAAAAGAATAAAGGGAAAAATGTCTAAAAAAGGAAATACCATATTTAAACTTTTTCATTTGCTGTTTACTAATTTTTACTAAGCTCCTAACAGATCATCCATTATAACCTTATTCCACCTCGTTACATAGATGAGACACTGAGGCACAGAGATGATATTTAATTTAGCACATGGTACATACATGTGTTAAGGAAAATCTCACACATCAATCCTTCTAGCAGTGAACTCCTATTGTTACAGAGAAGAGATACAGACTCCTGCTCTCATTTAGAGAAATAACAGTAGAGAGTTCTATTTAAGGAGAGTATTTTCCTCACTAAACTAGATATTCTGTTAATCCAACCTTTAAATTAATCATGAACATTGTTTTACACAGCCTGAGAACTTTAGGTTTGGTGTTTATTGAATCCACAAGTCTTGTAGCTGCTCTTTTCCTAATAACCTCACTGTCAACAGCAACAAGACACCCTTAGAGCCAGGAGCTCTCATTAGTCTTTAACGAAGGACAGTAGTCTTTTCACACATAGAACCAGGTGGAGATTGCTATTGCAACTTCTAGAAAATCCAAGTTGCAAGTTCTAGAAAATCCTTTAAGGTAGGTATAATTCTCACAAAAGTATACAAACCCTAACTATAGGAATAGTTAGTACCTCCAATTAAAATGTCACATGCTTCAAAATATGGTGCCCCTTTAAATAGTTTTAAAAAAAAAAGAAAAGAAATGAGCTATAAGACTACTAAATAAGTAAGCTCTACACGAAACACAAGTAAATCTGAAATAACATAAAAATCTGAAACTTGACTAAAAACATTTATATCATTACAATAGATCAATAGATTATAATACATAAGTATAAAGATAACATCATGCCATCAAAGGGAAGAGTTATCTAAAACTCAGTGTGAACAACACTTCCTAGAAATGAGTAACTTATATTTCAACTTCAAATAAAAGATGAAAAAGTTTCTTAATTGCCAAGTAGGTTAACCTTTTCCTTTAATAACTGAGAAACAACAAAAGTTAACTTGGTGATTTTAGATTAAAAAAGGAAAAGAACAAGTTCATAGTATTTGTTCATGAGAATCCAGGCAGAGTAGAGATAAAACACAAAGAGGCTTTTTGCTTTACTTCTTCATCTGTAAGTTAAAACCTTCTCTGTCACAAGTAAATGAAAGAACTGTCTGCCAGACTAGGTGAAACAAACCACATGCTTTCTTACAAGGAAAGAGTTCTATGGGTATTGTTCACAGCTTTGTACACCTGAAGGTCACTGCCCTGTAGCTTTCAACTTACAGCACTTAGAACTTCATCTCTGTGCCCTTCTACACCTCCAAATATTGCCACCAGAGTGTCCGTTTGGATATTCCATAATCGTAAAGCATGATCTAGTACAGACATAAAAAAATTAATATGAACTTTTATCATTCATTTACTGTGGACTTTCAAAAGCTCTTTAAAGAAGAAAAAGCTACCAAAGTTTGGACTAAGCTTACTCACAGTAAAGATTAAGGAGGAATCCATACCATATAGGAACTTAAAATATTTATATCACCTGTAGATTTAACCAGGTATGAGCTCATACTTTCAAGATAAGAAAGAAATATTTCTCTGGTCCTAAATTTGATTATTGCATATGCCATAGAACAAGGTACTAGCTTTTCTCTCTACCATATCCACATTTACAAACTGAAGAGGACAAATTATAAGATTTCTATAGTAAATCCCAAAATAGGATTGAAACATTCACAGTGACATAACTTTAGAGTATTATAGACCTTACAAACATGCTATTAACTGTAATTTGAGCAATCTAATTTTCCACTAAACATCAGCAATAAAATAGACAGCAATACTCATAAATATAGCTTGAAATATAGCAATGTCCATACTGCACATGAATATTGACATATTACATAGGTAACACTAAGAGGCAGTAATATATTGTGTTAGTAGTGGAAATTAACATTGCTACAAAAATGATTTCTTGATTCCAATTTGTGTCCAAGTTTTTGTGCAGACATATTTTCATTTTTCTTGAAGACATACACACCTAGGAGTGGTAATTCTATGTTCAACATTTTTGGACTGCCAGACTGTTTTCCAATGTCCTTACATTTTACATTCCCACCAGCAATGGATGAGGGGGGTTCCAATTGCTCCATATCCTAATCAACATATTTTATTGTCTTTTTGATTACAGTCATCCTAGTAGGCATGAAGTGGTATTTTTTTATTAACATCTTTATTGGAGTATAATTGCTTTTCAGTGTTGTGTTAGTTTCTGCTATAAAACAAAGTGAATCAGCTATATGCATACGTATGGCCCCATATCCCCTTCCTCTGCGTCTCCCTCCCACCCTCCCTATCCCACCCCTCTAGGTGGTCGCAAAGCACCGAGCTGATCTCCCTGTGCCTTGCAGCTGCTTCCCACTAGCTATCTATTTTACATTTGGCAGTGTACGTATGTCAATGCTACTCTCCCACTTCATCCCAGCTTACTCTTCCCCCTCCCCGTGTCCTCAAGTCCATTCTCTACATCTGTTTCTTTATTCCTGTCCTGCTCTAGGTTCATCAGAACCTTTTTTTTTTTTTTAGATTCCATATATATGTGTTAGCATACGGTATGTTTTTCTCTTTCTGACTTACCTCACTTTGTATGACAGACTCTAGGTCCATCCACCTCACTACAAATAACTCAATTTCGTTTCTTTTTATGTCTGAGTAATATTCCATTGTATATACGTGCCACATCTTCTTTATCCATTCATCTGTCGACGGACACTTAGGTTGCTTCCATGTCCTTGCTATTGTAAACAGTGTTGCAATGAACATTGTGGTACATGACTCTTTTTGAATTATGGTTTTCTCAGGGTATATGCCCAGTAGTGGGATTGCTGGGTCATATGGTAGTTCTATTTTTAGTTTTTTAGGAAATATCCATACTGTTCTCCAGAGTGACTGTATCAATTTACATTCGCACCAACAGTGCATGAGGGTTCCCTTTTCTCCACACCCTCTCCAGCATTTATTGTTTCTAGATTTTTTGATGATGACCATTCTGACCGGTGTGAGGTGATACCTCATTGTAATTTTGACTTGCATTTCTCTAATGATTAGCGATGCTGAGAATCCTTTCATGTGTTTGTTGGCAATCTGTATATCTTCTTTGGAGAAATGTCTATTTAGGTCTTCTGCCCACTTTTGGATTGGGTTGGGTTTTTTTGATATTGAGCTGCATGAGCTGCTTGGATATTTTGGAGATTAATCCTTTGTAAGTTATTTCGTTTGCAAATATTTTCTCCCATTGTAAGGGTTGTCTTTTCGTCTTGTTTATGGCTTCCTTTGCTGTGCAAAAGCTTCTGTTTCATTAGGTCCCATTTGTTTATTTTTGTTTTTATTTCCATTTCGCTAGGAGGTGGGTCAAAAAGGATCTTGCTGTGATTTACGTCATAGTGTTCCGCCTATGTTTTCCTCTAGAGTTTTATAGTGTCTGGCCTTACATTTAGGTCTTTAATCCATTTTGAGTTTATTTTTGTGTATGGTGTTAGGGAGTGTTCTAATTTCATTCTTTTACATGTAGCTGCCCAGTTTTCCCAGCACCACTTATTGAAGAGGCTGTCTTTTCCCCATTGTATGTTCTTGCCTCCTTTATCAAAGATAAAGTAACCATAGGTGCGTGGGTTTATCTCTGGGCTTTCTATCCTGTTCCATTGATCTATATTTCTGTTTTTGTGCCAGTACCATACTGTCTTGATTACTGTAGCTTTGTAGTACAATCTGAAGTCAGGGAGCCTGATTCCTCCAGCTCCAGTTTGCTTTCTCAAGATTGCTTTGGCTATTTGGGGTCTTTTTTGTTTCCATACAAACTGAGAAATTTATTGTTCTAGTTCTGTGAAAAATGCCATTGTTAGTTTGATAGGGATTGCACTGAATCTGTAGATTGCTTTGGGTAGTATAGTCATTTTCACAATGTTGATTCTTCCAATCCAAGAACATAGGATATCTCTCCACCTGTTTGTGTCATCTTTCTTTCATCAGTGTCTTACAGTTTTACACATACAGTTCTTTTGTCTCCTTAGGTAGGTTTATTCCTAGGTATTTTATTCTTTTTGTTGCAATGGTAAATGGGAGTGTTTCCTTAATTTCTCTTTCAGATTTTTCATCATTAGTGTATAGGAATGCAAGAGATTTCTGTGCATTAATTCTGTATCCTGCTACTCTACCAAATTCATTGATTAGCTCTAGTAGTTTTCTGGTAGCATCTTTAGGATTCTCTATGTGATCTGCAAACAGTGACAGTTTTACTTCTTCTTTTCTGATTTATATTTCTTTTTCTTCTGATTGCTGTGGCTAAAACTTCCAAAAACTATGTTGAATAATAGTGGTGAGACTGGGCAAACTTATCTTGTTCCTGATCTTAGAGGAAATGGTTTCAGTTTTTCACCATTGAGAATGATGTTGGATGTGGGTTTGTCATATATGGCCTTTATTATGTTGAGGTAGGTTCCCTCTATGCCCACTTTCTGGAGAATTTTTATCATAAATGCGTGTTGAATTTTGTCAAACCCAAAAGCTTTTTCTGCATCTATTGAGATTATCATATGGTTTCTCTCCTTCAATTTGTTAATATGGTGTATCACATTGATTGATTTGTGTATATTGAAGAATTCTTGCATTCCTGGGATAAACCCCACTTGATCATGGTGTATAATCCTTTTAATGTGCTGTTGGATTCTGTCTGCTAGTATTTTGTTGAGGATTTTTGCATCTTTGTTCATCAGAGATATTGGCCTGTAGTTTTCTTTTGTTGTGACATCTTTGGTTTTGGTATCAGGATGATTGGTGGCCTTGTAGAATGAGTTTGGGAGTGTTCCTCCCTCTGCTATATTTTGGAAGAGTATGAGAAGGATAGGTGTTAGCTCTTCTCTAAATGTTTGATAGAATTCGCCTGTATCACTGTGTTTTTGATTTGCATTTCCCTAATGATTAATAATGCTGAGTGCCTTTCTATGTGCTTATTGGACATTTGTGCAAGTTCTTTGGAAAGATGTCTATTCAAAACCTTTGGCTGTTTTTAATCTGGTTGTCTTTTTATTACTGAGCTGTATGACCTCTTGTTACAAGTCCCTTATTAGATACATAATTTGCAAATATTTTTTCCTTTTCTATAGGTTGTCTTTTCCTTCCTTGAGCATTACTTATGGAAAAATTCCTATTCATTTTGAAAAGCTGTCTGAAAAATGCTCTTACTGACACAGTGGGGGAAGAACAGGGTTAAAAAGTTGTGACACTAAGAACAAGTAACACATTATGGCCTATGTTACTTGTAAAGGAATACCTGAGCCCAGCTAATGTTATTAAAAGAAGAGAAAAAGTTATTAGCTCTCTTCTTAGGTGTCTATTTCTAAACAAGCCTGATAGTTAAAGAAAAATCATACTGAAACATGTTTCATGTAAGAGTTTTAATTTGAGGACATCTTTTAATATGAGCAGACTGTGGGGGTTAGGTTATCAGTGTGACAAGTTTAAAAGAATAAACTTGACTAGAATAATAATGTAGAAATGAAACGAGAAAGGGCAATCGAAAACAGAATGTAGAGATAAGAACAACCCAAATCATTTTAGAGAGCTCAGAAATGATTAAGAATGATTAAGAGCACTGTCTGAACCCAGAATAAACTTATAATGCCGACACAGCCATACAGAGCAAAGCAATGCTTTCTCTTTATAAATAAGGGAAAAATTTCAAAGAGCTTACACTGGATAACTTAGCATTTTAAGGAATTCTACAGGGAGTCCTTTATAAAACAAAAGTTTTACATAGAGTCAAAAGAAAGCAATATCGATCTTCAGATGCATTATTTCTTACTACATGATTGGAAAGAATGGTAAGATGATTTGCAAAACTACCTTCAAACTATTAAAAATGTCATAACTTTGGTGATCTGCCACTTAAAATTAATGAAGCTTAATATGAAAATTCAATTGCACATAAAGTTCTAAAACTATCATAATGCAATATGGTAAATAAGGGTAATACACATTTAATCCTCAGTACCAATTATTTTATTTACATCGTATGTTAACAGTGTATTTCAAGGTCCCACCCTCCAATTCTTGGTTTGGAGATGCTAATGTAGGCTAAGATTTTTCTAAAACTTACTTGTTTTTAAATTTGGCTTTTTTCCTTAGAACAGTTTGTCCCTAAAATAAAATACTCACTCCCAAATAATCGAACTAAAGAAACATTTGCTTCTCTTACCTTTACTTACTGACAGGAGAAGATTTGGATCTCTTGGATGGAATTTCAGCTCATTGATAGCATTTCCATGGCCAACATAGTGCTATAATAAATTTAAAACATTTCTTCAACTTCCATATAAAAATCAATAAATTCTTTTTCATTAATCTTAGGAGAATGGAAAAATAGTTTCACTTGAAATAGTGGTTCTCAACCTTGGCTGCATATTAAAAGCATCCAACTTGAAGGAAAAATAAAAGATGTTCAAGTCCCATTTGCAGATATTCTGAGCCACAGCAAGGGTTTAAACGATTATCAGGTGATTCTAATGTACCCCCAAGGTTAATGTGATTTGTGAAATTTTTTTAGTATCAACTTCCAAGGCTTCACTTTTCAGTTCTTTACAAGGTGCTCTTGACTCTACACCCCCTATTTAGGGGATTTTGGAAAATGAGCTCACTCTTTTCTTATTGTTCATTTAAAGCCTCTCAGACTAAAGCAAGACAAAAGGACAGAAATTATTTTAAAAGAAAATAGTTCAAATGATAAAATTTTCTCACTTATTCCTTAATTTGCATTACCCAAATGTGACAAAGGTCTCAAAAGACTTGTCTAAATGAAGCAACAGGCAAAGTACAAACCAAATTAGAAATTGCACAGACATTGACTCTGTTTTAAATTCAACATGACAAGCTTTTGCAGGTGTGCATTCAAAAAAAAAAGCAGATCTATAATTTAACAAGAAAACCCACCTTTATGCACTGCATTGTTATGGGATTAATTATCCTAATTATGCCTCTAGATCCAGCTACAGCTAGCAGAGGATGGCTTGTATTGCTATCATATGTCCATGCACAAGTGTAAAAGTTCTCATCAGCCTAAGAAATGCCAGTTAAGAAATATAATTTGTTTTTGAAAAGTAAACACATCAATGATCACAATACTATACACAAAAACCTCCAAAGAACTGCTGAAGTTTTTAACAAAGAAGTTCCCATTTTTCTTTACACTACCAGGTTTAACCAATGGAGATTTTAGGTCTAAAATCTATACCAAATGATGAAACAAATCCAGTCCTTCCACTCAGTTTTGATTACTATTTTGCTGTTTGCATAACTATTTACCTGTCTTTTTAGCAGACATAGCCAATGTGTAAATGAATGGGCATGGCTGTGTCCCAAATAAAAATTTATTTACAAAACAGGTGGCCAGGGGCTTCCCTGGTGGTGCAGTGGTTGAGAGTCCGCCTGCCGATGCAGGGGACACAGGTTCGTGCCCTGGTCCGGGAAGATCCCACATGCTGCGGAGCGGCTGGGCCCATGAGCCATGGCCGCTGAGCCTGCGCATCCGGAGCCTGTGCTCCACAATGGGAGAGACCACAACAGTGAGAGGCCCTCGTACTGCAAAAACAAACAAACAAACAAAAAACAGGTGGCCAGCTCTATAGGCTCTAATTTGCTGATCCTGGCTCTGTCTCAGTAACTCTACGTGCCTCTAGATAAAGATCAATAACTATTCAGTTTTCCACCTTTTCCTGTGTGAGACCTTCCCAGTACGGCTACAGGTTACTTTTTTTCTTATCACCTAAGGGAAGACTAAATGTTCCTGTTTTTTCTTATTTGCTAGCTTTTTCAAATGGATCTGGAAGAAATCTTATCACCAAGCTTTGACTGTTGTACCCTTTGGCTTTTTAAAGCTTTTTCTTTATAAACCCATGTTTTACAGTATTTCCTAAACAAACTGCACATGTTTTATTTTTTCTCTGTAGGCTTTGATGACCAAATACTTGGTATGACTGCCAGGCACAGCTTCTGATTAACCCAAGTTCACCAATATAACTGCCCTGAAATGATAAAATTCCAAGCAAGGTCAAAGAAACAGGAAGTTTCTGCTTTCATTTTCTATTACAGGATTTCCAATGCTCATCTCCAGATACCCACACTGTCCTCCTTCATATCCACCCTACAATGGCTTTCTAGGAATCAGGAAAACTAGATACTAGGAATCTTTTGGGTGACAGTGAAAGATAGCATTGGTTAAAGTTAAGAAAGGACAATATAACTTTAGAGAACTAATTTCCAAAAGTTTTGGGGTACTTATTGAAAGTCAATTTCTTTAGCCAACAATATGGAAAACCCAGGAAAGGATACATCAGCATCCACATAAGATTGCAACAACCGGATTTCTCCTTGTGAGTGACATTCATATAAGGTAACCTAATGAAAACAAAAATACAGTAAATTTTATCTCAAATGTAGAAACACACTCTTCAGCTTTTGAACATATTTTAGTCACAAATGTATCTCAAAGATGCTACAGAAACTACTGCTTTAAAAGAGCTCCTTTAAACTTAAGGAAGCTATTATAAAGCCTAATGCATTACATAATTTTCAGAATATATTAAATACTACAGTAATAATAATGGTTTCTATTTCCAATGTTTTCAACTTTTATCTCATCCATGTAATTGCACCAACTCTTCCAAGTAAATAAAGTTGAATGCCTCACAGTAAAGTATAACTACTCCCTAAAATTGTAGTTTATCTTTTTTTTTTTTTTTGGCTGCACCACAAGGCTTGCAGGATCCCAGTTCCCTGACCAGGGAATGAACCCAGACCTATGGCAGGGAGTCCCAACCACTGGACCATCAGGGAATTCCCGTGGTTTATCCTCTTTTAAAGCTTTAAAGTCTTTGGATAGTTTTAGAACATTATTAATTACATATAAGAAAATCTAGGACTTCCCTGGTGGCACAGTGGTTAAGAATCCGCCTGCCAATGCAGGGGACACAGGTTCGAGCCCTGGTCCAGGAAGATCCCACATGCCACGGATCAACAAAGCCCGTGCGCTACAACTACTGAGCCTGCGCTCTAGAGCCTGCGAGCCACAAGTACTGAAGCCCGTGTGCCACAAGTACTGAAGCCCATGTGCCTAGAGCCGGTGCTCTGCAACAAGAGAAGCCACTGCAATAAGAAGCCCGCGCACCGCAACGAAGAATAGCCCCTCCTCGCCACAACTAGAGAAAGCCCACTTGCAGCAACGAAGACCCAACACAGCCAAAAATGAATAAATAAATTAATTAAATTTAAAAAAAAAAGAAAATCTAAAATTTGCCTAATAAGTTTCTCATGGACATTGCTCATCAAATATTAACTTTCTGATGTACAGTGGCCTTTTCGTCACATATTCTAAAATTAATAATATATACACTTTATTCAATTATGTACAGTTGTCCCTTGGTATCTGCCGGGGATTGCTTCCAGAACTCCCCACAGATACCAAAATCTGAGGATGCTCAAGTTGCTTATATAAAATGGCATAGTGTACGCATATAGCCTCACACATCCTCCCATATACTTTAAGTCATCTCTAGACCACTATGACATCTAATACAATGTAAATGCTATATAAATAGGTGCCAGCACGAAGCAAATTCCAGTTCTGCTTTTTGGAACTTTCTGGAATTTTCTTTTCTGAATATTTCTGATCCACACTTGTGTGAATCTGTGGATGTGGAACCCACAGATACAGAGGGCTTACTCTATAATACTAAATTTTTTATAAATTTCTTTCCATTCTTCTTACAGCTTAGTCATGTTAGCAATAACCTATTATTAATCTTAATAAGAGTCTATAAGAACTCTATAAAGATCCTTTAAATCATCTATCATCACCGATTAACAAGATAATCGCTACATTAATATTCTAAAAAAAATTCCTTATATGGATGCTAACTAGGTTGTCTTAAGAGATTATTTTGCTTTATTTTCTTTCTTTTTTTAAAAAAGAAGTCCAAACAGCAGACCTTTTTATAATTCAGTAACGTATAATTCAATGTCATTTTAAATGAGAACAGGGATTCTTTTGGTTAGAAAGCCTGGAACATTACAATGAGCATACTGGAGCACAAACTATACTAATTCTAATTATACTAATATGATGGTGAAGTTAGTGAAGTATAATCAGGCTTATAGTGATGTCTGAAAAGTGGATACAAATGAATTAATGGATTATGTTCCCAATTTTCGGAAAAAATAACCTTAATCTCTTCTTCAAACTACATCAATTTCCCTCTGCATTGTTGTTTTCAAGCTACATATCACAACCTACATTTGGCTAAACACCAAAAAAAGCTGTTATCCCAGGTTATCAACTTGAGTATAGAGTTTCAAATTTTCAGAACTTCAATGACCAGTAAAAGCAACAGAGCCTTAAATTTAATTAAAACTTCCTTAAAGACTTCCAGGAAATTACTTAAAGCCAAATTTTACTTTTTAGAAAACAGGAATAGCAAAGTTCTAGCCCAGAATAGATGCATGTGTGTTTGTATGATCCTCAAACTTCCAGAATAAAAAAGGAAAAAAGCTTGGAAATATGCTGACATTTGAAAAATACTCAGCTGACAACTCCCAAGTTAGTTTTGATTGAGAACAGAATACTAACACTAAAACAGCAAACAAATATAGGAAACGGCGTGCATTAAAAATCATGGTCTTTTATTTCTCTAAAAAGCTTAGCACAATTACTAAAGAAGCATAAATTTAATTTCACTCAAAGTAACAATTTATGGAACACCTCTCAGATTCACCTCCTTCCCCTACCCTCTTGTGCTAAAGGTAAAGAAAGTGACTTTGTTTATTGTCAATCCATACCAAGTAGTCAACTTCCTCCGTCTTTCTTTTTCCAAATACGCCAATCTGTTTCTCTGCTACTTCTCATAACTCCTAGTACAGTACTAATGAATAAGCAGAATGTCAGCTAATACAGTAAAGACTTATCAGGAGGACAATTTTTCCGAAGTGATTTCAGCTTAACAGAAAACTCCTGATTCTCCCTGGTAAGCACTAGGGAATCTTCCTTTTTCCCATTTATTTAGAAGTGAATGGAAATAAACAAGTGTGTGCAATCCACTTTTTCAGCCCCAGGTTTAACTAAAAAGTTTAATCATTTACATCAAAACATGCCCAGCATGGTTTTTTCTATGCATTCTCTCAGTTCAAGATACTCTGGCTTCCTAAAAACAATTCAAAACAAATGTTTACTGCATATAATTAAAATATTTTCAGTAACTATTACATAAATCCACTGGATTTACGCCTTCCATTTACAGAGAGCAACTAATTATGTTTATTATTTTTAAGAAATAACAAAAAAAAACCAAAAAACAAACAAAAAAGAAATAACAGACTTCTTACCCTAAATTGACAAACAACTATCACAGTCACTTCTAACAAGCAAGGTCAATTTTTTCAGCCACTCAAAACAAAATATTTATGAGTACAAAATGTAAATAGAAACCTGTTTCATGAACAATTGGGAGTATATATGAAATTAAGATATATTTTCAGTCATGAATATTACTTTTAATTTTGTCAGTTTCTAGAATGCTTCACTTTTACATAAAGGAACAATATTGTCAAACCACCTATACAAAGTTTACTTCAAAATCATTACACTTCAATGTTATATTAACACCACACTCTGGTAAGCCAAATGCCAAACAGTCCCCTTAACACTCACTCTGTTGCTTCCTACAGTTGCAAACACTAATGGATCTCCTTCTTTACTGTGCCAGTTAAACTGAACTCCAAACAATGGCTGATTATGATCTTCCTATAAAATAACCAAGAAATAAGAAAAATTAATATATTTTAGAGACCAAAAACTGGTACTAAACTGACCATTCCCATTATAACTTTTTTCCAAAATGCAAGTTGCAGTTTTATATATCATACATAAACTGACTTTTGACACTTAAAAGGTATCTGTTAGTCCAGTTTTCACATTTTAAAATACTGGCGCATGATAAAGCTTTGTAACAATTAAAGATTTAAATCAAAGGTTAGGTAACAAGTACTCATCAATGAAAATACTTTGATAGTTGCCTTCTATATCCTTAAACCCAACTGCATGCTTCTGAATCAAAATAAAATGGGTAATTGTGGCAAAGGCATTTAATCCCTTACGACATAAGGACACAATTTATTTTTCTGAAATAACAAATAACCTAACAGTTAATATAGTTTCTCCAGTACTCATTAAACTTTATTAGGTTTAATTTCCCTCGTACAGTGAAGCATATCAGACTCCATTCAAATCACTGCTTTCTACAGTTCTATAGAAACAACTTTAAGTAACCTTGAATTTGGGTCCTAAAAGAAAAACAACCCAAGAAGTTTTATAATGAACAAGAATACTTGAACAGTGGGGGCCAGGGGAGGCAGTGGGCTGTAACTTCACAGTTACCAGGAGGCTATAAGGAGATGTACAAAAAACAAGTATTCAGGTTTTTTTAAATTTTTATTTTACATTGGAGTAGAGTTGATTAACAATGTTGTATTAGTTTCAGGTGCACAGCAAAGTGATTCAGCCATACATATGCAGCTTTTTCAAATTCTTTTCCCATTTAGGCCACCACAGAATATTGAGCAGAGTTCCCTGTGCTACAAGTATTCAGTTTTGTTCACAAAGTTATTTTTCAGCCTTAATTATACTGGCAATCTCCTGGTGTTTAATAGTAACTTTCATATTCACTTTAAGGCACTGATTTCACTTTTAAAGTATAACAACATTTATTTCTTATCCTTCAAAAAGCCATAGCTTTAGGCTTTGGAAATATTTAATCAAAATATCCAAATGGCAGTTAAAACCACCTTCCAGATATACTACGTAAAAAATAGGTTAATATACCTAAATATTAACATGAAACTACAATGGACACTTTGCTTTAGAAGAAGGAAAAAAAAAAAATAACAACCACTGAGATTAATTTCCCTCCTTTTAAGACAATATAATTTGACACACTGAGCAAGGCATTTTGCTACATAGACAGGAAAATAATTTCCATAAAGCCATAGCTTCTTATGCTTTCCGAAGACTTTAAAGTATATTTAGATATTTTTAAAAGAATCTATCTAACATATGTATAAGATAACATAATGTATATTTTTGCTCAGCACAGGAAAAACACCCCCAAATTTAAAAAACAGGAAATGAATACATGTAAAACATTTAAAGTAAATACCAGTAATCCTTTTTAAAAATAAAAACACTATTGAGGAAGGTAGTAATCTAAATAACTCCAACCTATTTTTTCCAAATATTGAATATTGAAAAAAATTTTTAGTTTCTACCTTTTTCTTTGAAAACAATTACAAATAAAAGAGTTAAATTTTTAAAGACTGCACAAAGACATCTGTTTCAATTTATGCTAACTCAAAGTTAATGAGTCACATTCAGTTTTTTTCAGTAACAGGTACGAGAAAGTGGCTTATGCTTTTAAGTTTTACCAAAATATGAAGAGTAACATTTCTCAAAATCAATAAAAACAGTAAAGAAAAACCAGATGCAATACTAGGTACTACTCATTTAATGTAAAACAAACAAAAAAAAGCTAAACAAATGTGGAATGGATTATAATAACTATGCAGTCTGCCCTACAAACAAAACTTCAGATTATTATAATTTTATAATATTTTTAACTTGACCGAATATCTTGAGCATAAAATGTTTACCACTGAGAAATAACTCTGGAGCCCATCATTCAGCACATAGACTGTGTCTTTCTGTACATACCTTGAGACTATTTACACATTTGAAAGAATATTTGCATTTCTTTGACTTCCATTTTCCCTTCCCCCAACTTTTCCTTCCAGGCGCGTTTGGCGTATTTGTAGGTGTATCAGGGCGTTCAGTGTTTGTACCACTTTCTATACTGACAGCATCATCCTAGGAGCAGCAAATCAGAAAAAATTATATGAAACAGCAATACTGTACTTAGGAAATGAGTTCATACTGGGTAGCTACTGACTGGCCTAAAAGAATTAATAAATCCTGCAAGAAATGAAGAAATTTATTCTTGTCTCCAAATAAAAATAGAACACAAACACATTAGGATTTGTGGATATTTGATATTTCAGCAAAAATATAAACAAAAAAGCTAACCATGATGATGCTCATGGTAAGAATAATACTGCCTTTAAATAACAAGGCACTGGTCTGTGCCAGCCACTTTACTACATTGCCTCACTTCATCTTTACTGCTCTTCATACAAGGTACTGTTAGATAAGGAAGTGTTGCTTAGAGAGCCTAAATGGTGTCTTGCTGGTTAGGGCTGCTGGTATTCAAAACCAAAAGCTATGACTCCTAAATCTGACTGACCTACATGTCTTCATAATTTATTTGACTGCTGCTCAGTTTGGAGCATGGGAGTGGGTGGCCATTTGAGGCTACAGTGTTAGTGCTTCCTACTTTAGATGAAAATCCTGATTATCATTCAAACTCTGCTTATTTATAACCCTTAAACCATTTAGAATTTTTTTAGGTTCTACATGTTATGTGCTATATACAAGTGAAATCTGACTCATAGCTCTAAAATACTCATATAATAGAGCTCCAGAAACTCACTGTAAAGTAAAATCCTTCCAAATGTAGAAATGACTGCAGGAAACCTTGAAAACTCACCTAACTTATACCTTGTCTCCAGTCCACAAACTATATTAATGGTCCTCTACTCTGAGAAGAGGATTTCACTACCTCCTTTGATTACATATTCCAAAGTGTTCCTTGGAATAAAGAGATTTATTTAAACCTATATCACCTTAGGGCAGTAGTTACTAAATTCATTCCAGAGGAAGCCTTTTTTTCATGGAGTGCCTATTAACACCTATGAGAACACATATTAGGAACCATTGTCTTAGGGGTTATTTTTAAATTACTGCTTCCTAAAGTTGGTTTTATGATATTACAGAACATTAAAAATTAACTGGAGTATCAGAAAGTATATTAAAAATTCATATTAATTCCTTAAAAACTATATGGTATTATACAGTAGTTCTTAGGGGTGGTTTTTCAAAACGAATGGTTCCTACCAAAATGGAACGCTTTAAAAAAAAATACACAAACCATTCTAAAATATACTGGTTATCTAGGGTGAAAGAGAATGAAGTGGATAGATGGCACATAGTAATGCTCAATATCTAGACTGTAATTTAATGTAAATATAATCAGCTTTTATAGATATAGAAATGTAAAACTTTAGAGTTCAGTTCCTAGGTTGAAATCACTGGGGTTTTTTTTGTTGTTGTTGTTTTAATATATATTTACTTATTTATTTAGGCTGCCCGGGGTCTTAGTTACGGCATGCATGTGGGATCTAGTTCCTTGACCAGAAACTAAACCCGGACCCCCGCAAGGGAAGTGCAGATTCTTACCCAATGGACCACTGGGGAAGTCCTGAAATCACTGTTAATCTCTATTTCTCCCTACCTTTCAGTTGTATTTACACAGTTAAAACCTAGTGTAGAAAACAATTTTGTGTTTCACTGGAAAACTATATAACTACTGCACACTCCTCCGTGTTATCAGATTCTAACCCCCTTCACTGCCTTTGAACAATCTTACATCTCTTACACTGTGCATAATCCAAAGGTAGAGGTTCAAACTGTCTTCCCTTTCACGCTGAAGAAAAGTTTTTGTTTCCATTTGCAATTTCATCTCTACATTCCTTTAATCCATATACATTTGTACCGTTTGACTTACACTTGCCCAGTTCCCTCATATGAGTAAAATAAAATGTTTCTGAAAATTTATTCTTTTTCTGAAAATTATCTTTCAACACTAGAGAAATGAAATGATAAAACGGTTAGACATTTATTCACTAGCTTCTTCCTAGTCTGGAAAATTCTTCTTTCCATTCTAAAAATTCAACTGCTAATCAAGAAGCCCCACAAAACATTGTTAATAATTGGGGCACATTACATGTATGTGTATGCGTGTGTGTGTATGTGTATAAACTTTTAACCACTTAATTTACCCATCTCCTCAAATAGGCAAATCAAGACCAAATGGAAATCAAACAGTCAAATGGAAATGAAATACAGTCACAATGCTTTCATTTTATCTTTAAATTCAAACCTTTCCTAAGTATCTAATATGTGTACAAACTGACTTCCACCTTGGCCCCTCCTCAAAATACAGAATGGTACTATGCAACATATATGGCACTACCATCTGCATTTGCTCAACAAGGAAACAGGGATAGTAATTTGGCCCTTAATCTTGCCACAGGCTGCTTAAGCAAAAGACATGTCTCCAGATTCAGCCTTCTGATCTCAGTACCAGACAACTATTAGTATTCTTCCATAAGCTAACTACTCTACAGTCATATTAAAAAGTTAATAGAATGGCAGATACATATAAAACAAACTTAAAATAGGTCGGATGTTAACTAGATATATTGTGCTGATCATTTTGCAATGTATACAAATATCGAATCATTATATTGTGCATCTGAAATAATATAATGTTATTAATCAATTATACCTCAATTGAAAAAAATTTTAATGTCCTTTCAATTCTTTGATTCACCTTAACCGTAGCAAGCGCTCAGACTACCTTCACTCCAACTCAAAAACACCACATTCTTTCCTCCACTTGCTTTTGGCCTTCCTGTCGTTATTTGGCTCCCTCAAGAGTAAAACCACCTGCCCTTGTTAGCTTTTTCTGAACTCATTTTTATACAGAGTTCTCTACTCGCTTCCCTTAACCTATGTCCTAGATCTGGGTCCCTGGATGAAATTCAAAGGACCTGTGAACTTAAGCGGCAAAATAAACAAATACATAAATAAATTTAAAGTTGCATTTTAATTTTCACTATCTTTAAGTGAAATCTATTACTTCCTTCTATTATAATGCAGGCAGCATACATGCTAATGTTACTGTAGCTGTGACTTTCTCACCAATGAAATCAGGTATTTTTATATCACATTATAGTTGTTGCAGATCTCAAAAATTGTCTATGCCCATCATAACTATCAGAGTCACTGCAGACCTAGTTACTTAATGTGCTAATAAAGAAGCACTTGATATTAAAGCACTTTATTAAAACAAATCTTAAATTTGTTTTTTAAAATTCTGTAACTTTTTTTATAATTTTATCACTGATTTTGTTTGTAATCTTATATATTGTATTTTATACATTTGAAACTATTATTCTGAGAAGGTTTCACAGGATTTATTAAGGTGTCCAAAGCACAATAAAGGTTAAAAGTCCCAGCCAAATGGAGGAACCAAAACAACGGCTTAGTCCAATCATCTAGTTCTGAATAGCTTTAGTATGCATCAAGGAGTACATTCCTCTTAAGGGTCTGTAAAAAGAAAATAACCTTTCAATTTATTTGGTTCCCTGAAATTTTCCTCAGTCTAATAGGTTATTGATATTTTCATTACATTTCAGCCTGATTAATATGTGGAAGGGCCAGAAACATAAGTCTAGACAATGTGATTACAAAAGAAGTAATAGTAATTAACACTTGTATGGTACTTATTAAGGGGCAGGCACTCTTTTCAGCACTTTACCTATATTATCTCATTTAATCCTCACAAACATCCCATGAGGTAAATACCGTTATTATCCCCATTTTTAAGATAAGAATCTAAGGCAACTAGGTCAAGCACCTTGCTCAAGATCAAGCAACCGGTAAGCAGTAGAGTGGGGATTTTAACCTAAGAGATCCAGTTTGTGCTCCTAGTCACTAACCTAATCTGCCTAGAGAAATTTAAGAAGGGGTGGAAATAAAACAGACACCAAGGGCTGGAATGAAGAGGGTCAAAAATGTTAGATCCCAATATATAATAAGATTGGGAAGCACAAACAGGAAAAAAACAGATTTAAAGTAACATTCAACACCTAAGCCTTCCAGAAATTTCAAGTCCAAATCCCACAAACAGACAATCTGCCAAATATCTTTCTTCTATCTGCAAAAAGAATTCTTTCCCATCTGTTCAGTGAAAATTCTGGTCTTGACACCATGCCATATACATGCTTCAGTCGGTGATGCAGTGATGTAGAACTTAGGAACTGGGTGTGTAAGGTACAACATCTATTCTTAAAACTAGCTAAACTGAGAAAAAGAACAACTTACACCACCTTCCTATAACACTTTAAAGGTTTAAAAAAGATAATCAGATGTTGTTACCTCGGAGGGTTCACATTTCAGAGTAGTAATTCGTTGAGTGAACTGTGAAGACATTTTGCTGACCTTATGGGATATAAACTTAAAGCATGAAACTGAAAATTAATGTCAGTTCGGTCATTACTGGCGTCTCACCTAAAAACACGGGGATCAACTGTTGGGACGAACTAGAGCATTACCAAGATCCATTTAAGAGTTAAAAAAAAAAAATCTGATTCCAAAACACCTTACACATGCGAAGCCACGAGCCCACACCTGAAGACATCTACCCTGACCACAGCGGCCTAAAATCTTCCAGGTCATCCCCTTTATCTTAGTGAAAACTTACAAAAGAGTAACTGTCCCTTCTCATTCCTTCCTCAAGGGTCGTTTCCCCCTCCAAGTCAGTAGACGACCCTCTCAATTTTCCTCCTCCTGAAGAGAAGCCGACTGTCAGGCACGCCCCTTCTCCACGCACAAGACAGGAACGGACACAAAAGCCCCTTTAAAAGAGTCACCGAAATCTCTTACGTCTAAGAGCTAATCTTCCCATCCTGGACAGTCGGTAAGGGTCTACGAGTGACACGGACCCTAAATTCCTTTTTAAAAGTCCATTAACACATGCTGGCCCCTCCTTCCAACTGTCTTAGAAAAACCTCTAACTTGCCTTTTAAACTACTGGAATCTCAGATCCGCACTCTCCCAAAATCTGCCTAAAGGCCCAGACACTCCGCATGCACGCAAAAAGATCTCAGAGCCCTCTGACCTCCACCACCACGCTCTCTCTAAAACCACTCTCCTTCGTCAAGTTTCCGCTCGCTCTCGGCCGCAGCTCAAAATCCCCGTAGAAACAAGTTCGATGTTCTCCTCCACGCCCGCGTTTTCCTGAGTAGAGGGTGACACCTCTCCCTCCCCCCACAGCCGCCTGCCCGCCCCCGCGCCTACAGTTTAAAAAGAATTTGAAACTTTCACTCCAAAGTCCCGTCCGGACTGCTCAGCGCTGCACTCACATTCTCGTCTCCAGAGAGGTCCGGGTTGCTGTTCTCGTCGCTGCTCAGCTTCTGCTTCTTGGCCGCAGGCATGTCTGTTCCCGCCGGCGCTGTAGACACTTCCCTCTCGGACATATTCCTCCGCCTCCCTCCAGGTTCCTGCCGCCTAGGGCGGGGCCTCCGCCACACCGCCGTCAAGCAAGCCCGTCCGGAGCTTGCCGCAAAGTTGCCACTGCCGCCGCCACCTCCACCACTCCCCCCACTGTCGCAAACCGCGCCCAGCCGCCGAGGCGGGCGTGCGTGCGACCCCGCCACACTGCTGAAAAAGGGGCGCGCGCGCGCGCCCTCCCGCGCGGCTTCCTGGATCCTTCCCTTTCCCCACTCCCGTCTTGCCCTTTTCCCGCCGCCCTCCCGGCAGTTTGCACGGAGAGGTGTGATCCTTGGCTTTCGAGGGCAATATTTCGTACGTCCCCCTTCCCCACGACCGCCTCGAAAAAGGAGAGGCGGAACTCAGAGGGATGCCCCCTCACCCCCTTCCTCCTTCCAAAGACGTTTCAGCCGCTATTGGCCCAATCCTTCGATCCCCGACCCGCTGCAAGGACTCGAAAGTCTGTGGAATGGACTAGCCTATCAATGTCCCAGGAGACGGGGGACGAGACGAGAAGTCACCTCTTGATTTAGCGGTGTATGCCAAGGGTCCTTAATCTTGAACTCGGAGAATAACGCTCTCATATTATTCACGGAACTGATCACAATCTAATTTTCGGTTGCGAAGAGAAATTTTTAAATTGTAGACTGCTTCTCACTTTCCTCCCCTACCTAGCAAATGGGAGTTACCCGCTAATGGGTGCGCATGCGCTGGGGCGTATTCTCGCGCTTGGTTGTCCGGACCCGCCTCCTCCAAGCCCCTCCTCTTTGAAATCTTGTTTGTGAACCAGGTAGTCTTCCACCGGGTTTCCGTAGTCCGGGATGGATTTCTAAACGCTACAAAATCATAATCCCTGAATGCCTCCTAGTTTCTTGATGAATGTTTATTCTAGTGAATGTTTATTGCGATGAATGTTTATCCTCGTCCAATTGGTACCAATATTGGGTAGGGTTTAGGTAGGAATATACTAAAATTATAATTCTAGACTCCAATGGGTTACATTCCAGAGTGCTTCTTTTACCTGTTAAAGGATTATCAAGGCCCTGAACGACAAGGCCTAAGAGTCAATGGTCATCTCCAAGCATGTATGCGACTGTGAGACAAATGACGGACAATATTTTTTGGCACACCAGATACAATAAAATTCTAGGGGAAGGCAACAAACTGTTATGCTTCACCAAAATGTTTGCTGTGTTACCGTATCTGGGCGGTTGACAGGTGCCAAATACACGGGTGAGCCTCGTGGATTTGTTAGATGGGTGATTAAGACACATAACCAAATGAATAGCCCAGAAAAGGAGAACTATGACAAGAAATAAAAGCCAGTTCCCCCTCCCTCCCCCTTTTTTGGAACTTAGCTGTGACAACATATTTCTGGACCTCATCTGTAAAAATGAAGCTTTGGGAAGGCACCTAATACTTCTTGATCACTTACTTGATATTATTTTTTTGTCTTTTAGACCTCATTACATCACCCATTGGATAAACAGTATAGAGTGACCCACGATAAAATTCTAGTGTATTAGAACTACTTCTGCATGATGCCTTAACACAGAGAATACCATTATCTCTGTTTCATTAACTGCAGATTGCAAGTCACTCTTGGGGATAAGGAGAGAAGTCAGTTGAGAATGAGTAAGGGAAGGTAAAGCAAACGCAGGGCAGAATAAGAAGTTTTTGCAATGAAGACTCAGGAAAAATAGCGAAGCTGAAAAAATTAAAGTTCATATCTTAATAATAGTAATTGCCCTTGTTTGTTGAACTCCTAGTTGCCAGGCGCTGCTAAGCACTCCTCAGTTGGTGAGAGAGAGATGAGACTGGTATGGAATCACCACTGAGAAAGTAAGATGTGCTTTGGTACGACATTTTCACGGACAGAGACAAACATACCCCACTTATCTGTTGATAAGGATGTTTGTGAATATAGTTCTACAAATAAAGGATAATTAACTAAAGCGTTTCCAATCCAAATTACTCTGTGTATCTGGGATCAGTGGGAGTCACCTTCTACTAATAAAATCAGAAAAGTGCTGAACATTTGGATAAAGGACATATGGAAGGAAAGTGCCTTTCAGCATGCATGTTATCCATAACAAAGCAAAAATATTTCAAAAATATTTTAGTTTTATTAAAACTAGGAGAGATATTTTAAAAATTTGTCTGATGAGTCAGGGATAATAAATGGAAATTAGTTAATGTTCATTATTGCTAATGTTAAAAAATTATTCTGACACTTGTTAAAACAGTAAGGAACCTTAGGACTATTGTAATAAGTGTCAAGACTATCACAGTAGGAGAGAGAGATAGGGCTCAACTCTGAATACAGCAAGGATAGGTGGGGATTTATAATCAAAGAGAAGAGTGGCGGGGTGGGAGGTGAAAGAGTTCAGGACATGCCACCTGCAGTATGCTGCTTTGGAATATTGATTTATTTTATTTTATTTTTTTATACAACAGGTTCTTATTAGTTATCAATTTTATACATATTACTGTATATATGTCAATCCCAATCTCCCAATCCATTACACCACCACCCCTCCACTTTCCCCCCTTGGAGTCCATACGTTTGTTCTCTATATCTGTGTCTCTATTTCTGCCCTGCAAACCAGTTCATCTGAACAATTTTTCTACGTTCCACATATATGCGTTAATATACGATATCTGTTTTTCTCTTTCTGACTTTCTCTCTGTATAAGTCTCTAGATACATGCACGTCTCTACAAATGACCCAATTTCGTTCCTCTTTATGGCTGAGTAATATTCCGTTGTATGTATGTACCACATCTTCTTTATCCATTCATCTGTCAATGGGCATTTAGGTTGATTCCATGTCCTGGCTATTGTAAACAGTGCTGCAATGAACATTGGGGTGCATGTCTCTTTTTGAATTATGGTTTTCTCTGGGTATATGCCCAGTAGTGGGATTGCTGGGTCATATGGTAGTTCTAGTTTTAATTTTTAAAGGAACCTCCATACTGTTCTCCATAGTGGCTGTATCAATTTACATTCCCACCAACAGTGCAAGAGGATTCCCTCTTCTCCACATCCTCTCCAGCATTTATTATTTGTAGATTTTCTGATGATGCCCATTCAAACTGGTGTGAGGTGATACCTCATTGTAGTTTTGCTTTGCATTTCTCTAATAATTAGTGATGTTGAGCATCCTTTCATGTGTTTGTTGGCAATCTGTGTATCTTCTTTGGAGAAGTGTCTATTCAGGTCTTCTGCCCATTTTTTGATTGGGTTGTTTGTTTGTTTTTAATATTGAGCTGCATGAGCTGTTTATATATTTTGGAGATTAATCATTTGTCAGTTGTTTGTTTGCAAATATTTTCTCCCATTTTGAGGGTTGTCTTTTCATATTGTTTGTAGTTTCCTATGATTTTGCAAAAGCTTTGCAAAAGGTTTTAAGTTTCATTAGGTCCCATTTGTTTATTTTTGTTTTTATTTCCATTACTCTAGGAGATGGATCAAAAAAGCTATTGCTGTGATTTATATCAAAGAGTGTTCTTCCTATGTTTTCCTCTAAGAGTTTTATAGTGTACAGTCTTACATTTAGGTCTCTAATCCATTTTGAGTTTATTTTTGTGTATGGTATTAATTTCATACTAATTTCATTCTTTTACATGTGGCTGTCCATTTTTCCCAGAACCACTTATTGAAGAGGCTGTCTTTTCTCCATTGTATATCCTTGCCTCCTTTGTCATAGATTAGTTGACCATAGGTGCATGGGTTTATCTCAGGGCTTTCTATCCTGTTCCATTGATCTATGCTTCTGTTTTTGTGCCAGTGACATATTGTCTTGATTACTGTAGCTTTGTAGTATAGTCTGAAGTCAGGGAGTCTGATTACTCCAGCTCCATATTTTCCCTCAAGACTGCTTTGGCTATTCAGGGTCTTTTATGTCTCCATACCAATTTTAAGATTTTTTGTTCTAGTTCTGTAAAAAAATGCCATTGGTAATTTGATAGGGATTGCATTGAATCTGTAGATTGCTTTGGGTAGTATAGTCATTTTCACAATATTGATTCTTCCAATCCAAGAACATGGTGTATCTCTCCATCTGTTTGTATCACCTTTAATTTCTTTCATCAGTGTCTTATAATTTTCTACATACAGGTCTTTTTTCTCCTTAGGTAGGTTTATTCCTAGGTATTTTATTCTTTTTGTTGCAATGGTAAATGGGAGTGTTTCTTTAATTTCTCTTTCAGGTTTTTCATCATTAGTGTATAGGAATACAAGAGATTTCTGTGCATTAATTTTGTATCCTGCAACTTTACCAAATTCATTGACTAGCTCTAGTAGTTTTCTGGTGACATCTTTAGGATTCTCTATGTATAGTATCATGTCATATGCAGACAGTGACAGTTTTACTTCTTCTTTTCTGATTTGTATTTCTTTTTCTTCTCTGATTGCTGTGGCTAAAACTTCCAAAAACTATGTTGAATAATAGTGGTGAGAGTGGACATCCTTGTCTTGTTCCTGATCTTAGAGGAAATGGTTTCAGTTTTTCACCATTGAGAATGATGTTTGCTGTGGGTTTGTCACATATGACCTTTATTATGTTGAGGTAGGTTCCCTCTATACCCACTTTCTGGAGAGTTTTTATCATAAATTGGTGTTGAATTGTGTCAAAAGCTTTTTCTGCATCTATGGAGATGATCATATGGTTTTTATTCTTCAGTTTGTTAATATGGTGTATCACATTGATTAATTTGTGTATATTGAAGAATTCTTGCATCCCTGGGATAAATCTCACTTGATCATGGTGTATGATCCTTTTAATGTGCTGTTGGATTCTGTTTGCTAGTATTTTGTTGAGGATTTCTGCATCTATGTTCATCAGTGATATTGGTTTGTAATTTTCTTTTTCTGTAGTATCTTTGTCTGCTTTTGGTATCAGGGTGATGGTGGCCTCATAGAATGAGTTTGGGAGTGTTCCTTCCTCTTCAATTTTTTGGAAGAGTTTGAGAAGGATGGGTGTTAGTTCCTCTCTAAATGTTTGATATAATTTGCCTGTGAAGCCATCTGGTCCTGGGCTTTTGTTTGTTGGAAGATTTTTAATCACAGCTTCAATTTCATTACTTGTGATCGGTCTGTTCATATTTTCTATTTCTTCCTGGTTCAGCCTTGGAAGGTTATACCTTTCTATGAATTTGTCCATTTCTTCCAGGTTGTCCATTTTATTGGCATAGAGTTGCTTGTAGTAGTCTCTTAGTATGCTTTGTATTTGTGTGGTGTCTGTTGTAACTCCTCCTTTTTCATTGGTAATTTTATTGAGTTAAGTCCTCTCCCTCTTTTTCTTGGTGAGTCTGGCTAATGGGATATCAATTTTGTTTATCTTCTCAAAGAACCAGCTTTTAGTTTTATTGATCTTTGCTATTGTTTTCTTTGTTTCTATTTCATTTATTTCTGCTCTGATCTTTATGGTTTCTTTCCTTCTACTAACTTTGGGTTTTGTTTGTTCCCCTTTCTGTAGTTCCTTTAGGTGTAAGGTTAGATTGTTTATTTGAGATTTTTCTTGTTTCTTGAGGTAGGCTTGTATAGCTATAAACTTCCCTCTTAGAACTGCTTTTGCTGCATCCCATAGGTTTCGGATCATCGTGTTTTCATTGTAATTTGACTCTAGCTATTTTTTTATTTCCTCTTTGATATCTTCAATGATCTCTTGGTTATTTAGTAACATATCGTTTAGCCTCCAAGTGTTTGTGTTTTTTACATTTTTTTCCCTGTAATTGATTTCTAATCTCTTAGCATTGTGGTCAGAAAAAATGCTTGATATGATTTCAATTTTCTTAAATTTACTAAGGCTTGACTTGCGACCCAAGATGTGATCTATCCTGGAGAATGTTCCATGCACACTTGAGAAGAAAGCATAATCTGCTGTTTTTGGATGGAATGTCCTGTAAATATCAATCAAATCTATCTGGTCTATTGTGTCATTTAAAGCTTGCGTTTCCTTATTAATTTTCTGTTGGATGATCTGTCCATGGGTGTCAGTGAGGTGTTAAAGTCCCCCACTATTATTGTGTTACTATATATTTCCATTTTTATAGCCTTTAGCAGTTGCCTTATGTATTGAGGTGCTGCTATTTTGGGTGCATATATATTTATAATTGTTATATCTTCTTCTTGGATTGACCCCTTGATCATTATGTAGTGTCCTTCCTTGTCTCTTGTAACAGTCTTTATTTTAAAGTCTATTTTATCTGATATGAGTATTGCTACTCCAGCTTTCTTTTGATTTCCATTTGCATGGAATAACTTTTTCTATCTCCTCACTTTCAGTCTGTATGTGTCACTAGGTCTGAAGTGGGTCTCTTGTAGACAGCATATATATGGGTCTTATTTTTGTATCCATTCAGCAAGCCTGTGTCTTTTGGTTGGAGCATTTAATACATTCATGTTTAAGGTAACTATCAATATGTATGTTCCTATTACCATTTTCTTAATTGTTATGGGTTTGTTTTGTAGGTCCTTTTCTTTTCTTGTGTTTCCTACTTAGAGAGGTTCCTTTATCATTTGTTGTAGAGCTGGTTTGGTGGTGCTGAATTCTCTTAGCTTTTGCTTGTCTGTAAAGATTTTGATTTCTCCTTCGAATCTGAATGAGATCCTTGCTGGTAGAGTAATCTTGGTTGTACGTTCTTCCCTTTCATCACTTTAAGTATATCATGCCACTCCCTTCTGGCTTGTACAGTTTCTCTGAGAAATCAGCTGTTGACCTTATGGGTGTTCCCTTTTACGTTATTTGTCATTTTTCCCTTGTTGCTTTCAATACTTTTTTTTTGCCTTTAATTTTTGTCAATTTGATTACTATGTGTCTTGGTGTGTTTCTCCTTGAGTTTATCCTGCCTGGGACTATCTGTGCTTCTTGGACTTGGGTGGCTATTTCCTTTCCCATGTTAGGGAAGTTTTCAACTATTATCTCTTCAAATATTTTCTTGGGTCCTTCCTCTCTCTCTTCTCCTTCTGGGACCCCGTATAATGTGAATGTTTTTGCATTTAATGTTGTTCCAGAGGTCTCTGAAACTGTCTTCATTTTTTATCATTCTTTTTTCTTTATTCTGTTCTGTGCAGTGAATTCCACCATTCTGTCTTCCAGGTCACTTATCCGTTCTTCTGCCTCAGTTATTCTCCTATTGATTCCTTCCAGTGTATTTTTCATTTCAGTTATTGTATTGTTCATCTCTGTTTGTTCTTTAATTCTTCTAGGTGTTTGTTCTTTAATTCTTCTAGATCTTTGTTGAACATTTCTTGCATCTTCTCAATGTTTGCCTCCATTCTTTTTCCGAGGTCCTGGATCATCTTCACTATCATTATTCAGAATTCTTTTTCTGGAAGGCTGCCTATCTCCACTTCATTTAGTTGTTTTTCTGGGGTTTTATCTTGTTCCTTCATCTGGTACATAGCCCTCTGCCTTTTCATCTTGTCTATCTTTCTGTCAATGTGGTTTTTGTTCCACAGGCTGCAGAATTGTAGTCTGGCATACTAATTATTTTGAGCTGAAGGCACCTGAAACACAGACTTCTCTGAGCTCCACTTATCTGCCTAAAGATAGATCCTCCAGAAGGAACTCAACTCTCATATATCCCCTCTCCAGCAGTTTCATCAACCAGGGAAGATTGACTCTTATCATGGAAGAGGAGACTAGAAGTCAGAACTCAACACCACATCCAGAGAAAATTTGTCACAAATGACCATTGTCTCCCTTCTATTCTATGGGCCCATTCATCTTTCCAAAACATTACTCTCCTCTAAGCAGCATACATCCTCTTTCCCCTTTCCCTACTGAGATGATGTAAACTCTCAAATATCGCTGCTTTTTTTGATATTCACTTTTTTCCCCTGGCAATGCTCCTGTGCATACAATATTAAAAATAAATAAATTTGTAAACATTTTCTCCTGTTAACTAGCTTGTTTTTGGTTTATTTCATAGATACAGCTTTCAAACATAGGACGATAGAGGGAAAGTCTTTCCACCCCTACAGGGGGGTTGATGGATGGAAATTTATTAGAGGAGACCTCAAGCGTAGGGGGATTCTTCCTAAACTGACTTGCCAGGGTTATCAGGTATCAAAGGTGGAGGATTCTTTCTAAACTGACTTAGCAGAATTCTTGCTACAACTGAACGAGGCAGGTCGAAGGATAAGGTCTAGTTGAGAACAGGGCTCATAGGAGCCTGACTAAAGTTTGGTTAAGGAGTCTTTAGTCAGGATCCTCTGAGCCCTCTTTTTTTTTTTTAATTTTTTTGGAGTATAGTTGATTTACAATGTTGCATTAGTTTTATGTATACAGCAAAGTGAATCAGTTATACATATACATATATCCACTCTTTTTTAGATAGTTTTCCCATATAGGTCATTACAGAGTATTGAGTAGAGTGCCCTGTGCTATATGGTCGGTCTTTATTAGTTATCTATTTTATATAGAGTAGTGTAATATGTCAATCCCAATCTCCCAATTTATCCCTCCCCCCAGCCCTCTTCTAATTTAACATATATAAAACATCACAGGTATGCTATTTAGAGTGATATTTTTATGGTATTTGTTTAATAAATGTAAAAGATTAGTTACCTATAAAAAGTCATAAGTTTTTTGTTTTTTTTGTATTTTTGCGGTACGCGGGCCTCTCCCGTTGCGGAGCACAGGCTCCATACGCCCAGGCTCAGCAGCCATGGCTCACGGGCCCAGCCGCTCCGTGGCACGGGGGATCTTCCCGGACCAGGGCACGAACCCGTGTCCCCTGCATCGGCAGGCGGACTCTCAACCGCTGCGCCACCAGGGAAGCCCGAAAGTCATGTTTTTCAACACTGAATTCCCTTACTGTGAAAGATTTCAGAAACCATCGCAGTTGGAGAGGTCTTACCACCTCCATTTTACAAATGTGGAAACCATTGCTTAGTGTAATTAAACGATTTGCCCAAAGGCACACAGCTTTTCAAAGTGGCAGAGCTAGGGATCATATTCAAGTCTGGTTGATTGGAAAGTACTTTTGCCTCAAGATGAAGGACACAGGCCACTCTAGATTTATGGATTTCTATTCAGAGCTTGATATTTAGAGTACCCAATCTTTTATACACCACTGAAGAACATCAAAAAGCTGTCTCACTTGAGACAGAAAGAGGACATAACTGGAGAAATGGGAAATCCAAATAAAGTCTGGAGTTTAGTTAATAGTTATGTGTTTCAATTTCTTAATTTTGGCAAATGTACCATGGTGATGTAAGATGTTAATGAGAGAAACTTTGCAACAGTTCTGTAAAATTATCCCCTACGAAAAACCTTATTTAAAAAAAAAGTCTATCTTAGATTGTTGAGAACGCAAGTCAGAAATATCCCTTAGGGCTTCCCTCACGGTGCAGTGGTTAAGAATCCGCCTGCCAATGCAGGGGACACAGGTTCAAGCCCTGGTCCGGGAAGATCCCACATGCCGCGGAGCAACTAAGCCCGTGTGCCACAACTACTAAGCCTGCGCTCTACGGCCCGTGAGCCACAACTACTGAACCCGCATGCCACAACTACTGAAGCCTGCATGCCTAGAGCCCGTGCTCTGCAGCAAGAGAAGCCACCGCAATGAGAAGCCCACACACCACAACAAAGAGTAGCCCCCGCTCGCCACAAATAGAGAAAGCCCACACGCAGCAACAAAGATCCAGTGCAGCCAAAAATAAATAAATTTATTTTTTTTTAAAAAAGAAATACCCCTTAGCCCTTAAACAAGTAGTTGATCTATCTTGGGAAACTCTCAAAGATCATGTATTTTTAAAGAAAAAGAAAATTCACAGCCTCACTTTGTATTGTCTTCTAGTATCTTGTAAACTTCATATCAGGAAATGAGTTTCAAAAGCTAAATTAAATCCTTATCATTTCAATTGAAGTCTATTTCTCATTCATTCAACGATTTTTGTCTCTTCTGCTTCATAAATAGCAGCTGTTCATCATCACCCAGGCAGTGTGTAATCATATGCTTGCAGATCCACTTTTCTGTGAATAGAACATCTATGGCTTCTTTGAACATTTTTAAATCAATCAGGAGGAATTTACTGAATGCCATTTATGTGCAAAGCAGTAAGGTAATTGTAAGGGGTGGAGTGGGGGAGGAGGGAAAAAGGGAAAATAAGATACAGACTCTACCTTCAAAAAGCATAATATTCTTCCAGCAGTAAAAAATGTCTCATGGTTTCATAAATATTTACTGAGTACTCACTCTGTGCCAAGCACTGTTCTAGGTGCTGGAAATACTTGATAAGCAAAACTAGAGCTTACTGTCTAGTGGGGGAAATAAATATTAACCAAATAATCACACAAATAAATATAAAATTACAACTGTGAAATACTATGAAGAGGAAGTACAAGGCCAGGGCTGCTGCTAGCCTGTGTAGTATCTTTGTGCTATATTTTAAGGGGCACTTCAATAGACAGAAGCAACCTAAAGTAGGCACAGCTTGGCAAGCAGACTATGCCTTTGATGAATTAGAAAAAGGCAGCCCTTTTCCAGGCAACACAGCCCTGCTCCATGTGTAAGTCTTTGTAAGTAGAGTACAAATTGGATTTTAGCCACTATTACCTCAGCTGGGCACCATTGTTAAGATGAACAACCTGAACAAGTGTACACAGCAACCCTACAAAAGTTTCCATGGACATACAACAAAGTGAGATTTGGTAGGGTTTCCCTGAGGAACAGACAAAAAAATGAGAACCAAAGAAGAATGGGAGTTAACCAGGTAAAAAGGAAGAATGAGAAACATTCAAGGGAGTAGTAACAACCTGTGCAAAGGCCCTGGAGCAGGATAGAAATACATGCCATTGGGAAAGTGAAAGGTCAATGTTGATGAAAGACTGAAAAAGTGACAGAAGCAGTGGTGACAGGTAAGGCTAGAAAATGTAGGTAGGGGGTCAGATCATGCAGGACCTTACAGATCATCTTAAGATTGCAATGTAAAAATAGATCTCCTGCTGATAAGACTTATACAGAAAGAATTCAAAGGGCATTACTTTAATTTTTTGTTGGCATTGCATTTAAATACAGCAAAATGCACAGGTCTTCAGTAAACAGTTTGATGAGTTTTGACATAGGCATAAACCCATGCCATCTGCTTTCCTCATGCCTTTTTCTGTTTGAATCCCTACCCGACTCCTTACCCCACCCTCCAGGGCAACTAGTATTCCGGTTTCTTTCACCTTATATTGGTTTTGCCTATTCTAGAACTTCATGTGAAAGGAATAATTCTTTTGTCTCTGATGTCTTTTGTTTGGCATAATGTTTTTGAGATTTATAGAATAGTGTTAACTATCTGGTCAGTGGTTCTCAAACTGTAACAGGCATAAAAGCAGCTGGATAGCTTGTTAAGTCACAGTTGGCTGTGCTCCACCCCAGAACCTCTGATGTGCTATGTTGAGGTGGGGTCCCTTCGTGTGCACTTCTAACAAACTCAAGGTGATGCCCGAGCAGCTGATTCAAGGACCACCTTTGAGAACCACTGGTCTAGATGATAAACTCAGAACTGTCTTATGAACAGCTTCTAGAAATTTATCTATTCATTCAGTAAACATATTTTTAAGGACCTGCTATGTGCCAGGTACTTTCTAGTTTCTGGGGATTCAAAAACAAAAAAAAAACAAAAACAAAACAAAACATCTTGCCTCTCCTCTAGTAACTTACAGTCTGGTAAGAAGACAGAGGTAAACCAAATGAATATTTCTAACTGTCTGAGAAAGTCTCTTCACTCAATGATGGACAAAATGTTTTAAAAGGGAAAATGCTCTTGCTTTCCCAAATCGATAAACCACTAAAAGTAAAAGCAAGGCTGTATAATCGATCCCATCCTAGTCACAGGATTCCTCACTGCCATGCTGAATGCAAAGATGATCAGTAAGATTGACTTTATTGAGTGTTTTCCATGCATCCAGTACTGTGAAAATTGTTTTCCATGCAGTTTGTCTTTTAATTCTCTCAATAACTCTGTGAAGCTAGTACTATATTATCTACACTTTATGGATGAGGGAACAGTAGCTCAGAGACGTTAAGGGACTAGACAAAGGCCACTCAACAAGTAAGTGGGAGAATCAGAATTCAGACCCACATCTGGTTGACCCAAGTGCTAGTCCTTTTTATCACTAACACTCGCAGCTTTCTAGGAGAAAACAACCTTCATAAATAACTATAGTGATAAAAATACTAACGAGTCCTATAGTAGAAATACCCAACACTGAATACGGGACTAGGATAGGATGGGCAGGGGAATATGTAATTTTAACTGGGTGGAAATACGAGAAGGCTTCATAAAGAGGTGGGAATTAGCTAGGAAAATACATTTTTATCAGTCTTTCCTAATAGAGTCTGAGAGACAGAGACAACACAGTGGATGCAAATACTGTATTCCAAACACTGGAAAAGCACACTCTATTGTGGATAAAGGAAAGTGTATTGGGATCAATTATAGCCAGAATAAAATCTCCCTCGTGATTATGCAGTGACTTTGCTTACCAAGTACTACCTTATGATCGCTAGTTCAACCTTCTGGTTTCCTTGATAACAGGAAGGGAGTGCCCTAAAGAGTGGATATTCGTATTTTAGTCTTGGAGAGGTATATTTCACAGCATAATGTTAATACTTGGGTAGATGGTTTATAAATAGGTATCTTGTTAGTTGGGAAGGGGCCGGATTATGAAAAGCCTTCTGCCATTAGTCTGTGGGTAATGGGTGGTCAAAGAAGAGTTTTCCCTTTGGCAGATATCAGCAGGTAACACTGGAGGCAGGGAGGGGAACTCCAAGGCCACTGCAACACTGCAGACCTGAACTCAGACAGTGCCAATGAAGGTGCAAAGTAAAGGGTTGTTTCCAGAGGTATTTAAGAAATATAATCAACTGGACTCTGTAATTCATGGACTGTGAGGGATGAAGAGAGAGGGCCATAGAGTGACAGGTTTATAGTTTGGCTGACTTCCTGAGTGGTGGTATCTCTAAATAAGAAAAAAGGGAGGAAAAGCAGGTGGACTTTTTAACTTTTAGTGTTGAGCAGAGAGACATGTAATTTTACTTCTCCCCATATCTAAATATAGTCTTCAAGGGCAAGTGGAAATGACAATGACCTATCATTAATCTAAGGGAAGAGTTAGCTCAAAAAATGGAGATAATTCTAATGTCTTGTGCTTTCAAAAGAGTTTTGTATGAGCATTAAATGAGACAATCTGTGTGGAAGAGCTTGAAATATTTGTTATTGCATGAAAAATTGTTGAATGATAAATTTGTTTTGTTTTATGAAAGAAAAGCTTGCTTGTGCTTTAAAATCACCAGCCTTGATTTTAGGAATAGCAAGATTTTATCTACAATTTTCCCCTTATAAAATAAAAAAGAAGTATGAAGAAAAACATATTTTGATTATAACTATCTTCTGAGACACTACTGATTATAACTATCTTCAGTGACTATCTTCTGAGACACTCAGTGCTCTTTTCAAATGTAAATCAAACCCAGCAATGTCCCTGGATGAAAATGCTAAGACAAAAAGAATCTAGAAAGTTGAACAAAGAGTTAACATTCATTGAAAGTTTGCTATATGCCAGGGACATTGCATGATTTATCTCATAATCTTCACCACATCCTTGAACCTCTATTTTGCAGATGAGGAAGATGAGACAGAGAAATTAAATTACTAGCTCACAGAGGTGGTAAGTGGTGGAGCTAGGTTTGAATGCACACAGCCTAAGGCTGGAACCTGAGTTCATCTCTGCACCATATGGCTTCCCACTGAAATGTCAACATGTTTATCTCTGGGTGGGTGGACCTGAGTATATCCTTTATTTCTTTCTTTCTACTTCTCTGTGTTTTTGGTAATAAGCATGTATTACTTTGGGATTGAGAAAAAAAGGTTATTTTAATTTAAAAAGCAATCAGCTAAATGAATTTATTTTAAATAGCCCAATTCTCATTCATTCCCTGAAAAAAAACACCTCTGTATCTAATTTTGATTTTAAGCATTAAGTACCTTGCTGTTTGAAGACCAGGTTTTGTCTGGCACGTGGTTCATATTGTGTGCTTAATTCTCTGAAAAATAAACTACAATTATTGCCAGGTTAATTAACTGTCATTATCTTAGACTCTGGAATATTAGAGATAAATGCACAATTCTGAAATAAAAGTTTAGCTATCAAAGCCAGAGAAACAGGAGTTGTTTTTTTTTTTAACATTTATAATCTTTAAATTGTCTGAAAGACTGTTAATCAGCCTTAAGAAATTCACTACTATCTGTAAGTTAAAGTCAGTGCCCAAACAGTCCTGAGATCTGATGTTTAAGTTAAAAATGTGAGTTAGCACCGTAGAAGTGCAAAATTGCATTTCTAATTTCTTTGCCAATATTTCGTTTTCCTTTTTCCCATGCCCACATTGGCTTGTTATTGCATGATGCCTCAGGAGTGTTAATCTGTTGGATCAGATAGTGCTATTTTTGTTGGAATAAGACAACATCACGGAAGTTTTTGTGTTGAAAAGGTAATTACATAGATTAAATTACGTGGACTTTGCAAAAAACATGAGCACTTGGGAACAAAAAACAAAAAACAGCCTCTAGAACAGCGTATCCTTGGATTCACTGAACAGTCCACCATCAGTATATATAACAAAGGCAAGAAAAGAAATATACTTAATGTAAATATGCTTGATACAAAAATTACTTGCTTCTTTTGAAGATCTGTGTATATCTAAAAATATGCCTGAGAACCTTCAATAGGCTTTAGGTACAAGGCAGTTTTTGCTTAGTGAAGATGTGATAAGCAAAAATAAATGTGATTTTAAAAAGGGGGTAAGAACTAATTTAAAAATTGTACCTTTTGGGCTTCCCTGGTGGCGCAGTGGTTAAGAATCCGCCTGCCAGTGCAGGGGACACAGGTTCGAGCCCTGGTCCAGGAAGATCCCACATGCTGTGGAGCAACTAAGCGCATGTGCCACAACTACTGAGCCTGCACTCCAGAGCCTGAGAGCCACAACTACTGAAGCCTGTGCACCTAGAGTCCATGCTCCGCAGCAAGAGAAGCCACCACAGTGAGAAGCCCACGCACCGCAACAAAGAGTAGCCCCTGCTGACTGCAACTATAGAAAACCCGTGCACAGCAACAAAGACCCAACGCAGCCAAAAATTTTAAAAAATTAAATTAAAACAAATTGTACATTTCGAATTTTACTCCAACTTGAGTTCTGACTTTATTTCATTTCTTTGAGCAAAAGGTGACTTGTGGTTCTTAGAACAAAGACTTGATAGAGCTAAAGCATTCAGAAAGCTCAGATTGACAACTGTGAAAAGAGATTTTGATGAGTTAAGTATAAATGAATCAGAAACATATGGATTACACTCCTCGAAGTGCCCATGAGTTTAAAAGTGTAGAGGAAAACATTCTCTGTAAAATGCTCAAGGGCAGTCTAGAACTCAAATACTTGAAATATTTCAGATTTGAGGTGTGCACTTAATGAGACCATGGCCATCCATATCTAGAGTAAACGTGATAATTTCCCTTAACTTCACTTATCCATTCCACATTTCCTAAATCTTATGACAAAGAACAAGGATGCTATATTTGTGAGCGTCCTCCAGAGAAACAAAAGCAGTAGGGGTGTGTGTGTGTGTGTGTGTGTGTGTGTGTGTGTGTGTGTGTATGAGGGGTGGTGTTTAAAGGAATTGGTTCACTCAATTATGAAGGCTGGAAAGTTCAAAATCTACAGTTCAAGTTCAAAGGCCATCTGCTGGCAGAATTTTCTCTCTCTTGTGGGTGGTCATTTTTTGTTCTATTCAGGCCTTCAACTGATTGGATGAAGCCTACCTGCATTATGGAGAACAATCTGCTTTACTCAAGTCCACTGATTTAAATGTTAATCTCATCCAAAACACCTTCACATGTTTAATCCAGAATAACGTTTGACTGTGTATCTGAGTACTATTGCCAAGCCAAGCTGACACGTGAAATTAATCATCACAGATGCCTAGTTGGCTGATGTTGTCTGCTTATTTTATTTGATATTTAGAATAATAAAGCAATACCAGTGAAAATGAATGACTAGAATTCACTAAAAAACTTTTAGATCTGGAAAGGCCATTGGAGACCTTCTAATGGTATTTCTCAATGCAGATGCTATTAGCATTGAGGGCAGAGTGATTTTGGTATGTGGGAGATTGTCCTGAGCATTACAGGGCATTTAGCACCCCTGGCCTTAACCTCTGAATGCAAATAGCTCTCCCAGTCATTGTGACAAAACCATCCCTCAGATTTCCAAACACCTGAGGGTAGGGTTCTTCATTAGGAACCACTCCCTACTCTCTTATAGAGGAAGAAATAGATTTAATAAGGTTACTTTTACTATATCTTAAATGCAGACTATTACTTTCTTTTTTTTTCTGATTTGACGGTGTAATTAATTGTATCAGATTATTTCACATTAAATAGTGTGTAAATCTGTAATTAAACTATATAAAATGAGGTTTAGCATATAAACTGCGGGGGAGGGATAAATTTGGAATTTGGGATTAACGATACAGACTACTATATATAAAATAGATAAACAACAAGGACCTACTGTATAGCACAGGGAGCTATATTCAATACCTTATAATAATCTATAAAGAAAAGAAATCGGAAAAAGAATAGATGTATATATGTATAACTGAATTGCTTTGCTATACACCCAAAGTATTGTAAATCAACTATATACATAGTTACGCAAAGTTGGGTGAGGACTTCAGTCATGAAACCACTAGGGTTTTGGTTAATACCCATGTACATTTTTGGTATTAAACTAAAAGCATGGATAAATTACCCCCAATTTTGAAAAACTTTTTGAAAAACTGGTTAGTTGGGGAAGCATTAATCCAAAACAGTATACACAAAAAAATTGTATGTCACTGTTGATACTGAAAGGGATGACATTTCTGGGGTGACAGGTAGCTTTGTTTTGGTTAACTAAAACTCACTCTTTCAACATGAGCTTAGATGTTAACTGTTCCAGGCAGTCATCGCTAACCACACAAATGCACTTCACTGACATCCTATATTCTCCCAATCACAGAAATCATCATTGTAGATTGTAGTTCACATTGCCATTTCCCCCTTGAAACTGGAGGCTCCGGGAGGTCAGGGACCTTGTGAAGATTGTTTACATGACTTTGTAAACTTCTAACTTTGAGCCAAATGCCTGGCATGTAATTGGACTTCAAAAAATATTTGTTGGATAGGTGAATTAGGAGGGACAGTATAAAGAAAACAAACTTCTATCTTTACTGAACCCTATGCACATTTCATTTTCTGCTGGGAAGCCTAGGGAACTGTAATATCTAATCATCTGTGTGTTCCACAAGGCCCTAACATTGCACCTGGCATGCATAGTATCTCTTATACTTTATTGAGGTATAATTTATATATAATAAACTGCAGTTATTTAAAGTATACCGTTCAATGAGTTTTGACACCAGTGTAACCCTTGCCACCAAGATATAGAATTTTCCATTATCCCAAAAGTTGCCTAGCACCCCTCTGCACTCATTTTCCTCCTCTACCTCCATCCTACGCAAACACTGATTTGTTTCCTGTTGCTATAGATTAGTTTACATTTGCTAGAATTTTATATAAATGGAACCACACAGTATGTAGTCTTTTACACATACATACTTCTTGAGATTCAGCAGTGTCGTTGCATGCATATGTACTTCATTCCTTTTTATTGCTGAGTATGTATTTCATTGTATGGATACATAATAATTTGTTTATCCACAAACCTGTTGATAGACAATTGGGCTGTTTATAGTTTGGGGCTATTATGAATAAGGCTTCTATGAATATTTATGGACACGTTTTTGTGTGGACGTATGTTTTGATTTTCCTTGGATAAATGCCTAGGAGTGGAATTCTTGGTTATGTGGCAAATGTATGTTTGCCTTTATAAGAAACTATCAAACCATTTTCAAAGTGGTTGTACCATATTTTTATTGCCACTAGCAATGTATGAGAGTTGCATTTACTCTACATCCTTCTCAGCACTTGGTATTGTCAGTTTTTTTAATTTTAGCCATTTTGGTGGGTATGTAATGGTATCTTATTATAGTTTTTTTGTTTTGGCGATACGCGGGCCTCTCACTGTTGTGGCCTCTCCTGTTGCGGAGCACAGGCTCCGGACGCGCAGGCTCAGCGGCCATGGCTCACGGGCCCAGTCGCTCCACGGCATGCGGGATCCTCCCGGACTGGGCACGAATTCGTGTCCCCTGCATTGGCAGGCGGACTCTCAACCACTGCGCCACCAGAGAAGCCCACACCCATTGTCTTTTAATGGAAATCGCACACCTGGTCTCAGGACTTAAGCTCAGGTTCTTTATGTCTCAGTGCAGAAGGAATTCAGTAAGAGGCAAAGTGATAGATAAGAAGTGGATTTATTTAGAGAGATACAAATTCCATAGACAGAATGCAGTCCGTCTCAAAAGGCGAGAGCAGCCCTGGGAAAGCACACGCCACAGACAGAGTGTGGGCCATCTCAGAAGGGTAAGAGGCCCAGAAATATGGGTGGTTAGTTTTTATGGGCTGCATAATTTCATAGTCTAACGAGTGAGAGGATTATTCTAAGTATTTTGGAGAAGGGGCGGGGATTTCCAGAATTTGGGCCACCGCCCACTTTTCTGGCCTTTTATTGTCGGCCTGGGAACTATTATGGCACCTGTGGGTGTGTCACTTAGCATGCTAATGTATTACAATGAGTGTATAATGAGGCTCAATTTGACTTCTACTGAAAGTCAAATCTTCTGACATCTTGGACCGAACCGATTCTAACCAGTTTATGTCATATCCTCAACAGCTATGTCATTCTTTTAAAGGCTGTGCCCTGCCCCCTTCCCTCCTGTTTCATTTCCACAAGATCTGTGCTGAAACTTGATGACCAAGTTCTGTTCCTTCAGGTCAAATTCCAGGGA
This sequence comes from Grampus griseus, assembly GCF_964374135.1. NCBI lineage: Eukaryota > Metazoa > Chordata > Mammalia > Artiodactyla > Delphinidae > Grampus > Grampus griseus. Next base: position 46,513,366 of record NC_139002.1, read on the forward strand.
AACAATTTTCACTATCACAGGGTGGATTATAGTGAAAGTATTTCTAAGCTTTTGCAGGTCCATAATAATAATGCTGTGTTAATATCTTTATAGGTATTACCGAGTCCAAGCTCCCCCTATTCTCTGCACAACCAGCAAATAAATCAGTAGATGAGGTGTTGAGGCAAAGAATAGCGACTTTATTCAGAAAGACTGCAGACCGAGAAGATGGCAGACTAGGGTCCCCCCAAAGCCATCTTATAGGGGCCTGGATGCCAGTTTCTTTTATAGAACAGAGAAGGGGAGGAGGTGAGGAAGTAAAGTAAAAAGGCCATTTATCTTACAAAACATCTCGCAAGGCCTGCATCAGGGAGGAGATGTGTTAATTTCTTCTTTTCTGCAGCCATTCACAGGGTCAGAATATCTTTCTGTGAGCTGAACAAAGACACTTTAGTTTAACAGTCAGGGAGAGGGGTAGGGTTCCCTGTGACAGGCCATTATGTATTCTTACAGCTATAGACAGTGATTATAATAACAAAAGCAACGAAAAGCAAAGGTTAAAGTAAAAGAAACTGATCCAACATGGAGTCAGAATTGGCTCTTCCCTGTTGCATAAGGAGATGGTTTACTTATCTCTATCACTCATTCATGTCATGCTAGTGAAAACAACACAGGGTATCTCCCATGGCCAGTACATTTGCATGAAATAAAGAACATTGTGTGGGGTAGAACAAGGCCTTAAGAAGTCCCATAGTTTGTGCTGTACTGATTATAATATAGAAAAGATGCTATTTAGTTTATGTTCTGAGCACATATATTTGTATGCAAACCGTTAATGCCTTTTTGCTTGTGAATGCTAAAGGATTGGAGTTTTAGGTAATTTTTGATAAGAGTTGGAGTTTTAAGGTAAGGTGTTAATGCCGAATCAAATCTCGGAGACAGAGTTTGGGGTGAAGTAGAAAAGCATAGCTTTATTACTTTGCCAGGCAAAGGGGGAGCACAGTAGGCTAGTGCCTCAAGAACTGTGCTCCCCTCCCTGGGGAACAGGGAGAGGTCTTACAGTCGGGGCTCGTGGTCAGGCGTATGCGATAAGGATCAAGGTAGTAATAGTCGTGCATTCTTCTCAAGGGTTGGTGGTGAGGTAAGTAGGAGTCAGCATCATCAACCTTCAAGTCCAACTGGTCTGGGGTCTACATATTTGTGGGCAGCATACCATCATTAATCCTTAACTTCTCTCACCTAGAGGGGGTTTCAACATCTGCAGAATAACTCAAAGATATTTTTGTGTGTTCTGTTGATGGTGAAACAGGACCTTGCCCCAAGGCTACTCTTGACTGTTTGTTTCTCCCTGGTCTGCATCCCCTCCCTTCCCTAATTAGCAACTGCCTGAATCTGCCATTGGAACTCAAGGAAGGTCATGGAGGCTGAATGAAGGCTGTTCCCTATAATCAAAGAAATGGAGGACAGAGAAAGGCTTTGTGCCCAGGAGCGCCTCAGGGCATGGCGCAGTATCAGTGTTGTCAACTTAAAAAAAATATGTACAATCTAAAAGTTGAAGATTATGTTTTATTCGGCGGACATTCTGAGGACTTCAAGCCTCCGAGTCAGCCTCTCAGATAGCTCTGAGGGACTGCTCTGAAGAGGTAAGGGAAGAGCCAGGATATATAGGAGTTTTGCAACAAAAACCAGGTAATTGGAACATCAAAAGGTTACTGTTAATTAAAGAAAACCAGACATCTCAAGTTAAGAATTTAGAACTTTTCTATTTGTGGGAAGGTGCAAGAGTCTGGCTCATTGAAATCGTTCCTTTGATACTCACCTTAGCTGTCTAGGGCCAGTATTCGGCTGTTTCCCATCCAAAGTTCCCTCAGGCCTCACCTTCAGCGTGGGGAGGGGGGCTGTAACATGATGGCCTGATGGACACAATATCCTTTGTTTACTGGTATGGCATCCTTAGTCCACAGCGTTTTTTTTTTTAATATATATATATATTTTTATAAATTTACTTATTTAATTTATTTATTTTTGGCTGCGTTGGGTCTTCGTTGCTGCATGCAGGCTTTCTTTAGTTGCGGCAAGCGGGAACTACTCTTCGTTGAGGTGCACGGGCTTCTCATTGCGGTGGCTTCAGTAGTTGTGGCTCACGGGCTCTAAAGCACAGGCTCAGTAGTTGTGACGCATGGGCTTAGTTGCTCCACGGCATGTGGGATCTTCCTGGACAAGGGCTCGCACCGTGTCCCCTGCATTGGCAGGTGGATTCTTAACCACTGCGCCACCAGGGAAGGCCCACAGTGTCTTTGTAAACTTCTCCGAGCCTTAAATTCCTACTGTATAAAAAACTTGGGAATCGGGGTTATTGAGGGAGGTTGATAATGTACTAGCATCCTCTCTTTCCCACATCTGCTTTCCTGGTTTTGCTAGTCTGTATATCTATGAATCATAAGCAACTTAGAGTCAGCATGGTGGAATGAAGATCTATAAAAGACCTGTTATAGTTCCAGCTCTACTATTTAAAAACTGTGAAATTGGGACTTCCTGGTGGCACAGTGGTTAAGAATCCACCTGCCAATGCAGGGTACATGGGTTCGATTCCTGGTCTGGGAAGATCCCACATGCCACGGAGCAGCTAAGCCCATGTGCCACAACTACTGAGCCCACGTGCCACAACTACTGAAGCCTGCATGCTTAGAGCCCGTGCTCCACAACAAGAGAAACCACCGCAATGAGAAACCCATGCACCGCAAGGAAGAGTAGCCCCTGCTCGTCGCAACTAGAGAAAGCCTGCGTGCACAGCAATGAAGACCCATGCACAGCGACACAGCCAAAAATAAATAAAAAAATAAAAGTAATGAGTCCTATTAATAAAAAAAAAAACCAACAACTGTGAAATCGTGGGCTAGTCATCTAAATCAGCTTAAGTCGCCTCTAAAATGGGACTCTGATAGTAACATCTGCTTTAAATACCGTGGGGTTGTTGTGAATTTCAAGCAAGATAAAATTATTTGAATCCTTTATTATGCCAATATTCAAGTTCTTTGTTATGTCAGTTTTTCTGTTGGTTTGTTTTTTTGGGTTTTTTGGCACGTGGGCTCAGTAGTTGTGACTCTCAGGCTCTAGAGCTCAGGCTCAGTAGTTGTGGCACACGGGCTTAGTTGCTCCATAGCATGTGGACTCGTCCCAGACCAGGACTCGAATCTGTGTCCCCTGCATTGGCAGGCAGACTCCCAACCACTGGGCCACCAGGGAAGTCCCATGTTATGTCACTTTTATTTAATTTTTGAATGTTCATTGAAGGCCTTTTTTTTTTAAACTGCTTTCCTTGGCTTCTTTTCTTCCACCTACCACCTAAACGTCTCCTTTCCTTAAGATCCCATCATCCCTTCCTTTTGTTCTATCAACAAATATGTAACCCTTAGTTGACCTACTCCATTCTCATAGTTTCAACTATGGAATATATGCTGATAACGGCTATTGGTGTGTAGCGCTCTTGTTGAGCTTCAGACCTATATGTTCTACTACTTATTTGACATAACCACCTACATGCTCCAGAAGGTCAATGTCAAATGTTCAAAACTCACTGAACATCCTTCTCCGTTTACTTGCTCCTCTTGCCTTGGTGACTAATACCATCCACTGAGTGGGCCAATCCAGAAACCTGGTATTCATCTTAGATTCTGCCCGTTCAATCACACCCTTGTGCAGTCAGTCCAAAGTACTGTAGTTTTACTCCATTAATAGTTCTCTAATATCATACCCCTCCTCTTCAGTCCACTGCCATCACTTAGTTAAAATCATCATAAATTATTTCCTGAGTTACTTATATAGTTCTCCTGGCCTCCCTACTTCTTTTCTGGTTCCACTGTATTCTCCTCATTCTTTTTACAGTAAGTTTCTAAAACATAGCTATAACCATGTCATAGCCATTCTGCTTAAAACCAGTTAGTGGCTCTGAATAACTTTCAGGATAAAGTCAAATTCCTTAGGTTATCACATGAGGCCCTTTAGGATATTGCTAATTTTGAATTTAGTTTCCTAGTTAATCATTCTGCCACATTACCCTCTTTCCAGACACAGATTCTTCTCTTCTTATGAACAAATTCATTTCCAAATGGCTGTTCTTAGGTCCACTTGTTCCCAAGACCAAACGGACTAAGAGACGTTTAAGCTTGCAGGCCTAGGATACAGTTCCACCAAAAAGATTCTTTAAAGATTTCAAAACTGACAGACTTAACGGTTTGTAATAGCAAAAGACTACAATATAAATTCATCTATGGAGTGTTGATTATATAAGTTATGGCATATTTTTATATGTAGCTTTTAAAATGAATAAGGTATATCTATATGAATTAATATAAAACAATCTCCAAAATATATTAAATGGGAAAAAAGTTGCAGAAATAAATGTATAATATGTGCTGACTAATATGAAATGAAATATAAGAAACTCTTAATAGTAGTCACCTCTAGGAGGAGAACTGGGGGTTTAGGGCAAAAGAAAGACTTGTTTGCTACTGTATATCTTTTTAAACTATTTGGATTTTTAAACATTTACAATGTCTGCTTTAACAAAACCAGTTAGTCTTTAAAATCACAAACCAGACATGCTCTTTTCTCTTGCCTTCTAATAATCTGTAAGTTATCTTTTCCTATAGACCAGTTTCCACTATGTTGAACATATGCCAGGAGAGGTGATTCCCCTCCTTGGTGATGGCTACAAGTGTGGGAAACTCCTTGGAAGCTAAAATATCCGTAAACTCTGGAACCTAACTGTGGCTGTGTCAGAAGTTCTCACAGAGAATTTTTATCATGTTCAGTGTTTAAGTTCCTAAACACACGGCGGTCTTTGTCCAGAATTAACTTTATTTAGGCGTTTGGCATTGATCTCCCTTTTCTAGGTGCACACTTGTTAAAGCCTTTCATTCTGACAGTCACTTTTCATTCTTTTTGCTCATTATTGCTGATGGCATTGGTATAGGAATGATTGAATGATTGGATCCTTGTCCTTCAGAATTGTCATTATTAATGAACAATTTATCCTACAAGTACATACGTTTGTCACTTTCAATTTTTTACTACATCTATTTTTGTCTATACTAACTGTATGTCTCTTCCTTCCAACACTGTTGATACTCTAGCTGCGTTTGTTCTTACTGAACATGAAGGGTTAATACCATTTGTAGTTTTTGTGAAAAATTGGAAGCTAAGAGCAAAGATATCAAATATACAAAGATCAAAGGTCATAAAGTGGTGGTCAGACTGAATTTGGACTGCATAAATTGTTTGGCCTGCATAACATTTAAAAATGTTGAGTTAGGGCTTCCCTGGTGGCACAGTGGTTGAGAGTCCGCCTGCCGATTCAGGGGACACGGGTTCGTGCCCCAGTCCGGGAAGATCCCACATGCCGCGGAGTGGCTGGGCCCGTGAGCCATGGCCGCCGAGCCTGCGCATCCGGAGCCTGTGCTCCGCAACGGGAGAGGCCACGATAGTGAGAGGCCCGCGTACAGCAAAAAAAAAAAAAAAAAAAAAAAATGTTGAGTTAGTTATCAACATTTCAAAGTTGTAGGAGGTTTCTGGTTTGCTTTGAGAGAAGCAAGGCTAGGCAGCGCTGAGGCTACCTCTGGCGAGGTACAATCAGCTGATGTCGCAGGCTGCCCGCCCCTGTCTATGGACACAGCTCCCCTCAGCCCTCACTCCAGTTCACCTCAGCCCCCGAACTGCCAGCTTCACTCATGGTAGCCATTTGAATTTGCCACCCTGCAAACAAAGGAATTAATGAAAATGGATTTAGAACTAGCCTAAATCCATTTACGTCACTTGACGTGACTAGGACTAAAATTACCTCACCTGACCACTAACTCCTTCCAGCATATCTGAAAGAATGGATGTACTTTCGCTTGGGAACAGAGCTTTGTATTTATTAATGTTCATAGATTGAATGTTTTTATGTAAAGATCTGTCATGAATTGTAGTTTACTGATTAAGTCGTGAGCTCTTTCATATATATGTTTCCTTTTGCTTAAAATACTCTCTCCTTCTTACCTTACCCTTTTTTATTTGTTTGTTTTTTACCTTATCCTTTTTATGTAGCTCATCCTTCAAAACTTAGCTTTCTGGGAAATCTTTCCTAATCCCCAATCTGGTTTGTTTGCCTTTCCCTCATATTTCTGTAGAATGCTTCTTTTATCTTAGTATTTAATTACAGATTTTGTTCTATAATCTTTTGTTCTATCAAGATTGGGAGCTTCTTGCTGGTAGCTTGAGTTCACGTCACATCCTCTAGGCGTCCTATTTTCATTTTATCATAGAGGTCTCCTACATGCCTAGTGTCAGGCATTCAACATAAACTTGAGGGAATGAATGACTTAATGTCTTAATCTGTATGTTGTATATGATTTGCTTTCTCTTACCCTGTCAGCAACAATTTTGAGCAGCAGTGTGTAAATTGACAAGGTCTGTTTTTTTCCCCTTAAATTATCAGCTTAGTTATAGTTTGTACTGGAAAGTATCTTTTGATATATTAAATGTTGGAGCATAGCAAAAGTAAAGAAAGTTTAGACCTAAGTTCATGAATCTTGTATGGGGCCTAAGGTTATTAAAGGGCATCCACCCCTCTCTTCCTAGAAAAGCTATCATAGTGCCAGAATATGTAATTCAGCCACACATTCTCAAGAGTGTCTAAGACATCTAATTATCAGATAAATGATTCAGAGTAAGATGGTATTGGGGCTAGATGAAGTGGGGAGGGGAGTGCTGTAATTACTCAGTGAAGACATGCTGATGTCATGAATTTCCCCAGTGAAGAAGTTAATGGGAAATTAATTGTGTTGAAATACAAGTGTAACCAAATGACTTACTATTACCTTTGAAACCTTGGTTAACAACTCTGCCAACATTATAATTACAAACTACTTATTAGCTGTATATACCCTTAAATTTATGCCCTTAAATTAATTCCCACCCTGTGGTATCATAGAAGGATATATATTTTTTTTATCCCCAGTTCCTGGCATAGCTCCTAAGACCCTTGGAATTTCCTGAGTGATAAGGGTGATAGGAGTGTCTTTTAATGACGCCACTCTTGGGAAGCCTCTAGATAGCTTCAAGATGGGGGCTGGTGTCCAATAAGACCAAACATTGACTGGAAGTATGGAATTTTCAGCCCCACCTCCTGGAAGGGGAAAGGGGGCTGGAGACAGAGTTTAATCACCAATGGCCAGTGATGTAATCCATCATGCCAATGTAATGAAACCTTCATAAAAACCCCTAAATGATGGGGTCCAGATGGGGTCTGAAGTGGTGAGCACATCAAGGTGCTGGGAGGGTGGCAAAACCCAACTGCACAGGGACAGAAGCTCCTGCACTGGTGAAACCGTGCAACTCAGATTTGGAACTTGAACCCATGGTCTTTTAATTGAGATCACACACCTGGTCTCAGGACTTAATGAAGCTCAGGTTCTCCATGTCTCATGGTAGAAAGAATTCAGTGAGAGACAGTGTGATAAGTAGAAGTGGATTTATTTAGAGAGAAACACACTCCACAGTCCGAGTGTGGGCCATCTCAGAAGGTGAGAGGCCCCCAAATATGGGATGGTTAGTTTTTAGGGACTGGGTAATTTCATAGGCTGATGAGTGGGAGGATTATTCCAAGTATTTTGGGGAGGGGTTGGGGATTTCTAGGAATTGGGCCACCACCCACTTTTTGACCTTTTATGGTTGGCCTCAGGACTGTCATGGCACTGGTGACTGTGTCATTTAGCTAATGTATTACAATGAACGTATTCATTATGTGAATATGTTCAATGTCTACTGGAAGTCGAACTGTCCACCATCTTGGACCTAGTTGGTTCTAACCAGTTTTTATCGTTGTCCTATGGCTATGTCATTCTTTTAAAAGTTATGTCTTGCCCCCTTCCCTCCTGTTTCACTGGGACCCTTCTGGATCTCACACTACGTACCACTTCATCTGGCTGTTCATTCATATCCTTTATTATAAACCAGTAAATGTAAGTAAAGTGACTCCCCAAGTTCTGTGAATCATTCTAGCAAAATATTGAGCTTGAGGAGGAGGTCATGGTAATCCTTGATTTATATCTAATGGGTCAGAAGCATGAGTGGCCTGGGACTTGGAATCAGCATCTGAAAGTGGGGCGAATCTTGTGGGATGAGCCCTTTAACTTGTGGGATCTGATGCTAACTCCAGGTAGATAGTGTCAGAGTTGAATTGAATTGTTGGACTCCCAGTCGGTGTCAGAGAGTTGGAAAAGACATCAACATATATACAGTTAGGAAGAAATAAGCCTCTCATGCCCTCTCACCAAGTCCTCATACGTGTAAGATTCTGTCACTGATTATTAGCAGTATGCTAAGTTACTTTAAGCAGCCCCTTTAAATCTATGTTTCAACTCCCTTTACCCTATTGCTTTTCATGTAAAAATATTCATTTACTCTACAAATATTGAAATCCTATTATGTGGCGGGCTCTGTGCTAGGACCTAGGGTACAACTGAGACAGGAAGGGGGCAGGGTACAACCTCTAAAAGAATGACGTAGCCCGACACATGACATAAACTGATTAGAACCAAGTAGGTCCAAGATGGTGGATGAGTCGATTTCCACTAGACCTTGAGCCTCAGTATATGCTCATTGTAACACATCAGCAAGCTAAATGACACACCCACAGGTGCCATGACAGTTCCAAGGCAGACCATAAACGTCAAAAAGTGGGCACTGGCCCAATTCCTGGAAATCCCCACCCTTTCCCCCAAATAGCTGGAATACCCCTCCCACTCATTAGCCTATGAAATTACCCAGCCCTGTAAAAACTGACAACCCCATACCCTGGTGCCTCTCTCACCTTCTGAGATGGCCCACACTTTGTCTACAGAGTGTGTTTCTCCCTGAATAAACCTTCTTTCTCTTTACTATGGCTCGCTCTTGAATTCTTTCCTGCACGAAGCCAAGAACCCACACTCAGCAGCTGTCCCAGGGACTCGCCTGAGACCTGGGATCGGACTATCCTCTTGGCCCCACTCTCTTTCCTGCAACACAGTGGTGAACAAAACCAGACGTGAGGCCTTACTCTCATGAGCCTAGTGGTAGGAACAGATACCCATCAAAGAATCTCATATACAGATAGATTTATAATTACGGTAAATGCTGTAAATGAGAGGTGCAGATGCTATGATTGTTCTCATCAGAAAGAGCATGAGACACTTTCCTAAGGAAGCTGAAATCTGAAGAACTGTAGGAGGATTACTAAGTGAAGACGTGGGAGTGGGTAAACTTAGACCTCGCTTCTTACAGTCTTCTGAGGCTGAGCATTCTTTATCTCCACCCTCCTGGGTCAGCACCCTCCTCCTCAAGATTTTGTTCCCCACAATTTGGCTTCTATGAAGAGCCACTCAGAATATACTCAGAACAGCACCAGGAGAAAACATTTCATAAAGTTTAAAAAAAAATAAACAGATCATATTATGTAGTATTAGATGCTCAGTAAAGTAAGGCCCCTAACTTCTTGTAATTGAGTACTGCTGTCCTGATCAGTTTCCTCCTCACTTTCCATGCTGATGCCAACTGAGTGCACCTGCCTTCACCCAGCCAGAGCCCCAGTGATTATGAAAATAATAGAGCTCTGAGCCAAGACTGTAGGACGACAGTGGGAGCAACGTACTTTGCTGACTGGAGTCTGGGATGTCTTCACAGAGATTTGAAATATGGTTTGAAGGATGAGGGAGAAAGGAGGACACCAGGAGGAGGAGATAGCATCCATGATGGCACAGAGGACTGAAAGAACATTACATATTTGCAGGACAGTGGGTAGTTTGGAATTCTCTTAAATAAGTCAGGAAAACATCATTATAAAATATTGAAATTTAATCAGCTTTTTAGAAATCAAAAGAACTAAACTTTAGCAAACTCTAAAAGTCCCATAGGTAGATCTCCTCATTTCTATAAAATCCTTGATAAAAGAGTTGTTGGTACATGTATTAATCTGAATTTCTGCAATCGTCCTAAGTTCCAGAAACTTAGTTTAATCCCTTAGAATCTGTTTATTTTCCTGGCATACCTTCTTAAAATTCTTTCCCATTTTTCATTGGCTTCCAAGTGTTACCCTTCTCTTTTCTTGCTTACCATTTAGAGTCTTGTCAAATGATTTTCCACATCTTCCCAGACTATGACATGGTTGACTAAGAATTTGTTTTGGCATAGCTCTTTTTCAGTTTCCCATTTATTTGCTGGAATGGAAGCTTCTACCTAAAATGACATATGGCAAGACTTAGAGGAAAAAAATGGTAAGAAAAACAATTTCAGCATAATGAGAGACCCAACCACTGAAAGTTCTTCCATAAAGTACATATCCAGAGGGAAGACAAATGTTTCAGCAATATTTTTGATTAAACAAGTTGTATGGTTCTTTATTACCATATTATCAGACACATAGTCCTGTATGCATCCATCTTCAGTGGATAAAGGCAAAATTTCCCTTTCTTAAAATTGAGAATGTTGCAGAATGTTCCCACTATGTGCGAAAAAAAGAGTAGCTATTATACCATTTATTAGCACACATGTTATGCTAGGCTCTGTGGTAGGTGAATCTGAATGAATGATATCTTGTTTAATTAGCTATCAGTGTGCCTAAATAGGGAGATGGTCATACAATTTCAGAATGGTGGTAAACTATAGAGTTCATATAACCCACTGCCTTGGTTCTTTAGAGGATAGTTTAGTGGTCATTTAGTTTATTAACTTGGGACTAGAGCCAGGGTCCCTGATGTTCAATTCAATGCTCTTTCAACAAGAGGCTCAGATTCTCAGGACATTTATCTTCTCATTCCTTTTCTCTTCTTTCTCTCTCTTCCCCTCTTTCTTTCTTTCTTTTTTTTTTTTTTTTGCGGTACGCGGGCCCCTCACTGTTGCGGCCTCTCCCGTTGCAGAGCACAGGCTCCGGACGCGCAGGCTCAGCGGCCATGGCTCACGGGCGCAGTCGCTCCGCGGCATGTGGGATCCTCCCGGACCGGGGCACGAACCCATGTCCCCTAGCATCGGCAGGCGGACTCCCAACCACTGCGCCACCAGGGAAGCCCCCCTCTTTTTTTTTAAAAAGTGCAATTATCTCTGTTCTTTGCAAATGGGATGTTTGAAATTGAAACAGGAGGGAAGGGGGCAGGGCACAACCTTTGAAGGAATGACCTAGCCCGAGGACATAACATAAACTGATTAGAACTCAATAGGTCCAAGATGGCAGATGAGTCGACTTCCACTAGACATTAAGCCTCAGTATACGCTCATTGTAACACCTCAGCAAGCTAAATGACACACCCACAGGCGCCATGACAGTTCTAAGGCCGACCATAAGGATCAAAAAGTGGGCAGTGGCCCAATTCCTGGAAATCCTGAAATAGCTGGAATACTCCTCCTACTCATTAGCCTATGAAATTACCCACCCCTATAAAAATGACAACCCCATACCCTGGTGCCTTTCTCACCTTCTGAGATGGCCCGCACTCTGTCTGTGGAGTGTTTCTCTCTAAATAAATCCACTTCTTACCTATCACTTTGTCTCTCACTGAATTCTTTCTGTGTTGAGACATTAAGAACCTGAGCTTCGTTAAGTCCTAAAACCAGGTGTGTGATCTCAGTTGGAAGACCGTGGGTTTTGGCTGGGTTTGAGTCCCGGCCATGTGGGTTCAAGTCCCAGTCTGGGTTTAGGCTGGATTTGAGTCCCGGCCTCATGGGTTCAAGTCCCAGTCTGAAGTGCACGGTTTCAAAATCATCCTTCAACAACAAAATTCAACATTTATCTAAGGCTTATTTTCTGCACACTAGTCATCATGCTGGGCATTTGGTTGGATACAGTAAGATAAGCTATACATAGATAACTAAAATACAAAGCAGCATACATAAGTGCATTATAAACAAGTTCTACAGGATTTCAGAGGTGGGTATGGGGAAACTGCCCTGGGACTTGGGCTTTTAAGGGATGAAAAAGATTTTCAGAATGGAGATAAGGGCTGAGGGTAAGGAAAAGAATTCTAGGTAATATGAAGGGTAATAAGGATACAGAGGAAAGGAACACGTTGGGGAGATGTCAAGTAGAATCATACGCCTAACAAAGTGTTTGTATTAGAAGAGAATGGAAGACAAGACCGCGAAACGAGCTGTGCAGCTGGGTAAGGGGCCCTTTCTATCATCAAGATTAGAGTAGCTAAAATACAAAGAGCATGGAGGCCCCAGTCAGATGTCGTGGAAGTTGTAGACAGGTCACCTAGAAGGTGACTGGAAACGGGCAAAAGGCAGCAACCAAGTTAACTAAGGACGCTGCTAAGAGGAACTGGGTGGGGTGAGTCAGGAGCCACAGTCCAAGGAGACTCTTACTAGCACACTCCTACCTCCAGGGGGAGCTCAAGGTTTCCATCCTTCCTTCCAAAGTAAAGAGAACTCAAGTGACTAGAACAGAAATGGAGAATTTACAGAAACGGTGATTCTGTGGGAGATTCTGTCGCGGGAATGAAATTGTTATAAATGAAAGTGGCTGAGAGAATATTTTCCCCATCAGTCATCTCTGGCGACTCTTAGCTTTTTGCTCTTGTAATGCTCTTATCTCTTCACCTCTTCTATGCCTGTGGTTAGTGTCTGGGACACTCTTAAGTCAGAAAGTCAAAAGTATCCGTGGGGGAGTCCACACCGTCCCACGCAGCTGCTGAGCAAGAGACCTGATAGGATTTGGGGCCAGCATGAGCTGGTAATAAAGAGTGGGCATTTACCCCAAGGGTCCTTCGTGTATGTGCCTGGTGAGAAGCTTTGTGCAGCCACATGCATGATGCAGGATCCTGGTCAGGCTGCTTTCACCTAACTGTATGTGATTAGCATCTGGTGTGGTCATACAGGGGACCAAGATTTCAGAAGTAGGATTTCATGGGTGGGATTCTTGTTGAGAAGGGATCTTGCTCGAAGCTTCAGCTGGTGATTACCAATAGGCAGAGATGGAGAACTATTTCTGGCAGCAGAAAAGGCTGAGACTACAAAGGCACCTAGCTGCACATTGGTGCAACTCCATTCCTCGTGGTGGCAGCAGGATCTGGCCTTGGTCCGCATTCACTTCTGGGACTAGAACAGTCTCATCAGCGGAAGCCTGGATTTGAAGAAATGCAAAACCAAATGTGAGGCACATACCTTCTCTAAAATAGTCTGTCTTCTTGTGCAGAGTTGGCCCTCACTTAATTTAGGAGTGAGGAGCTGGAAATACCAGGAGAAATGGCATGAATCTAGGACCCTGGAAAGATGTTTAATCTCCAGGAATGAAGGAGACCTGTGAATGACCTAGGGGAGAGAGATGCCAATGCTGAAAATTTTTAGTTTTGTTAGTTCACGGTGATATTAGGTGCAAATCTCTGGGAGGGCAGGCAGCCTGCACAGGCGTTGGACTTACCCTAGCCTGTGAGTATCAGAATATCACAATTTTAACCTTATCTTTTCTGCATACATTCAGAGAACGTTTTTTGGTTTTGGTTTTTACTGTCTTCTATGTTCCAGTTATAGGAGCCACATTATTATTCTAGCACACGCTCTTATATTCTAACATGAAAGCCTATGGGTTCTAACCCAAATAATCTCTTATTCTATCATTTATGTGCTTCTAACTTTTCTTATTTATTTAGTAATATTTCTATCTCATTATAGAATTTATAAATGACTAATGCAGGATATTTGAAAACACAAAATACAATGTGGAACAAAACTTAGCCATAATTCAAATACTTAAAGATAAGCACTATTCTCTGTAATGACCAATAGGGGAAAGGAATCTAAAAGAAGAGTGAATATATGTATATGTATAACTGATTTGCTTTGCTGTACAGCAGAAACTAACACAACATTGTAAATCAACTATGTTCCAATAAAAATTTTTAAAAAGAAGATAAGCACTATTAACATTTCGGTGTATGCACTTTTATTTCTTACTATGTATGTACATATTTACATTTTGTTTGGTGGTTTTTGGTTTTTTTCACTTAGTAATCTATTTGTGAAGCTATTTCAACATCGATAAATAATCTACATAATTATTTTTTCTCTATATATATATTTTTATTATACAAGTACTATCTGTGCATTGTGTGAGCTTAGAAAATAGAGAAAAATTATACCAAAGGAAATAAGTCATCTAGAATTCTATCATCCAGAGATTAATTGCTTTTGATATTTTAGTCTATATCCTGGCAGTTTGTTTTTTAAAGTTCCATAAGTAATAAGTAAATGCATTCTTGCTGTAATATTTCAAATAATAGATATATTTTAGTCATTTTTCTTTGCATGTAATAAAAAATGGTTTTGTTGGGTTTTTTGAGTAATGTATATATATTTTAATTAAATACAGGAAAGTATAAAAGAAGTCATAAGTCACACCAAAACCCACCATCAAAAGGCAACTATTATTGGGACTTCCCTGGTGACACAGTGAGTAAGACTCCACGCTCCCAATGCAGGAGGCCCAGGTGCAATCCCTGGTCAGGGAACTAGATCCCACATGCATGCCGTAACTAAGAGTTCGCATGTCACAACTACGGAACCCACCTGCTGCAACTAACACCGAGGGCAACCAAATAAATAAATATTTTTTAAAAGGCAACTATTATTAAAATTTTAGTAATTTTTCAGACAATTTTCTTTGCCATTACTGACAACTTTGTGTAAGTTGTTTCCTTAAATTTTCACAACATACCTAAGGGGTAGATACTGTTATTATCCTGAATTTACAGATGAGAAACTAGGGCTTAGCTGGGTCACATTATGTGCCCAAGCTTCCACAGCCAATAAGCAGCAGATCTCAGAGCTGTGAGTGCATGTCTGTCTGATGCTGAAGCCTTGGATTTGACCCATTACATAACACTGCCTCTCAAATTTGTGTACCTGAGCTCATTTGATACAAGTTGTTTTGAAACTTTTTATAATTTGACAGTATGATGTAGAGATCTTTTCATGTCAATGAATTATAAAATACTTCATTACCATTTTTGATAACTACAATATTACCTTGTATGGTATCCTAACATTTATTTAACTGATCTCCTAGATTTAGATTATTTCCTATTAGTTTTTCCTATTATAGTTAAGACCGCAGTATGAATTGTAGTACATTGCTAGTTCCTCTGAATTATTTCCTAATAATAAATTCCTGGAAGTGGAACTACTAGTCAAAAAGTACACATATTTTAAGGTTTTTGATGTATGCTGAAAATTTGAAAAGTCATAGTCATTTATACCAGAACGACCAGTGTAGGACAGTGCTCAGTGCCTACACCCTCTAGATAAGTGAATATTGGCATTTCTTTTTCATTTCTTTGATTCTTATTCAATTTGAATGCTTTGAATGTTAATTGCCTATTTGTATTTCTTTTTTTGTGAATCCCCTGTTCATAATCGTTGCTTATTTTTCTATCAGAATGTTTGCTTATTTCTTCATTAGAATATAAAATCTCCTTTTACAATGAAGATTCCAACCCTTCAAGTGTCATTTTGTTGCAAATTTATTTTTCCAAATTTCTCACCATTTATTTTATAATTTTGTCCTTTAAAAGACATTAAATATGATGACATTGTTTCACTTTGTTTTTTAAATTTTTTTTTTAATTGAAGTACTGTATAGTTGATTTATAATGTTGTGTTAGTTTCAGGTGTACAACAAAGTGATTCAGTTATACACATATATATTCTTTTTCAGATTCTTTTTTATTATACATTATTACAAGATATTGACTAGTTCCCTGTGCTATACAGTAGGAACTTGTTGTTTATCTACTGTGTTTTATATACAGTAGTGTGTTGTTGTTAATCCCAAGCTCCTAATTTATCCCTCCCTGCCCCCCCTTTGGTAGCCATAAGTTTGTTTTCTATGTCTGCAATTGTTTCACTTTTAATACACTGCAATAATGCTTTCATAATTTGATTTTTCCACTTTATGGATAATTCCATTGTAAAATTCTCAGATTTCACCTTAATATTCTGAAAAAATATTCTGGAAAAAATGCATTCAATTTGATTATAAGCCAATTGACTCTACATTTGAGGGGTGGAGTCAATTATTCCTGTTTGTTTTAAATTAATAGACTGTTTTTGAGCCCTTTAAGTTTGCAGAAAAATTTAGCGGAATGTACAGAGAGTTCCCACATACTGCCTCACACCCATCCTGGCCCCAGGCCCCCCTATTATTAACATCTTGCATAATTGTGGCACATTTGTTACAATTAATAAGCCAATGTTGGGCTTCCCTGGTGGATCAGTTGTTAAGAATCCACCTGCCAATGCAGGGGAGACGGGTTCGGGCTCTGGTCCCAGAAGATCCCATATGCCGCGGAGTAACTAAGCCTGTGCACCACAACTACTGAGCCTGCCTGCCACAACTACTGAAGCCCACGCACCTAGAGCCTGTGCTCTGCAACAAGAGAAGCCACTGCAATGAGATGCCTGCACGCCACAATGAAGAGTAGCCCCTGCTCGCCGCAACTAGAGAAAGCCCACCCACAGCAAGGAAGACCCAACACAGCCAAAAATAAATAAATAAAATAAGTTTATTAAAAAAGGTAAGTCAATGTTGATACATTATTATTAACTAAAGTCCATAATTTACATTAGGGTTCACTCTTTGTGCTGTACATTCTCTGAGTTTTGAGAAATACATAATGACATATATCCAGAGTTACAGAATCATGCAATAGTTTCACTGACCTAAAAATCCCCTGTGCTCCACCTGTTCATCCCTCCCTTCCCCCTAATTCCTGGCAACCACTGATTTTTTTACTGTCTTTGTAGTTTTGCCTTTACCAGAATGTCTTAAAGTTGGAATCATGCACCTGCAGCCATTTGAGATTGACTTCTTTCATTTAGCAATATGCTTTCAAGTTTCCTCCAAATCTTTCTGCAGACTGATAGCTCATTTCTTTTTATTGCTGAATAATATTTCATTGTATGGATGTACCACAGTTTATTTATACATTCACCTATTAATGGGCATCTTGGTTGCTTCCAAGTTTTGGCAATTATAAATAAAATGGCTATAAAAATTTCTGTGCAGGTTTTTGTCTAGACCAGTTTTCAACTCATTTGAGTAAATATCAGGGAGTGTGAGTGCTGGTAAGGGTATGTTTAGTTTTGTAAGATACACCTTATTTTATTTATTTATTTATTTATTTATTTATTTATTTATTTATTTGTGGTACACGGGCCTCTCACTGTGTGGCCTCTCCCGTTGCAGAGCATAGGCTCCGGACGTGCAGGCTCAGCGGCCATGGCTCATGGGCCTAGCCACTCCGTGGCATGTGGGATCTTCCCAGACCGGGGCACGAACCCACGTCCCCTGCAACGGCAGGCAGACTCTCAACCACTGCGCCACCAGGGAAGCCCTAATTTACCTTATTTTGATTGTAGTGTTTATGGTTATTTTTTTTCTATTTCATTAAATAACCCAACACCATTACTATTAATCTCTTTATAGAAATAGTCTTTGGGTTCACAGAAGATGAAATCTGAACAACTACCACAGATTGATGGGAAATCCGGAGAAAACAAATTAATAAAGACATTTCCCTTTCCTCTTCTGTTCTTGCTTTCTTAAAAAGCCAATAACGTCATGGGTAACTAATCAACCCTGTTTGCCTGGGACGTGGGACTTTTAGTGATCTAAACACCTTGTGACTGATAACAGCAATATGGTTCTAGATTGTAATATACAATGTAAATTGGATTCTGGGGATTCAGCTTTTGCTTTGGAAATTCTATTATGGCAGCTAGGCAGTTGTAAGATGTTGGCAGTTGTCTGTGATGTGGTTCTGTGATTTCATTGTGTTTATGTTTTGATCTTCAATTTACTGGTAATGTGGGCCTTGTATGAGGAAGTATTCTAATGGGCTTTATTAACTTACTGGATCTTTGGATAATAATAGAGACTTCTTTTTCTGGGTTACTGACTCATCCTGATTTGCTGGGAAATTTCCCAGTTTTAGCACTGAAAGTCCTGTATTCCTGGAAACTCCTCAGTCTTAGGTAAATAAGAAGGGTCTTGGATCACTTTCTTTTAGGTAGTTGACTTGCCTCTTTGCCTGTAGCGTTTTGACCAAAGGAGCGACATACTCATAATACATTTAAGGAAGATTTGTCTGGTGGTAGTAATCTGGACTGGAACGGAGTGAAGTTAGAGTCAGGGAAACCTATCTTCATACAAGGCAGCAAAAGCCTGAACCACTTCAGAAATGCAAAGGAAGGGGGAAAGATTTAGAGGATATTCTCTAGAATACTGGTTTTTCTTACTGTGGGGTAGCTGCTTTTTTGAAGTTCACTAATAACCTCTTTACCACAATTTCAGCAGTCTTTTTTAAAATTCTCCTTAGTTTCACTTCTCCAATTCATTTCACATTATTTAAAAACCCTTGTTGAATCCCCCACCCCGCCTCCCTCGATCTAGCATCCTTCAACATCCTCATTTACTGAGACTTTTTCATCCTGGTCACAGTGCTTCTTACTCCTCCCTCCTCTCTCTGCCCTAGATTCACACATGCTAGGCAAACGGCTCCCATATAGAAGATCAACCCAACATCCTGAGTTCCCAGTTCCACGAACTCCTGACACCAATGCCCTTTGCCATCACCTTACTTAAGCTACTTGAGTTCTCCTTCGGGACCTTGACATCACCCACAATGGCTCCAACCCTTACATTATGTCGAGTCTTAAACTCCTCTGACCACCTCTTTCCACTCCAGCTTCATTCCTTGGCTTTTACTACTATCTCATTAAGATCTACAATTTATTGATTCTTCCATTTCTTTTCAATCTGTCAGTCTTCTGGCTTCAAGACCCTTTCTATGTAGACTAAAGAGAGTCCAAAGGTCCAGACAGGTTAAATGGCCGTGCTTTTTCTAAAAATATAGAGAAACTGGTCAACTTAACCTTTCTTTCAGTGTCTAGGAAAACTTTTCAGGATTTTGCAGTCTTAAGGACATCATTTTGAAGACCATCATCATACTGAAAATCTTAGAAATATTGGTTAATTAATGGAGAGTTTGGCTGAGAGAATACCAAGCACACTAGTTTTTATAATACTTTCTTTTCCATTAATTATTTAGAGTAAAACAAAATAAAGAAGAGCAAGTAACATTCCAGAAGCCTAAACTTTCTAAAAAATTCTTGGAAAATGTCATATGTTGTTGGCAAAAACGGTTTCCTTTCCTGGAAAAGAGAGGAAGAAGGGGTGGTCATCAGAGTTACTTGAATTAAACTGAACATGCAGCAGTGAGTGAGAAGCAGTAGGAAGATGTTTTGCGCGCGGCTGCTGTATTAGTTTCCTGTAGCTACTATAACAAACTGCCACGAGCTGGGTGGCTTAAAAGAATCTCCCAGAGACTAGATTATTCTCTCACTGTTCTGGTGGCCAGCAGGGCCACTTTCCCTGTGGGAGCGGGCTGCATGGGAGAATCAGTTCCGTGCCTCTTCCAGCTTCCGATGGCTTCCAACGTTCCTGAGCCTGTGCTGTGTCACTCTGATTTTCAAGGCCAGAATCTTCAAATCTCTCTGTTCTATCTTCACATTACCTTCTCTGTGTGTCAAATATCCCCCTGCTTCTCTTTATGAGGACACTTGTGATTGAATTTAGGACTCACTCTCATAACCCAGGATAATCTCCTCACCTCAAGATCCTTAACTTTATCACACCGGCAAAGAAACCTTTTCCGAATAGGGCAACATTTTCAGGTTCCAGGGATATCTTTGGGCAGCCGTTATCCAGCCTGTTAGAGCAGCATCATTGGGCAGGATGGAGTTTCCCTGAATCAACAGGAAGAAGAGATGAGGAGAGTCTTCCAAGGGCACCAACCCTCAAGTCAGTTCCATTTCCTGGAAAAAACCACGGTAGGTGGAGTCAATATATTGGATCAGGGAGAAGAAAAAGACAATGACCGTGAGGAAACTAAAGTACAGATTTCGGGCTTCTTGTCAGTTTAGAGCTTGAGTGTTCTGCAGGTAGACTGTGGGTTACAAATTTTTTAAGCTGCTGAATACTCAACTGCGAATGTGCCTGAGATGGCAGGATTTAGAAGTGGAGCCCACAGCTGTGGTCCAAGACAAGCGCTAGAGGACAAGTGGATCAGAGGCCACTGGCAGAGGCCACAGATAGAAGCTCCAGCAGAAAGATTCCTAATCTTGCCAACAGCCATGAGTGAAGTGGAGGGCATTCAAAAGATAGGGTCTTTGGTGGCACAGAGAATCTTCAGCTGTAACAGTCTATCTACTGATTTAATGCTAGTTATTGATTATATTCTACCAGTTAAGCTTTTTGATAACCTTGCTTTAAGTTGCCTCGCAAGGGGTTGAGCCAGACCTGCCGGTCTCTCAGGAGTGTAGGAGGGGAAGTAAGCTGATAGGGGTGATAATCTTTAATAGGTGACTGGTGACTAGAGGACTTTATGGACAGAGTATGCCAAATATAACTGTTGCATGTGTACACCCTTCTGAAGGTTAAGTCTGTCATCTGACTAATTTGGGTGATTTATAGGGATGGTATACTTTTCTTTGAGAGGATAGAGAATTTGGGAAGGTTCAAGTAGATGAGCCTGAAAGGTTGGGTGTGGGTGGGGACACTTGCATCAGCCACCTCTCCCCACAAAAAGGAACCATGATAGAAGCTCAAGCTCTTAATTCAAATGTCTTCAGAGATGACTGAGCTGGAGTTCCCCAGCCACAAACAGGAGATGCCTCAAGTGAGGGGTAAGGGCGAAACTCTGTAGGTGGCACTGAGGTTTTCGCCCAGGTCTCACCCCTGCACTGGGCATTTCCTCCAGACAGAGGCCCTGCTTCAAGAGTGAGCACTGTGGGCTGTGCTTTTGCTGCCCTCAAAGGGGCTCAGGTATTTTCTGAGTAAGATGGAGAGAAAGATTTGATGACTAAGTGAAGCAGAAAGGGGGCAGTGATGGTCATAGGCCCCACGTTGGGACATTCCAACCATGAAGTTAAGAAGAAGGGAGCTGACAGCCACTGGGAGGGAAGAGGAAGAGGACAAAGGAGACACAGAGCTTTGGGACAGTTTATGAACTTCATCTAACATTAGGTGCCAGAGAAAGAAAGAGGAAGGGATTTCCCCTTTACCAATCTCTCTCTTCCCCTATTGATGCCAAAAACTCGGTCCCTGTGCACTAGTGCTGAATTGAATCTCGGAGACAGAGTTGTGGGTGAAGTATTAGAAAGAATAGCTTTATTGATTTGCCAGGCAAAGGGGGGCATAGCAGACTCATGCCTCAAAAACTGTGTGTCCCAACCTGGTGGGGGATTTGGTGAGGAGTTTTTTAGCAGTGGTTCAAGGGCAGGGTTGCTGATAATGATCAGGGTGTGTGCAGGGCTTGCACTCCTTTAACCTAGCCTCCTGATGAGTTTCTCTGGTTCCTTTAATCTGGCCTTTGGAACTCAGGGAAGGTATGGAGGCTGGAATCTATTTCCTACAAACAAGAAATGGGGGACACAGAAAGGCTTCTGTGTCCAGGAGCCACACAGGGTCCTGCTCAGTTTCACTATTATCTACTTTTGCATCCCTAACTTGCATTCTATGTCAACACTAAGTAATTCTAATGAGAAAATACATGTGATAATGCTTTCTGAGCTTAAAGCCATAATAGTAATAATCAATAGCATTTACTGAGAATTATTGACCTAAGCACTTTACATTCATCTCATTTAATCCTAAGAACAATTTATTGTGCCCCTGGCTCTTGCCTTGGACCACAGCTGTGAGCTCCACTTCTAGTTATGCCATCTAAAGCACACTCTCATTGAATGTTCAGCAGCTTAAAAATTTTGTGACCTTACAGCCTACAGGCAGAACTCAAACTCTAAACTGATAAGAAGGCCAAAATCTGTACTTTAGTTCCCTCTGGGTTGTTGTCTTTTTTTTTTTTTCCTCCCTTGACACTTAGTGAAATCAAGGTTAAGGAATTTGCCCAAGGACGTATAGATAGTAAATGGTAGAGTGGGGATTTGAACCCTTCTAGCTCCAGAGCGCAAACTTTAGCCATTTTGCTATACTGTCTCGCCAAATAAATACCTGTTGAAGTATTTATTTTCAACTTCACTAAATATGAGTAAATGTGGATAGAACACAGACACCAGCAGAACTCAGATTTGATTAAAAACAACAACAATAAGAGCAACCTAGTATAATGGATGAGAACAAGTCAATGCAAAGTCACTTTAAGGAAGCAAAATGGTACCCAGTCCAAAATCAGGAACCTTGGCTCCCAAGTCTCTCCTTCCCAGGCAGAGTCTTAGGGTGGACTCACTCATCCCAGGTCTTCATGAAATGCCCAGAAGCCAGGGTGCCCATCTCTCAATTTCACTGCCTCGAAGGCTCTGCTCTCTTCTCCTGCAGTGGCTCCCAGTGACACTCTCTGGTCATGGGCTTTAACACTGACCAACTGAGTTCAGGCCTCCTGTCCCCAGCCACACAGTCCTGCTTGCTGAGGCTGCTTGCCCTGAAGTGTGGGGAGTACTGGGCAGGCAGAGATATAACTACTGTCCTCACAAACAGGCTAATCTTGCGTTTGGGCTTTCATAGCCTCCCTACAGTCAGATTTTATTAGGTGTATTTCCTCAGTTTCTCAAAGAGCTTGGGCAAGGAACTGGGGGGACCTTCCCTTCAGCCTGAGTTAGAGAATATTTGAGATGCTCTACTCAGTGTCTGACTAAAGGGAATTCCTCCCTATTAATTGTCAACTACTGTGCTAGGACTGAGCTAGAACATCTGATGCCTTTTCTGACTTGAGGAGAGTCCTTTCATCTGGGTCAGTACCTAGAGATAAGGGAAAGTCTCTCCACCCTGGAACTTCCACTCCTTCTAACACATCCAAATACTGGTGCTTCTACCCATTAACCCCATGATCTTGGACCTTGCACCTTCAAGCATCAATCTCCTTACCTGTAAAAATGGTGGTGGTAGGGGGAAGATTATTTTCAAGACTGATGGGAGGACTAAAAATTACATGATAGTGTATAGATCTGGTATGTAGATAAAGTACATATGATTGGTATTCATTAAATGCAAACCTCCCTTCCCTAATATTAACTTATACTTTCTCAAAAAAACAAGAAATTAATTCATATGTCTTTGAAATTAAGTATGTAGAGTGCCTAATATATAATAGGAACTCAATAAATTCTTGTCAAATAAATGTATAAATTTTGGATATTTCAAAACAGGGTCACAACCCATAGACAAAGAACAGGTGATCAATTTCATGCTTTGCAAGATGGAACTGAGAGGTTGGCTTACCCCCAAACATCTCCTCTCCTGCTTGACTTGAAATTCCTATTATTAAGATCATGACAGGGACTTCCCTGGCCGTCCAGTGGTTAAGAGTCCACACTTCAAATGCAGGGGGTGCAAGTTCAATCCCTGGTTGGGGAACTAGGATCCCACATGCCGTGCTGCGTGGCCAGAAAAAGAGATCATGACATAGAGATCATCATTCGTTCAACAAGCATGGATTGAGAACCCTACCGTGCACCACTTGTGGGGTTACAAAGACTAAGTCATATGTTCCTCTGCCGAGAGGGTTCATAATTTACAGAAGAAACTAACCATGAATACAAAAGGGTTACTATGCTATGTGTTAACTGCATTGATGAACAAAAGTAAGGACATTTCCCCCCAGAAATTTGTAGCTAATGTGCATACATTTTTTTCATAAATGAGTCTTACAACCCTTTTGTACTAGAATATTAATAAAAATTATAGGACTCAAATTCAAAGGCTTTAGGTTTAGGCTTTATGTTTTTCCTTTTCCTGGAATTCTCTTCTTCCCCTGAAAAACTACTTATCCTTACGCATGCAATTTAAACCTCCAACATGAAGTCCACCCAACACTTCCAGATTGTTGTCATCTTTTTTTTTTTTTTTTTTTTTTTGCGGTACGCGGGCCTCTCACCGTTGTGGCCTCTCCCGTTGCGGAGCACAGGCTCCGGACGCGCAGGCTCAGCGGCCATGGCTCACGGGCACAGCCGCTTCGCGGCATGTGGGATCTTCCCAGACCGGGGCACGAACCCGCGTCCCCTGCATCGGCAGGCGGACTCTCAACCACTGCGCCACCAAGGAAGCCCTGTTGTCATCTTTTCACACTTTTTCACACTGTTCACACTTTTGTTCTTCTTACTCTGGCTATTCAGTAAAATCCTTGAGGAAGTTATAGAAATTTTGTATATCTGAGTCCCACTCAGATTTACTAAATTAGATAGGACCTAAGAATTTATAGTTTTGGGTGATTGGGATTGACATGTATACACTGATGTGTATAAAATTGATGACTAATAAGAACCTGCAGTATAAAAAAACAAACAAAGAAAAAAAACAACTAATATTAAACTTTCTTTGGGTTATTTGTATGGAAATATGTTAATATAAATGTTTCAGACATTACATGAAATTTCTAAAAATCTTAAAAAAAAAAAAAAGAACTTGTAGTTTTAAAAAATTCACCAGTGGTTCTCATTCTGGAGCTGAGACTATCTGATCATAGCATTTATTTGCATCATAACATAACTGGAATATGAATTACTGGAGTATAAAGGCTGTACTGCTTCCATTTTGTTTCCCCAGCTCGTAGCATGTTGCAAGCACTCAGTAAACGTTTGTTGAATATATTGAATGAATTAGTTAGTAGATAGAGCTGGAAAATATCTGATGTGGCAGAATGAGTTTTAATGAAGGACTCTTTCTAGAAGGGCAGGACAAGAGTGGTGTGGGTGCGTGGCATCAAGTGAGGTATGAGTCCAGAAGAGGAAGTCTAGAGGGAATAGGGTCTCAAGGGCACTGAAAGAAAGACGTGTGTCAAAGATCAACTCAGCTTGATCTACGTTCCTTTGATATAAGTTTGCCCCACCCAACTGAAAAAAGTTCATGGAACAACACGGCAATTAAACTGAATGGTTGCCGTTAGTGAGCGCTTATTAGGCGCCAGCCTTTACACTAAGCACTTGGTAAAAATGACTTAATTGAAAACCATTACTGTCACCCTTGATAAAGGAATGCCATCTAGGAGAGAATAAGTAACTTGTTCAAGGTTATACAGCCAATAAGTGTTGGAAGCTAGATTTGGACCCCAGTTTGGCTGCCTCCAGAACTCGTGCTTTTGTGCATCACACCACAGAGCCCCTTTCCTCAAATCCATCTTCTACGTAGCCTCTGGTCTAAGTGACTCCCTAAAATCATGGCAAATTTTACCACGTCTTCAAAGCTTAAAACAATTCCTTGGCTCTCCAGCGTCTCGAGGATGTGTTAGGAAATGGAGTATCTGGCAGAACAAAGTAAAGAGGTAATTGAGTGGGGTGGGGTGGTACTGATTTCCAAAAGCAGCAAGTTAACTTGAAATTTACTTCAAGAACATAAAGGCTGTGGAGGAGAAGGAACAGAGCAACATTAAATCAAGACCTGGATTGTCTGAGGGAAAAAAAATCCTCAGATTCACTTCTGTATCTACCAAAGCTTTACTCCAAACTTCTCATGATTACACACGCACACAGAGAACCTGTGTGATGCTGCTAGATACTAACTTTTCAACAAATAGATAGAATAGTAAGATTAGAAAGGTATATTTAATCAGGGTGAGCTATTTTTACTCATAACACTTCTGACATGAAATGTATGGGTTTTTTCCTCACACCAACCAACCCTCTGGACACCAGCTGAGTGTCCTATGATTTGTTCTCTTCTGACACTAACATATCTGGAGTTAGTGTCAGACCCACAGGTTTCAGGGCTCAGTCCCATAAGACTGCCCTCACTTCAGACACCAGTCACAAGTATCAGATCACCTGTCTCTGACCAACCGGCTATAAATTAGTGCTTCCCACTACCCTTTCCTCAGGTTCAATAATTTGCTAGAATGGCTCGCAGAACTCGGGAAATCACTTTACTTCTGTTTACTGATTTATTATAAAGGATACAAATGAACAGCCGGATGAAGGGGTACATAGCGCAAGGTCCAAAAGGGTCCTGAGGGCAGGAGCTTCTGTCCCCATGGAGTTTGAGGCCCCTCTCAGCACCTCGATGTGCTCACCAACTTGGGAACTATCTAAACCCCATTGTTTAGGAGTTTTTAGGAAGGTTTCATTATGTAGGCATGATTGATGAAATCACCAGCCATTGGTGATTGAACTCAGTCTTAAGCCCTCTCGCCTGCCTGGAGGTTGGGGATTGAGGCTGAAAATTCCAAGCTTCTAATCAAGGCTTGGTCTTTCTGGCCACCACCCCTATCCTGAAGATTTCTGCAGGCTTCCAAACACCAGTCATTTCACTAGCATATAAAAGACACTCACCTCTCCAAGGAGCTGTGTGCCAGGAACTGGGGACAAAGACCAAATATTTTTGTTTGTTTGTTTGTTTTGTTTTTGTTTTTTGCTGTACACGGGCCTCTCACTGTTGTGGCCTCTCCCATTGCGGAGCACAGGCTCTGGACGCACAGGCTCAGCGGCCATGGCTCACGGGCCCAGCCGCTCCGCGGCATGTGGGATCTTCCTGGACCGGGGCACGAATCCGTGTCCCCTGCATCGGCAGGCGGACTCTCAACCACTGCGCCACCAGGGAAGCCCCAAATATTTCTTTTTGATTGTTGTTGCTGTTGTTATTATTATTGTTATTATACCACAAGGGATACCACTGCAGAGAAAGAGTGCTGCTTTCTGCTCTCTGGTGATGTTAAATATGAGGGAATCATCCTGAAACCTGAGACAGAAAGTTCATATAAATCACTGAAATCATAGTACAGTGTCTGTTGACCCAATTTATGGTACACATCACATCACAAGATATACTTGCTTTCTGTGCTGTGGAAAAAGGATAATGCAAGAGGCTCTGCAACTTTTAGCAGTTTAGTCTGTCCTTGGAGTCTGTATTTCCTCCCTTGCTTTTTATGTTACATGGACTTGTCTCATGATGGCACCATTGTGACATGTGTACAGGCTGGTCACACCCTGTTCAACTGTTACGTGTATTTCAAGCCTTCTGTCCTGGTGGACCAGCCCAAAGCTTACCTGATTCCCCCTGACTTTAGAATGGCAGGTGGATAGTGAGGCTTCTCCCCAGGAGATTCCAGCTTCTGTTATTTCCACCATTAACTTTAGCCACTCATCTTCAGTTAAAATTGGTAACTCACACATACGTATATACAAATTCGTGAGCAGCTTTGTATGGTTTAAACTTATGTTTGACTATCATCTCAGCCACAGTCTCTATTGTTATGGACACTTACACCACATTACTCCTAAACTACTTGTGTTTTTTTTTTTAATTTTTATTGGAGTATAGTTGTTTTACAATGTTGTGTTAGTTTCAGGTGTACAGCAAAGTGAATCAGTTATACAAATACATACATCCACTCTTATTTAGATTCTTTTCCCATATAGCTCATTACAGAGTTTTGAGTAGAGTTCCCTGTGATATACAGTAGGTCCTCATTTGTTATCTATTTTATATATAGTAGTGTGCGTATGTCATACTTGTGTTATATTGTTCTTCTGTTTTATTTGGTTCTTCTTTTGGGGGTTTCTTTTCTATCGTTTTATTTCTTAGTGCATATGGTTTAAATTTGTGTGTCTGAGACACTGTTGAAAAAAGTTCATTTTACATTTGAATGGCTTATAAATAATATGATTTTAGTTGACATTTATTAAAATAAATCAAAGAGAAGAGTGAGTTCTTGGGTTTGTATGAAATCAGTTTTCTCGTGGCATTTTACTCACGTAACATATGAATATCTAAACAAGAGCATTCCTGTACTCAACAATTAGCAGCAAGTCCATATCCTTTACTAAATTCTTATTGAGGACTTACTGTGGGTCGAGGCTCACAGGACACGCAAGACGCTGCGTGCCTAGAGTTAAGAAGAGAGCAACACTTCCTATCACTCTTCTGTTTAAAATCCTTGAAGGACCTCAGGTCCAAGTCTGAAGGAGCCTGGAAAGGAGAGAGGAGGCTTTAAGAAATCACACGAGGCTGTGCCTCTGGTCCTCTCTTTTGACCTCTTTGCTCTGTCTGAGTACCTCTGGTTCATGTCCCATATTAATTATTCCTGGTTTTTCCTCTCAACTTTGAATTAATCTGGGATTCCCCTCGGGCCTTCACTTTCAAATCCTCTCAGTTCTATTTCCTGTACGTTATAGGGAAGCCCCACCCCACCCATAACCAGACCCAGCTTCTGGAACTATAGTCCCAGAATGACATCCTAGATCCCACTTGCCTGGGAGAGTTCAGACATGTTCCATAGCTTTGAAATTAAAATTCCTTAGTTTAGCACACAAGCCCTTTTAAGATGTGTCACCTGCTCATCTTTCTAGCTTTGTCTCTGGCCATCCTTCAACTTGTATGTTACGTTTCAGTCATATTGAATTTCTTGAGCAGTTTCTGGCGCAAGTAGTTTAATTTCCCATCTCAGTGTTGGCACATGGCATGCTTACTTCTCATAAATAGCTCACATTTTGCCCCAATTCCCTAGCTATTTCTTTCTCTTAACCTCAAAGCTAGTTTCAAGGGTCCCATCTCCGAAGAAGTCCCAGTCTGATTTAGATGCTTTTCCTCTAAGCCAGGGGTCCCCAACCCCTGGGCCGCAGACCGGTACCGGTCCACAGCCTTTTAGGAACCAGGCCACACATCAGGAGGTGAGCGGCTGGCAAGCCAGCAAATCTTCATCTGCCTCTCCCCATCGCCCCCGTTACTGCCTGAACGATGTCTCGCATTATTGCTTGAACCATCCCCCTGCCCCTCCATGGAAAAATTGTCTTCCATGAAACGGGTCCCTGGTGCCAAAAAGGTTGGGGACCACTGCTCCAAGCCATAGCATTTATCACACTGTAGCAATTGTTTTACTTATCTGTCTCCCACTTTCTCCCAGATTTTGAAAGAGGTCACTATGTCTTATTAGCTCATAATAGGCACTCGTTAAGTGATTATTGAATAAATCAATGAATGAATAAGTGAATAAATGAATTTACTGCCTAATACACCTATTTTTCAAAGCCTTCTAGGAGGTACAGGTAGGTATGAATTGTAAACAAACAATAATACTACACTTCAATATAAGAGGTGAGGGGTAGAGAGGTCATCAATTGAAAAACCATGTCTATTCTTTTTTCCCTAGACATGAGCAAGGGTCTAATAAGTGTCCATTGCTGAATCAAGATATATCCAAATGTTACCAAAACCAATGATCAATTCAGTCAATTCCAGGATTCATCAGCAAGCTAACAATTATTGAGTATCTATTACATGCAAATCACAGCTTAATCTGTAAGAAGGTCACAATTTAGTGAGGGGGCATACATGTACAAAAATAACCCTGAGACAAGGCAGACTGATAATCATATTAGAGTTTCAAACAGGATTCTATGGGATTCTCATGGAAAACAAGATGAATTCAGATCAGAATTAATCAAGTCAGCAATTTATGGGATGTGCACAGACTGAAAATCAGGGCAACCCGCTAATTAATGTCAGACAGACTAAATAGTGGACTGAGTAATATCTATTACGCATCAGCTGAGTAATATCTATTACTCATCAGCTGGTTATTTTGCTCTTTGACGGCCTTAAACTCTGAGTGATACGGAAGTGAGTGAGTAGAAAAAGGAAGTGTGGCAGGACCCAGAGAGAAGGAATTATTCTTGTGAAAGAAGGAAGCAGAATCACAGGCAGGAGAGAAAGGGGTAAAGATTGTTTTGATTATGGGTGTAGCATTTTCTTTTTTTTCTTTTTTTTAAAAGACTTTTATTTTTATATATATATATTTAAAAATTTTATTGAAGGATGGTTGATTTACAGTGTTGTGTTTAATTTCTGCTGTACAGCAAAGTGACTCAGTTATACATATATATATATTCTTTTTCATATTCTTTTCCATTATGGTTTATCACAGGATATTGAATATAGTTCCCTGTGCTATACAGTAGGACCTTGTTGTTTATCCATCCTATACATAATAGTTTACATCTGCTAATCTCAAATGCCCAGTTCTTCCCTCCCCCACCTCTCCTCCCCCTTGGCAACAGCAAGTCTGGTCTCTATATCTGTGTGTCTGTTTCTGTTTCGTAGATATGTTCTTCTGTGTCATATTTTAGATCCACATATGTGATATCATATGATATTTGTCTTTTCTGAGTTACTTCACTAGTATAATAATCTCTAGATCCATCCACGTTGCTGCAAATGACATTATTTCATTCTTTTTAATGGCTGAGTAATGTTCCATTGTATATATATACCACATCTTCTTTATCCATTTGTCTGTTGATGGACATTTAGGTTGTTTTCACGCCCTGGCTATTGTAAATAGTGCTGCAATGAACATAGGGGTGCATATATCTTTTTAAAAAAATTTTTTAAAAATTTATTTATTTTATTTATTTTTGGCTGCAGTGGGTCTTTGTTGCTGCACGTGGGCTTTCTCTAGTTGTGGCAAGTGGGGGTTACTCTTTGTTGCGGTGCACAGGTCTCTCATTGTGGTGGCTTCTCTGGTTGCAGAGCACAGGCTCTAGGCAAGTGGGCTTCAGTAGTTGTGGCACGCGGGCTCAGTAGTTGTGGCACACGGGCTCTAGAGCACAGGCTCAGTAGTTGTGGCGCATGGGCTTAGCTGCTCCATGACATGTGGGATCTTCCTGGACGAGGGATCGAACCTGTGTCCCTCTGCATTGGCAGGCGGATTCTTAACCACTGCACCACCAGGGAAGTCTTGCTTGTATCTTTTTGAGGAACCTGGGTGTAACATTTTCTTGAATCTCTTTTGTTCCAAGAATAGGGAAAGGAAGGGAAAAAGAGCCAACCATAGAACCAAAGGACGGCTTAGCATCAAAATAAGGAGAAAACAAAGAGAACCGAAGCAGAAATAACTTGTTCACATGGGAATTATGCTATGGTACCACTGGTTATAAAATGTTGATACCAGGAACATTTTAGTGATGATATACATAAAAGGGTAGAGGAGACATGGTTGTAGATTTAAGTCTAAGAAAAAAAGTTTGTTATCATGGTCATTGTTAGAACTGTTCATTTACTCTCTCTCTCCATTAATGTACATGGGAATTTTGCACTTCCCACCTCTTTGGAAGATTGATGTGGCTACATGACTTTCTTTGGACAATAAAATGTGAGTAAAAGTGACAAACAGGGGTTTCCCTTGTGGCACAGTGGTTGGGAATCCGCCTGCCAATACAGGGGACACGCGTTCAATCCCTGGTCCGGGAAGATCCCACATGCCGTGGAGCAGCTGAGCCTGTGCACCACAACTACTGAGCCTGCGCTCTAGAGCCCGTGAGCCACAACTAGTGGGCCCACATGCCACAATTACTGAAGCCTGTATGCCTAGAGCCTGTACTCTGCAACAAGAGAAGCCACCGTAATGAGAAGCCCACACACAGCAATGAAGAGTAACCCTCGCTTGCTGCAACTAGAGAAAGCCCCTGCACAGCAACGAAGACCCAACGCAACCAAGATAAATAAATAAATTTATTTTTTAAAAAAAGAAGTGACAAACATGTACAGGGAATGAGAAAGACTTTTTCAGCAACTGAGACTTTGAGTGTAAGTATAAGTTAACCTATTTTACTAATACAAGTACCCAGAGATGAAAAGATTGTTAACATTTATGCAAAAAAATGAAAAAGAGATTTGTGAGACAAGTCAAAGGAGTACCGTAAGTGATGTAAATAATACAATGAAAGATAATCTAGAATATCTGGGAATTGTAAAAGATGTATGGTTCCCTAGGGACAGGACAGGAATAAAGACGCAGACATAGAGAATGGACTTGAGGACATGGCATGGGGAGGGGAAAGGGAAGTGAGAGAGTAGCATTGATATATATATATACTACCAAATGTAAAATAGAGAGCTAGTGGGAAGCAGCTGCATAGCACAGTGAGATCAGCTTGGTGCTTTGTGACCACCTAGAGGGGTGGGATAGGGAGGGTGGGAGGGAGACACAAGAGGGAGGGGATATGGGGATATATGTATACATATAGCTGATTCACTTTGTTATATAGCAGAAACTAACACACCATTGTAAAGCAATTATACTCCAATAAAGATGTTTAAAAAAAAGTATGGTTCCTTTTTTGTCTTCTAATACTTTATCTGTACGTCTGTCTCTTTGTAATATTCTTCTTCATACACAGCATCCACTTCTATGGTTTCAACTACTGCCTCTGTGTGAATGATTTTAAAGACTCTATGTATCTGGTCCTGACAGTCATATTCTCATTTCTAACTGCCTACAAAGATGTGCTCATCTTAGAGGATTTCCAGTAAAACTATTCAGACATGTTCGTGTCTAAAAATGAAACTATGAAACTCCCCAGCACACCAACCCTCCCCCTAAGAAATACCCTTCCACCCTTGGTGGTGACCTAAGATTGCTTCCTCTTCTTTTCTTGTTTATTTGATCTCTTCTTCAAAATGCCTCTCAGATTTCAAAACACACTCAGCTCACACCTCAGCTATTCCAGTCCAAACTTACTTAACTGACACCTGGACCGCTGTCACCATCTAATCTCCCCTCCAAACCATCCTGCACACTGGTCCCTGACCATCCTGCGCACTGGTCCCTGACCACTCTTCCCTCCCCAAGAATCCTCTCCTAATCCTCAGTCTCATGTCCAGCACCCTCCATAATGTGCCCATCCAGCCCTCCCAGCTCTTGTGTTCAGGTCTGCATGTTAGCTGTGCTATAAACCGCTCCACTCATTCCTACCTCCCTACTTGATTAATGATTTTACTTCTAACTTGGTAAATGTGCTCACTTGTATCTTCCCACTCAAAAACCCCACCCATCCTTAAGACTCATCTTAAATTCCATTTCTTCCTTCGGGAGGCTTACCCAACAAATTCCACCCAAACAGTTCTCTCTCTCTTTTTCCACCCACATAGCACTTAGTCACAAAGTTCTAAGTTCTAAATAGTATAGAATCCAATTTCATGGTTGAGGTTCAGAGACTTGGCCAATCCTGCAACCAGTTAGTGACAGCTAGGACTAGATACCCAGGTGTCCTGGCTTTAGTTTTCTTTCCACTACACTTTAGTGCATTTTCTATACCAACTAATGTATTTTAGAGTTTAATTCTATCCAGTCTTTCACTTTATTTAATGTTTATAAATCATGCATCCCTGATTAGATTACTAGTAGCTTAAGAATATTGAGTTCAGTCCATATTAGGTGACAAGCCCTTATTTTTAGGTTTCTGAGGCCGAGGTTCAGAGTAAGGTTGAACTGCAGAGCTAAGCCATTAAACCAATAAGTTTTGGAACAATTGGGAATCAGCCAGGAACACAAATAGAACATTGGAGAAAAAAGCAAGATAGTAATTTAAGGTCAGGAGCTTAGAAGACTAGAGTCAGGAGATTTTAGGGTGATTCCAAAGTACCAACTCCTTGATTGAATTACAGGTAATCAGAGAGTTACAAGTTCCTTACTCAGCTCCTAGAATAGGGGGAATAAAGAGAAGGAAAGAAAAAAGACTCTCACCAGAGATCCCCACAAATCTCTCCTGTCTAGAGAAGGTGACCCTAAAAGAGGACACCAAGCATGAGAAAGCCTGATTTAAAAAAAATAAGATATAATTGACATACAGCAATATATTAGTTTCAGGTATACAATATCATGATTTGATATTTGTGTGTATTGCAAAATGATCACCACAATTATTCTAGTTAACATCCAGTCACCATACATAGTTACATACTTTCTTTTTCTTTTGATGAGAACTTTTAAGATCTACTCTCTTAGCAACTTTCAAATATGCGATACCATATTATTAACTGTAGTTGCATGCTGTATATTATATCCCCATGACATTTATTTTATAACTGGAAGTTTGTACCTTTTAACTTTCTTCACCCATTTCACCCACCCACTACCCCCAAGCCTGATTTTTAATTACAGTCGTTCTGGCCATCCAGAGAGAGGCTGAGCAGGAAGGGCAGAGCTGCTCTGAGCCAAAAGGCAGTAGATGTTCTTAACTGGCTGTTGGTACACCCCCAGCCATGCTTCTCTCCTGGGAGCCCCAACGGCAGACTCCTGAGTGCTGCCTTGCTAGAGCCCATCCTTCCTGAATACTGGCTCAGACCCTTGGACTGAGGTCTATACCTCTTTACCCCATCCTAGCTGCAGGGCAGTGGACCCAATCTACCAGCCAATTCCTGCTGATACCCTATATCCTATAAACATAAACAACTTAGCCTGAAATATACAAGATATTGTATGCTTTTACCCAAACTTTCTTTCCCAATTTTATTTCCTGCTGGATCTCTTTACTTATCTTACATTACATCGACACTGGCAGCCACCTTTTCTCATATAAAAGATACATTTTCATGCCCCCATATCTTTGCTTGTGCTATTTCCCTCTGCCTAAGGTGCTCTTCCTATTCTCTTTCCTCTCTATATCTGACTGACACAATCTTATTTATGTTTCAAGACCCAACACATATGTTCTCACCTCAGTCAAATATTCTAAGGTCCCCCCTAATTAGAATAGAGCCAATCATTCCTTTCTCTGGACTCTCATAATCAGTTTTAATGTCTTTATTATAGCACTTTAGAAATTCTACTTTATAATGTGGTGTAGTTCTATAGCTTCACCATATTATGTTTAAGTTCTTTGAGAAAAAGAACTCTGTTAGAGGGACTTCCCTGGTGGCGCAGTGGTTGAGAATCTGCCTGCCAATGCAGGGGACACAGGTTCGATCCCTGGTCAGGGAAGATCCCACATTCCGTGGAGCAACTAATCCCGTGCGCCACAACTACTGAGCCTGCGTGCCACAACTACTGAAGCCTGCACGCCTAGAGCTTGTGCTCTGCAACAAGAGAAGCCACCGCAATGAGAAGCCCACACACTGCAACGAAGAGTAGCCCCCGCTCGCCACAGCTAGACAAAGCCAGTGTGCAACAATGAAGACCCAACACAGCCAAAAATAAATAAATTAAAAAAAGAATTAATCCATTAAAAAATATATATATGTTAAAGATATATTCCTTTAGTATATCTTGGAGATCTTTCAATATCAGCAAATGCTGCAGAATATACCAGAGGATGAAGGTGCTATAAAGCAATTGATCAGTTTCTTAATGGACATTTAACTTGTCTCTTTTTTTTTCTTTTTTTACCTTAAAGAAATTCTGTAATGAATCATATATACATTTTTTAAATAAATTTATTTATTTTTATTTATTTTTGGCTGTGTTGGGTCTTCGTTTCTGTGCGAGGGCTTTCTCTAGTTGTGGTGAGCGGGGGCCACTCTTCATCGCGGTGCATGGGCCTCTCACTGTCTTGGCCTCTCTTGTTGCGGAGCACAGGCTCCAGACGCGCAGGCTCGTTTCTGTGCGAGGGCTTTCTCTAGTTGTGGCTCACGGGCCTAGTTGCTCTGCGGCATGTGGGATCTTCCCAGACCGAGGCTCGAACCCGTGTCCCCTGCATTGGCAGGCAGACTCTCAACCACTGTGCCACCAGGGAAGCCCCATATATACATTTTTAGGGCAGTAAAACTATAATGGTGCCTATATGTCATTATACATTATATAGGTGTATATATCTTTGTACAAAAACTCAGTATTTCTATAGGATAGATTCTTAGAAAAGGAGCTGCTGAGTCAAAAATTACATAATTTAATAATATGATAGAAATTGCCCTCAAACTGCCATATTGTGTCTAAAAAGGCTGTTTCAATTTATACTCCCATCAACAGTGTTAGAGAGTGGATTATTGTCCAGAAAAGCCTTCAAGCTTCCTAACAGTTGTTTTAGGGGTCATCTGGGGGAAAGAAGGTGGGAGTCCACACTACAGTCTCTTACCCTCTTCAATCAGAGCACATCTGCTTTGATTAATATTAATTATTGAGCACATAATATATAAAAGTCCTCTTAAGGAGAGGTTTCTGACACTAAACTAAGCATTTAAAATCATTTCAATAAGAAATTTCCTCTTCTGGTCAACAAATATTATTACTTCATCAGTTATTTAGGGATGTTTCCAGCTAAAAGTAAGAGAGAACCCAACAACAGCAATTGAATTAGTGGGGGTTCATTTCTCTCACATAACAAAAATCTAGAGAGAGGCTCATTGATCCTTTGGGGGTTTCCCTTATGGTTACAATATGGTGCCACTCCATCTCCAGCATCACGTTGGTATTCAAGGCAGGATGAAGGCAAGATAGTTTGCACCAGTCCCTCTGGCCCTTTTATGAGAAAAGAAAAAGACCTTTGCTTATATCTCACTGGGCAGAACTGGTTTTCCGCACAGTCCCTAATAGCTGCAAAGGAGGTTGGAAAAAGAGAATTTAGTTTTCCTAGCATTTAAAGGGGAGGCAGACAAAAAGATAAGCAGATTAGGAGTAGATGTTGGGTGATCCAGCCATCGGGCTCTGCCCCCCAATTGCTCACAAAGACTAAAGACTAGAGGGACTTCCCTGGTGGCACAGTGGTTAAGAATCCCTGGTCCGGGAAGATCCCACGTGCCACGGAGCAACTAAGCCCACGGTCCCTAGAGCCTGCGTGCCGCAACTACTGAAGCCCGCC
Source organism: Grampus griseus (assembly GCF_964374135.1). Classification (NCBI taxonomy): domain Eukaryota; kingdom Metazoa; phylum Chordata; class Mammalia; order Artiodactyla; family Delphinidae; genus Grampus; species Grampus griseus. Next base: position 46,549,927 of record NC_139002.1, read on the forward strand.
TAGAGCCCGTGCTCCTCAACAAGAGAAGCCACCGCAGTGAGAAGCCTGCCCACCACAACGAACGGTAGCCCCTGCTCGCCACAACTAGAGAAAGCCCGCACACAGCAACAAAGACCCAAAGCAGCCAAAAATAAATAAATTAATTAATAAAATTAAAAAAATTAAAATGTACACCTACCTGAAACAGTAGGTGTGGTCTTGTGTTACCCTTAAGTTGAGGATCCAGAAGCTTGCAGATATTGGTGATTTGCCAGAAGAGCAGCCGGCCAGGTAAGTGGGAGAACTGGGCTCAAAGCCAAGTCCCGAATCTGAAGTCAGCACTCTTTCCACTGAACTATGCAGCTTCTCTCCTCCAGGTGAAAGGATGGGATTCAGAGTTCTGTGAGCATAATTTCATGAATATATGAGATAGTCCCAACACCCTCCTCAAATCTGAGCTCACGGAGCACTTTGTTCTTTACAATAACTGTGACTGGAATACTCTAGCCCCATGTCTAACTCTAGCATGACCGTAAACTTCAGGGACAGGGAGCGTGTACTGACTCCGTGTTAAGGTTCCAGATACCCAGGTGACTCAAAGGGTTGAAATACAAAAGGCGAAGGGGCAGTACAAAAGGTGAAAGGAAGATGGACTTCCCTTGTTATGGGTAACACTCCACAGCTTTCTGGGGAACTTGCAATAAAGCAAACTTAGGAAAAAGACTGTCACTAATTTAAAAAAATAAATAAAAAGATGGGATCATGACACAGAAAGAGATGACTTTGACCAGGAGGAAGTAGAAAGAAAAAAGGAGGGAGTGGCTAAAGCAAAGGAAGACAAAAAGAAATTTGGTGTAACAGGGTCAGTTTTGTTAAGGCTGAACTTTTATTTAAATTGAAGCTAGGCAAGTGAAGTATTTTCAGACTGGTATCTCAGGAAGATAAGAATGGAACGAATGCTTTACAGAAATATTCTGAGAATAGAATTAGCATGTGTCCTCCTAAGACTTATTTCCCTATTTTGCCTCAGTAAATGCTAACCTATAGGTACAAACCCTGTGCTAGATACAAGGGATATGCAAATAAACGATTGATCCTGGATCTCAAAGAATGGTCAGTACAGCAGAAGAGACTTTCAAATCAACAGGCAATTATAGGAAAGACTGCTGCCTTCTATGTACTGGTTGCTAATAGAAGACAGAGGAGGAAGCTCTTAAATCCCATTGGGAGAAATATTTATAATGACAATTATAGATAACTTACTTGTGAGTACTTACCATCTGTCGGGTAGTCTGCTAAGTGCTTTCTGTGGATTATGTCATTTGATCCTTACAATAATGTAAGTACTATTTTATTATTCTCATTGTTTAGGTACAAAACCTGAGACAGAGAAGTGAAATAACTTACTCAAGGTAAACGGTAGATTGAACATTTCCTAAGGAGAAAATCTGGGCTAAGTGTTGAAAAATAATAATAAAAAGAATTGAAAGGGAAGAAGGATGTTGAAGAGGGGAAATGGGTGAGCATATTCTGTGTATAAATAACAGTAGGAAAGGGGCTGGTCAGTAAGTGAGAGCAGGTTGCAGTTGAAGAATTAGAAGTGGTTCAATGTTCCTGGAGTGTTCCGTGCACGTGGGAGAGTAGAGTTGAAGCTAGAAAGATACGCATGGGTCAGATCACAGTGAGCTGCCATGTGCTGCAAATGTTTGGACTTTATCCTGAAATTGCTGAAGGATTTAAAAAGGAGAGCAACAAATTATTAGAGAAATTCAAATCAAAACTACAATCAGGTACCACCTCACACCGGTCAGAACGGACAACAATAAAAAGTCTATAAATAACAAATGCTGGAGAGGTTGCGGAGAGAAGGGAACCCTCTTGCACTGTTGGTGGGAATGTAAATTGATACAGCCACTATGGAGGACGGTATGGAGGTTCCTTAAAAAACTAAAAATAGAATTACCATATGATCCAACAATCCCACTCCTGGGCATATGTCCGAACAAAACTATAATTTGAAAACATACATACATCCCTATGTTCACAGCAGCACTATTTACAATAGCCAAGACATGGAAACAGCCTAAATGTCCATCAACAGAGGAATGGATTAGAAAGATGTGGTATATATACATATATATATATATATATATATATATATATATACATACAATGGAACATTACTCAGCCATTAAAAAGAATGAAATAATGCCATTTGGAGCAATATGGATGGATCTGGAGATTATCATACTAAGCCAAGTAAGTCAGAAAGAAAAAGACGAATATGATATGATATCACTTATATGTGGAATCTAAAATACAACACAAATGAACACGTCTACAAAACAAAAACAGACTCATATAGACATAGAGAACAGACTTGCGGTTGCCAAGGGCAGGGGGGTGCAGAGTGAAGGATTGGGAGTTTGGGATTAGCAGGTGCAAACTATTATGTATAGGATGGATAAACAACTAGGTCCTACTCTATAGCACAGGGAACTATATTCAATATCCTGTGATAAACCATAAAGAAAAAGAATATATATATATATATATGTATATATACACACACACACACACTGAATCACTTTGCTGGTACAGCAGAAATTAACATAACATTGTAAATCTACTATACTTCAATAAATTTTTTTTAAAAAAGGAGAGCAACACAACGATGACAAAATAATAATAACAATAATAATCATATTGTAGTAGGCTGAATAGTGGTCCCCCAAAGGGATGTGAACATCCTAATTCCTGGAACCTGTGAATATGCTACCTTACATGGCAAAAGGGACTTTACAGATGTGGGCTTCCCAGATGTGGGCGCAGTTGTTAAGAATCTGCCTGCCAGTGCAGGAGACATGAGTTTGAGCCCTGGTCCGGGAAGATTCCACATGCCATGGAGCAACTAAGCCCATGCGCCACAACTACTGAGCCTGCGCTCTAGAACCCACGAGCCACAACGACTGAAGCCCGTGTGCCTAGAGCCCATGCTCTGCAACAAGAGAAGCCACTGCAATGAGAAGCCCACACACCGCAACGAAGAGTAGCCCCCGCTCGCCGCAACTAGAGAAAGCCCGCACAGCAACGAACACCCAACGCAGCCAAAAATAAATAAATAAATTTATAAATAAGAAAATTAAAAACCTCCCTTTAAAAAGAAAGAAAAAAAGGGACTTTACAGATGTGATGAGGTAAGGATCTTGAGGTGGGGAGATTTCCTGGATTATCTGGGTGGGTCCAATGTATTCACAAGGGTCCTTCTAAGAGGAAGGCAAGTGGGTCCGAGTCAGAGAAAGGAATGTGCTAAAGGAAGCAGAGGTCAGAAGAGGAGAGAGATTGGAGCACACTATGCAGCTGACTTTGCGGATGGAGGAAGGGGCCATGAACTAAGGAATATAAGTGGCCTCTAAAACCGGAAGAGGCAGGAAACTGGATTCTCCTTTACAGCTTCCAGAAGGAATGTGGCCCTACTGACATTTTGATTTTAGCCCCATAAAAATCTCTTTGGACTTCTCAACTCCAGAACTGTGAGATAATACATTTGTATTGTTTAAGCCACTAAATCTGTAGTCATTTTATCAGAGCAGCAATAGGAAGCTAATACAATTATTATAGCTACAATTTAAAGGGCATCTATTCTGTACAAAACATCTTATGCACATTAATGCTACCCCCAGGGCCAACTTCATGGGTGTTCAACCCGTGCAGTCACACAAGCGCCCCCACTTAGAAGGGACCTGCCCTTGGTTTAATGCTCTGTTGGTGCTGTCTTGAAACTTCTAATAATTGTTTATCAAGGGGCCATCCTGCATTTTCATTTTTGGGTCATCTTTATGATCATTACTCTGGACTCTTTCTCAGATAGGTTGCCTAGCTCCACTTCACTTAGTTCTTCTTCTGTGGTTTTTTCTTGTTCCTTCATCTGAAACATATTCCTCTGCCACCTCATTTTGTCTAAGTTGCTATTTGCATTTTTACGTATGCGGTAATTTGGTTACATTTCTCGACCTTGGAGAAGGGGCCCTCTGTAGGAGGTGTCTTCTGCGTCCCAGCCATGTACTCCCCTCTCATCACCCAAGCTGCATGCTCTAGGGGTTCCCCCTAAGAGCGCTGTGTGGGTCCTTCTGTTGTGGCGGGCTGACTATGTGGGCGGTCTGGTAGGCTTGGTTAGCCCCTAGTCTGGTTGGCTGCCAGACCCTGCCTTGTACAGATGGTGCTGGCCACTGTTTTGTGGGACCTGGTCATGAGGTAGCTGGTTCTGGAACCCTCACGGGCTCCAGGCTAGTGCTGGCTCACTGGTGGTGGAGTCAGGGTCCTAAAGACTCTGGGGCTGTTGTCCCCCCACTGGTGGGTGACGCCAGATCCTGGGGTTAGTGCTGGACTGCTGGCAGGCAGAGCTGGTTCCTGGAGTCTGGCTGCAGGGCCCAGGGATGCCAGAGCTCGTTTCAGCTCATTGGTTGGGTTGGGGGTGGGAGGTGGTTCCTGATACAGTTGGGTATGGGGCCCAGGGTACCCCGAAGGTTGTGTAGGCCTGCTAGTGGGCAGGGCCGGGGCCCAGCTGGACCCAAGGTAGGATCTGGCCTGCATTGTGAGGTGGAGGTTTTCCTGCTTCTGGTGTCTGCCTCCTGGTGGGTCTAGAGGCTTGTGCAGGCTTCCTGGTGGAGGGGCCGGTGCCTGTCCACTGGTGGTTGGAGCTGGGTCTTTACCTTCTGGTGGGCTGGGTTGTGTCTAGGGCCGTTTCCAGAGGCTGCTGTGGACTCTTCAGTCTTTAAGGCAGCCTGTCTGCTGATGGGTAGGACTGTGTCCCTGAGTTAGTTGCTTGACCTGAGGCGTCCCAACGCTGGTGCTTGCAGGCTGTTGGCTGGTGCTACATCTTGGTGCTAACCGGCCAAGCTAGCAGTCACCAGCAGCAGCAGCGCTCACACTGCTGAACGTCCCCCAATATGTCTGCCACCTGTGTCCATGCCCCTGAGCTGCAGCTGCCCCCCACTGCACCTCGCATCTCCAGGAGACTCTCCAACACCAGCAGGTAGGTCCGACCCAAGTTCCTATCAGATGACGGTTTTGCCCTTGTTCCTGGCGCGTGGGAGATTTTGTGTGCGCCCTTTGAGAGTGAAGTCTCTATTTCCCCCAGTCCTGTGGGGCTCCTGCAATTAAGGCCCGCTGGTCTTCAAAGCCAAATGCTCTGGGAGCTCACCCTCCTGGTGCCAGACCCTTGGGCTGGGGAGCCTGACGGGGGGCTCAGAACTCTCACTCCTGTGGGAGGCCTCTGCAATATATTTATTTTCCGGTTTGTCAGTCGCCCACCTCGGAGGTATAAGATTTAACTATATCACGAGTTTGCCCCTCCTACCCATCTCGTTGTGGCTCTTTCTTTATGAACTTTACTTGCAGAAGTTCTTTTCTAGTAGGTTCCAGTCTTTTTCATCGATGGTTGTTCTGCAGATCGTTGTGATTTTGGTATGCTCGTGAGAGGAGGTGAGCTCAGGGCCTTTCTACTCTGCTGTCTTGGCTGCTCTCCCCTGCACAGCAGTTATAATATTCACCTTGTAAAGTTGTCACAAGGAGAAGAAATAATATATGTGAAGTGCTTACACAGCTTTGGCAAACAGTAGGGACTGAAACAGATGACAGTTATTATTGCTCAAAGTCCCAGTCGTGGGCTTCCCTGCTGGTGCAGTGGTTAAGAATTCGCCTGCCGATGCAGGGGACACGGGTTCAAGCCCTGGGCCGGGAAGATCCCACGGGCCGTGGAGCAACTAAGCCCGTGAGCCACAACTACTGAAGCCCGTGCACCTAGAGCCTGTGCTCCGCAACAAGAGAAGCCACTGCCATGAGAAGCCCGAGCACCGCAACGAAGAGTAGCCCCCGCTCAACACAACTAGAGAAAAGCCTGCATGCAGCAACGAAGACCCAACGCAGCCAAAAAAAAAAAAAAAAAAAAGTCCCAGTCGTAGTAAGTGCTGAATGAAGATTTCATGCCCATACTTTCCCTACGACTTCTCTTTTCTCCTGGACTTGTATTTGGAAGGATCATTCTTGTAGAAGGGGGTTGGTGAAGGGTAAGACTAGAGCAGGAAGAACAATCCTGAACTTGTGACAATGTAGTAGACAACTTCTGGAAAGACTGTCCATCTCATGCCCTCTCTTTTTCTCTGATAATTGCCTCCAATACATCTTCACGTATCCTCCAGCAGCTGTGTTTCCCTCATGTGAGGGGTGAGGGACTCAGTGCCTCCACCCTCTTGATGTTCACTGGTCTTCAGACTCTCCCAGAAATTTAGTGTTTTGAACCGAGAGAGGCAGAGGCTAAGCATTTTCAGAAGCAAGTCACGTTCATAGCAGTTACTCGAGAGATAGCCCACGGGCCACCTGCTTGCTGCCAGGGTCCCTGGAACAGCCCTGAAGCTGACTTTCCAGTGATTGCTCAGGTCCTCCTTTCACTCCATGCATGTATCCATTCAGTATATCTTTTTTTCCTTCCTAAAATGACATAATTATGACCAATAAAACCCTAACTAATAGGAACTAATGAAAACATGAATTAAATTAGTGTAATAGGTTTGGAGAAAAGAAGGTGCACTTGAGAGACATTTAGGCATGTGTAGGGTGGGGAAGGAGTTTGGAGTGACTTTCAGGTTTCTGACTTGGGTGATCGGGTAGATATTGCCACCATCAGAAAGATGTGAGAAAAGGAGGAGCTGGTTGGAAGGGGAAATACTGAACTTGAGATGCCTAGGGGACATTCAAATGGAGATGTACAGTAGGAAGTTAGATATGTGTATCTGGATACCATAGGAGAAAAGTCTAGGCTAGAGATAAATGCTGGGGAGTGGTCAGCATTTACAGAGTCATTACTGCCATGGGAGTGGATGAGATTGCCCAGAGTACTAAGTGGAAAAAGAAGAATCCCAAGAATGAAATCCTGGGGAATACCAATCTCTAAGAGGCAAGTAAAAGCAAAGAAACTGTCAAAGGGGACTGAGTAGGAAAGGTCGGAGAGGGAGGGGGCAAACTAAGAGAGGTGCCAAATGAAGGGAAAGTTTGAAAAAGAAGCTGCCTAAATCAGCACAGCATTCTAGCAGCATTCTTTTCGTTTATGGCTGAGGCTACAACACCCTATTGAATATAACTGAACCCATGTTTCCAAACCCAGCTCCATCTGCGACCCTTTGCTTTGACCCGTAGATTCTCCTGCACTGCCTGGCCTCTTTGGATCAAGGACTCAGACTGACTGAGGGCTGTTAAAAAAATTATGAGTTTACCAACAACAAAAGAAATACAAATAGAAACAACTCTAAGGTTCTATTATATATTATATTATTAGCGCACGTGAATAAAGCAATAAAGAGTTATGTTGACAGAGGTTATGGGGAAGTAGGCAGGCTTGAGTTCTCCAGGTGGCACTTTACACACAACCTGGGAAGCAGTAACAAAGAGCTGTGTGTGCCCTTTGTTCCACTTCAGAGCATACCGCCAGGAAATAAACTAAAGGAAAAAAAGTAGTAAGTGATACAGAGCCTCCTCCCACTACTTAGAAGAGAGCTGGAAACAATACAAACCCTCAGCTTTAACGTAATGCTTAAACAGTGTCAAGCTAGCTGCTTTGGAACACTATATAACCATTAAAACTGGCAACCACATGGATATAGCAATGTATCTAAGAAATAATGTTAAGTGAAAAAAGCAAAGCACACCAAATGATGGTGAGGGTGTGGTGAAACTGGAACCCTCGCCTATTGTTGATGGAAATTTAAAATTTTTCCTAGATATATAGGAATGAAATTTGACCCAGCAATTTCATTCCTAGAAAAATGAAAACTTACGTGCACACAAAAACATGTACACGAATATTCACAGCAATATTATTCGTAATAGCCAAGAGGTGGAAACAGCCCAAATGTCCATAGCCTGATGAATGGGTCAACAAAAGGCAGTATATATCTACACAATGGAATATTATTTGGCCATAAAAAGGAATGAAGTACTGTTACATTCTTCAGCACGGATGGACCTTGACAACATTATACTAAGTGAAAGAAGCTAGTCACAGAAGACCATATATTATATGATACGATTTACACGAAAGCTCCAGAATAGGCAAATCTGTAGAGACAGAAAGTAGATTAGTGGTTGCTTAGGGGGTGCGGTGGAGAATGGGAGGGCTGGGAGGTGATAGCTAAAGGGTACAGGGTTTTTTTCGAGGTGATAAAAGTGTTCTCAAATTGATTGTGGTGATGGCCGCACAGCTCTGTGAATATACTAAAAACCATTCAGTTGTACATTCTAAGTGGGTGAATTGTATGGTATATGAATTATATCTCAATACAGCTCTTGCAGAAAATTTTTAAAAAATCATTCAACTGTATGCTTATAATGGGTGAATTTTATGAAATATATATGTATAAGATACTTCAATAAAGCCATTTTTTTAAAGAAAGCAAAGCGCAAACTGGTTGTTTTTTTTTGTATACATCTGTAGTTTTGTAAAATAACAAAGGCTGCAAGAGACTGGAAGTCGGTAGAGATATAACAGAAAGACACCAGATTTGGAAACTAAAGGCCTAGTTTTATTCCTCATCCTACCATTTCTAACCATGTGACCCTGGACACACCATGGAAATTCTCTGAGTCTTACTTCTTCCACGTGTGCAATAGGGATATTAATTCCTACCTCACATGGTGAGGCATAAATGTTAAGTAGGGTCATTTTTTTGCTTTTTTGATTTGCTTAAGCATGAGGTTAACAAACATGGCAATAAAACGTGAGACAACATATGTAAAAGGGATTTGAAAGTGAAATCTTCCATTAAAGGAAACGATAGTCTGGATCCTGATTCTATACTTGTAGCTTAGGAAACAGCATCAGCTTAGCCTCAGCCTCAGAAACAAAGGACCCTCCCTTTGTCTATGTGCCCTGGATAATACTTTATAAACTGGCTGTGTGGAAATTAAAATAAGCTTCCCATGTTCTGAAAATGTACGCTGGCTGTAAAGGTAACTTGGGGGCGACACAATGGAGCTCAGGTGTGTTAATGCCAAGTTACCATAACAATAGTCCCATTCCTGAGCCTGCCCCCAGATGAGATGAAGAGCCCAGTGAACACCGGAACGAAGCCATTCTGCATGAAATTATTTTCTCCATATGAGGTTGGGGAGGACATTCACACTTCCCTCACAAATAATGTTTGAAGGGAGAAGGCCTCTGAATTTTTACAAAACAGTCTTCTCTCCTTTCTTCAGAATCAGAATCAAAATCCAGTAAATTCCTCACAATGCCTGGCATGTGGTAAGTACTCAATATATAGTTGTGTAGTGAATGAATGATCAGAATTTACCTAGAAGTCCAAGGTTGGAATAGAATAGCATAGTTTATTGGTAAGAAGAGACTAATAAATTGACCACCAGGAATTTCAGAAAGGAGATCTAAATTCATACTCCATATAATTGGGTGTCTGTTCCAAGCCACACAGCATTTTCACATCTGGATATGCCCCCATTTATTAAGCCGCTTCAGCCTGTAGCACATTCCCCTCAAATATCATGCTTATTATTCTGAAGGGACACAGTGTCACACCACCAGTGTTATTCAACCTGTTACAGTGCACACATTTTCAAACGCTGTGTGGGAACAGTATGTGAAAATGGCTGGGTAATGGATATGCTCCACCCTTCCAAGCTCTGCCTCCTGTTCTTGACAGAGAAGGGAGCATGACCAGGCCTGGATCTGGGTAAATCGTTTCCTCCTCATAGTGGGCAGAGGCAAACATCCTCAGTGCCAGTAGGGCTGTTTTTGAAATCATTCTCGTGGGACTGGAAAACCTTCTTCAACTCCGGGAACCAGGCTCACAGTCCCACCATGAAGTCAAGCTTTGAAAGGGGCTCAGAGCTCACAATAAACTTCATATCTACTCCCTCCTCACCCCAGTTTTCTTACATTTTTGGCACAAATCGTGGGCCCCTTCTCTCCTGGAAGACACTTCCTCCTTGTGATCTCCTCAGCCACTCTACAAAACCCTTTAGGTCAAAGGGAAAGAGCAGAGAGGTATTGTCATGTTCACCAGACTTGCAGAGAATTGCCTCAACCCAGCAATCACAGCACCTACTAACAGCTGAGCCATGGCACTTTGCCAACATTATCTCAGTTGATCCCTATAACAGTCCTGAAGGGCAAGTCGTTTTTTTTCTTCCAGTTTTATCGAGATATACTTGACATCCAGCACTGTATAAGTTTAAGGTGTACAACACAATGATTTGACTTACATACATCATGAAATGATCACCACAAGAAGTTTAGTGAACGTCCCTCATCTCATATAGATACAAAATTAAGGAAAAGGAAAAAAAAATTTTTTTCCTTTGTGATGAGAACACTTAGGATTCACTCTCTTAACAACTTTCAGATATAACATAGAGCAGTGTTAGTTATATTAATCATGTTGTACATTACATCCCCAGTACTTATTTATAACTGAAAGTTTGTACCTTTGGACCACCTTCCTCCAATTCCCCCTCCCTCCTCCTCTCTCCTCTGGTAACCAAGAATCTGCTTTCTTTTTTCTATGAGTTTGTTCGTTTGTTTGGAAGACAAGTAATTTTGATTCTCATTTTACTTTCCAGGAAGTCGAGGCTTGGAGAGGTCTTATAATTTGTCAGTAGCTGGCCCATTATCTAAACCTGGGTCTGACTGAGTATGTTGCATACTAAAACAACTAAAAACAACCGAAGCAGCAGTAAGCCTGTGTCAATGCCATTATGCACTAGAGATTTGGGGGAGAGCAGGAGAAGAAGAACCAGGATCTAACAATGCCCTAATAACACTTAGACCTTACGAATACTAATTTTAGACCTTAATCATAGTAGCATATGTGCTGTGGTTGGTGGCAGTGGGAAAGAACTGAGCAGGAAATACCAGGACCAGATTCTGGCTAATCAGGAAGATTAACTCATACCAGATGTTGCCTTGCCTCTAATGCTCTTTCCTCCTCTCCCCTTCCATCCTTCTAGACCCATCTTCTCTGTGAAAGCTTTCCTGACCACCCCCATGGCCCCCAGCATTAATCCTTTGCTCCATGTTCCCTTTCTACTTTGTTGTATATCAGTTATAGCCTTTTCTTATCACATTTTATTTTAGTATTTTGTTTATCTTTCTTCCCTACCCGGCAGGAGCACCTTGAGGCCAGCACCTGTGCCTTAGTCATCTTTGTACCCAGCGCCTTGAACAGTTCCTGGTAAATAAAACGTCTCAAGTCACTGCTGCTACTCAGTAAATCATGACCTCCTAGTCCTAGTTTTCCAATTTTGAACCAATGTCCTCACTTACCCCACATCCTGAGTTGGATGGGATTTTTGAGGATTCTAGTTTAGGACATTTGTCAGGGATTATATTTTTTATTGGCTGCCCAGCATCCGAGCCCCCTTCCTATGTCTGGGGGAATTGCCACTGCATGAAACATGGGTCTCATGGGAGGCAGAGTGTGTCTTCACCTTATGGAAGTTGGAAAAGAGGCCAGACATTTGCCCTCCTGGATCCCTGGCAGCTGGGGTGCAAGCATACCACCTAAGTTTGGCCCTGCTGATACTCAGGCAGAGAATTTGAATTTGAAGCAAATGACCCAATAAACAGGGACAGTTTAGAATTTGCGCTGGTGGCAGCACAGGTGTCCGCTGCTCAGTGGGAGTGACAGCAGCATCTTGACTGGGATGTTTCTGTGATGTGGTCTTTCTGTCTCCTGAGATGGTCTCCTTTGGTTCATGTCTGTTTTTGAAACTTGAATCTGTAGTCTTCCTACCAATTCTGTGATCTTCCTGATATCTCTCAAACTCCTTTTCTGATGAAAATAGCCAGCTTTCCTAGCTTCCCCTGCACGAGGGCCAAGCGTGCTCTTCATGCAGTGAGTCACAGGTATTCTCCGTAAGGAGACTTCGGGGTGTAGATGTGAAGGCTCTATGTGCTATGCACAAGTAGTAAGTGGGGGAGATGCGGGTGGTCCCAGGCAGTCTGGCTCAGGTTTTAACAGCATCATACTGCTTCCCAAGCGTAAAGTATTATCAACAAATATACTCGAAGGATACTTTTTTTTTTTTTTTTGGCTGTACCGTGCATTTTGCGGGATCTTAGTTCCCCGACCAGGGATTAAACCTGGTCGTTGGCCGTGAAAGCACCAAGTCCTAACCACTGGACCACCAGGGAATTCCCTCCTACTGATAATTACAGTACGTATCAGAGAACGTGATATTGAGCCTAGAATAGAGGGAGCCCATTGTCCTAATCAATGACTAATAGATCTTTATGGAGTATTTGTGAACGAATGTTTAAAAATTCAGTACAAGTTACTCATTCAGTGCTATCAGGGGGAAAGAGCCTCTGTCTGGAAATCAAGAAATTTGGATTGTATTCTGGGTTCTGTCACCAGTTTGGGGACATCAGGGAAGCCATTTAGTCTCACTGAGCTTCACCTTTCTTATCTTAAAATCTTGTTTTACTACCTACTCCACCTGCCTACAGGTACAGCTGCTGTGAGGATGAAATGTGATAAAGGATGTGGAAAGCTAAAGGCACAGCAGACTGACGCTTTGCTGTATCTCTGCCTTGGGTTTGCCTCAGGGAGTTACTTGTTGACCTTTGGCTTCCCAGGATCCAGGACCACCTGCTGTGGGCTCACCAGCTGTTATCAGTCAGGGCTCTCGGTTGCAAATACCAGAAGCCAACTCCGGCTACTTTATTTTTAAAATATTTATCTATCTGTTTATTTAGGCTGTGCCAGGTCTTAGTTGCAGCATGCAAGCAGGATCTAGTTCCCCGACCAGGGATTGCCCCCTGCATTGCAAGCGAGAAGTCTTACCCACTGGACCGCCAAGTCCAACTCTGGCTATTTTAGTCAGAAAAGGAGCTTGCTTTCTTACCTGCCTCCTTCACTAGATTGGGGACATCTCTGCAGCAGAGGCTATAACTTTTATTTCTGTATCTCTTGGGCCTAGCTTAGTGCCCATCTCAAAAAATGTAAAATTATTTTTAAAATAAGTGAATGAAAACAAACATTTGAAGTAGGGGTATTACCTCTATTTTTCAGTTAAGGAAGCAGACTCAAAAGTTTAACTGACTCCATTCAAGGTCATACAATTAATACATGGCAGAGGACGAACTCAAAACTAATCACTGGCTTCGAACCGAAGATTTCTTCTACACCACCACAGCTGAGCATTTTTGTGCTAGAGATGCCCTTCATATCCTTCCCACTGTCACATCTTCTTCTTAGAAAATAAACATCCGCAGTCTTGGAAGGAGGGCAGTTTTCCATCCAAAATGTCCGAGTCCTCAGCCCTGACCCAGTCCTGGCTCAGGAGTGGACATCTGACCCAGGAGAAAGCCCAGTCAGAGATGTCTCCTGGGAATCCAGAGAGCCCAGATGAGTTTGCTGCAGGCACTAAACCTGTAAGTTGGCTGAGAGGGCAACTGAGGCTGACACATGATGGGACTTTTGTTTTGGGTCATGTGATTATGGTCTGAACAACCCAGTTGGCCACTAGTGTGGTCAACTAGTGATAAGAGATAAGGGAGTTCATGCTTTGCCACCTAATAATCTGTTTTGAAAATAAAAATTTCATTCTTTTAAAATTAACTGTGCATCAACAGTACAGATTAAAATAGACCTAAGGAGCAAATGAAAGATTTAATCATAGGCATTAGTATTTACACAATTTGGTAACTTTTTCATGACTCCTTATGATTATGTCATCTACCTAATATATTCCAGGTTCTTCTATACATTTCCTTTCAGCCATAAATACAGCGCACAGTTACAACCGTATGTGAACCTGTGGAAGAATAAGATCACATCACTTCTCTGACCCATAAGGCACTACGTGATCTCACCATCTATTATGCAACCTCTCTGATCTCCTATTACTCCCACTCTTGCTGCACTGGCTTCCATATTCCTTCAACATGCCAGGCACTCTTCTCTTTACGGTCGTATTTATTTCCCAGGGTTTCTGTAACAAAGTACCACCAACTGGGTGGCTTAAAACAACAGAAATTTATTGTCTCACAGTTCTGGTGGCTAGAAGTTCAAAATCAAGGTGTCGGTAGGGCTGTGCTTTCTCTGAATCCTGTAGGGGAGAACACTCCCTTGCTTCTTCCTAGCTTCTGATGGTGGTCAGCAATCCTCGGCATTCCTTGGCTTGCAGCCGCATCCCTTCAATCTCTGATTCACTCACCACATGGCCTTCTCCCTCCACATCTGTGTCTCTGTGTCCTCTTACAAGGACACCAGTCACATGCATTGGATTGGGATCCACCCTAATGACCTCATCTTAGCTTGACTACATCTGCAAAGTCCCTATTTCCAAATAAGGGCAAATTTTACCGGTACCAGGAATTAGATCTTCAATGTATCTTTTGGGTAACAATTCAACCCACACAATGGTCTTCTGTCTGGAATGCTCGTTCCCTAGATGTCTGCATTCCTCACTTTCTCACTTCCTTCCGGTCCTTACTCAAATGTCATTTTCTCCGTGAGGCTTTCCTTAGTCATCTTATATGAAATGGCAAGGTCCATTCCCCAGTGTTTCTTAGTCCCCTTCCCTGCTTTATTGTTCTCTTTAGCAACTTGTCATTAGCATATTATATGTTGTACTGCACTTATTTATATTGTGTATTGTCTGTCTCACATGGTAGAATGTAAACTCCAGGAAAGCAGGGATTTGGGTGGATTTTATCCACTGCTGTATAGCCAACATCTGGAACAGTGGCCGGCACAGTAATACTTGTTGAATGTATATGATTCTCCTTGTTCAAAGCTCTTCTTGGAGACTTCCCTGGTGGCGCAGTGGTTAAGAATCTGCCTGCCAATGCAGGGGACACAGGTTCACGCCCTGGTTCAGGAAGATCCCACATGCCGTGGAGCAACTAAACCCGTGTGCCACAACTACTGAGCCTGCGCTCTAGAGCCCACAAGCCACAACTATTGAAGCCTGCGCACCTAGAGCCCGTGTGCCGGAACAAGAGAAGCCACTGCAATGAGAAGCCGGCGCACTGCAACCAAGAGTAACCCCCGCTTGCTGCAACTAGAGAAAGCCCGCACGCAGCAATGAAGACCCAACGCAGCCAAAAATAAATAAATTTTTTTTTAAAAAGTTACTAACTGTATAAAAAAAAACTCTATTTCTTTAAAACAAAGCAAAACAAAACAAAAAAAACAAAGCCCTTCTTGGGACATGTTCAGAGCTATAAGGCTGCTGCTGCTTCACTAAGGGTCACAGCCTCAGCAGGGCTTCTTCTATAGCCACAGGCTTAACTCCCTAAGCACAAAGCCAAGTGTCTCAGTTCCCTATACAGGGAAGAGTCAGGAGGGGAAACATCTCAGCCCCAAAGGTCTGGTTGTTGGAACTCTGGTCCACAAGCATATCTGAAGGAAGAGCAAAGGCGATGTCTTCCTATCTGGTCTTTGGTTTCTGAATTTTCCTCCTCTTCATCTATGAAACAGAACAGAAGAAAAAGGATTAGGGCTAGGGAGTCTCTAGGTTTGCCAAAATAAAACCCTCTTCTGATTGTCCTTTTCTAATCATAACATCTCTGTCCACTGATGATTTTCCTACCTTTGCCAGGCTTCCTTCCTTCTCTCTGATGCTGATCTGGAGTTTCATGAGGACTTTGCATCCAGTGGTTCCCCCAGCAACTGACACCCACAGCTCCTTCAGAATTCTGATATGACTCTTGAGGTGGTAAAAATTTCAGCTTATATCAATAGCATCGTGAAGGTTAATTTTATGTGTCAACTTGGCTGGGCCGTGGTGCCCAGATATTTGCTCAAATGTTATTCTGGATGTTTCTGTGAGGGTATGAACATGATACCTCATGATAACTAGATTAACATTTAAAGTAAAGCAGATTGCCCCCACAATGGGGGTGCGCCCCATTCAATCAGTTGAAGGCCCGACTAGAACTAGAACATAAAACTGACTTCTCCCAAGCGAGAGGGAATTCTGCCAGCAGATGGCTTTTGGACTTGAACTGCAACATTTGTTCTTCCCTGGGTCTCCATCCTGCTGGCCTACCCTGCAGAGTTTGGACTTGACAGCCTCCATAGTTACATGAGCCAGTTCCTTAAAATAAATCTCTCTCTCTCTGTCTTTCTCCGTCTCTGTCTCTGTTTTTCTCTCCCCTATTGGTTCTGTTTCTCTGGAGAACCCTAACTAATACACATATTATCAGTATTTCTTATGGAACGAATCTTTTAGACAACAGTGAAACAGAACTTCACGGTGTTTTCTGACAGAGAGTTAACATACTCTGCTTCTTGTAAAAAAAAAAAAAAAAAAAAAAAGAAGTAAAACTCAAGCAGTACGTTTTCCCTGGTCCTGGGGCTCCAGTAATAAGATTGAGAGCCTCTGTGGAGAGAGGGGGTTTGCAAAGGACATAGAAGATAGAGTTCCAGAGAATGAGGAAACTGTGGTTTATTGCTAACAGACCATGCTTGGTTCCAGAAAAGACAGGGTAGAAAAACACTCACTCTCTCCAATAATCAAGAAGCCAAGAAAGAGATAATGCTTTTCTTGGCCTCCTGGATAACTTCAGATCAGAGTCTTAATTGAAAAGTAGAACTGTTTTCTTTATCTGGCTTTGCCATGGACTAGTTGTCAGCGAGATACTACCCTTCTCTGAGCCTTCATTTTCTCATTGTTAAAATGAGGCAGTTGAGTTAGACTGTCTCTGGGGTCTCTTTCAGTCACGCCAGTCTACATCACCTTAAACTCTAAGTTTTGTGACGGTGGGCCGCCTCTTGTTTACCTCTGGTACCTAGAACCTAGCATAGGGCCGACATAGCATAGGCCCCTAGCACACAAAAGTGGACCCTATAAATACTATGACTGAATGAATAAATGAGGATTTAAAAAACTATCTAGGTAACTTTTGAAGGGGAGGGAAGAGAAATCAAGGAATTTTATCCCATGGAGTCATATAAAAGATGTTTTTAACAAACTTGAAATCTTTCTTGTAATCAAAAAGCCATCTCCTGAGATTTGTTTCATATATTCAGAACACTGGATAGTGGGGTACAAAGTTATTTAAACCAACTCTGTGCCCCTGAGGGTCTCACCCTTTTGCTGGACAACGGGAAATGTATAACAAAGACACTAAATGACAACAGCAGGGATTGGCTGCAGAGCCCGGTTAGCGGTACTTCTATTCTAAGGTCTCACAGTTCCAAGGTTCATGGATAAATCTGAGAGGGCAAGTACCAACTGAGCACCTCATGTGGTTCCAGCTCTTCCACTCCATCTTCCTGACTCTCTCTCTCCATCCGAAGCCGACCAAAAAGAGCAGCAGTTGGGCCCTCATCTGCTGTCCTGTATACCCACTGGAGCCGCAGGCAGATCAAAAAACAAACCACCCCCTTCTCTCGTCTCCTGCCCCAGATTCTGTAGTCGTCAGACTGTTGCCCATTTCAAGCCGAGAATCGCTCTGTATCAGCCAGCTCCCTGAAAGTCAGCTGACTAACGGGTTTCTATCTTCCTTTTCAAACAGCCTAGAAAAGTCTTGAGTTTATGGAGTGTCCCTCTGAGTCGTGGCTCAGAAAAACCTCTATATGTCATCCTATCTGATTTTATAAAGACCTTCAGCTTTTAGACCAGAGGAGCTGCCTCCCTGCTCTTAAATAAAGTGAATGGGGCTCTGGACCCAGAGACAGGCAGGCCTGCCTTCTAGTTCCAGCTGTGTTACTTAGGGACAGCGGACACATCACTTCTCCTTTCTGAGCCTTAATCATCTCCTCTGTAAAGGGAGGCGTGTAACAACAGCGTGCACGCACACACACACACACACACACACACACACACATACACACACACAACTTCACACCTCACCTGCGCCACAGGGTTATTCTGAGAATTCAGTGAGATCAGATATGTGACGGTGCTCTGCACATGCAAATGTAAGTTCTCTGTTATCAGATTTCAGCTTTGATGAGTCATTTCAGGCATCAGTTCTTGATGTAGGTGTCCTTCATTTAACCCCACCACCAACTATTTCTCCTTCTTTTTCTTTTTTTGTTTCCTGAAGAAATTACAAAGTCAGTCCTATGCATATTCCTGATGGGGTCTACTCCTAAACCTTTCCTAACTTCTTTCTGGATCCATCCTCCCTTCCCAGTGGAATCTACCAGCTCTTACTCCCTTGCTCTGAATTATTCAGGAAGGTTCCTCTCAGCCCACGCTACCACCACGCACACCTGCATATTTAACGTTTGATTTAGTTGTTGTCACGTGTAGAAGCCCAAATAATGGCGGACTAAGAATCAAGCATCCTGTGTTCCAGAATTACCACTGTTTTTGATTACCTAGGGAGCTTTGGACCATTCAGTTTGATAAACATCTATTCAGGTCTGGGCAGGGGGTGGGGCGGGAATGTTGCCTGCTGTGCAGAACCAAGATTTTGTAGGTCACACAGATAAGTAAACCTCCAACTATGAAGGATGTTCTGCACAGTGGCACACATACCAAATAATATGGGTACATAGAGGAAGAATAATTTAATCGACCTTTGAAGTCTACAGAGGCACCAAAGAGGAGGTAACATGTGAAGGATGATTAAGATTTTACAAGGTCAATAGGGAGGCCAGGTAGAAGGAAGAACATTAAGACATGAACAAAAATAGTGTGATAAAGAAATGGGAAGAGTTTGGTGCCACCAGAGCACAGAATGTGAGGCAGGGAGGGCGGGAGATGAGGCTAGGGGAAGTTGGGCTGAGGCTGTGTGGGACCTGGAAAGCCAGGCTTAGACATTTGGACTTTTTAAGCCCTCTAGACTTAAGGTATCCATTGTACAAATCAATTTATCCCCTGTATGCCTAGAATGATACTAGCTTGTACCATCCTAGAGAGAATGGAGAAAAGAGTCACTCCAGTAATTTTCTGTAGGGCTTGACTCTCCCAGTTGAGAAAGGCTATGATGCAATGGTAAGCCACCCAACATTTATAGAAAGCAAGTGACATCCTCATGTATCATAGAAACATTACTCTGGTGACAACAAGAAGAATGCTTTAGTAGAGGCAAAGGCTAAGAGATTGAACCAAAACTCTATTGTAATAATTCAGGTGGGCGATGACCAGGGCTCAGGACGTTGTCAATAGAAATGGAGGAAAGGGACATTCCAGAGACATTTGGGAGGCAGAATGGATGGAATACTTCAGTGCTATCTTTCCCGGCTCCCCAGCTGTATCTGGAGTTGCTGACTACCTCCAGCTGCAAGCTGAAGCCTTCCTGAAAAGGGTAAGAAGTGCATCAGCCACAGCCCCCCATGGGGTTGGGGTGAGCTGACACTAATCTGGGCTTTATTGTGCTCTGGTGACCTCTGCATACCGTGATAGCCTCTCGGCTATGACTCTTCACACCCCTTCACCTTCCTGGGCATGTTGGTCCAGTCCTCACAACTAACCTTCAGCCTAATTCTCCTCCCCAGCCTCATATTTTCCTGCTGAGACAGAAGCCCTGCCCTGAACTCCAGACTTGCTTGGCTGGGATCCTGACACTCGGCTTCCCTATCCCAGCCCATTCTTCCAAGGGGCTGGGTCCACTCCCTGTGCCCCACCCGGGCCCCAGTAATCCTGCAGCAGAGCTCGTATTGCCAGCTCCAGTGTCGCTTGATCACAGCTTCCTCCTGCTGCCCGACAGGCCTGTGTGGCTGGGGTCCCATCATGCCTCACACTTCAACCCACCCGAGTTCAGACATCACCAAACCTCCTCTGGGGCCCGTTCTCTCATTTGTAACATGAAGGGGTTATGCTAGGTGACTTCCTGGGTTGTTTCCTTCCAACACTAACATCCTGTCTTTCTAAATAGGCCAACTGTAAAAGAAGTCTGCATTGGCACAGAACAATTGAGGCTGGAAGCGAGTGAGTCAGACTCAGCAGAAATGTCAAGCTAGCTGTGAAGCCAAGAGATTAGAGTGCAGCACGCCACTGGGCAGACAGAACTGGAGGTTCCAACCACAGATTAGCCTGCCCAGACAGCTGTGTGGACGAGATGACTGATGCCACACCCAGCTTATTAGTCACGTTCATGTTCAAGGGATTAACAGCATCATTTTGTGTGCCCCCCACACCACCCCATCCTGGCAAAGGACCATGTTCATTTATGACCTAAAGCAATTTAGTATGGTGATTGTCCTTCTACCTTTTCTTATGGTTAGCGCTGGGGATTTCAGATTCAATATTATCCTATCCCAGTATTTCACCCATTTCCTTAGAATAACCATCCAGGGAGTATTCCCTGAGCATCTAGCTTTACTCTCAAGACTTCCTAAGTCCTTTCCCAGTTGCTCCTCAGGATGTGTGAAAGAAAGAATGCAGGTCTTTGGAGGCCTAGGTTTGAATTCCACAGCTACTTACTAGTCATGGGATTCTGGGAAAGTTACTTAATCTCTCTGAGCTTTGGAAGTAGGATAATAATACCTGCTTTGCAAAGTTGTAGCCCAGATTGAAAGTGCCTGGTACACAGAAGGTTCTCAATAAAGGAGTTCTCCCTCACACCAACCCTTGAAGTCTCTTTGCTCTCAGGATTGCCTGGATTTTTTCTCTCTCTCTGCTACTGGAGCCTACAAGGCTGGCGCACACAAATTTCTGCTCCAGTCCGGATCTACAGCATGCTGAGTCAGCACCGGCACTTCCTGGAGTAGGGGCACTTTTTTTTTTTTTTCCTGGTTGGGGCTGAGCAATCATAGGCCAAGAAAAATCTAGCTCAGAAGGTGAGATCATAGCTGAAGGCTCTAAGAGCTCCATTGTCTCAGCTTCAGGGTCTATTACGTTGAAGATGTAGACGCCAGTGCTGGGATTCAGGGCAGGGCCAGTGGGGAGAGCCCAAGAGACAGTGCTGAAGTGGTGAGAGGGTAAAGAAAGGATGTCTCCAAGCTGCTAAGCACAGGTATCAGCTGAGGGACACACATCTTTGGCTGGCTAAGGGCTAACATACTTGGTTCTTCTTTCAAGGGGAATCTAGTATCAGGGACCAGTATAGACATGGGCTGTTTGAGCCACAGAGATCATTCTACCTTCTTTTTTTTTTTTTTGCGGTACGCGGGCCTCTCACTGTTGTGGCCTCTCCCGTTGCGGGGCACAGGCTCCGGATGCGCAGGCTCAGCGGCCATGGCTCACGGGCCCAGCCACTCTGCGGCATGTGGGATCTTCCCGGACCGGGGCACAAACCTGCGTCCCCTGCATCGGCAGGCGGACTCCCAACCACTGCGCCACCAGGGAAGGCCCATTCTACCTTCTTTTAGGCAGATAGAGAAACCGAGGCCTGGAGGAAGGAAAAGACTTGCCCAAACCCATGTAGAGAGAAAGGGCCAGAACTGCTCTTAAACCCATGTCTCTAGATTTTACGTCCATAACTGTGAAAAAATAGTGATTATTAGAATTCAACACATTGTGGACACTCAATAGATCTGATTATTGAATAACAAGTACAGGGAATGTTTGCTAACAGAATTTCTAAGCAGGAGATATTTCTAAGCATTTACTAATATTTTTTTGAATCCCGGAAGGTAAGGAAGGGCCAGATTGTGAAGGGTATTGAATGCCATGCTTGAGAGTATGAATTCTGTTTTGCAGGCAACATGAAGCCATCAAAGATTTCAAAGTAGAGGACTGACATGATCATTCCAATGATTTGAGAGAGAGCATTCTGGTTGCAGAGGGGAGGATGGATTGGAAGGTGTCAGGTTTGATGCACGAGGGTATAGGGGGCTTTTGGAGTAGTCCCGGTAAGAGATGATTGATGGAGATTTGAGGAAGGGCAGTGGTGGACTTCGGGGGCTCCGCGCTTCCACTGCAGGGGGCACGGCTTCTATCCCTGGTCAGGAAAATTCCACATTCTGTGGAATAAAATAAATAAAAATAAAATAAATAAAATAAAATAAAAAAATAAAATAAAGAAGGGCAGTGGCAGGAGGACAGAGAGGAAGCAGGAGAGCTAAAGGCCATGTCTTCAGTGCAGCCAATGGGGCCTGTGGTCAGTGGAAAGAAAGGTGGGTCTGGAAGGGACAAAAGGCTGGGCCCTACGTAGCCAAAGCACAACTTCTCAAGACCCTAGTCTCCCGCTCAGGGTCCCAGGCTTCACTCATGGCAGGGCAGACGTTTGATGGCCAAGGCACTGGGTAGGCCACAGGCTGCTAACAATCACAGTAGCCACTGAAATTCTGACTGTGTAATAAACCAGGGCGTCTATTTCCCCAGCAAAGTGCAGCAAAGACGGTTGGTTGAGACACACATAAAACCCTGTTTCCTACCTAGAGGTTTTCAGTTCAGGGTAAACATTTTTAAAGATTAAGCCTTCTAGTTTCTAGACCTTGTCTGACTAATTAACATCTCCTGGTAAAAAGGTAAGTTCCATCCACTGCTAGCTATGGAGGTCGTGTATTATAATAGTTAATAACACAGAATTTGGGGTCAGGTGGTCCTGGGTTTGAGTACAGTCTGGTACTCACTACCTGTGTAATCTTGAGCACGTTATTAAATCTCTTTGTTTCCTCAACCATAAAATGGGGACAGTAGTAGTTCTTTTGTGAGGGTTGTCGTCCTAATGATATAAGATAAAGCATTTTAAGTGCTCAGAGCAAGTGCTCAAGCAGGGTCAGCTATTGTTAATTTTAATATCCCTACGGAATTATTTTGTAGCTTGGTGTATTAAAAAAAAAGATCACTTTCCTAAGCATAAAACATCTGTGTTCAACATTTTTAAAGCCTCTTATTTGAATATTGTGTTTTAACCAAATTTTAAGGACTCATGGATGAATGGTGGAACAGGAGAACATTGGATACCTATCTGTGTGCAGATGTTATAAGTGTGCAATAAGAGCTTTTGTTCTACTTTCCAAAAATTTTGTGATCAAAAGTGATTTTGCTATTGATTTGCTGGATGACTTCAAGGAAGTCCATTTAACCTTTTCAGCTTTGTTTGTTCCACTGCAGGATAAGTGGGCATGGTTTCTAAAGGCTTTATCAACTCTAAAATAAATACACAAATTCATTTTACACTCTAATTACATATTACTTGCATGGCTATAACAGTAAGTCAAACCCCAACTATTTCTAAAGAAACTCTAGAATTCTTCATGATTACTAAGGACCAGTGTCAAGAATCTGATTACCATCCAATATGTGATGTGTGCCCTTATTTATCGAATGGTTTGACAGTGTACAGCTGACTTGGAACATCTGGAAGAATGGTCATAGCTGAGAAACAGAAAACTGGAACTGGAGGTTCCAGCAAGTCCCCTTGCACTTGCTGTTCCTTGGGGGAAAGGTTTTTTTTTTTTTTTTTTTAACTTTCTCGTCTGTTCATTTGTATTGTCAAAGTTTCTCTCTGAGAGTGGCTTTTGGTGATAAGTTAATCAGTTCGGCAAAGTACTGGGAGTAGGTTAGTAAAAATCATCTTTATGAACAAACTTTTCAGGTCTAGCTCCAGCTCACCCCCGAGCCCTTTCCCCACCACTTTGTTTTGGCACATTCTAATACAACCAGACTGATCTTGGCTATTTCCTTAGACCCTGTGTGTTTACCACTCAATGTTTTACTAATGCTGCTCTCCACCTGGAAACACTTCTCTCCTTTTCTTTGAATTCTTCCTCCACTCTGACTGTCAACATTTATATGTCCAAATTCTCCCCATCCTTTGAAGCTTAGGGCGAAGTTCACCTCTCCCACAGAGTGTGGGTAATCTTTCTCCCTGGGTGCAGTGAATATCTCCCTCAGCTGAGCTCCCAGAACACTTCTGGTACGTGTCTCTCAGGTGATCCTCGGCAGGCAGAATAGTCTAGCGGTTAGGCACGCGGGATCTGCAGTCACACCAGTTGAGTTCAAATTCCTATTGGCCCCTTAGCTGTGAACCTGGGCAAGCTATAAACCTCTCCTTGCTTCAGTTTTCTCATCTGTAAAATGGAGCTGATAGTAGTACCTACCTCATAAGGTTTTTGTTAGGTTTCAATGAGCCTGTAGATGTAACGCATTTAGAATAGCGCCTTGCCTTATTGAGAGTTTAATAGATGCTAGCTATCATTACTTCTCTGCTCCTACCTTATTTTACAAATGAAATATTCCTGTCTCATGCTTCCGCCTAGACTCTACACTCGTTGAGAACACGCCGATTTGTGCCTGTTCATTTTTTTGGTAGCTCATTTTCGTGCCTAGAACGTAGCACACAGAAGTAGTTATCTGACAGGTTTTAGAAAACTTAGGCCAAGTCCTTCCTCCCTTTGTATCCCTGATATTTACAAGATGACTTTAACCATGAAATAAGAAACTCCATGAATTTAAAAAGTTTACTGTAATTAAATGTCAAATTGGACATTAAACTAAACAGTCTATAGTCAGTTGCATAGTAGTACATGTGGCAAGGACAGGACTTTTTTTTTTAATAGATCTTTATTGGAGTATAATTGCTTCAAATAGCATTTTAGTTTCTGTTACACAACAAAGTGAATCAGCCATATGTGTACATATATCCCCACATCCCCTCCCTCTTAAGCCTCCCTCCCATCCTCCCTATCCCACCCGTCTAGGTCATCGCAAAGCACCGAGCCTATCTCCCTGTGCTATGCTTTTTAACGAACATTACATGTGGTGTACAGCTATTTGACCCAGGGTTCCCGACACCTGGTCCTGGCCCCATTCCGCTACTCCCAGTACCAGATTCTATTACCTTTGCTTCCCATGGCTGTGGGACAAAGCGTAGTCATAGTCAAGATTTCAGGTCAAAGTCAGATCTATTTCTGAGATACTTTCCACAGATATTTCTCACATCTTCGCAGAGACACTTCTTGGTCTGTGTTTATGGATTTGTGCCAACCAGCAGTTTACCCAATGCTGTGATTCATTTCTTTGTTTTCTATACACTGTTTGACTTTTCTCATGTTTGGATTTAGCTGAGGACTCTCACATAGGCTTTCCATGGCTAGTCAGTCCAACTTTTTAATATTTTTGGACCTTAATACAAAAAAAAAAAATTCAGACCCAAGGCCAGGATTTTTCTAATAATAAACCAGGGACTACTCATTTTCTTTTCAGGGAGCATTAACTTCAAGTTAGTTCTCTTCTGTGAAACTTCACAGCATTAATGCTAAAACATAATTCAGGTCAAGTATAATATCAGCTCCTGGGGTGTCATTAATAGTTCCTAGTTCATGAATAGGAGCTCTACAAAGTAGCACAGGCCCGCAGAAATGGGCCTGGAGAAAGTAGGCCAAGCAGGGCTCAAGGAAATTAAGGTATAAGATGCTGTCTTTTCCCTGCTCTCAGGAGCAGCATTTCTTTTCTCACAACTAACCATAGACACAGGCAAAGTAGGCACTGGCCTGTAGCACAGAGGGGTGCTGGAGGTCTCAAAAGGCGGTCCTCCAACCCAACTCTAATGCTTGGTATCCCTACCTCCAGAGTGGCATTCCATTGGCAGAAGTTTGCTCTAGAGACTTCTGTCCATCCCTTCACTAATTCATTCATTCATCAAATGTTAGTTAGTGCTGCTATGTGCAGGAACTGGCGAGAGAAAAATGAACAGGATGCAAAGCTTTTAGACTAGTGGGACGACCAAAATAGGGAGATGGTTAAAACTCTGTGTGTTTGACACGTGTCATGAGAGAAATTTACCTGTGGGGCTGCCAGAGAGGTAGGAGGTGACCCCAGAAAATGGAATGTCACAGAAAACCACGGGTGGAAGAATGATGAAGTCATGCACCTTAGGACAAGTTGGGGGAGGGAAGAAAATGTTAAGCACAGATACCTCTGTCAACATGAATGCTTTAAGCTGGCTAGTAGTTACCAACAAAGAGGAGTGAACAGTAGACTTCTAGTTTCCCAATGTAAAGCCATCTTAAAGCTGGGCAGCGGCTTCCCTGGTGGCACAGTGGTTGAGAGTCCACCTGCTGATGCAGGGGACGCGGGTTCGTGCCCCGGTCCGGGAGGATCCCACATGCCGCGGAGCGGCTGGGCCCGTGAGCCATGGCCACTGAGCCTGCGCGTCCGGAGCCTGTGCTCCGCAACAAGAGAGGCCGTGACAGTGAGAGGCCCGTGCACCCCCACTCGCCTCAACTAGAGAAAGCCCTCACACAGAAACAAAGACCCAACACGGCCAAAAATAAATAAATTAATTAATTAAATAAAAAAAAAGAAAAGCTGGGCAGAACCTTAACCTTGGCTCACAGGTTAAGACTTGATAGGGAAGTGAGTGAAAACAGAGACTGGGAACCTGCGCTACTGACCAGGAGGGGCTGAAGTGAGCTCTTGGTGTTGGAGGAACAACTTAGGGCACTGAGGCCAGAGGTTGAGGTCCCCTGAGACATGTGCTGAAAGAGGAGGTCAGAAACGGCCAAGCAGGCTTGGCCTATTTGGTAATTTGGGTGAAAGTAGGCACTGGCTTAGTTTTGTACAGTGAAGTGACAGGGGGAAGTGATAAGTTCAATCAGAATTAATGTGGTTTATGTAGTTAAAACAGGCAAAGCATGTGTTTGGCTTCAGGACTGGGAAGACCATTGAATTCTCGAATTCTAATCACTGCACCATAACCCCAAACAGCATGTGTTCTTCTGTCTACTTAGAGCACATCTGTGGCCTCTTCTTTGCCCTTCAAGGCTTGTCATCAGTGTCCCTTCCTTCCCTGGTAGCTCAGACGGTTGAGTGTGCCTGTTTCAACTTCCAGAGCAATTAACACATCCCTCCCATTGGATTAGTGCTCATCACACTGGATTGTCCCTGTCTGGTCTCCCCGCTATGCTAGGCTGTGAGCTCTCTGAAGGCAGAGATTGCCTTCCATCTCCATAGCCCCAGGAAGTAGCCAGATTAGAACATAGTAGCTGCCAATACATATCTGTGGATGGTGGATGGTTCTGTGGTTCCCTGGATGGATGGATGGAAAAAGTGGCTGAATGACTGGCCCAAATCATCAAGGATTTGTGTTCTTCTTGGGACTATAGACCTCAGGGTATGGATGCTCAGAAAAATGCTGAACATATTTTAATGCTGTGGCAAACCATATGTAAAAAACAGGTGCCTCAGTCCAATTCAAACCTAGTTGCAATTTTGTGTGCTTTATTTTCCTGTTCATATGAGCACTGTAATCTCAAGTCAAGGTCTGCTTATTAAGCAGGTTTCAAAGATGTGCAAGGAGGAGCAATCTCATCAAAAAAGCTTGAACCAGGAGCCTGGAGGTCCAGCCTCTCTTCCTGATTCCCCACCAACTTCCTGATTATGTAACCCAGATGGGCTTCTTATCTGCACGTGCTTCCAGTCTCTAGCCTCCAGTCTTTCCCCTTTGCTCTCCCTCCTACACCCAGTTATCTTTCCTGAAAACAAATGAATCATCTTGTAAAAACCCCTTGTTTCCTCCAAAGCAAAGTCTCAACTCTTTAGCAGGCGAGCAACTTTTCACAATATCTCTCAAGGTTGACGGTCTTTTCTCACGTCCTTATATCCAGTTATTCCATGGTTCCCATTGCTCTAAACAAGCTCTTTTGTGCCTCTGTGTTTTTTCCATACGTTGTCTCTGATATCAGCAATGACCCTCCACTCTCATTTCACCTGGTGAGTTCCTGTTTGTTCATCTTTTAAGACTCAACCAGTGGAGCCCAAGAGTTGCTTCCTTAGCAAGGCCTCTTCTAGCTCCAGATAACATAAACAGCTTCTCCCATAGCATTTTCACTTGTTTATCTCCGACCACTTATAATCCTGATAGAAATGATTTGCTTACTCATCCATCTCAGTTGCAAAACTGAGTTCCTCTAGGTCAGGGGCCATGATTCTTATATCTCTCCTTTAGCTGCTAGCACTTAGGAGGTTCTCTGATATATGCTGTCTGAAAAAAATCAAATGAGTTATATTGCATTTTACATGTACTGTCTCCCTAACTGTGGCTGTTATTTACCTCTCCTCCATCTCCCCAAGAAACCTAATAATTAAAGAATAGTCTACTGTAGGACTTCCCTGGTGGCGCAGTGGTTAAGAATCCACCTGCCAATGCAGGGGACATGGGTTCAGTCCCTGGTCCAGGAGGATCCCACATGCCGCCGAACAACTAAGCCCATGTGCCACAACTACTGAGCCCGTGTGCCACAACTACTGAAGCCGGCGCGCCTAGAGCCCATGCTCCGCAACAAGAGAAGCCACCGCAATGAGAAGCCCGCGCACCGCAACGAAGAGTAGCCCCTGCTCGCCACAACTAGAGAAAGCCTGTGCACAGCAACGAAGACCCAATGCAGCCAAAAATAAATAAATAAATAAATTTTTAAAAAAAGTTTTAAATTAAAAAAAAACAATAGTCTGCTGTGCATTGATCAGGCAGTAGGCACTGTGCGTTACCTTTTACACAGGATAACTTCATTTAATCCTTATCTCCACCCTGCAAAGGAGGCATTACTATTACTTTACACATAAAGAAATTGAGGCCCCAAAAGGTGAGGTATCTTTCCCAAGTCACGGTTAATAGGTGGTAGAGCTAGGATTGAAACTGAAGGCTCTCAGATTTCAAAGCCCACGGCCTTTCCACAACATCACCTGTTTCCTCAAAGACCTGTACCCGGTAAGTTGTCACTTGGTTATTTAATTGCTCTGAACTGCTTTGAATAGAACTGCAAGAGTCAGGCTCACTCCAACTTGCATCTGGAGCCTGGCTACCGCCACAGCTCATCCATGAAACCCTAGACGGTCACATCTAAATGCCGGCTCATGTGGAGACAAAGCCCAGATTCTCTCCCCGCAGGAAGCTGTGTCTGCTAGCTCATGGAACCAGCCCTCCCTGTCCTGGGATCAGATGGAGCCCTGAGCACAGAGGCCCTCTCACACACAGTCCATGGGTTTGTCCCTGATGTCCAGCCCAGAAACTGTCTGCTCCCTGGCTCCCTGGAGAATGGAAGTTATTGGCTTCTGCAATGTTTTTCTGGTCACTAAGCCCTCAATGTGAAAGGTCTCTTGGATGGAAGCAAACAGGCCAAGTTTACCCAACCCAGCAAGGCGTCAGCCCCCTGAGCCACATTCCATTAGGGGCCCACAGAACAGCTGCGGCTTCTTCTCCTCAGCACGATACCTGCCCTCAAAGATGGAGGGCTTCCAGCCCCACTGCGCAGCTGACATGAACCAGAAATCCACTGCAGAGCTCCCTCCAGGCTGGAGACTGTGCAGAATCCTCAGAAGTTTCCCCTGCTCCCTCCACTTTCCACTACCCCTGCTAAGCCTTCAGCTTAGGGGGCGAAGAGAGGCTCACAAGAGGATGTGTTCCCTAGTCTTTAAAATATCCCGAAGGGTATAGGAGACAGCCAGAGGGGAGAAGAGTATTTACATGCTTGTGAATACCTATTACATGCCAGCCATTTTGCATACATCATCTCATTTAATCATCACTGTAATTCTTTTCCCCATTTTAAAGATGTGCAAACTGAAACCCTCTCTAAGCACAGCAGCGTATTTCCTTTCCTTGGTAAAAGGGATATTGTGAGACCTTTGACCTTGGGCCTGAGAATCCATGATTGGAGCTCAGCATGGAGGTGAGGTGGGACACGGCCGCACAGGTAGGATCCTTGTGTTAGTCATGTCTGCACGTTGTCTGAGACTCTGTGATATCTTGCCCCGGGTGTCCCTGGCTGGAATCAGGAATTCTATCTGGACTGAGAAGAGGAAGCAATTTGAGTTTTACAGAAAGAAACTTGAACTAGGAGTTTGAATATATTTTCTTGAGTCTCAGCTTTTATTACTTGACATATGTGAGCTCTTGCCTTGGTTTTCTCATCTGTAAAGTGCGAATGAAAAGAACAGATTTCCTATCTTAGGATTTTTGTGAAGACTAAATGAAATATTGAATGTGGGGTATGGGGAAGGCCCACAGAGAGCTGGCCTACACATAAGTGAGCCATGTTCTTTTCCGCTGTCCCTTCTATGAAGCTCCATCCATGACCGAACAACACTCCAACTCTAGATTAATTTTTCTCCTACCCCACCCACCCCTCAAGCTAAATGAAGAGCAGTTTGGTGTAGAGGAGGAAACATAGACAAAGAATTGGACTTGGGTTTGAGTCCTGATTTTATTAATTACTGGCTGTGAGATAATCAAGCAAATCACCAAGCTGCGATTTCCTTACCTGTTGAATGGGGATGATATTAGTACTTACCTTCTAGAGTTGTCATGAAGACTCTATGAGGTTGTTAGAGATCTCAGTAATTAAAGTGGGAAAAAGAAGCTTAGGTTATTGTCCTTATCAAAACTATTTTCTTGGGGCCACAGTATTATGATGGTTTTCATGCTCTTGTACATTGGATGTCTTAAGCTGAGTGAAGATTAGGGGATCCTTTCTAATTACAGGAAGGTACTTCTTTCCTTCAACACTGTGATCTGACCTGTGACAAATCTGTACTACACACTGTGTAAATGGCTAACAAGTCAACTGCAAACCAACGGAATATACAAATCTTAGTGCTGGTGTTGAAATCTCTTCAGAATAGTCATCATGATCTCAAAATGTGTTTCAAAATTTGCAAGCACCAAGTGTCAATCAAAACTGAAGATGAAACACTAAGAAAAAAAAGGCTATGAATGCACCAATGCGTTGTCAATTATTTTTTTAAAAATTGAAGTACAGTTGATTTACAATATTGTGTGAGTTTCAGGTATATAGGGAAGCGATTCAGTTATATATTTTTTTCTCAGATTATTTTCCGTTATAAGTTATTACAAGATATTAATACTTTGTCAATTCTAACGTGCCATACAAATGCAAGCTATTCATCCAACAAAGTTTTTTGACCATCTGCTATGGGCCAGGCGTGCGCCAGGTGGTGAGGGTACAAAGATAATAAGACATCATCTCCATTAAGCTCACGGTCTGAGTAAGAGACAGATATGTAAACAGGTAGTTACAACACAGTGTGGTAAGTGCCATGACAGGGGAGGAACAGAATGCCTGAAGCACCGGAGGGGGCGGCGCACTGTATTAGTTATCTATTGCTACAAAGCGCGTCACCCTAAAACTTAGTAGCTTAAAGCAAACATTTATTATCTCATCTATATACTGAGAGTCAGGAATCTGGGAACGGCTAAGCTGGCTGGTCTGGCTCAAGGTCTTTCTTGAGGTCAAGCTGTTGGCCAGGGCTGTTGTCTCTGAAAACTCATTTGGGGCTGGAGAACCCACTTGTAAGCTCACTCATTTGGCTGTTGGCAGGAAGTTTCCATTCCCTGCCCTGTGGGCCTCTCCATGGATCTGCTCAAGACATGACTTTCCCCCAAAGCAAGTCATACAAGAGAGAGAGCCTGTGTGAGAGAGAGCACACAATATTATAACCTAACTTGGAGGTGCCACGCTATCACTTCCGCCATTTTCTGTTGGTCACAAAGACTAACCATGGCACAGTGCAGGAGGGGAATACACAAGGGTGGGATGTGCACAGGTGGAGATTGTTGGGAGCCATCTGGGATGCTTGATACCACAGGCACTCAGCATACTGGAAGAGAGGAGGAACCGAGAAAATTTTCCGAAGCTTAAGCTCAGGTGCATTTCTACTGCTTCTTGTAGTTTCTGCTGGATGCTGGACTATTAAGAGAGAACTTTCTTTTCTATTCAGGTAATTCTGCTAATAAATGGAAATGACATTGTAGAAAATATAAAGCAAGCTTAGAGCTATCAAGAAGTGGTAATGACATTGCTATTGGGGGCATCTTTCAGCTTGGTCTCCAGGGCTGCTGCACCCTGATGTCAGGCCCCACAGGCCCTGGTATGGCCTTTCAAGGCCACAGCCTACCCAGAACTGACCACCAGTAACTACTGCCTGCCATGCACTATTAACAGTGCACTTCACATTGTGCTTCAAGCATGTGTTCACGTGTCTGACATCCCTCTAGAGTGCCCTGAGGAGGCAGGGAAAATGTCTGCCTGGTACGTGGCTGTGTTCAACATCTAGCATGGTGCCTGGCACTACGCTTAACTGTTTGACAAAAGATTTCATGGAAACTGAATGAATACACTGTAAATGTCATATGGTCCATGCAGGTAAGTAATAATCACAACATTTAAGGAGCTATGCTAGATGTTTCCTGAGTGTCTGGCCCTATGCTACATGCTTTACATATATTATTTCATTTAATACTCATAACAACCCTATGGTAGGTATTACTATTCCCACCTAACAGATGAGGAAACTAAGGTCACACAATTAGGAAACGGCAGAGCCTGAATGTGACTCCAAGTCTGTTGGACTCCAAAGCCTGTGCAAATATTCATATCACATCTTGTGGCAGATCTTCTCAAACAAAAGAACAAAAATAAAAACTGCAGTTCTGAAGGACTTTGGGTGATTAGCAAGCCAGATAAAAGAAAATTAGACAGACTAAAGGAATAATTGATCAATATCTAAAACCAGGTTATCGCCTTCACACAACACACACACCCACACACACACCCACACACACACACACCACACCCCTTATTTTTCCAGGAAAGCCCAGCTTATGTCCCACCTCTTTGAGGAAGTCTTCTTAACTCACAGTGATACTTACCTCCCTTAAACTCCTGGGACATTTGTGATAGTGCCTTCAGCTGATACTTGCCATATGTAGTCTTGATTTGCAGTTTATCCATGTTATAACTCAGGTCCATGGCTTCCTTCTCTATCCAGCGAGGGAGCTGGACTTCTTCTCAAACGTCCTATCTGGCTTGCACATTGTTGGAGGAACTTCCTGACTCCCCAAGGGCGCAGTCGCCTCCTTGCAGGGAGGGCTAGGTGGTAGCCTGTGGTAGGCCCTCACTGATAGCAGAGCTTTTACCTGACTGTGCTGAAAGAACCTGCTTTCTACCATTTCCTGACTACCCTTAAGCTCCTAGGGACCTCTTACATCTAGCACAGGGCCTGGAGCACGGTAGGCTCTCTATAAATATTTCCTGGGTATATACATGAATGAGTGAATAAATGAAGTGGTGGTGATGATCATAACCTTAATGAAAACCTCACATCACTGGCATTACTGAATGGACATTACTTGTTTTGTGCTTTGACCTTCCCCAAGCGGCATCTCCTTCAGGCCTTTCTCCTCGTCTCAAGGCTTTTTGCCTGGAGAACCAGGATGGAACATTTGGAATTAGAGTGGACAGAGCTATAGTCACGTAGGCAAACTTTGACTCAGCTTGTTTTAGACTGCCTGCCAACTCATCACCCTTCTCTTTGGACTTATTACCCCATCCCTTATTGCAAGATACTTTCATAACATGAGGCAATGCCCCTGTCTACAGCTTTGTTTGCACTGGTTACATATGTGATTGGCTTCCTCTCGGATGCCATCACCCATCTGCGGCAGATGTGGAGGGGTTATTACTTCATCTTGGCAGTAGCTTTTCCCCTGGATCCCACGGTCAAATGGGAGCTCCCTAGGAATCCTCCTATAGCAGCTGTCCCCACACAAGGACACAGGATAAGAGGAGCCCTCCTAGTCATCTCCATGGATGCCTCTGACAGGACCTTTCCTTGTTTAACCTTTTCTCTATTGTCTGCCTTACTATTGGAAGGAATCTAGTGCAGCGTTAAAGAGCGTGGGTTTCGCAGTTACAGCTGGATTTTTATCCTGGTTCTGCTTCTCATCAGCTATGCGTCTTGGGCAAGTTACTTAAATTTCTTGAACCCTAACTTTCTCATATGTAAACTAGGAGTAATAGTATCTACTTCATAGGGTTGCTGTGAGGATGGAGTTAATGCTGCAAAGTGTTTAGAACAGAACCTGCAGTAAGATGCCCTGTCTCTATGGTAACTATCATAATTAGCGATTAGTTGCTGTGTCCACTGCTCTTCACTGAGGCTGGAGTGGGTAGTGAGAGGCTGTAGGTGAGTTTGCATCATGACCATCCACATTTTGATGGAAGGAGAAGGAAATTCAGATTTATTGAATGCTGGCCCGAGAGCTTTACTTACCTGTATTTATTTCATGTTTAGAAGGACCCCCAACGGACAGGTGAATCTCAGGAGGTTAAAGAACTTTCTTGATGTCGCACAGCCTGGATGGGGAGCAGGTCTTCCTGACACATGTTCTTACCCTGTTCCCTAGCAGAATCTTCTAGGGCCCACTGGAACATTTCCATTTTCTCCTTCTCAGTGATGAATCCGTGCATTTACCTTGACATCCTTTTTCACACTTAAAACTAAAACTGCAGTGTGTGTGCAGTTCTTACCTCTCTCCCACTTCCTTTACTGGCCCCAAGATGTTCTGTGAGTCCTGTTCCAACTTCTCTTTTCCACTCAGCCCACGTCAGTCTGGTTTCCTGGCAAACTCTTTCCTGTTTCTCTGGGGCTATCACCCTCCTCCTTTCTGTACCCAGAAATTTCATTTCCACGGCCTCAGCTTACCCTGTGCCTGGGACCGTTTGAGCTAGCCTCAGCAGGATTGGTCTCAGTAGCTCAGGCCAAGCTGGCTCCGCTGCATGCAGAGGGAGGCAGGGGGCTGGGGGGGATAGCTGGGAGGGTGGGGATGCAGAAGGCCAGTGGGGAACGAGGGGGGCTGATAGAGAGTCAGGAAAACAGTTATCCTGTTAGGTGAGGGCAGACAGTATGCCTGCGGATGCTGTTGAGGCAATCGAGAAATTAGGAGTGCTCTGTCAGGGCCCTTGGTAGTTCTCAGGGGGAGCAAAGTCTGTGAGGCCCGGGACTTGTGGGGAGTTCGGGTAAGGCAAGCTGAATGCTAGGTTTTAAGTGGGTATCGTAACAGGAGCTCAGTTCCAACAGGATCCAAAAATGAAGTGGGATTGGGGATTTATGGACGGGCCCAGTTCAAACAGTTTATTTGAGATAATAAACCATCAGACTGTCCTGAAAATTCTATTATTTTGGCATCCAGATTGGATGTCCCAGGCTGCCTCTCCTACTCAGAAGTTGCACCAAAAATTCTTTGGCAGGTACTGGGTTCCGATTTTTAGTTCTGAAAATGCAATCTTTATACCTAATCCGTATTCCATGAACTAAAACATTTGGAAGAATGGTTATATGCTACCATTGCACTCCATTTTTCTGACTTCCTAGAATAAATCCTTTTGCCTACCATGTTATTTCCTTTTTTCAAATTAAAAATGTTTTAACTATACAAGCAAGTAATCATAAATGAAGGAATATATTTTTTGCAAAAAAATTAGAGAAATAAACAAGCTAACAAGTAAAAGGTAAAAAAAACCTTACACGCCCTCACTCAACCCCACTTCCTTCTGTAAATTATCCTCCTACTTAGTGAGTACTGTAAATAAGCTCCTGTTCTAAGTTTTTCCAGGCACTTAGGAAGATGCAGGAGCATACAGGGTTACAGGTTGGGGGAAAAGGAAACTCCCCGACAGAGAGTATTTTATCACTCACATTGTTTATTTTCACTGTTCATGGTGATAATAAAATGCAGATTTTACTATTATTTATCATTGTTTTCAAGTTATTGTTTAAAATTATTGTTTCATGTTATCCTCGGTGGACGCGTCCACTTACTGCCTACACCCAGGGCAGACATCTCTTCCTGCTTTGCCCCCCGGCGGTATGCCGCTGAACACACAACCAGTATAACATGCTTGTATTTTTTAATGGGATAGTCTGTACATATTGCATATTGTAATCTGCTTTCTCTCCCTCACCTCCATTTAACAATGTCTTTGAGATCTTTCTGTGCTAGCACATACAATCAGTATAATTCTATAACCTTTTTATTCATAGCTACATAGTATTCCACACTACGGCTGTACCATTGTCCTATTAATAGATATTAGGTCATCCAATTTTGTGTCACTGTAAATGCCCCGATAGCTCAAAATTAGAAGCAGTTTAATATCTAGTGTGCTTTCATGACATCTAATATCCACTTTATGGTAATAATATTCATTTATTTAGTGCTTGGTCTGTACCGTCGTCCCCCCTTATCTGCAGTTTCAGTTATCCATGGTCAACCATGGTTTGTAATATTAAATGGAAAATTCTAGAAATAAGCAATTCATTTGTTGTAAATTGTGCGCTGTTCTGAGTAGCGTGATGAAATCTCGAACCGTCCCAGCGGGATGTGAATCATCATTTTGTCTGATGTATGCTGCCCCTTAGTCACTTAGTAGCTGTCTAGGTTACCAGATTGCTGCAGTATCACAGTGCTTGTGTTCAAGTCACCCTCATTTTGCTTAACAATGGCTTCAAAGCTCAAGGACGGTGATGCTGGCAATCCGGATATGCCAAAGAGAAGCCATAAAATGCTTCCTTAATGTGGAAAGGTAAAAGTTCTTGACTTATTAAGGAAAGGAAACAATTGCACGCTGAGGTTGCTAAGATATACAGTAAGAATGAATCTACTAGCCGTGAAATTGTGAAGAAGGGAAAAGAAATGCGTGGTAGTTTTGCTATTGAACCTCAAAGTGCAAAAGTTATGGCCACAGTGCGAGAAAGTGCTTAGTTAAGATGAAAAGGGCATTACATTTGTACAAAAAAGTATCTTGAAAGAGAGAGAGACCACATTCACATAACTTTTATCTTAGAACAGCGGACCCTTGAATGACATCGGTTTGAACTGTGCAGATCCACTTATATGTGGATTTTTTTCCCCAATAAATACACACTACGGTATTCCGCGATCTGTGGATGGTTGAATCTGGGATGCAGAACCATAGATTCGGAGGGCCGACTGTAAAGTTATATGCGGATTTTCAACTACAGTGGAGATCAGCATCTCTAATCCCCACGTTTTTCAAGAGTCAACTCTCTGTTGTAACAATTGCTCTATTTTATTATTACTTGTTGTTAAACTCTTACTGTGCCTAATTTATAAATTAAACTTTATCACAGGTATGAATGTATAGGAAAAAGAGTAGTATATATAGGGTTCAGTACTATCAAAGTTTTCAGGTAGCCATTGGGTGTTTTGGAACGTATCCCTCAGCAATAAAGGGTGACTACTGTACCAGGGTCTGTTTTAAGCACTTTGTACATTGTAATTTGTTCAATTCTTAGAAAACAAAATGAATCAAAACAACAACAAAACTCTGTGAAATAGATACTATGTATTTTCACCCCTATTTCACTGCTGAGGCAACTAATCTCACCGACTAAGAGTGGCTGAGCTGAGCTGGGATTCGAACCCCAGGACTCTGACTCCAGGATCTGCGCTCTTGATCTCATTGTCTGTGTGAGCCTTCTCATGCATTTGTTTTTCTCCAGATTAGATAGCTGGAAATGGAAATTTTTGATACACACTTCCAAGTGGCCCTCTAAAAAATGGCTGTGCTAGTTGACATTCCCACACAGTCTGAGAGTACCATTTCCCCTGAAACCTTGCTATTGTTGGATTTAATCAGGTTAAAAAAAAATCCTCATTTTTGACAATCTGAAGGGGAAATAGAAAATGTCTTTATTTGGCTCTCTCCCTTGAATGCTAGTTTGGCTAGCATGGTACATAATTCTAGGCTCAAAAGTATTTAATTCCAAATTTTGAAGTTATTGCTTCATTGTTGCCCAGCATTCAGTTACCTTTTGGAAGTCTGGAAGCCAATCTCATTTTTGTTCCTTTTAGGAAACCTGTTTTTCTTCTCTGAATTCTTTTTCTCTTTGTTTTCTTCTTTGTTCTCTTGGCTCTGAAAATTTACCTTGCCTGACACTTGGCAGGCCTTAAGAAGTCTTGAGACTTTCTTTGAGTTGGGGAAACTTTCTTTTCTTATTTTTTTGTAGATCTCTTCCCCACCAGATCTCAGTTCTCTCTTGATACTTCTTTTGAATAAATGGAGTCATTTGTGAATCTATCCTTTGTGTCTCTATATTACTCAACTTGGGCTGCCATAACAAAATACCATAGACTGGGTGGCTTAAACAACAGAAATTTATTTTCTTACAGTTTTGAAGGCTAAGATGAAGGTGCTGACCAATTCAGTTTCTGGTGAGGGCTCTCTTCCTGGCTTGCAGACAGCTGCCTTCTCACTGTGTCCTCACATGACGGAGAGATAGCTCTAGTGTCTCTTCCTCTTCTTGTAAGGGCACCAGCTCAATCAAATTAGGGTTCTACCCTTCTGCCCTCATTTAACTTTTATTATCTCTTCACAGGCCCTATCCCCATATACCTTGAGGTTAGGGGTTCAACATGTGAATTTGGGAGGAAGGGGACACAATTCAGTCCATGGCAGTCTCTTGATTTTTCTCTCAAAATTCCCATTCTTGACCTTTTTTGCATATTCAGGGAAATATATCCCCACTTAGCTTCTGGAAAATATCCCCAGTTTTTGCCATATACATCATATTATTTATTCTATCCATTGTTTTACTTAGTTTTACTATCATCTTTTAAAATTTCCATTTTGTTTGCTTGCTGTTTTTCCTTTATCCTAGCAGTTGTTTGTTTCCTTTTCATAGCAGCCTCCTGCAATATCCCCATGCATCTTTCTAAGGAGGATATTATTTAGAATTTTTACAATTTTTTTTTTCTGTTCTTTTATCTGTCTTTTCTCTGGGGTCAGTTTTCAGTTTGTTCATCTTTTTGTTGTTATTGTTAGTCCTTTTCTTTAGAGCTGTTGAATTTCCTCAAGAACTGGTGATATGTGGCTTTCCATTCATATCTATGTTTAAAGGAGAGGCTAATTAGTAGTTATCTTGTTTAAGTTTCTCCTTTGGTTCTTTTTTTTTAAATAAATAAATTTATTTATTTATTTATTTATGGCTGTGTTGGGTCTTTGTTGCTGCATGTGGGCTTTCCCTAGTTGCGGTGAGCAGGGGCTACTCTTCATGTGGTGCATGGGCTTCTCATTGTGGTGGCTTCTCTTGTTGCAGAGCACAGGCTCTAGGCACGTGGGTTTCAGTAGTTGTGGCACACAGGCTCAGTAGTTGTGGCTTGCGGGCTCTAGAGCACAGGCTCAGTAGTTGTGGTGCACGGGCTTAGTTGCTCTGCGGCATGTGGGATCTTCCCAGACCAGGGCTCGAACCTGTGTCCCCTGAATTGGCAGGTGGATTCTTAACCCCTGAACCATCAGGGAAGTCCCTCTCCTTCGGTTTTGAGCTCTTTCCTCTACAGGCTCCTCTGATCACTAGACGGTTAGTTAGGACTCTGTAAGTAGGACATTTTGACTACAGTCTTCCATGTAAGGTGCTTGGAGCAGGCAGGCAGGCAGGCCTGGGGATCATCCCCCTCCCACTTCATTCATCCCCAAATGACAAAATAAGGAGGCGTTTACTTCAATGAAACCACAGTTGACAAACTAGACAGGAACGATTTTTCTTTTTCTTCTTTCTGTGTCTGTGAAAGGTGGTTGAGGTTACTTGCAGCCGTGCTTTTCTCACAGGCCTTTACACCCCAGCAGGTGCCCTCCTGGGACAGGTGATTTCCTTGCTTAGAGTGAAGCTCTGTGTTTTATCTGGGGTTAACCAACCCCACCCCACCCCCACCTGCAGCTGCCTGAAGTGGAGAAAGGAGGAGAGAGGTCTGTTGCTCAGAGAGCCGTTTAAAGATTAATAACCCTGATGATTGCTTCACAATCCCCTCTCATTCTTTCTATCTGCTTCCTTGGAGCTTGGAGATCCTCTGCTTCAAATTGTCTCTCGAGAGTGTTTTGGAGTGTGTTAATACTCTGCTCTGGGACTTCCCCTGGTGGCGCAGTGGTTAAGAATCCCCCTGCCAATGCAGGGAACACGGGTTCAAGCCCTTGTCTGGGAAGATCCCACATGCCACAGAGCAACTAAGCCCGTGCGCCACAACTACTGAGTCCACATGCTGCAACCTCTGAAGCCTGTGCATCTAGAGCCCATGCTCTGCAACAACAGAAGCCACCGCAATGAGAAGCCCATGCACCGCAATGAAGAGTAGCCCCTGCTCACCACAACTAGAGAAAGCCCGTGCGCAACAATGAAGACACAACACAGCCAAAAATAATTGATAATTAATTAATTAATTAAAAAATACTCTGCTCTGGGTTCTCTATCATCTGACCCCCCCATGCTGTCTATCCAGATTTTTGGCATTTTTTGCCTCCTCTCTTGTTTGCTACTACTGGTTGGGACTTCCTCATTATTCTGTCTTTTAAGGGATTTGGGGTGAGAGAGCTGGTGTATGTTTATGCTTAGTTCTCCATCTTGTTTGCTTCCCCCGTTACATATTATCTCTCCTCTTGATAATGAAATTTCTGACAATAAAGCATGCTGTTGGAACACAGCTTCTTTGTTAATTGAAATAATTTCCTTTAATGAAAAGCACTAGAAAAGCACTAGACACTTGCATATATTGTCGCTTTGAAGCCTCACAACAATCCTGTGATGTAGGCATCAAAATTCACATTTGGGGGAATTCCCTGGCGGTGCAGTGGTTAGGACTCTGCACTTGCATTGCCGAGCGCCCAGGTTCAATCCCTGGTCGGGGAACTAAAATCTCACAAGTCGTGTGATGCGGCAAAAAAAAAAAAAAAGAATCCACATTTGGTCAATGAGCAAGCTGAAACTCTGGAAGGTTAGGTGAATTATTGAGGTCACACAATTAATAAGAAATAGGCCTAAAATCTAACTCCAAAGCCTTCTTTATGCTGCTATACACTGTTTAAATGTTACATTTGTTTCTGTTGTATTTATTTTTCTCTAGCTTTCAGAATGTTTATCTTTTTTTTTTGCGGTACGCAGGCCTCTCACTGTTGTGGCCTCTCCCGTTGCGGAGCACAGGCTCCGGACGCACAGGCTCAGCAGCCATGGCTCATGGGCCTAGTCGCTCCGCAGCATGTGGGATCTTCCCGGACCGGGGCACAAACTCGTGTCCCCTGCATCAGCAGGTGGACTCTCAACCACTGCGCCACCAGGGAAGCCCTGGAATGTTTATCTTTACTTCTCCCACTAATATATAAGTTAGGCCCTGGCTATAGTTTCTTATTTCTATTGTGAGATATCTGACATAATGTTCTACAAGCAGCAGTCAGTTTAAACTTTGTAAGCCAACTAGGTAAAGCAGTTTATTACAATTGTGTTATTATCCTGCACATAATTACATATTAGAGTGGGGCAAATGCTTTATTTGAGGTCTTTAAATGTTTTATTATGTCCACTAAATTAACGATTGGATTGCAAATCAAAATTAAAGCTGGAGGAAAGGTCAAAGTTCAGCTTCTGGCTAGAGTTGTTACAGCATCTGTCTGAGCAATAACTCTGCCTCAACAGAAGGGAGAACAAGAGGAAATACCTATTGATCTCTAATATTAGCGCCAATCATTTTCTCCCTATTTCTTCAATATTGCAATATGTTGAGATGAATAGAATTGTGATTCTTTCATATATTCCACTATATTCACTGTCATGTTGTTTGCTTGAAGCCTGTCTCAGGAAGAGACAACTTTCTGAAGGAGACAGAATCATGTCTTGATGCTCCTAAGGAAGCGGTAACCTGAGCTTATTTGTTCTAATCCCATTTGGCTCATTCATATATTCATTCAACAAATATTCATTAAGCAGCTATAACATTGGTTGCATAATAAAACCACCCAGGGAACTTTCCAAAATACCATGACCAGGTTTCACTGCTAGACCAATGGAGCCCAGGCCCATGTATTTTTAAAGCTCCTCAAGCAATTATGATGCATATGAGGGTTGAAAAACCTCTGACCTATGATATATTACAAACTTTGCTAGCCACTGTGCTTACAGATAAAAAATAATAATTGCTAATATTTACTGAGTATGTGCTATACATCAGGCACTATTCTATGTGTCTTATATGTATTAACACATTTAATGATCTCAACAACACTAGAAGGTAAATATTACTCCCATTTATAGATGAGGAAACTGAGGCACAGGGAAGATCAGTAACTTGCCCAAGGTTATACATTTAGGAAATGGTGGAGTCTGGTCCTGGAGTCCAGGCCCACTGTGCTGTGGCCTACCAATAGTATCAGAGTCTAGTAAATAATGAAAAGATAGGAGTTATGTATCAAGGAAGGCTTCCTGTAGGAGGTGGTAGCTCAATTAAATAGAAGAAACATGGGACCCAGCAAGGAAAAGTTGTGGGGGAGAGCTTCTAAGTTTCTTACCTCCCCACCTCCCAGGAGTTCCTTCCTCCCTCTTCCCCACACTGAAAACAATGGAATGTCCACAGTCATCCTTAACACGCCTAACATTTCAACTGGGAAGACTGAAGTCATGCACAATTACTCATGCAATTTTTCCTCCTGACAATAGGTCCTTCTGTGGGCTTCTCATTCAAATATATAAAGCTCCACTCTGTTGTTTTTAAAAAGCCTTTGTTGTAGGAACAATTCACAAACGTGTCCAACACCCATTGGTTCCCTACCCCCTTCTCCTGTCCCCTCACCTGACTGAGTTGCTAGAAAACAATTCCCTAGCTTGTCAGGGACCTGTGCCCCATTGCCCACTCTGCCCCAAATGGAAGCTAACCCTGCCTCTCACACTGCTTCTAACCACGTCTAAGTTTAAGTTTGAGGTTAACCTCAGGGAGTATTTGGCCACACCTGCCGCCCCCTCTGCTTGGCCTCGGGGCCAGGAACAGACTTTCTGCTGAGGGAAGGGTAATGCTCTCATGCTGCTAATTAACCGTGGGAGGAGAGGAAGCCCTTTCCAGACGCCAAAAATACCAAGGAGGAACTTTATAAAAAGCACCCTTTGTACCGGCAGCCCCGTCATTCAGCCCAGCCTAGGCTGGGACTAGAGGGAAAAAATAAACCCTTCGGCAGCCCTCAGGGTCACTGCATCCCAAGTGGCCACCTCCGGAGGCCATGCCCTGAGTGTCTGCTGAGGACAGGGTCTCAGGAACATGGCGGGGAGTCAGGCTGCCTTCCCACTGCCAGCTTAGGCAAACCACAGGAAGCTGCCTGAAGCTTGTGTTTCAGGCGTGTTTACGGGTGACTTGTGACTCTTTGTTAGAATAGCCACAGGCCTGTTTGGTAATTTAAAAGGAAAGCAGGGCAGGTCTGTTGAGGCGTGAGGCAGAGCTGCAGGAGATTGCCTGAGTCTGGGTAATCTCACTACAGCAGGTCCCTTTCCTACCCTGTGCTTATCAGACTCCGGGCTGATCCTTACTTTGAGGATAGGCCTGCCTTTGAGGACATCACTGTAGGCCTGCCCAGTTGCCTTAGGCTTGGCTGCTCTAGGCATGAGTAGAGTCTGCGGTGTCTGGCAGACTTGGGATGCAGCGGGGTGCTATGGGGGGAAGGTTTGAGTTGCTAGGAAGATCGGATTTGGCTGCAGGCTGGGAATTGGAGGCTTTCTCAAGCAGGAAGGCTGCAGGGCCATTTGGCTGGGACCTTAAGCTCAAGAGGCTTCAGAATTTGTCTGCTGATCAGTGTACGGGAATGAGGTGAAAGCCGAGGGTGGCTCCAAAGATGGAGAACCTCAGAATCAAAGCTTCCAGAGCCACATTGAGGTTCTTGGAGAGCCTGTTTACATGGTCTGCCTTACTTTACAGGGGCGAGGACAGATTCCCAAGCCGCTAAATTGCCCAAAGTGGGAAGTCGGGGTACTAGAATTTCATACCAGGCAAGTTTCCCAGTCTCTCACTCCAATAACATTTTTGCATCTGGGCGGACGAGGGGAAAAGTCCTCCATTATAATATCACAAGTACAGGATCCTTCGCAGCTCTGTGTGCGATGGCACATCTTTCCTTTCTTCCCTTCCTGTTGATATAAGATCTCCTTTATAGATTCCTCAAGTGTCAGAGCTGAAAAGATCTTAGAAGCCATGTAGATCAATTATTTTATTTGACAGAAAAGGAAACAGAGAACTGGAGAGAAGTGATAGGCACAAAGGCACACAGCTAGTTAACGATCGCTAGGATTGAAACCAGGTCTTCTGCCATCTAGTCCAGGGCTTTTTCCATAGTACCACACCCTTTATAACAAGTAACATTTGTATATTAGGGGGTTCCTGACTACTCCATGTTCTAGTTCCCATTTTACTCACTTCCATGCATAGGGCCTTAAACTGTACCTTGTATATGATAAAATGATTTTTTGAAGACTTTCCACTATTTGGCATTTTGATGAAACAAACAAAAAAACCAGAAATAAAAAGAATTAGGTTAGGAAGAAGTTATCACAATAGAGGTTTCCAGTTTGAAATGCAGATGGACCAAGGTGGAATAGCAAATTCCCAGATTCTAAGGCTTTGCTGCTGAAAGTCATCTATGGACCAGTACTATGAGCATCATCTGGGAGTCCTGCCCCAGTCCTGCCTTTTCAGAAGATCCCTAGATGACCTGAATACATACTAAAGTTTGGGTAGTCCTACTTGAGGGTAACACTAAAAAAATGTCCTCCCCTCCTTTTCCTACCCAAATACTTAACCTTCTCCTACCTCCCTCTTGTTCCTCTATCCGCCCAATCCTCACTCCTAAATGTTGCTATGTTAATCTTCTGCCTCATCTTGAACTTTAAAGCCATAGCAGGGCTGGTGGGGGGTAGGGGGTAGGGGGGTAGGGGAATGCTATATTTTAAAGGGGGGCTCAAAATGGAAATTTTTAGAAAAATAAAAGAGCCAATTTGAAAGAACTTTTACAGCTCTAATGCCATGTTGTTAATGTAGAAGTATAAACATCTACTATGTTTATGTTGGCTCACTTGTAAAATCATCATCTTTGGTTATATTTAGGAATTTGATGGCTTGGAAAGTATACTGAAAGACTCTGAGAACAAAAATAATTTCCTCTTAACTCTCTCGAAAATAAGAAAATCTCTTTAAAAAAAAAATCCCAATAACATCTTTTCTCTGCTTTATTATCCCCATCAACCACCACGTGTTTCCTCCTCTTAACTTTTTCTCTCTCTCATCATTCCTAGTTCAATTTCCTCATTTTATTTACATTTTTTAAAATAGGATTTTTCTTATTACTTACTTCTTGCAGAAAAATTAGGAAATAAAGAAGCAAAAGAAAACACAAGAATCCCACTGAGGTAGAAACACCTACAAACCTTTTATATAAAATTATCTCAAAACTTTTTGTGAATGTACTTGTTCACAAAAAAAGGATA
The DNA here is from genome assembly GCF_964374135.1 of Grampus griseus. Lineage (NCBI taxonomy): Eukaryota > Metazoa > Chordata > Mammalia > Artiodactyla > Delphinidae > Grampus > Grampus griseus. The sequence continues at coordinate 46,594,870 of NC_139002.1, forward strand.
ATGCAGAACACAATAATTAGTATATACTTCCTTTTAAATGGAACTATAAATTAATTTCTTTACACTTGTGCATATAAAAATGAATGGCATCATTTTTATTAAATTCTGCCATATGATTGTACCATGATTGATTTAATCATGCTTCAGTTGCTAGATATTTAGGTAGTTCAAAATTTTCACTATTAAAAACAGTAATGCAGACCAGAAGGCAGACAGCAGAAGCAAGAAGACCTACAATCCTGCAGCCTGTGGAACAAAAAACCACATTCATAGAAAGATAGACAAGATGAAAAGGCAGAGGGCTATGTACCAGATGAAGGAGCAATATAAAACCCCAGAAAAACAACTAAATGAGGTGGAGATAGGCAACCTTGCAAAAAAAGAATTCAGAATAATGATACTGAAGATGACCCAGGACCTCGGAAAAAGAATGGAGTCAAAGATAGAGAAGATGCAAGAAATGTTTAACAAAGACCTAGAAGAATTAAAGGACAAACAAACAGAGATGAACAATACAATAACTGAAATGAAAAATTTGTATGGAGACACAAAAGACCCCAAATAGCCAAAGCAGTCTTGAGGGAAAAAAACGGAGCTGGAGGAATCAGGTTCCCTGACTTGAGACTATACTACAAAGCTACAGAAATCAAGACAATATGGTACTGACACAAAAACAGAAACATAGATCAGTGGAACAAGATACAAAGCCCAGAGATAAACCCATGCACCTATGGTCAACTAATCTATGACAAAGGAGGCAAGGATATACAATGGAGAAAGGACAGAAAAGACAGTCTCTTCAATAAGTGGTGCTGGGAAAACTGGACAACTACATGTAAAAGAATGAAATTAGAACACTCCCTAACACCATACACAAAAATAAACTCAAAATGGATTAGAGACCTAAATGTAAGACTGGACATTATAAAACTCTCAGAGGAAAACATAGGAAGAACACTCTTTGACATAAATCACAGCAAGATCTTTTTTAATCCACCTCCTAGAGTAATGGAAATAAAACCAAAAATAAACAAATGGGACCTGATGAAACTTAAAAGCTTTTGCACAGCAAAGGAAACCATAAACAATACGAAAATACAACCCTCAAAATGGGAGAAAATATTTGCAAAAGAATCAACGGACAAAGGATTAATCTCCAAAATATATAAACAGCTCATGCAGCTCAATATTAAAGAAACAAACAACCCAATCCAAAAATGAGCAGAAGACCTAAATAGACATTTCTCCAAAGAAGACATACAGATGCCCAACTAGCACATGAAAAGCTGCTCAACATCACTAATTATTAGAGAAATGCAAATCAAAGCTACAATGAGGTATCACCTCACACCAGTTAGAATGGGCATCATCAGAAAATCTACAAACAACAAATGCTGGAGAGGGTGTGGAGAAAAGGGAACCCTATTGCACTGTTGGTGGGAATGTAAATTGATACAGCCACTATGGAGAACAGTATGGAGGTTCCTGAAAAAACTACAAATAGAATTACCATATGACCCAGCAATCCCACTACTGGGCATATTCCTGAAGAAAACCATAATTCAAAAAGACACATGCACCCCAATGTTCACTGCAGCACTATTTACCATAGCCAGGTCATGGAAGCAACCTAAATGCCCATCGACAGACGAATGGATAAAGCAGATGTGGTACATATATACAATGGAATATTACTCAGCCATGAAAAGGAACGAAATTAGGTTATTTGTTGAGACGTGGATGGCTCTAGAGACTGTCATACAGAGTGAAGTAAGTCAGAAAGAGAAAAACAAATATCGTATATTAATGCATATATGTGGAACATAGAAAAATTATACAGATGAACCAGTGTGCAGGACAGATATTGAGATGTAGAGAACAAATGTATGGACACTAAGGGGGGAAAGCAGTGGGGTGGTGTGATGAATTAGGAGATTGGAATTGACATGTATATACTGATGTGTATAAAATGGATAACTAACAAGAACCTGCTGTATAAAAAATAAATTAAATTAAATTTTTTAAAAAACAGTACTTCACATCCTTAATGATTTTCTTACCTTAAAATCTTTGATTAAATTATGTACACATGAATGCATTATTACACTTGTGAAAAAACTTAAATACAGATAACACTAAATTTTTTAACCATCATTCTCAGCCCTGGTTCCCTTGGTTCCCGCCTTCCGAGAGGTAACAACTGTTACCTCTGTTTTGTGTGTATTCTCCCAGACCATGTTCTATGCATTTAATGCATATATATGTAGCCATAGGAAACAATTTACTGTTTTAGTTTGTTGATTTGTTCGTGGTTATTTTTTTTATTCCAGTGCTATGATACAATATCGATCATTCTTCGAATTGCCTTTCTCACTAAACAGAAAGTCTCACAATACAGAAAGTCTTGGAGTGCTTTCTGTATTGATACTTAAAGAACTACTTCATTCATTTTGGCTGCTGTATTGTATTCTTTGTTATGAATATACCATGGTTTATTTAGCCTGTGTTGTTATTGACTTTTAGGCTGTTTCCACTCTTTCTCTCTCACAAAAGACATGCTTATAGATGCTTCTTTATGTACCTGTGTGAGTGTATGTCTAGTGTAGATTTAGAGAAATGGCATCACTTGATCTTAAGATCACCTACTTCTTTCTATGTGTGAATGAGAGGAAAAACTCTTTTGAGGATCCTGGAGGAGAAAAAGTTTAGTTCTTAAAAGTCCGAAAAATGATTTCCTCCCCACCCCGCCCCAGCTTTGTTCTAGTATTATCTTGAGGTTTCTAGCTAGGGGGGATGGGTAAAACCGAACAAGTAAAAGGACATATCAGGATTGAGGGGAAAGATAACAGGCAGGTTTGGTTGAGTTCAAGATGCTGCCTTCTCTCTCTCTCTCTTTTTTTTTAAACATCTTTATTGGAGTATAATTCCTTTAAAATTTTGTGTTACTTTCTGCTGTATAACAAAGTGAATCAGCTATATGCATACGTATGTCCCCATATCCCCTCCCTCTTGTGCCTCCCTCCCACACTCCCTATCCCACCCCTCTAGGTGGTCACAAAGCACCGAGCTAATCTCCCTGTGCTATGCAGCTGATTCCCACTAGCTATCTATTTTACATTTGGTAGTGTATATATGTCAATGCCACTCTCTCACTTCATCCCAGCTTACCCTTCCCCCTCCCCATGTCCTCAAGTCCATTCTCTATGTCTGTGTCTTTATTCCTGTCCTGCCCCTAGGTTCATCAGAACCATTTTTATTTTAGATTCCACATATATGTGTTAGCATACGGTATTTGTTTTTCTCTTTTGGACTTACTTTACTCTGTATGACAGACTCTAGGTCCATCCACCTCACTATAAATAACGTAATTTCATTTCTTTTTATGGTGAGCAATATTCCATTGTATATATGTGCCACATCTTCTTTATCCATTCATCTGTCAATGGACACTTAGGTTGCTTCCATGTCCTGGCTATTGTAAATAGTGCTGCAATGAACATTGTGGTACATGACTCTTTTGGAATTATGGTTTTCTCAGGGTATACGCCCAGTAGTGGGATTGCTGGGTCATATGGTAATGATATTTATAGTTTTTTCAGGAACCTCCATACTGTTCTCCATAGTGGCTATATCAATTTACATTCCCACCAACAGTGCAATAGGGCTCCCTTTTCTCCACACCCTCTCCAGCATTTATTGTTTGTATATATTTGATGATGACCATTCTGACCGGTGTGAGGTGATACCTCATTGTAATTTTGATTTGCATTTCTTTAATGATTAGTGATGTTGAGCATCCTTTCATGTGTTTGTTGGCAATCTGTATACCTTCTTTGGAGAAATGTCTGTTTAGATCTTCTGCCCATTTTTGGATCGGGTTGTTTGTTTTTTTGATATTGAGCTGCATGAGCTGCTTGTAAATTTTGGAGATTAATCCTTTGTCAGTTACTTCATTGCAAATATTTTCTCCCATTCTGAGGGTTGTCTTTTCGTCTTCTTTACGGTTTCCTTTGCTGTGCAAAAGCTTTTAAGTTTCATTAGGTGTCATTTGTTTATTTTTGTTTTTATTTCCATTTCTCTAGGAGGTGGGTCAAAAAGGATCTTGCTGTGATTTATGTCAAAGAGTGTGCTGCCTATGTTTTCCTCTAAGAGCTTGATAGTGTCTGGCCTTACATTTAGGTCTTTAATCTATTTTGAGTTTGTTTTTGTGTATGGTGTTATGGAGTGTTGTAATTTCACTTTTTACATGTAGCTGTTCTCTTTCCCCAGCACCACTTATTGAAGGGCTGACTTTTCTCCATTGTATATTCTTGCTTCCTTTATCAAAGATAAAGTGACCATATATGCGTGGGTTTATATTTGGGCTTTCTATCCTGTTCCATTGACCTATATTTCTGTTTTTCTGCCAGTACCATACTGTCTTGATTACTGTAGCTTTGTAGTATAGTCTGAAGTCAGGGAACCTTATTCCTCCAGCTCTGTTTTTCTTTCTCAAGATTGCTTTGGCTATTTGGGGTTTCTTGTGTTTCCATACAAATTGTAGAAATTTTTGGTTCTAGTTCTGTGAAAAATGCCATTGGTAGTTTGATAGGGATTGCATTGAATCTGTAGATTGTTTTAGGTAGGATGGTCATTTTCACAATGTTGATTCTTCCAATCCAAGAACAAGGTATAGCTCTCCATCTGTTTGTATCATCTTTAATTTCTTTCATCAGTGTCTTATAGTTTTCTCCATACAGGTCTTTTGTCTCCTTAGATTGGTTTATTCCTAGGTATTTTATTCATTTTGTTGCAATGGTAAATGGGAGTGTTTCCTTAATTTCTATTTCAGATTTTTCATCATTAGTGTATAGGAATGCAAGAGATTTCTGTGCATTAATTGTGTATCCTGCCACTTTACCAAATTCATTGATTAGCTCTAGTAGTTTTCTGGTGGCATCTTTAATATTCTCTATGTATAGTATCATGTCATCTGCAAACAGTGACAGTTTTATTTCTTCTTTTCTGATTTAGATTCCTTTTATTTCTTATTCTTCTCTGATTGCTGTGGCTAAAACATCCAAAACTATGTTGAATAATGTGAGAGTGTGCAACCTTGTCTTGTTCCTGATCTTAGAGGAAATGGTTTCAGTTTTTCACCATTAAGAATGATGTTGGCTGTGGGTTTGTCATATATGGCCTTTTTATGTTGAGGTAGGTTCCCTCTATGCCTACTTTCTGGAGAGTTTTTATCATAAATCGGTGTTGAATTTTGTCAAAAGCTTTTTCTGCATCTATTGAGATTATCATATGGTTTGTATACTTCAATTTGTTAATATCGTGTATCACATTGATTGATTTGTGTATATTGAAGAATCCTTGCATTCCGGGGATAAACACCATTGGATTATGGTTTATGATCCTTTTAATGTGTTGTTGGATTCTGTTTGCTAGTATCTTGTTGAGGATTTTTGCATGTATGTTCATCAGTGATATTGGCCTGTAGTTTTCTTTTTTTGTGACATCTTTGTCTGGTTTTGGTATCAGGGTGATGGTGGCCTTGTAGAATGAGTTTGGGTGTGTTCCTCCCTCTGCTATACTTTGGAAGAGTTTGGGAAGGATGGGTGTTAGCTCTTCTCTAAAAGTTTGATAGAATTTGCCTGTGAAGCCATCTGGTCCTGGGGTTTTGTTTGTTGGAAGATTTTTTTTTTTTTTTTCCGGTACGCGGGCCTCTCACTATTGTGGCTTCTCCCGTTGCGGACCACAGGCTCTGGACACACAGGCTCAGTGGCCATGGCTCACGGGTTCAGCCGCTCCACGGCATGTGGGATCTTCCTGGACCGGGGCATGCACCCATGTCCCCTGCATTGGCAGGCGGACTCTCAACCACTGCACCACCTGGCAAGCCCTGTTGGAAGATTTTTAATCATAGTTTCTATTTCAGTGCTTGTGATTTACCTGTTTGTATTTTCTATTTCTTCCTGGTTCAGTCTCAGAAGGTTGTGTTTTTCTAAGAATTTGTCCATTTCTTCCAGGTTGCCCATTTTATTGGCATATAGTTGCTTGTAGTAATCTCTAATGATCCTTTGTATTTCTGCAGTGTCAGTTGTTACTTCTCCTTTTTCACTTCTAATTCTGTTGATTTGAGCCTTCTCCCTTTTTTGCTTGATGAGTCTGGCTAATGGCTTATCAATTTTGTTTATCTTCTCAAAGAACCAGCTTTTAGTTTTATTGATCTTTGCTATTGTTTCCTTCATTTCTTTTTCATTTACTTCTGATCTGATTTTTATGATTTCTTTCCTTCTGCTAACTTTGGGGGTCTTTTTGTTCTTCTTTCTCTAATTGCTTTAGGTGTAAGGTTAGGTTGTTTATTTGAGATGTTTCTTGTTTCTTGAGGTAGGATTGTATTGCTATAAACTTTCCTTTTAGAACTGCTTTTGCTGCATCCCATAGGATTTGGGTCATCATGTTTTCATTGTCATTGTTTCCAGGTATTTTTTTATTTCCTCTTTGATTTCTTCAGTGATCTCTTGGTTATTCAGTAGTGTGCTGTTTAGCCTCCATGTGTTTGTATTTTTTTTCCTGTAATTGATATCTAGTCTCATAGCATTGTGGTTGGAAAAGATATTGATACGATTTCAATTTTCTTAAATTTACCGAGGCTTGATTTGTGACCCAAGATATGGTCTATCCAGGAGAATGTTTCATGAGCACTTGAGAAGAAAGTGTATTCTCTTGTTTTTGGATGAATGTCCTATAAATATCAATTAAGTCCCTGTTGTTTAATGTGTCATTTAACGCCTGTGTTTCCTTATGCAATAGTTCCACAAAAATGTAGACTACATTTATATGCACATTAAAGGAAAGTGTTTATAGAGTCACTGCAAAACTGGTATTAATAGTATGGGTATATTCATCTATATATCTATAATTTTAAAATAAAAACTAAACTGAAAATATTTAAAAAATAAAGCTTGTGTTTCCTTATTTATTTTCATTTTGGATGATCTGTCCATTGGTGAAAGTGGGGTATTAAAGTCCCCTACAATTATTGTGTTACTGTCGATTTCCCCTTTTATGGCTGTTAGCATTTGCCTTATGCATTGAGGTGCTCCCATATTGAGTGCATAAATATTTACCATCGTTATATCTTCTTCTTGGATTGATTCCCTGGATCATTATGTAATGTTCTTCTTTGTCTCTTGTAATAGTCTTTATTTTAAAGTCTATTTTGCCTGATATGAGAATTGGTACTCCAGCTTTCTTTTGATTTCCATTTGCATGGAATATCTTTTTCCATCCCCTCACTTGCAGTCTGTGTGTGTCCCTAGGTCTGAAGTGGGTCTCTTGTAGACAGCATATATATGGGTCTTCTTTTTGTATCCCTTCACCCAGTCTATGTCTTTTGGTGGGACCATTTAATTCATTTACATTTAAGGTCATTATCGATGTGTATGTTCCTATTACCATTTTCTTAATTGTTTTGGGTTTGTTATTTTAGGTCTTTTCCTTCTGTTGTGTTTCCTGCCTAGAGAAATTCCTTTAGCATTTGCTGTAAAGCTGGTTTGGTGGAGCTGAATTCTCTTAGCTTTTGCTTGTCTGTAAAGGTTTTAATTTTTCCATCTAATCTGAATTAGATCCTTGCTGGGTAGAGTAATCTTGGTTGCAGGTTTTTCCCTTTCATCACTTTAAATATGTCGTGCCACTCCCTTCTGGCTTGCAGAGTTTCTGCTGAAAGGTCAGCTGTTAACCTTATGGTGATTCCTTTGTATGTTATTTGTTGCTTTTCCCTTGCTGCTTTTAATATTTTTTCTTTGTATATAATTTTTTTAAATTAATTAATATATTTTAATTTTTGGCTACTTTGGGTCTTCGTTGCTCTGCATGGGCTTTCTCTAGTTGTGGCGAGCAGGGTCTACTCTTCATTGCGGTGTGCGGGCTTCTCATTGTGGTGGCTCCTCTTGTTGCAGAGCACAGGCTCTAGGCATGCGGGCTTCAGTAGTTGTGACATGCAGGCTCGGTAGTTGTGGCTTAGAGGCTGTACAGTGTAGGCTCAGTAGTTGTGGTGCACAGGCTCTAGAGCACAGGCTCAGTAGTTGTGGCACACAGGCTTAGTTGCTCCGCAGCATGTGGGATCTTCCTAGGCCAGGGCTCGAACCCATGTCTCCTGCATTGGCAGGCGGCTTCTTAACCACTGGGCCACCCAGGAAGCCCTGTCTTTAATTTTTGATAGTTTGATTAATATGTGTCTTGGCGTGTTTCTCTTTGGGTTTATCCTGTATGGGACTCTGCGCTTTCTGGACTTGATTGACTATTTCCTTTCCCATGTTAGGGAAATTTACAACTATAAGTTCTTCAACTATTTTCTCAGACCCTTTCTTTTTCTCTTCGTCTTCTGGGACCCCTATAATTCGAATGTTGGTGCGTTTTATGTTGTCCCAGAGGTCTCTGACACTGTCCTCAATTCTTTTTTTATTTTATTTTATTTTATTTTTTGGGTACATGGGCCTCTCACTGCACCACCAGGGAAGCCCAGTGCTCAATTCTTTTCATTCTTTTTTCTTTATTCTGTTCCCTGGCAGTTATTTCCACCATTTTATCTTCCAGCTCACTTACCTGTTCTTCTGCCTCAGTTGTTCTGCTAATTGATTACTTCTAGAATATTTTTATTTTCAGTTATTGTGTTGTTCATCACCATTTGTTTGCTCTTTAGTTCTTCTAGATCCTTGTTAAATGTTTCTTGTATTTTCTCCACTCTGTGTCCGAGATTTTGGATCATCTTTACTATCATTACTCTGAATTCTTTTTCAGGTAGGTTGCATATTACATATTCATTTATTTGGTCTTGTAGTTTTTTACCTTGCTCTTTTGTCTGTAATATATATATATATTTTTTGATGGGTGGGGCTGTATTCCTGTCTTACTGGTTGTTTGGCCTGAGGTGACCACCACTGGAGTTTGCAGGCAGTTGGATAGAGCCGGGTCTTGGTGCTGAGATGAGGACCTCTGGGTGGCCTCACTCCAATTAATATTCCCTTGGGTCTGAGGTTCTCTGTTAGTCCAGCAGTTTGGACTCAGAGCTCCCACCACAGGAGCTTGGGTCTGACCTCTGGCCTGGGAAGAACCAAGATCTCGCAAGCTGTGTGGCACGGCAGGAAAAAAAAAAAAAAAAAAAAAAGGAGAAGTACAATATCAAAGAATAAAAAACAAAATAAAATTAGAAAGATAAAAAATATGTCAGGAAAAATAAAAATATAATTGAAACAACTGCAACAAGGTAAAATAAAACCACAACAGAAAAAAGAAATAAAAAAGGGGGTGGGGGGGACAAGCCAAAAGGAGAGAACAATAACAAAGTATAAAGAATAAAATAGGGGTTTCCCTGGTGGCGCAGTGGTTGAGAGTCCACCTGCTAATGCAAGGGACACGGGTTTGAACCCTGGTCCGGGAAGATCCCACGTGCCGTGGAGCAACTAGGCCCGTGAGCCACAACTGCTGAGCCTGTGCGTCTGGAGCCTGTGCTTCGCAACAAGAGAGCCCACAATAGTGAGAGGCCCGTGCACCGCGATGAAGAGTGGCCCCCGCTTGCCACAACTAGAGAAAGCCCTCGCACAGAAACGAAGACACAACACAGCAAAAAAAAATTAATTAATTAATAAACTCCTACCCACAACACCTTCTTTAAAAAAAAAAAAGAATAAAATAAAATTCGAAAAATAAAAGATTTATTAGGAAAACTAAAAATATAAATGAATCAACAAGGTAAAACAGAACCCTAATCTAAAAATAAAAGAAGAAAAAAACCCTCCTTTCCCTCCTTGGCTATGGGGGCAGAGTTTAGGCGGGGGTGGAACTTAGGCAGGGGCAGGGTTTGGGGTGGGTCAGGACCTAGGCTCAGGACCCACACAGCAGGAAAAGAGCTTGGGGGCGGGGCCTAGGTGGGGCGACGTTCAAGCGTTCGGCGGGACCTCTGCTTAGGACGTATGTGGAAGGGGAGAGGCAGCATGTGGAAAGGAGCGCCTCCGGAGTGTGGAGTTCCGGAGTTTGGAGCTAAGGCCCTGGGTGAGGGTGTGTGGGTGGGGTTTAGGCCCAGCGCATTGGAGGGGGTCTCAGAGGGCATCTCCGAGTGTAGAGGTAGGGCCCTGGGTGGGGGTGTAGGGGCAGGGCTTGGGCTCTGTGCAGCAGGAGGGAGGCTCCGAGGGCAAAGGATTAGGCCTGGGAGCCCAAGAGGCTCCCTGGTGCCTAAGTGGACAGGGAAAGCGCTTCCCTTCCGTTCCTCCGTGCCCCCCCCCACCATCTCCCCCACGGTGTCCCCCCTCCCCACTGGACCCCTAACCGCAGGTGGGTCCCGCTGGGTGTAGAACTCCTCTCCTCCCCCAGCCACCCCTCAGCGGTGCCGGTCCCGGAGGTCTGGTCTTTATTTTTGCTCCCCTTCTCTCCCTCCCACTCCCTCAGGACCCGCCTGGCTGGAGGGCGCCTCGGTGGGCAGAGGATCAGGCCCGGGATCTCAACAGGCTCCCAGGGGCCCAAAGGGGCAGGGGAAACCTGGCCACGCTCCCTTTTGATCCTCTGTCCTCCCGGTGGTCCCACAATTTCCCCCTTCAGGTGAGGGATTCCCTTCTCCTCCCCCAGCTGCCTCTCAGGGGCACCTGTCCCATCCCTCTTCCACTTCTCCTCCCCTTTCACTCCCCCAGGCCCCACATCCTACCCGGTCGCTGGGGGTAGGTGTCCTCTTAGGTGTCTGTGGTCCCCCACCGGTGCCTGGTAGGTGCTCTAGTTGTGCAGAGGCCCGAATTCCACGTCCTCCTAGTACGCCATCTTGGCTCCGCCCCTTCCAAAATCTGCCTTCTCTCTTATGGGAGGGAAGAATGTTCCCACTCAAGCCCAGTGAATCCAACTGTCAACCCAACTTTTGGTGGGTACACATGCGGTACAGAGCACAAAACTCAATGCTATAAGGATTATGGTAGATGACATGGTCTCTGCCTTAATGAGGGAGAACACACATCCATTCATGGGGAAACGCAGAAACACTTTCAAGCCATACATTGTACCACCTAGTGCAACTTGGTGTCAGGCAAACAGCACAGCCAGGATTACTGCTGAGTGAATATTAAATCTTCTTGGCCTTTCACCAGGATTACTGCCCTAGGTTTTTACCTGGTCTCCTCACCCATAATCTCTCCTTTTCAGCCCATCCAGATGACTGCTGATAAAATAATCTCAGGAAACCACTCTTTTGGTATTTGGGATCTTGCTTATTCCCTACTCCTCTTATTCTGCCTGTTAAACTTCCTTTCATTCTTCAAGATTCAGCTCAATAACTTTATGGTGGGAATCATTTGCAATGCATAAGTGTATCAGATTAACATGCAGTATACCTTAAGCTTAAACAATGTTATATGTCAATTACATCTCAAGAGTGGGGAAAAAAAAAGACTCAGCTCAAACTTTATTTACTCAACATGTATTACTTAACATGTATTGAGCACATACTATGTTCCAATCACCTCTTCTAAAACTTTCTTTGACTCTAGGTTCTGTGAGTTACTGCCTCCCTGCTTCTCCTCTTGTAATAGATCCTACTTTGTTGGGATTGCTTAGTTATTTTTCTGACCTAACTCTACCCCAGACTGTAAGTTCTTTAAGTAGAGGGCCTCTCTCTTACCCATCTCTGTACCCCCAGCACACAATATGATGCTGGTTATATGACTGATGCTTAATCAATGTTTGCTCCACACAAAGCATGGATAAATGAGTTTCTCAGAAATGTGTACACTAGTTTTCAATGTCCTTTGGGGATCTGGACGTCAAATCTTGTTCAGAGAGAGAAGCAGCTAAATTAGGTGGCAAGAGCAAAAATAGTCTTTGAGGTGACATGTCCTAGATCCTGAAAGTAAGAAAGGGAGGACCTGGTACTTGCCCCAGTCTAGGTCTTCTCATTCTGTGTTTCAAACACGCAGCCTGTATTTCTCTTTACAATATAAGGTGTGCTAAAAAATTATTTGTTCAAAAAAATAATGGAAAGCTTTTAAAACGACCCCAACTTTCCCTAATGAGGAACTGCATGTTTTTAAAGCTCAAATCTAATGTTGCCCAGTTGCCTAAAGCCCTTTGATCACTTCCCAATGCTCTTAGGATACAGTTCAAATTTCTTAACTTGACTTGCAAGGCTCCACATGGCCTGGGGCCGCCTACCTCACCCCTCACCAGCATCCTTACACATCATTCTTCCTGGAGCTCTTTACACTTCAGCCACACAAGTCATTTCTTTGTTCCTCAAGGGCACCAAGCTTCCTCATCTGTGATGCTCCTTACACCCAGAGCACCCTCTGGTGCAATCCACCCACGCGCCTCCCACCTTGCCCACGTCATCTGGTTAATTGCCACTCATCTCTCAGGTCTCAGTGTAGCTGTCATTGCCAAGGAAGGCCTTCCCTTGGCCACTCAGGACGCTAGCTTACCCTATTCTCCACCTGCAAAGCACTCTGTGTTTTTCCTTTATAGCACTTATGATTATTGTAACTTGATCATTAAGTGTGTAATTATTGAATGTTTGTTTTTCACTCCTCACCTCCTAACTCCGGACTATAAGGTCCATGGGGACGGGCTCTGCATCTGCTCTGTTCACTACTTTATCAAAGGGGCTTTACCTACATCATTTCATTTAGTTTCAAATCCTGTCAGGTAGACATCCTTATCCCTTATTTGAGAGAGGAGACGGCTCAGAGAGATGTATGGTAGAGCCAAGATTTGACCACAGTTCCATCTGTGTTATTGAAAGCCTAAAAAGTTTAGAAGTTCATCTATTTGGGATTTGAATTCTCAGGACCTGAACAGTTCTACCTCTTTATAGGCTTATCATTCTGGGAGATTCTTCTCATCTGTAGAATAGAGATAATATCATTTACCTTATGTACCTCCTAATTTTCTTAGAGGATCAAATGAAATAATATACATGACATCCCTGGTAGATCATAATCCCCTCTGCAAACATAAGTGAAACAGGTAGCATTTTTCATCAGGCTTGAGTCTGTAATGGTTGCTGCTTGTCCGGTCTGCCCACTCTGGGCATTACTTTCTTGGATAAAATTGTCAGGCTGGAGACGCTGAATCCATCTGTCCTTGTATACTGTCTAGAGGAGGTTGTTAGATTGGACTTATACTGACAACAAAAATATTAATTTAGAATGATACCATCCATCTTACAAAACAAGAATTATACATTTAGCTTTTATGTACATAGAAAGACAATAAATAATATGCAGTGTGTTTCTAGTATTTAACCTCTAGTCCTTGATCACCCAGATGAAATGATTAGGTAAGTGTGGTTAATGATTAGCATTAATGGTTAAGAGCTTAGACTTTGGAGTCAGAGAAATTTGGATTCAATTCTCTCAGGTCTACATTTACCAACAAGGAGGGCTTGGGCAAGTTACTTAACTTCTCTAAGCTTCACTTCTTCATCTTTAAAATGTACCTACCCCTCAGACAGTTATAAGGACTAAAACAAACAATGTAAGTAAGTGCCTGGAACTTAGGAAACACTCTATCAACGTGGAGAGTCATTATTACCATCCCAGTCTGCTTTCTTTCCTGGCTTGCTGATCCCTATACACCTATTTGTTCCATGCTTCTTCCATTACAATTGGAATGACGACTTTCAGGTGTCAGAGTCTTAAATACTAATGCCAAGAACCCTCTCAATCTGCAACCGGTCTAAGAGAAGCCAAACTTGTATGAAGGCGAGAGCTTTCCTCCCGTGCACTCTGCACAATAAGGCCTACCACTTTCTTGTATTTCTGGGGAAGATTCTTTTTTTTTTAAATTTTATTTATTTATTTATTTTTGGCTGTGTTGGGTCTTTGTTTCTGTGCGTGGGCTTTCTCTAGTTGAGGCGAGCGGGGGCCACTCTTCATTGCAGTGCGCGGGCCTCTCACTGTCGCGACCTCTCTTGCTGCGGCGCACAAGCTCCAGACGCGCAGGCTCAGTAGTTGTGGCGTACGGGCTAGTTGCTCTGCGGCATGTGGGATCTTCCCGGACCAGGGCTCAAACCCGTGTCACCTGCATTGGCAGGCAGATTCTCAACCACTGCGCCACCAGGGAAGCCCTGGGGAAGATTCTTTATTTGTGCAGAGCAGCAAGTTCCTGTAACCATATTTGAACAACTGCATGTCTCTGCTCAACTCCTTTTGAGTGGTACAGTAAGGTGGGAGGATCTCATTCTCTCTGGCTTTGGACGGTAAAAAGATGTACAATTTGGAGCCACAGTGAAAAGGGGGTTTACTGTTCAGTCATTCCATGGCTTCTACCACATAGGCTCTGTAAGGTGATTTGATTCATAATTAATTTAAAAACGAGAGACTTACTGTAATTTTGAAGTAGGAGTCAGAAATTCTAGCGATAGCACTGTATTCTGGTTTGTGTGTGTGTTTCTCACTTAAAATGCACTTATTGAGAACTTATGGTGTTTTCTTCTCTGGGGGAGGAATACAAAGATGAATAAGTTATCTCTTCCTCATAGGAACTAAATCCTCTGTAGGAGATGGAAAAGGACACAAACAATGGAAGGGAATAAACAAGTAGGGGAGAAAGAACGTCCTGAGACCCTCTATTCTGAATTGGGATTTATGTGTACGGGGTAGTAGTTTAAGGGAATAAAAAGGTCATGGACACTGGAGTGGGCCTGAATCCTGGCACTTGTATTAAATTACCCTGAGCGAGCCATTTGCCCTCTCTGAACCAGTTTTCTCATGCGAAAAAGGAGAATAATGCTTACCGCAGAAGATCGTTGTAAGGGTTAACTGAGATAAAGTACATCACGTGCCAAGTGCGATGCTAGGCTAATTATAGGTAATAAATATTAGCCATTATAAATATCATTATGATTAATACACCAATACATAGATACTATCTGAAAATCTTGTCAGCCTATAGGGCCAGTGGAAGGGGCTTAAATGAAAGAGATATTAACGCCCATCCCAGCAGCACAGTGGACGTGGAACATCTTCTCAGATATGCAAATGAGAAGTCCTTTCTGCTAAATATTTTCCACTCTTCTGAGACAGGTAATGACATCCTGTGGTCACTCCCCTCCCCTAGTGAACTATTAGATGGTGGTTTCACACACACCCCACCTAAAATGGCGGATTATCTGATGGTAACAGAGAAACAGGAAGATCAGTGGTTTCAATTGAGCAAAGAGACTATGTGTTTTACAGTAAATAACTGTTCCATTTCTATCAGTTCCTCGACCAAACACTTATGTGACGTGGAATGATAAGGAAGCCAAGACACAGCTTTGTAAAAGCCGGAAGTCTCCTTGATGTTAGAAGCGCATTCTGTTGTCCATAGCATGCTGAATGAGATGATGGCTGAAGACAGCTTCATGGACAGGATAATTGCCCTAGCACACAGCCAGATGAAGGAGGGGAGCCTGGCAGCGTACCTCTAAGTGCAGCTGCACCTTCCTCCATGAAGCTGCTGTCCTGCACTAGGGTCTCTCATTCGGTTTGACCAAGTTAGGAAAGAGACGCAGATTTGACGAAAACAGAAACTGCATGGAAACTAACTTAGCCCGTTTATTATAAAACACCTTGATGTATGGGAAACGGGGTTTCTAGGAGGAGAAAATGAGACAATCTGAGATATAATAGTTATTATTCATAAGAAATACCACTATGGTCTTTCTTCTGTTTCTAAAAGCAGTATTCTCATAAGGAAATTGTACCACCTAAGGATTTAATTGGCATTAATTTGGTTGTATCTATGTTCATCATGATGATACTCATAAACAGTGGGTACCATTTTTGAGCTTCCAGCTTAGGTCATGGGGACCCCTGGGATTCAGTTAGAACTCTGTGACCCTTGGAGAGCTGCTTATCCTCAGACTTGAGGCTGTAAGCCCTATAAGGGTGGAGGTCTTTTCTGTCTTCTTCAGGACTATGTCCTACTCAGAGCCAACACGTGATAGCTGCTCAATCAATACTTGTTGAAGTATTTAACTCAACATTCATATACTGACAACAACCCTGAAAGTTCAATATTATTAACTCTACTTGGTGAATAATAAAGTTGACCTGCTTGTTTCAAAGCTATCTACAGAGCTATGCATGTGATGGGGTGTTGCAGGGGTGGGAGAAGTTTGCTCTACGGTCACATGATCTCTGAGCTTAATATGAGAGAATCAAGGAGAGTAATATTGTTTATGTGAAGATTCTTTTCATATTTCCAGAGAGTGGGAGAGAGTAGCTCTGTTGGCCATTTGACTAGAGAAGGAGCTCGAAACCACGTGTATGGGTAAAGGTGGAATCAAGTGGTGATATATTGTCTGGAGAAGAGAATGCTTGGGGACATTATAACCAGGCTCATGTAGCCCAGAGCCAACTCAGAGCAGAAGAAACTGTCTTGACCTGTGTAGGCTCAGAGGGCAGAATGCATTGTGCGTTTTAGGGAAACCGACTTCGGTTCAACACAGGGAAGAGAACTGTAACATCCCCTGCTGTTTAGAAATAGAATAGATCACCTCAGAGGCAAGAAATCCCCTGCTTGGATTGTGTCCAAGGAGTGACCACATGATCACTTGACAGGGATTCTGTAAAAGTCATTTGAACCTTGGCTCAGGGCTGAAAGGCATTGGAATATCTCCTTTATGTCTCTTAGTATCTATGATTCTATAATCCTGTATTTGAAGTTTGTAAACATGGTATCTAGAAATGGATATACTTAAAAGGAAACTAAGTAATAGGTTAGGTCAGATTCCATTAGCTTATAAGGTCCCCTAGGGCAGGATATCTGTCTCTGTGATATAGCATTGTGCTCCCAGCACCCATTACTGTGCTGACACATAGTACATCTTTATTAACACACATTAAGTGAATCCATTGGAATCCTGAGTACACTGGGGAAACTATCATGCTCTGAGCACTGATTTCCCAGGAAGTTAGGGAATGAAAATGGAACCAGATCAACTTTCCTGTTCCCCTTTTCTACGTAGGTTATAAGTTTGGTCTAGAGGGAAACGTTTTCTCTTTAAATGTTGGACTCCTGTAGAGTCCTTTTCTTGGATGAAGTGCCTCAGCGTGTGTATTTTCTGTTGGCTTCACTGGCTCAGAAGCTATTTTGAGTAGAACACGCAGAAACCCACTTGTGGAATGCTGGAATGTGAAGACCGGCAGGGGCTTGTGAGATGCCCTACTCTGTCTGCCGTTGAGAATAGGCAGGAGCAAGACATAAATTAACAGGCAGAAAACCATAATCCAACATGGGGAGTCACCCCCAGAGGGAGACAATGATTGTGTCTAGCACTGTGTCTGGCACCTATTAGGGTCTCAATCCAGCAACGTGAATGAATGAACAAATAGAGCCTTGTGATGTCCAGGGCAGTGCTGGACTTGGGACCAGGAAGCCTGGATTCTCCGCTGGATCTGTCACTGACTACCTGTGTGACACTTGCTAGCTGTCATCTTGGGGTTACCTGGCATTCAAACAACTGTCCTATTTGAGATTACCAGTTGTAGAGGCAGGAGACCATGCTTGTCTCAGCTAGTTGGTAGCAGTGGAAATGGAGAGAAGTGGATGGATTTGAGGGCCATTTTAAAGGAGTAAGTAGGGTGGCATGTGTAATTTGATGTGGGATGTGAAGGAGGGGAAGTGGTCAAGGATGAGACCTAGATTTCTGACTTAGGCCTCTGGGTGGACGGCAGCAATGTTTGCAGAGAGAGGAGCTTGCCAGCAGAAGTGGGTTTGAGAGGAAGATGACGAACCACACCTGTGCTCTCAGAAGCCACACACTCAGAGAGATCCTGACCCTTTGACTCTTCCCCTGCCTCCCTGACTGAGATGAGGCCTTTGTGTGAGGGGGTGTGCAGACCGGGTAGCTGCAAATGTGACAGGGTCCCCGGTTATGCTTCCTGGTGCTGCAGCGCTTCAGGGGCTAGCGTAACTCAGCCTCAAATCTTTACATCTATCTTTTCTCTTATTGCTAAGGCAGCTCCGGAAGGCAAGTTGGAGAGCTGGGACCTACAAACCTAAAATTATAAAGAAAAAGTAAAGAACCAGGGGAAGCTTCAAGACTAGAAGCTGGTTTCCTGCCGGCGTTTTTCTTTGTTTAATGCGCTTGCCCACACTCTCCCTGGTTTCCAAAGACCAACTACAGGCTGGACTCCTGTAGCCTATGTCAGCAGCTCCAGACCTCAGTGCTGAATAAATGAAGCTAGAAGAAGGAAGAAAATGGAGCTCTCTGAGGACTGGGGGTGGCGGAGAGCAGCTAGCTCAGTGGCAGAGGGAATGGCAGGACAAGGATAGATGCATAATGGAGAGAAGAGAGCTCCCCACGGGCACTGAGCTGCAACTGATCTCAGCCTCGTTTAAGTCCTGCAGGCCTGGGTGCAGTGAGCTGAGCCCAGCAAAGCCCTGCAGGAGTCCAGAGAATAACCAGCATCCCATGGAGTCCTCTGAATATGGCTGTGGAGAAAGGACCCAAGCTTTACACAGCAGGAAGAGACATGAAAGGGACAAAGGTGGAGAAACAAATGTGAAAATAGAAATTATGGCTGTCCCTTTTAAAAAGAATGTTTTATTGTTTTTGTTTCTAATTACAAACACAATATATGCTCATGAAAATTTAAGATGTAGAAAAGTAAAACAAAGACCCAGCTGTAATCCCACTAACCACTCCTGCCATTTGATGAATATTTACTGAATGCTGACTAGCTGAGGCACACTTTAAGGCCCACAACAACCCTGAGACTTAGGTAGGGTTGTTATTCCCTTTTAATCGATGAAGGAGGAACTGAGATCAGAGAGGTTGAGATTTGCCTGAAGACACACAGCTGGCAAGTGATGGAGCCTGGATTTGAACCTGGTTCTGTATACCAATGTTCTCACAATACTCTTGTCTTGATCCATGGGTATACCCGAGGTGATGCCCCTTCATCAAATAATCCCGATTTTCCCATGGGACATACTCCAAAGCAAAAAGATAACACATGAAGATGTTTCCAAAATGTGTCTTATCTTTCAAGTCATGTCACACTTTGTGTAATTCTGTAAACTCATCCATTGCAAAGGTGGTGTTGTAATTCTTTGCCCCTTCGGCGACCAGAACAGAAAGCAGCTTTCCTCCCATCACTTGGCCTGAGGCTTCCTTCTGCTTCTGCCCAAGGCAGGCTGCAGTTAACACACACTGCTTAACCTCTTCCTCCTGCAAGTCACTCTTTGAAGCAGAATATTTTGTTTAGCCCGTTTTGACACCATGGACATCCTGTGACCCTAAATATCAACCAATCACTTTTTTTAAATGAGCAAACATGTTTAACAACCTTACCCCTTTTCTAAGCTTTACCATCTCCCATCACAGCTCTGATTCAGCCCCTTCCTTGACTCCCCCATCTGACCCTCACTTCATCCTGACATTAGACTGAGTTTCTTCTGCACAGAGTACATGATGCTCTTTTAAAAGTTGAAAACTGAATGCTTTACTCTTTATAGAAATGACTGAATTGTGAATGTCAAAATATCCCTAGCATCAAAATGACCTCAACCAAACATCATATACCCAGTCCCCGATCCTGACTACCCAGCCTTGTCCCCAGCAAGTCTCTTACTGATGGCTTTAGACACTTGCTGTGTATCCTCCCCTGTGAACTAACTGGCCCTGACTCTTCCTGATAACTCTCCAACGGCTCTTAATCTGGAGTTGTCATTCAGAGCAGGAACTTTGGAACCAAGCTGCCTCAATCCTACCTTTACCACTCCCTGTGTGACCTTGGGCAAGTTATTTAACTTACCTGTGCCTCAGTTTTCTTGTTTGTTAAATGGAGAAAACAATATCTATTTTATAAGGTTGTTGTGAGAACAAATAGTTGTAACGCTAATGCTTGCAAAGTTCTTAGAACATGACCTGGCATGCTGGAAGCATGCTGTAAACGTTAGCTATTAAGACAAATGGACTTGTCTGTCCATCTTGTCAGCTTTACGACAAGTAGTCAAGCTATATTTCTTTAAAATAATTTTAAATTTTAGTGGCTTTCCTGTTTTATTAATTGGAATTGTTGGGTAATTTGTTTTAATAGCACACACAGTAGTTTATCTACAGTTACACAGTGAATAAACTTTTGTCAGCTTGCCTAGAAAACCAAATAACCACTCTAACACTGTGTGTATATATACACATCTGTTTATCTATCTATCTACATGTATATATACACACATATAGGCACACATTTGCAGTGGATTTTTGGACAACAGTTTTTATGCAATATATCCAGTTTATTGTATAAACTAATTTTTCTTCTATTCATTTTTCATTTCCAAAGGTTGACTGATAAAGCATTGTCAAGACTCAACATGGTCTTGAATATACACAGGATTTTGTATTTTATTCCCTGTGTGATGGGAGCTGCCCATGGCTTTGGAGGAGGAGAGTAGCATAGGCTTCAGAGGAGGAGGGTGTCACAGTTTAATTTGTGGTTTAGGAAGCAATGCAGAGGCTGGCCTGACTAGGGGATCTTGGAGTTTGGGAGATCAGTTAAGAGGCTGTTAGAATGACTCAGACAAGAGGGGATACATAAGAGAATAATTTGGGGATAGAATTAGGAAGCCTTGGGAATGAAGTGGTGAGACAAGTGGAGGAGATAATTCTAAAAGTTTTTATTTTGGGTGAATGGGAGGATGGTAAAGAAAGGCAGCCTTGGGCTTCCCTGGTGGCGCAGTGGTTGAGGGTCCGCCTGCCGATGCGGGGGACACGGGTTCGTGCCCCGGTCCGGGAGGATCCCACGTGCCGTGGAGCGGCTGGGCCCGTGGGCCATGGCCGCTGAGGCTGCGCGTCCGGAAGGGGCCACAACAGTGAGAGGTCCGTGTAAAAAAAAAAACAAACAAACAAACAAGAAAGGCAGCCTTCTCTACTGTTTTCTAAATACAGAAGGGATTCAAATTTTTCAAGGAGAGGAAGAGATAGGCTGTGAAAAGTCAGAATATAATGCAAGCCTCTTCCTTAACTCAAAAAAACAAAACAAAACAAAACCTAGGGACTTCCCTGGTGGTCCAGTGGTTAAGAATCCACCTTCCAATGCAGGGGCCCTGGGTTCATCCCTGGTCGGGGAACTAAGATCCCACAAGCCACGGGACAACTAAGCCCACGTGCAGCGACTACAGAGCCCACGCACCACAGCTACAGAGCCTGCACGCTGCAACCACTGAGCCTGTGCGTATGGAGCCTGTGTGCCACAACTAGAGAGAAGCCCACGCCGCAATGAAAGATCCTGCATGCCACAACTAAGACCCAACGCTGCCATAAATAAATAAGTAAATAAATAAAATATTTTTTTAAATCTATGTGTACCTAGTAAATTTGACATCTGAACCTAAAGCGAAACAAAAAAACAGGGGAGACATCTAGGGTTGATAATGATTTTCACTGATGATCCACTTGACAATGATAATCAAGCACATTAAATGTTACATTCCAAGGAGGGTGGAGCAGAGGCTAAGTCTGTGACATTGCATAGTCTTTCATCTCTGCAGATGTGGAAGTTTTCCTCTCCCAATAGAATAGCCAGAAACCTGTTTGGAAAGACCCAAACAAGGCCACAGGCACCCAACTGCATCCTTTCCAAGATGTTAGTACTTTCCACTTTCATCCAAGATTCCCAAAGTCTGTGTGTTCAGCGGACAAAAAACAAGACAGAGGGGCTGCCCTGGTCTGAGCCCACATGGGCAGCCAACCATGCAGAAGGGAGTGGCTGCAGCCTCCAGGCCAGAAAAAGTGTCTCCACAAAACCACATTCTCTTCCCACCTCCCTCCGAAACACACCAGCTGGTATAGGGGGTTTCTGAAAATGAGAATGAAGCTTTCTTATATTGTGTCTATGGGTTCTGTTACCATATTTTCTAAGTCAGAACTCCAGGTGCATGACAGATACAGTTGTACTAATGGCAACCAAGGGACAGGATATTTTAAAGATACTCTGAAAAAAATCTAGAGTACGTGTTTGCCCTGGTAAAAATACATCATTTAAAAGACTGATTCCACAAATATTTATTTGGCACCTACTAGGTGCCAGGCACTGGTGATAGAGGGGTGAACAAAACAGACAACATGTTACATAATGGGAGTGGGCACCCCACTGGGCAGTGTGCAGAGGTTTAGGATCTGGACCATTAAGTTAAAGATATCCAAAAAGAACACAGTTGGGTAGGTAATTACACTGCAGATCTTCTACTTGAATCCCCAAAGTTCAAAAGGACCAATTCTGGGGCTTTCCTGGTGGCGCAGTGGTTGAGAGTCCGCCTGCCGATGCAGGGGGCCCGGGTTCGTGCCCCGGTCCGGGAAGATCCCATATGCTGCGGAGCGGCTGGGCCCGTGAGCCATGGCCGCTGAGCCTGCGCGTCCGGAGCCTGTGCTCTGCAACAGGAGAGGCCACAACAGTGAGAGGCACGCGTACCGCAAAAAAAAAAAAAAAAAAAGGACCAATTCTAACCCTGCCTGACTAATCAGGGATATAGTCTCTAACCCCCAGTGGGAAATTATCCCTGAGCTCCCCTGAGCTGCTGAAAAGCCTTGGATCATTCTATCATTCATATATATATATATATATATATATATATATATGCCTGTCATCAGCCTTTGTAGACTTTTTCAAAGCAGGCTGCTTTTGCTTATCTTTCCAGATCCCTCTTCTGACACCGTCCTATTTCCCTCCCTTCTCCTTTCCAATTCACCTCAACCAACGTTCCTTCCATGCCAGACTTTTTGTGAGTCTCCCTGTGTGCACAGGCTCTTTCCAGCTCATGCCTTTGTGTACACAGTTCCCTCTAATAGCACACCCTTTCTGTTCTTTGACTTTGACTCTTTTGGGGAAGAATCAGCTTGGAAATTACTTCCTCTGTTAAGCCCTCCTAGACCCCTCTATCAATTGAGTAGTCATGACCCCTGACCCTTAGCAGAGATAAGTGTATCTCTGTTAGCTTACTTATCAGCCTGTTTATTTTTTGTATTTCACGGTTTGTTTATGGGTCTACAAGGCCTGGGCAGAGTCCTCATTTTATCTAACTAGCTCTCTGGAGACCTTTGCCTCTCTGCACCTTTGCCTGGAAGAGGATGTCAGTGAAAGTGTGTTGAATAATTTACTTGCCTCCTAAACTGCCCTCCCATCTCCAAAAAACCAAAACAAAACAGGAACAAAGGAAGCAAAACAAAAACATGTGTCCTTGCTAGAAATATCCCTCAGTGCTCACTCCTTGGCTTAAAGGCACTGAGACTTTCATTAGAACCTAATTGATATGTAGTGGACAGAGCACTGGATGAAGAATCTGGAGACCTATATTCTAGCTCCAACTCACCCTGCAATTAGTTCTGTGACCTTGGCCAATTATATTATCTCTCTAGGTCTAGGTTTCTTCATTTCTAAGGTAGAAGTTGAACTCAGAAGAGTATATAGGTTTTTACCCTCCAGTGATAATTGAGTCCAATGGTCAATGAGAGTGACCTCCCAAAGAGCTTTGTTGAAGATAATGAAGCTCAGGTCAGGAAAGACACTCAGCTGGAAAGAATACATTGACAGTTTCTGTCCATTTAGCACAGAATTGGGAGGTGGGGCACATCTGCCTCTCATTTGGTGATGCTGAACCGGATAGGTCTTTGAGTTCCTGTTAGCTCCAACACTCCACATTTCATGATCATGCATGATTATACGTAAAGTCAGTTCCATTTTGTTTGTATGAGGCATATGTCAATTATTTGCCACATGCTATGTACTTGAGGAGTGTGAGATAAAAAGAAGAATAAATAATGCGTGGTCGGGCTTCCCTGGTGACTCAGTGGTTAAGAATCCGCCTGCCAATGCAAGGGACATGAGTTCGATCCCTGGTCCAGGAAGATCCTACATGCTGCCGAGCAACTAATCCTGTGCGCCACAACTACTGAGCCTGTGCTCTAGAGCCCGCAAACCACAACTACTGAGCCCATGTGCCTAGAGTCCGTGCTCCACAAAGAGAAGCCACCACAATGAGAAGCCCGTGCACCGCAACGAAGAGTAACCCCCGCTCGCTGCAACTAGAGAAAGCCCACACACAGCAATGAAGACCCAACACAGCCAAAAAAATAAAAATAATAATAAAAAAAATAATAATGCATGGTCTTTGCCTGTAAGGGATTCTGGGTGATTAGCGGAGGGAGATGATAAGTACTATCTCCATTTAGCAGATAATAGGAACTGAAGCTCCACCAATGAGTAGAGGAAGTGGGTCTCAGACTAAATTGATTCTAAGGGCTTTACCCTTTTCCACTCTACCTCTCCACTGGTTGTTTACAAGAGAAAGGGAAAGGAGATACTGAACTGAAAGCTTGAGTGTTTCCCACGCTGGTTGCCTCATAGTAGAGGCCCAGGATAAACAGTGGACAGTGTTAGAAACCTGGGGGAAGGGGTAGAAAAGGGAACAGAAGAGTCCAGAAGACAAATTTCACCTAATGTATGAGGGTTGGTCTTGGCTTCCATACAGGAAGGTTTCATCAGGCCCCAGTGACAGGCAAGCATGTGTCCTCCTGTCACAGGTGCCTCAATTCTAAGATTCTGTTCCCTTGACAATGGTGGGGTTAGAGAGAGACATTGACCCTTCTAGGAGGAAACAGTGCAGGATAAAGATTTAAATCAAATCACATTAATAACACATCAGGCCTTAACTTTGCGTGAAGGTGTCCACCAAACACCACCTGAGGGCATGGCCCTGTGAGCTTGTGAGGTTTAGAGGAGGCCTTTGCAAGTAGTAAGTTCTTCTAAGTAGTGAAAATTGCTAAGAGCAGATGGCTAGTTTCTGGGCCTATCACACAGATGTATCTTGATGGAGGTGAAGGGGTGGCCATAAATCCAGAGTGTGGTCTCTGGACTCCACACATTTGGATTATTTTTTTTTTTCAGATTCTTAATGGTGATCATGCTGTGAGAAAACTGTTTAGGTCACTAGACTCATACAAGACAAGCAGACTTGAAGAAAGGAAGTTATTGATTTATAATGAATTTTCACATTACATGCAATGCACATGCTACACACACAGACATCAGACGCTCCACTGAAGTTAGCCAGTGAGGGCATCCCTTTCATGATACTGACAGACCTGGGAAACCAACCAATATTCAGAAGGTCACTAAAGGAAATCGCAAAGTTGGGGAAAATAAGATTCAGTGAGCTAAATGTGATATATTGATTTTTGGCTACAGTAACTTTAATGTAAAATATAGAATGTTGGAACCAGAAGGGACCAAGTTCACCTTAGGCAACTCTTTTCACAAGAGGGGAAATTGAGGCCCAGAAAAGGGAACTGAATTTCCTAAACCCACAGCATTCATTCATTTTCTCTTTCATCCTACAAATATTTATAGAGGGCCAACCAGGAGTGAAGCCTCATTCTAAGCAAAGTGGAGGCTTTCATAAGCTCAAAAGTCTAGCTTGGGAAATGGATGTGAACAGAACCAATTCTCATACAGTATGATTAGTGCTCTAAGATAAGGATTGGCAAAGGTTTTCTGTTAAGGGCTGAATAGTAAATATTTTAAGCTCTGAGGGCTATGGAGTCTCTGTTGCAACTAGCAAGCTCCATTGCTGTAGCACAAAAGCAACCATAAACAAAATGCAAATGATAAAAGTGGCTGCCGTAAAACTTCATTGCCATCGAAATTGAAATTTAATATTGTAGTCACATGGCATGAAATATTCTTCTTTTGATTCTTTTCAACCATTAAAAAACGTAATAACTATTCTTAACTCATGAGCTTACAAAAACAGGCAGCAGGCTGGATTTAGCCTATAGACAGCAATTTGCGGACCCTAATCTTAGATGAACAGAGGTTCCAGATGATTTTTTTCACCATCCATGAAGGGCATGATCTAGTTGTTGATCCGATTCTTTTACCAAGATTAAAAGGGAAAAAAATATATATGCTTGTCAGTGTCACCGTGATAAGGCAGGGCCACAGAGGGGGTGACTTCACAAAGAACAGTACAAGATTGGTTAAGAAGAGGGCGGAAAGCCCTTAGTTCATCACCACCTCATCTCTATTTCCAGTTAAACTCCAAATCCCTCTACAATCTTGAGCCAACTTTAATTTATTACTTTTCACATTTCAGAGACTCTCAATTTTGTGCAATTTAAAATATAGATTCCTCTGCAGAAAAACTGGCCCTTCCTTTCTAAAGTTTCCACATAGCCATGTTTAGAAGGGAGTCAAATGGCTGTATGGGACTCAGACCCTCTAGGGTTTAGATAATTTTTTGACAGCATTAGGGTTCCCTGTGGGCGGCCTTAGGGGAGACTGACAATCTTCTCCTAATAGATATGAGCACACGGGCAGTGTCATTCATCTTCGTATGCCTTGCCCTTCAGAGCAGAGTTCGGTATTGCAGAGTCACTAGACTTTGTCATGGCCAGTTGACCTGATGAAAAGGCATGTGCTCTTTCCCCTTATAGGAGAATTCCCTGGGTCTCAGCTTCCTCACCTGTACAATGGACATAACAATATCACCTACATCACACGTTTTATGAGGTCACATGTATGATAGCACTCTGTAAACCATCAAACACTCTTATAAACTTCCACCACTTCCTTCCATTCTTATCATCCCTACACTCAACAAGCCCACTTTATCTTTCTGGGCCTCATTTTCCTTATCTCAAAAGCCAGGAGGGCGAATTCAGTGGTTCTTAGTTCCCTTCCATTTCTACCACTTTGGCCCTGTGCCTTGTTAGGAAAGGAATTTTTCACTATACGGGAAGCAGTTTTGCATTATGATTGAAGGTAGAGGGCAGGAACAAAGAGGCCAGATATGGGAAAATGACAAAAAAAAAAAAAAAAAAGAAGACTAGAAGGGAAGCTTGGCCTTAGACGGGGAAGCCTTAGACCAAGGGCCTTCCTCATTTGGTGTTCAGGATAAAATGCTCCCTTAAAAAGCAAAAAGGTCATGTTCTTTGGCATAGTCTAGATTTGCTTTACACGTGGAAAGCTGAGTTTGAGAATCTCAACCTTTCTTTTCTCTCCTTCTCAGAATCAGTCAAGGCTTGGAAATGTTGATGAGGTTATCCATCCAGCAATTTTTAACGAGAGGCTCACTGCCTAGATACTTCAATGTGGAATACACATGGCTATGACATGCTTTTTTTTTTTTTTTTAAACCTCTTCTGGAAGTGATGGCTTCCACAAAGCTGACTAAGTCATGTCAGGGTCCTACACAGATTTTTCCCACTTTTCTATTATTTCCACTTTCAAAAAGAAGTTGTGTGTAAGTCCATTGACCGGGTAGGTGAAATGCTATCTCCCTCTCTGAAGAAACTGACTTTGTTTTTATGGAGCCAGTGTGGGATGGGGGTGGGCACAGGGCTGGGCTGGCAAACAAGAGACAGGTGAGGCAAGTGAGATTAGAGAAACCTGTTTCTCTCCCTCCTCCACACTCCTGGCTTGAGATGTTTAAGGAAGGACAAAGGGGATCCAAATCCAGGATCTATCCTGTGACTCTAAGGGTTCTTTTCTACAAAGGAGAACGGGTCTTGGTAGGGCTGTCTGGGGTCTAAGAGATGGGTCTAGGCCTCTAACAATGGGCAAATTTGAAGCCCTGTGAATTCTCTTGGACCTACATATTATCAGCCCACAGCCTACATATTATCAGCCCCCATAAACTAATTTACAAAAGAATGTACAGTAGATCACAGTTTCCCACAACTACAGGGGCCTAAGAAACACTTTTCAAGAGATTCGTATCTTTAGTACATGGTATCAGAAACTAGGAAAATCCCAACTAAATATCTTGCATTAGACTGAATTTTCTCTGAAATGAACTATTGCCCTTTGGATATACCCAAGCTTTCCCATCCCCCTTGGGCATATATTCAAATTATTCTCTCTACTTTAAAAACCCTTCCCTAGCAAACATTCCTCCTATTGTTAGGGGAACCACTGACCGAAACTGCCCGCCCTGGCCAGACACCATAGTAACCACTTGCATGAGTTATCTTACAACAGGAGGTCCTGGTAAGGAATGTGGAACTAACAAGCTACCAACAACCAGAAGAATTTGGGAAAGGTCAAAAGGAGAGAGGAGACGCCCGTCCATATGTCCTACCAGCCTCCCAGAACCCATCTTGACTGAGTGATGCACGCGCCACCAGGAAGGACCCTGAGTCAGAGTGATTGGCCAGAGACAACCCAGAAACTAACCCCATCACCATAAAACCTAAGACTGCAAGCCACGTAGCAGAGCAGTTCTCCCGGGTTCCCTTACCCTGCTGCTCTCCGCCCAGGAGCCCCTTCCCAATAAAGTCTTTTGCTTTGTCAGCGCATGTGTCTCCTCGGACAATTCATTTCCAAGTGTTAGACAAGAGCCCACTCTCGGGCCCTGGAAGGGGTCCCCCTTCCTGCAACACTATCACGGACCATTGCTGGTCCAAATCCAACCACAGTTCAAGTCCCATTTCAAGTACTGACTTCTTTATAAAGACTTGACTCATTTATCAGGATCTTGTTATAGTTACTTTTTCATGAGTTTATGTTTTTCCTCTCCAATGACAGTATATATTCCTTAAGTCCACAAACTAATCTTTATACTTCCTCACATTCAAAATGGTTCCTGGTTCAGGTCCTTCAACAAAGTAGGCATTCCAAAAAAAAAAAAAAAAAATCTGTGTTGGTGGGAATGTAAATTGGTGCAGCCACTATGGAAAACAGTATGGAGGTTCCTCAAGAAACTAAAAATAGAGTTGCCTGCCATATGATCCAGCAATCCCACTCCTGGGCATGTATCTGGACAAAACTATAATTCAAAAAGATACACGCACCCTTATGTTCATAGCAGCACTATTCATGATAGCCAAGACAAGGAAACAATCTAAATGTCCATCCACAGATGAATAGATAAAGAAGATGTGGTATATATGCACAATGGAATACTACTCAGCCATGAAAAGAATGAAATAATGTCATTTGCAGCAACATGGATGGACCTAGAGATTTTCATACTAAGTAAAGTAATTCAGAAAGAGAAAGACAAATACCATATGATATCACTTATATGTGGAATCTAAAATAGGACACAAGTGAACTTATCTATGAAACAGAAACAGACTAACAGACATAGAGAACAGCCCTGTGGTTGCTGAGATGGGGAGAGGGGGTGGGGGAGGGATGGAGTGGGAGTATGGGATTAGCAGATGCAAACTATTATATAAGAATGGATAAACAGGGAATTCCCTGGCAGTCCAGTGGTTAGGACTCCACACTCTCACTGCCAAGGACCTGGGTTCAATCCCTGGTGCAGGGAACCAAGATCCCACAAGCTGGGCGGTGCGGAAAAATGTAGATCATATGTATGTATGTACATGTGTGTTTACAGAGAAAGAAAGAAGAAAAAAAGAAAGAATGGATAAAAAAGGTCCTACTGTATAGCATAGGGAACTATATTCAATATCCTGTGACAAACCATAATGGAAAAGAAAAAAAAAATCTGTTGATCATTTGTTTCACCAGAACACAATATCCAAGATCCTCACCTATAAATGGAATGTTTGCGCTATCTAGAAGTCTGAACCACAAAGAAATTGTTAACAAAGATTTCAGTTCAAAACAAACAACAAAATTCTAGAAGATTTCCTGAGTTCAACATATTCAAACTAAGTTTTGCACCTTCTACATATTTATCCAGGCAGTTGAATAATTTGAATTCAAGTTCTGAGTAAAAAGCCTGAGACATGGCAAGATTTTCAATCATCAAGAAAGATTCAATTATATTCAGTGCCTGCTTTCCAAAGGAGGAACACAAACTAGTATTTTGAAAAGATTCTCAACAAGAGGGTTAGAACTACAATGACTTCCTTTTTTTAATTTTATTTTTTAATATTTATTTATATATTTGTCTCCTCCAGGTCTTCGTTGCGGCATGGAGGATCTTTGTTGTGGCATGCAAGATCTAGTTCCCTGAACAGGGATGGAACCCAGGCCCCTGCATTGAGAGCATGGAATCTTAAACACTGGACCAACAGGGAAGTCCCTACAATGATTTCTTTAATAAATATTACTTATACATAAGACGAAGCCACCACATGCCTCCCCCTCATCCTGGTTCATGAACCCTGTGCTATAATTCTTTATCTCCCCAAATAATTAAGAGGGAGGGAGATGTGGAATATGAGATAGCATATGCTATGAACTGAATGTCTGTGTCTTCTCCAAATTCATATGTTGAAATCCTAACCCCCAATGTGATGATATTAGGAAGTAGGGCCTTTAGGAGGTGATTAGGTCATGAGGGTGGAGACCTCATAATGGGACTTGTAAGAAGAGGCCAAGAACTTGCTAGTCTTTCTTCTGCCATCTGCAAATCAGGAAGTGGGTTCTCACCAGACACTGGATCTGCTGGCGCCTTAATCTTGGACTTCTCCACCTCCAAAACAGTGAGAAATAAATTTCTGTTGTTTAAGCCACCCAGTCTATGGTATTCTGTAATAGCAGCCTGAATGCACTAAGGCAGAATGTTTGTACCTACTACGGCTGTGATGCTTTATAGCCACAGTTTCAATCTGATCGGCAGCCCTGTGAGGCAGGTGTCATATACACGTGTCTTACAGACGACGACACTGAGGCTGAGAGGGGTTAAGTAACCGCTCCAAGGTCACGGAGCTGAAAGTGGACCTAGATCAAAACCTAGGTCTCACTGGTTTCAAAATTTATACTTTTTTCACGGTACAATGCTGCCTTTTTGCAGTGTTTTCACAGCTATCCAAATAGACGAGCAAAATGAGTTGACGTTCACACATTTTTTTAAGTGGAAACGCCGTTTGCTGTAATGAAACAAAACAGGTGATAGAAGATGTGGCTCCCATTCTGCCATGGGCCACCAAGTTGTATGACCTCAGCCAAGTCACTCCATCTCAAAATCATAAAATCAGACTGTAAATGCTGAAGAATGCATCTTGAAGATCTTATCTCCACCCAATCTCCTCCCTTTGCAGAAGAGGAATTTGAGACCCAGATGAAGCCACCTGCCAACAGTCACAGAAGCGCAGAATTCAGGCTTACCAAACCCATCCAGGGCTCATTCCACTGGGTTGTGTCTCTCCTCTCTGGACCTTGGTCTCCTCATAAAACAAACCTCTGAGACCAAGTGTGTTGTCTTAGCCAGTGTGAGATGTTATAAGGCTATAGACTTACAACAAACTTTTATTTCTCACAGTTTTGGTGGCTGGAAATCCAAGATCAAGGCCCTGGCAGATCTGACGTCTGGTGAGGACATTCTTCCTGGTTTGCAGATGGTTATTTTTCTCCTGGTATCCTCACATAGCTGAGAGAGACAGAAAGATCATCTTTCTTGGGACTTCCCTGGTGGCGCAGTGGTCAAGACTTTGCGCTCCCAATGCAGGGGGCCCAGGTTCAATCCCAGGTCAGGGAACTAGATCCCATATGCATGTTGCAATGAAGAAACCCACCTGCCGCAACTACGACCAGGAGCAACTAAATAAATAAATAATTTTTTTAAAATAAAGATCATCTTTCTTGTGTTTCTTCTTATAAGAGCACTAATCCCATTCATGAGGGCTCCACTCTCATGACCTAATTACCTCCCAAAGGTCCCACTTAATACCATCACATTGCGGGTTAGGATTTCAATATATGAATTTTACGGGGACACAAACATTCAGTTCATAACATATGTGGTTCACTTAGATTGTCGTATTCAAATAGAGAGAATTTTATTATGATCTTTCAGTGCATAACTAGAAAAATGAGAGGTCTCAGAGGTCCTATGAGAGAAAGAACATACATCCTCTGAGCCTACATGTATGTGGTATGTGTGTGGGGGTGTGTGTGTGAGAGAGAGAGAGACAGAGACAGACACACAGAGACAGAGACACAGAGAGACAGAGAGAGCACAAGAGACACAGAGACAGAGAGAAGAGGAGGGAAAATGTGTTGTAGAGAGAAATCTGTCCTTAGGGCTGCCTCAGGTCCCAATAATATACCTGAGTGAGTTTCTATTCCTTATAACAAAAACAAAAGAAACTAACTAGAAAAAAGAGAAATATATCTTTTTCTAAATCAACTCTTTCCTTGGGAACTCCCTGGTTGGTCCAGTGGTTAGGACTCCACGCTTTCAAATAACTCTTTCCAGAGCATCAAATTATACTCTGGTATAGTGTCTATAAATAGAAACACCGAAATGCTAGTATCCTGAAAAAAGTTATGTAATACACACTAAAAAAAAAAAAAAAGAGAGAGAGCATTTACTCCCTGGTGCTCTCCTCAGACTTTGAATCTCATTTCTCCACCAAAATTACTCTTATTAATGTAAAAAGGCTAAAAACTGCAAGCATGTGGGGTTTGGCTCCCTGAAGTAACGGTGGAACAGTCCTCCTTTCCTTTCTACTGCCTTTGGCACCTGTGTGGTTCCTGTAGGTGTATTTTTTGGCCTAGATCATCAGGGAACTGTTTTGTTTAGGAACTGATGGGCTCTTATTGAAACACCTCTCTGCTTAGAGGGAGAAGACTTACCTATGTCACCTTAGAAGTTAATCTATTATGCCACAGTGGAGTGCTGCTAGAAGGGTTTGAATAGTATTTCCCAAAAGGTTGTCCTTGGAATCTTAAGCCTGTGCAATGCTATGTGACAAAAGGTTCCAAGGTCAAATAAGTTTGGGAAACACTGCCTTTTGTATTACCTCTCATAGAGTCATTGATGCACATGTCTTCTCTGCTGGCTTCTCCTCTGTACAAGATTTCTAAATTTGAAGTGCCTCAGGGCTTGGCTGTGAGCCTTAACTCCTCTCTGAGCTCTCCCTAGGTGATCTCATCCAGTTCTAGGACTTTAAATGCCATCTGTATGCTAATGATTTCCCAATTTATATCTCAAACCTTCCTCCTAAGCTCCAGACTCATAGATATGTAAGACCTGTCTACTTGATAGCACCTCTTACATGTGTAATAGGTATCTTAAATTTACCTTGGGTAAAACAATCTCTTTATTTCCCTCATGCCTTTAAGCTTTGCTTCTCTAGTCTTTTCCAGCTCAGTCAATATTACCAACATGTAATTAATTGCTCAAGCCCCAGAGCTGGAAGTTATTACCGTCTTCCTCTGGTCCCTCTGGTCCCTGTTACCCACATTAACCCATCAGGAAGCCTTGTTGTCTCTACTCAAAAGTGTGCTGAAGCCATCCACAATCTCTCTATCTGCACTGACAACCCCGTCATCATCTCAAGAGCCTACAAGAGCCTCCTAACTGGTTTCTGCTTGTAATCTTGGCCTCTAGAGTCTATCCTCTTCCCAACAGCCAAGGAGAGGTTGTTTGTTTGTTGGTTTGTTTGTTTTTCTAAATTGTTAATTAGATTGAACCAAGGTTTAAAACACTTCAAACTGCTTTCCATTGCATAACAATCAAACCTTACTTCTTACCGTGCTCTCTAAGATCATACCTCATCACGTGCAGTTTCTCAGCTCCAGCCACAGAGGCTCTTTTCTCTTCCTCCAACATGCTAGGTTTGTCCTTCCTTTGTCCTGCTAGGTCTGTGGACTCACTGTTCCCTCTGTCTGCTGGGTTCCCCACTTCTAGTCCTTCCCTATAACATCACCCGTTGAGGTCTTCACAGTCCTCGGCTGTGAAGATTATTCGAAATCTTATTTGTTTGTTTGTTCACTTTTCTTGGTGAACTCCACCTAGAGAGTGAATTCTATGAAGGCAAGGCAAGGATCTTACCTGTCCTATTCACTCTTCCCCAAGGTTTTCTCAGTACCTAGAGCAGTGCCTGGCACATAATAGGTGCTCAATAAATAGTTGTTGACTGCATGATGAGTTGGGAAATTATGCCGTGGAGAAAACTGCAAAACTTAATTTAACCCAACATTCCTCAAAAGTATTTGGCCACAGAACCCTACTTGCCATTGTAGAGAATATTCATTATCCCAGGGATCATTTCTTAGAATACACTTTGCTTTATGCTGGTTTAATATCAGTATTGAGAAGAGGTAATGTTTGAGACTCAGTGGATCTTCAACTTCAAAACTTGAAAATCTCTTGTAAGCAGGCATTTTGACTGGTCTTTGGGAGTCCAGGATATTTTTATTAGGAGAATGCTAATTTAAAAAGTAAGTTATTGGGTATTCTTTCTTTGAGATGTGGATTCAAAAAATCAGAATAGCAGCTCAAGATTGCAGGGCTCAGGGGCTGATGAAGTGTTGGAGGTGAGAGAGGAGTCCAGACAGGATATGGCAAAGTTAAGGGATGTGGTTGACTAAGGGCAAACTAGATTGAGGCCCACTAAAGCTTTCCTACTTCTAATGGAATTTTTAGAAACAGAAACCTGCAGTTGGAAATTTGGCTATTTTTATCCTGTGTATGTTTTCTGTAATTATTTCTTTTCTGTTCTCCCTCATGTTTAGTAAAGCTGTTCTTGAAAATACCAGCCTGTCTCAGTTATGGCAAGGGAAACAATTTTGTCCACATTGAAAATTTTAAAGGTGGACCCACACAGCCTTGGATGCGGCATGAACAGGTGATGTGGTGACACAGAGAATCAGGAAAAGAGACCCAAAGTAAAGATGAAAGTCAAGCCACAGAGTCAGGGGGAGATTTTCATCCCCTTCCAACCTATAAACACTCTTTCAAGAGTCCTATTTGGTTCAGCTCTGATGTGTTTAAACTTTGGAGTGTTTTGTGCTAAGTCCTAATTAGACAAGGTTAATTCTGTACAAAGTCACACACATACAATATTAAACTATGAAAGACAGTTTGGTAAAGGAATTGTCTAGTTGCATGAAAAACCTTAGATGAAATTAGATGAGGAGAAACTGAGAAAGTGCTCAGTGACTTGAAGTGTACACAAAGAATATGTGAGAAGTTTTGTGAACGTATCAGAGGGGCTGTAGGTTTGGACCTCAGTATTTCTCAATTCATGGGTGCACTAATATTGGCAGCTGGATTTTTCAGGGTAGGCTCTTGCTTTATTCTTGGAGAGACCAGTTGGGAGCATTTTTAGTCATAAAGATGACTAAAAAACCCAGGAGAATAACCCAGTTGTAAAGGCTTAAGATTAGAGGAGCTGGATATTGTATTTAGTAAGATAAAGGGCTGGCTTTGTGGCAGATAGGTTGTGAATGTGAAGGGATACTTATGTTATTTGTGATTTTTCTTTATAGGTAACTCTTAGGGAGTGTATCAGGTAGGGTTCTCCAGAAAAACAGAACCAATGGTGTGTGTGTGTGTGTGTGTGTGTGTACATTCTACAGAGCCAGTGTCCTAGTTTGCGTCTTAAAGCCGGAAGCTGCTATAGAACCAGAAGAGCTGACATTCCCATTCTAAGCCCATCAGACAGGAAAAGGCAGGGGAGGGCTAGCTTTGTGTTCTGTTGAGGTTTTCAACTGATTGGGTGGGACCCATCCACATTATGGAAAGCAACCTGCCTTACTCATAAGATTTAAATGTTAATATCATCCAAAAACACCCTCACAGAAACACTCAGAATAATATTCGACCAAATATCTGGGCACCCTGTGGTCCAGTCAATTTGACACATAAAATTAACCATCACAGGAAATGAGAGATGTGCATAATAGTATTTCCATCTAGGATGATGAGCTGGGCCCAGAAACATGGTAGCAGATTGCACAGAAAGAAGGAGAGAATCAGACCCTGTAACATAGTCAATGGATTCCATGACAATGACACTTGAGATTCAGTTTAAGTTTTTCTTTTCTATGCTGTACTCTCACGTATTACCTTCAAGACTTAGTGTTATGGGTTGAATTGTGTCCCCCACAAACTATAAAGAAAACTATAAAAAACTAAAACTATAAAGAAAAAGATATGTTGCAGTCCTAACATCTAGTACTTCAGAAGGTCACCTTATTTGGGGATACGGTCTCCACAGAGGAAATCAAGTTAAAATGAGATCATTAGGATGGACCCTAATCCAATACGATAGGTGACCTTATAAGAGGGGCAGTTTGGACACAACTAGGCATAAAGCATAAACAACGCTGAGACACAGGAAGAATAGAACCATCTACAAGTCAAGGAGAAAGGTCTCCAAACAGATTCTTCCCTCATAGCTCTCAGAAGGGACAACATTGTCAACACCTCAATTTCAGATTTCTAGCTTCCAGAACTTTGAGACAATAAATTTTTATTGTGTAAGCCACTCCGTTTGTGGTACTTTTGTTATGGCAGCCCTAGGAAATGAATATGCTCAGTAAAATCTACCACACATCATAGCCTGTGTTAACTACACTTGGAAGAATGAAGGATAGATTTGATGTACATCTAAAGAATTAAGGCCCAGGGACTGGAGGAGCAGCAGCATGGAGAAGAGGTCATGAGATTACAGAGGCAATTGGGGGAGAAGCCTGGAGCTATGAGCAGTGGTCCAAGGAGAGTCTCAAAGAGGGACTGAGGATGATAGTACTTTAAATAATCTAAATATAGGTAGATATCATTATGACTGTTGACAATATCATCACCAAAAAAATGTACTGGCTCCCTACTGAAAAAACTACTGATACAACTAGTGCATAGTGATCATTCCTGTGTTTGATCAGCTGAGAAGAATTAATAGAGTTTATATTAACTTTTAAAATGTTAAAAATTAAAAGGTTTGTATTAACATTGGCAATGTCTAAAAGTAAATGGTATATAGTAACTTTGACAATGTTAAAAATTAAAGGGATAATCTTTACATCTTCATCAACAATCAAGGCACAGACATCTTGATAGAGGATGTATCGGAGCCCAAATGACTACAGACAGCATCATGCCTTGCAAATACATCTCTTTGTCTCGATGCTACTATGTGAACATGTTAGCACATTGTTTCCTGAGGTACACCTTCCACTGAAATATTGACCTAGATATAGATAAGGAGCACCCTAAGGCCATAGGGAAAGAAGGAAAGAATGAAGGAAGGAAGAAGGAAGGGAGGGAGGGAGGGAGGGAGCATGGAAAGAAGGAAGGGAAGAGAGGAGGAGGGACATAGGACCCTTTTTAATCACAGAGCCAAGTTCCAATCCACTTGAAATAACCAGGTTTGGTTTCAGATAATACAGGATATTTCTAAAGCAGATCTTTGGAATATTTGACAAACACTGTGGTTAAATTATTAATATGGGATAAAGATGTTATTTAATAGTAATCTGCAAAAATTAATGCTTCTTTACTGCCTTCAATTCATGGTTTACTTCTAAAATCTTTGAATCAACATCTAATTTCAGGAAATAGATGAAGATTCCTTGGAGGTCTAGGAACTAGGTAGAAGGGAAAGAAATCCGATGACAGTATCTTGATATTTTTAATACCGTGTAATACTAATATGATAACAACAGCTACTCCTTTAGTCTAAGGATTTCCATTTTAAAGGTTTGCTGTTATTCATTTTCCTTGCTTCTTGTTGAGTATAATTTTTAGGGCTATGTGCATGACTTGAATTCTATTAAATACCAAATGATTTCTTACATATCTAAGTTTGGAATCTGTCTCCTTTAATAGACAGAAATTACTCTCCCCCAGAAGAATGATACAGTAACAATGTCCAGGCAGTCAAAATGAATGTCATTGTCCTTCTTCCTTATTGATGAATAACTACTGATGATTCTATCCCAGGTCCAGCTAGGAAAGAAAACGATAATGCACAACTAGCAATAGCTTTCCTGGGGCAGAGTTGGGGGAATGGATTCAATGTCCTTCTACCTTAGGGATCTGTTAATATATGCGCAAGGGAAGCACTTTGATGTGGTTTCTGAGGAAATGTCTGATAGACTTTTCCTGGTCTGGGATGGTCCATTTATAGGATATACTGTCTATGTCTCTAAACATTGTGTGAAACAGTCTGATGTCCACTGTACTCTGTGAAGTCATTTTTGTAAAGAAGGTCCAAAGTGAAATGACTGGCTGGGGCAATGACTTTGAGAAGGTCTGAACCAGTTCTGATGTAATTTCTCTTCATACAAGCAGACATGATTACGCAGCCCTGTTCCACATCATTAGTGAGAGTAAATGCCTCCGCCAGAATTCTGCCAACACTGTTTCTAGCCAGACATCCATTAGTAAACGTTGTAGTCTTAAAATATTGGATGGCTTCTGTGTCTGGCTTGTCTGCATAATGGAAACTAGGTCCAGATTTTTTCAATAATCAACATGGGTAAGTATAGAAATGCTGTTCTCCAAGAGAGGTGGTTAGAAATTTGGCGGATTCAGGACAGAATTTTGGTAAAGATCTGTTTCATGTTTTTGTGTTTGTTTGGTTTTTTTAGTTTAAAATGTTCTTAATTGAAAATATAAAAATATTTCTTGTTTTGTGATAATGCCAATTAAGGAGATAACTCCCTAGATCTAACTCATCCATGCTCAGTATTGACACTTTACTTTCCTCACAGAGATCAGCATAAATTGAAACATCTCTCTTCAACCTGAGTGGCTGATCATTCTAAGTGGGTATTTCTAACAAATTGAGAGGATTTCGTTAAAGTGCACATTATAAATAAATGTAACATTTTACAAATTCTTAAACATAACAATGCTTTTAGTTAGTAAATACTTCACATGCCACCCTGTGCTCTCTCTTTTGATCCTTGATGGCCCTATGAGGTGGAAATGGAAGGCACTAAATATCTGCCTTCCACAAGTGAGAAAACAAGCTCAGAGAGATCAAAAACTCGGCCAAAGTCACAAGTAAATTAGGCTGCTTTCAAGATCAGTCTGAAGGTCTGTGATAGTGTTTTCTTAGTATTCCTTGTTGAAGGAGGAGAAACTGCCTGTTAGGTGGAAGGCTTCCAAACCCTGTAACTTGCACACAAGTCCTTTGATCTCATCTGGCTTTGGGCTCCCCAGTCTTTTGAGAACCCTGCGGTGACAGCTGCCTCTGTAACTTGTCTAGAATGAAAGGTATTTAACCTTAAAAGATTACTTTCCACGTGTAAGTAGTAAGAAATCACAAAGTCTTATCAGAAAGCCAGTGTGATAAGAAGTTTTTGAGGCTATTTGACAAACCAGTAGTACTTGACATGGTTACAAAAATAAATTATCTTGCCCTCTCAGTTGAGGAACAACAAATAAATAAGGACGGTAAATTGCAGAGACTGGCTTACAAGCAGTGACATACTTGGTAGGCATTTGTAAATAATACCATATTGAACTTGCTGAGTCTCGCTCCCTCAAGAACCCTGTGAACCTCCACATGTTCTTTTTTGCAGTCATCACAACATTCCCACTGAGGGTTGCCTAGACAGTAATTATCATCCCATTTTAACCTATGGAAAAGGTGAGGGTTCAGAGATCTGTGGACTGATCCAAGGTCATGTAGTGAGTAGTCAGGAGAAATTAACCCCAGGGCTAATTTCTTCTTGATGATTTGATTGTCACAAGTAAGTGACTTGCTTGAGGTAATCCAAGAAAAATATTTGGAGAATGAGGATATTTATGGCACACTAATTAAATAAGCAGGTGACAAGGACAGAGTCCTAGTTCTAGCCCTACCCCTGAGTAGTTAAGAGATTTGGACAAGTTACTTAACCAGACTGGGCCTCAGTATCCTACTTGGAGAAATGAAACAGTTGAACTAGATCAGGGATTTTCAAACTTTCTCCTTTTTTAAGGAACGTCTTAATGTTTTAAACATTTATTCAAAGTACGTGGTAATGTTATAAATTTAATTAATAAAAGCTGAGCTGCATACAATCCCACCTCCTGCTTGACTCTCCCCACCTCCTACCAGATTCCCTGGACACAGTCTAAAAACCACAGTATTAGGTAACCTGAAAGTTCCTTCCTGTTCTAAATTCAATGGTTTTATCACTGGAAGCATCTAGCTTTCTAATCTGCTAGCTGTTCGTGTCCTATATAACATCTTGTGGCACAAAAGACCTCCAGACTAGGGGTCAGAGAAGCCGTGTGTGGATCCCTGCTCCACCAACCAATTATCTATGTCACCTTAATCAAATTACTTCCCCTCTCTAAGTGTGTGTTTCCTCATCTACAAAATGAAGATAGTAACCCTTCTAAGGTAAGAGTGCTTTGTAAGCTGTAAAAGTTTGAATAAATATAAAATGTCATTAGTATTAGCTTCTGTGCACAACATCCTTCCATAGAGAGATGGCTTTATCCTCTAAATGATATGGAGTACCAACATGGAATGAGCTTCTCTTAGGCAAGGTTGCCAAAGAACAGAGACGGGATCTACCATATTTGGGGTTCATCTTCTCTGTGAGGGAAAGTCAAGTCAGTAGTGAGGGTGTGAGCTAACAGCATAACAAATAATAAAACCAAGGAGGCACCATTGTTAAGAATAAAGGGAGGAATTGTCCCTACAATCTGACCTTGATAATAATGATCCAGCTATACTTCCCCCTCCACACAGAGCCACGACCAATAATAATGACTGTCATTCACTGAGTGCTTACCACGTGCTAGGCACTGTTTTTACATGAGTTCTGTCATTCAAATTTCACAAGAACCTTCTGCAATGGGGTTAGTCTTATTTTATATGGAGAAGTGGCCAATAAAATAGGGTATTATTCCTGATTTGCAGCCTAGGAAGGCTAAGTAATTGGCTCAGGTTCATAAAATTGGCAAGTGGCAGAGCTCGAACTCTGAATTCAAACCTCTGAACCGCTCAGCTCTGCATCTCCTGGTTGGAAGAAAAGATTTTCCTCACTCAGCATGAGGGCCAAAAGCCTCCATTCCTCTTCATCTTTGCAGTGCCTTAGTCAGCTCCATCTTTCCATTTTTATTATATTTTTAAATTTCTTCCTCCATTCAAAAGTGCTTCACTCTCTTCATAAAACTCAGAGGTGGAAAGTGCCTGTTAGTCATTGATGTTCCCCCCTAGTCTCCCCCTTGTCCTCTGCAGCGTATTTTCTGCTCGGGAGTTGGAAAACGGAGCCACAGCTCTTCCCTTGGGGAATTAGTCCCATAACTAATTCACCTCTGTCAGGAAGATTTTCCTCTTACACTTATCCTCCTCTTCAATTTTGCATTTTACCCAATTCTTTCTCTCTGTGGGCTGCACACTTCAGCTCTTCAGATCACATGGCCTAAGCCTGCCCAGGCTCTCAGCAGTGATTTCGCTGAGCTGCCTCTTCCCCTCACGCTATGGCCAGAGTAGCTTTCTTATTAGCACCTGGAAGATACTTTCCCCAGCGGACAGAGGTAGAGGTGAGCTGCCGAGGGGATGCTGGAGGAACAGGGGTGAGCACGAGGCTTGAAACCTATTTGGTCAGCAAACCTTGAACCTAATTCAGCTTGGACATTTCACTTAGGTGGCCACATCCCCTGGCATCAGAAGCGTTTACTCTCCAGAAATCACAAAATAAATCTAATGAAGACAGTGCTGCAGTGGAACGCACATCAACTTTGGGATTTGAAAAATCTAATTTAAGTCATTGCTCTACTTTTTACATAGCTATGTGGCTTTGGCAAGTCATTTAACTCCCTGAGCTTCAGGTTACTCATTTGTAATATGGGGAAATAATACCTACCTGAGTTGTTTCTGTAAGGATTACAGGCCATGGCCTGGCACATAATAGGCATTCAATCAATGAGAGCCTTATTTTTCAAAGCCCTAATTCTAAATCACTTGCCCTGATCTCTTCCTCAGAACTGTGTATTCATTCTGGAGTCTCTAGGCAGCTGCCTCTACCTCTTATTCTTCCATTTTCACTGTGCTGCAAACCAGCCTAGAGCATTCTCATGTTCTGGTTTCACTTCCAACATTAGCAGTTCTACCCAGTTCACCACTGCCTAGAAAGCAGAACTCAGAAATTAGCTATCAGATGCAAGTCAACATTAACTCTGCTTTTCAGTTTTTACTTTGATGTGAACCTCACCAATGACATGCTGAAATGGGTAAAGATATTTGCCATCTTTGTTTTAAGCTCTATCTGTATGTTGACAATTTCTCATTTGTATCATATTCCACATGAACGAGTATTGGCAATAGTATCTCTTTTTTTTAAAGAGATAAATGGGGATTCTTGTTTTTCTTTTTCTTTTTTTTGCTTTACAATGGTGTGTTAGTTTCTGCTTTATAACAAAGTGAATCAGTTATACATATACATATGTTCCCATATCTCTTCCCTCTTGCATCTCCCTCCCTCCCACCCTCCCTATCCCACCCCTCTAGGTGGTCACAAACACCGAGCTGATCTCCCTGTGCTATGCGGCTGCTTCCCACTAGCTATCTATTTTATGTTTGGTAGTGTATATATGTCCATGCCTCTCTCTCGCTTTGTCACAGCTTACCCTTCCCCCTCCCCATATCCTTAAGTCCATTCTCTAGTAGGTCTGTGTCTTTATTCCTGCCTCACCCCTAGGTTCTTCATGACATTATTTTTTCTTAGATTTCATATATATGTGTTAGCATACGGTATTTGTTTTTCTCTTTCTGACTTACTTCACTCTGTATGACAGACTCTAGGTCTATCCACCTCATTACAAACAGCTCAATTTCGTTTCTTTTTATGGCTGAGTAATATTCCATTGTATATATGTGCCACATCTTCTTTATCCATTCATCCAATGATGGACACTTAGGTTGTTTCCATCTCCGGGCTATTGTAAAAAGAGCTGCAATGAACATTTTGGTACATGACTCTTTTTGAATTATGGTTTTCTCAGGGTATATGCCCCGTAGTGGGATTGCTGGGTCATATGGTAGTTCTATTTGTAGTTTTTTAAGGAACCTCCATACTGTTCTCCATAGTGGCTGTACCAATTCACATTCCCACCAGCAGTGCAAGAGGGTTCCCTTTTCTCCACATCCTCTCCAGCATTTATTGTTTCTAGATTTTTTGATGATGGCCATTCTGACTGGTATGAGATGATATCTCATTGTAGTTTTGATTTGCATTTCTCTAATGATTAATGATGTTGAGCATTCTTTCATGTGTTTGTTGGCCATCTGTATATCTTCTTTGGAGAAATTTCTATTTAGGTCTTCTGCCCATTTTTGGATTGGGCTGTTTGTTTTTTTGTTATTGAGCTGCATGAGCTGCTTATAAATTTTGAAGATTAATCCTTTGTCAGTTGCAGCTGCATTTGCAACTCTTTTCTCCCATTCTGAGGGTTGTCTTTTGGTCTTGTTTATGGTTTCCTTTGCTGTGCAAAAGCTTTGAAGTTTCATTAGGTTCCATTTGTTTATTTTTGTTTTTATTCCCATTTCTCTAGGAGGTGGGTCAAAAAGGATTTTGCTGTGATTTATGTCATAGAGTGTTCTGCCTATGTTTTCCTCTAAGAGTTTGATAGCTTCTGGCCTTACATTTAGGTCTTTAATCCATTTTGAGCTTATTTTTGTGTATGGTGTTAGGGAGTGATCTAATCTCCTACTTTTACATGTACCTGTCCAGTTTTCCCAGCACCACTTATTGAAGAGGCTGTCCTTTCTCCACTGTACATTCCTGCCTCCTTTATCAAAGATAAGGTGACCATATGTGCGTGGGAAGAAGTAAAGCTGTCACTGTTTGCAGATGACATGATACTATACATAGAGAATCCTAAAGATGCCACCAGAAAACTACTAGAGCTAATCAATGAATTTGGTAAAGTCGCAGGATACAAAATTAATGCACAGAAATCTCTTGCATTCCTATACACTAATGATGAAAAATCTGAAAGTGAAATCAAGAAAACACTCCCATTTACCATTGCAACAAAAAGAATAAAATATCTAGGAATA
This sequence comes from Grampus griseus, assembly GCF_964374135.1. Taxonomy (NCBI): domain Eukaryota; kingdom Metazoa; phylum Chordata; class Mammalia; order Artiodactyla; family Delphinidae; genus Grampus; species Grampus griseus. The sequence goes on from NC_139002.1 coordinate 46,638,539, forward strand.
AACCTACCTAAGGAGACAAAAGACCTGTATGCAGAAAATTATAAGACACTGATGAAAGAAATTAAAGATGATACAAATAGATGGAGAGGTATACCATGTTCTTGGATTTTTTAAGAAAAATATTTATTATTTATTTTGGCTGCTCCAGGCCTTAGCTGCAGCATGCCGGATCTTCACTGCGGCATTCAGGAATCTTTAGTTGCGGCATGTGGACTCAGTTGTGGCATGCATGCAGGATCTAGTTCCCCGACTAGGGATCGAACCCTGGCCCCCTGCATTGGAAGCATGGCGTCTTACCAATGGACCACCAAGGATGTCCCTGGCAATAGTATCTTAACATGCAAACAGAACCCAACTTGAACAAAATATTTCATTAAAACATTCTTTTTAAATGAATGCATGTGACCATTCCCAGCCAAAAGGAAACTACCTTTCTCTTAGGCGACTGAAATCTATGCACTTAACAAATATTTATTGAGAGTCTACAATGTACAAAAGACCTTGTAGGTGCTGGGATACACTGGTTGATATGACAGACATGGGGGTCATTGAAACAAATCCCCCTTCTCATGGAGCTTACATTATAGTGAGAAACCCACAATAAACAAGTAAACTCATAAATAAAAATATTAATTTGAGAAAATTATGATTATAATGAAGAAAACAAAACAAAGTCATATAATAGTGACTAGGGAGGCTATTTTATTTGTTTATATATTTATTTTTCCTTAATTTAAAAAATCAAAGTAATAGAGTTTTTAAATATAGCTTTAAAAAATAATATAGCTTTTAAAAAATCAAATCCCAAAATAAATCTAATGAATAGGGAGAGGAGAGGTGAAGAGGCTTCTCTGTGGAGGTGATCCCTGAGCTGAGACCTGAATTATGAGGAGACAGCTATAAAAAGGTCCAGGAAAAGCATATCCGGCATAGAGAACAGTAACCCAAAGGCACCGAGTGCAACGGAGCTTGGTGTACAGGTTCCTGGGACAGAAGAAAAAGACAATTTAGTTGAGGTGAATTGAAGAAAAGGGTGAGAGGTAGGAGGTGAGACCATAGAGGTAGGCAGAGGCCAGATCATGTAGGATCTTATAGGGTTTGGTAAGACTATTGGCTATGTTTTATAGTGAAAGGCCATGGACAGGGTTAAATTAAACAAGGGAGAGATATGGACTGATTTGTGTTTTTTAAAGATGATTTTATTTTCTGGCTAGAGAATGGAGTATAGAGGAGCAACAGTGAAAACAGGAGGCTTTTATGGCAGTCCAGATGAGTGATGATGGTGGCTTAGAGTGGGATCATAAGAGTAATAATGGTGAAATTCAGGATTTATTTCAGAAGAATTTGTTCAGAATTTCCAGAATGTGTTGGTGAATTAGATTTAGGGAGTGAGGTAAAGCAGGAACTAGAATGAGTCCTAGGTTTGGACTTGAATTCCTGGGTGTATGGTGATACCATTTACCAAGATAGGAAAGATTGCATGTAGAACACTTTTTGGGGATGTGGTTTGATTTGGATATGTTAAGTACAATAGACCTATGAGACAGTCATATGGAGATGTCTAAGAAACCAACTTGCTTGGCTATTACAGGATGCTTCTGTTCTCCCCTCTCACAATGCACAACCAATTGGTTGGCTAGATTAGACATCTGCAAGAAAAACAGGTGGACACTATGCCAGTCCCTGGTGCCTTTGTAATATATCTGTAATTTTTGTTAAGAGTTGATTCAGTGACTCAGAAGACCATGGTGGGTATTCCTTGGACACCTATACTACATTCTAAGATGTGACTGAATAGCCATGGTTGGTAAAGAAAGTAGTTTCCCAGAACAGAGTTATATTTGGCAAAAAAAAAAAAAAAAAATTCCAACTATATTTTCCACTTGGCATGTAGATAGTATATGACATGGTACAGAGAGATAATACAATCTAGTTGGAAAATGTTTCTTAGACATACTAATGAGAAAAGGCTTTATTTTTATTCCCCTTCAGATGCTGGTTCATAGATATATAGCTCTTAGAATTGGGAGGATCTCAAAGAACAATGCGTTTAACCCCTGATCTCAGGCACACAAAGCATCAAGGCAGCAAATGCCTAGACAAATCACACCACTTTTTGTAGTAGTTTTCTGCATTTGAGAACTGGGCCTTTTCTTCGACATCCCTACTTTACACATTCAGGTCTTAAAAACCTATTTTCAGCTAAAAAATTAAGTGTAAATGAAATAAATTCAATATAGACAAAATAATAAAATTATTTATATTCACCAGGATGCTTCCTTATATGCAAACTGTGCTTTGAAAGTGAAAACCACAACACCCTGCCCTAGTGTTTAAACATCTCCCCGGGATATTACTTTGCTTTTCTAACACAAAGTTCTTAGATTAATTTCTGCTCTATATCAACTATATAAGAAGGGTGGGAATTAACAGGGTTTTTGATGTTGCTTTATAGCCAGGCCTTTTCAGCTTATCAGGCTCTTTTATAATGGCTTTTTCACTTTCAGACGCATTCCTATAACTGTCCTCTTACAGGTTAATGGGTCTGTTACCTTTCTGGAAGCTCCCCTGAGCTAAATTCATTACCATACTGTAGTCTCCCCTAAGCTATAAATCCCACCTGCATACTAGTCTATTTCCAAGACCACCGCCCCTAATTGTAAAGCAGAGATATTATGACACGTTGAAACAGAGAAACCAAGGCAGTAGAATTTTTTGAAAGCCAAGGAAGCAGCCACATCCATAACAAAACTGAAAAATAATCACCATTGTCTGCATTCAGACCAATACCACCAACCCAAAGGGGGGCGGTGCTATTTCAATAACAACTTGCTGACATATTCCACCCTTTCTCGTCATGGACTATCTGTCCCATTTCTGCACCAAAGGCCTGAAGGTTTTGCTTGCTGGGCCTTTCAGCGTAAGGTTAGAGCTTGCGTTCTGCGCAAAAACCAGCTCAACTCAGCTTGTGTTCTCTGAAAAAGTTAGCTCAACTCAGGTCTTGCATTTTTATAAAATAATCTGATTCTTATAACTAGGATTGCTTATCATGAGACTTTGGAGAATTTCCTTTCTCAGCATCATTAATGCAGAGCAAAGATCGGAGCTACAGACTGTGCATTACTTTTGCTTCATTCCTTCAGTCAAGATTAATGGTTGCAGCCATCAGAAAAGAATGTTCTCCTTATAGTTTAAATTGCCAACTTCAGAGAAACCACAAACCAGTTCCCCTCAAGCATCATAACCTAGTTATTCTTTCCTCTCCTTCCTCAAACAGAAGGGGCTCTCTACTTCCCAACAAAATAACAACTACCTGAACACTAATATAGAAATCAACTATCATCTTAGATCTATTTTACGACCATCTATTCCCTTTGGTCTTCCCCTGGAACTTCTACATGATTCTTTTTAACAATTTTACATTTCAGTTGGATAATTTTAAGGTGTATTTAACTTTTTGACTTAGTGTGTATATTCAATAATCTCTTGAAAAGCTAAGTGCACTTACTGGAATTCTATTTCCTTCTTTTCCTCCTCTCTTCTTTCCTTTTCTGAGATGCAAGACTTGGCAATGTGCAGAAGAAAATACAGACTGATTGGGCATAGCTTTTGGAGACAGGTAGACCTGGCTTTGTATTCCTGTTCTGGTTATTCAACTTTTCTGTTGGTCTAGTTATTCAACCTTTCAAAATTTGATTCCCCAAAATGGTTACACTCTCTATCTTATGGAATGTTGTGGAGACCAAAAGAGAGGTGGAAAGCCCTGAGCCCAGTGTCTGACAGATTGATTATACAAGTAGAGTTTGTATGTTCCAAGTTCCCATGGGGTCTGGGAGTTGGATACCAGTTAACAGAAACTACTGTTTCCCAAATTTCCCTGATAATAAAAATTTCTTACAGTATTGGTTAAAATTACAATTTTCTTGGTCTCATCCCAGAGCTAATGAATCAGAAACTCCAAGCCTTGGGAGCTAAGGAATTGTATTTTTAATAAATATTCCTTTGTAATTCATATCATTAGAAAAGTTATGGAAACACTGATATAGGCTATCAGTATCTGTTATGTTCTGTAATTATAAGCAAAATCAAAATAAAATAACTATTTTACAATATTGTAAATCAACTATACTTCAATAAATAAACAATAAAAAATAAAAGTACACCTGAAACTAACACAATATTGGAAATCAGCTGTACTCCAATAAATAAATACATACATACATAAATACATAAATTTTTTAAATAGCCACTTTAATAATTGATTTTATAATGTGTGAAGCTTCAATTAAATTACGCCATTGAATATTTTTTTAAAACTTGCTCTTACTTTTTTAAATAATTAATTAATTATTTTTATTTTTGGCTGCGTTGATTCTTCTTTGCTGCACGTGGGCTTTCTCTAGTTGCGGCCAGCGGGGGCTATTGTTCATTGTGGTACGCGGGCTACTCATTGCGGTGGCTTCTCTTGCTGCGGAGCACGGTCTCTAGGTGCGCGGGCTTCAGTAGTTGTGGCACGTGGGCTCAGTAGTTGTGGCTCGCGGGCTCTAGAGCGCAGGCTCAGTAGTTGTGGCGCACAGGCTTAGTTGCTCCACGGAATGTGGGATCACATTCCACATTGCTCCACGGAATGTGGGACCAGGGATCAAACCCGAGTCCTCTGCACTGACAGACAGATTCTTAACCACTGCACCACCAGGGGAGTCCCTACAGTTGAATATTTTAACTGTAATTTACACCAAATATTTAAACTTTTAGTCCATCTGTCTTTTTCTCTGTAAGTTCCACAAAACATTCAAACTTCATCGTCATTAGTGAATAAAAATGAAATGCTCTTGGCTTTAATTGATTTAGTATTAGCAGAATAAGAGCCAAGAATAGCGTAAAGCATTTGGTAACGTACAACACTACATAAGTGTTGATTATAATAATTATTAGCTGTTATAATTATAATAATAAAGATCTACACCTACAAGACTTGACTTGTGAGTTAACCAGCTAGCTGCATTTTAATGTGCTTTTAACAAGTCTCTCTAAGCCTTGTAGAGACAAAGCTTAAAACATTACGCATAAAAACAGCAGAAACATCCCTTCTTGCCTGAACCCAAATTACTTTTTATTCTTTCTTTCTTTCGAGGGGCCTCTAGCTAAACATACATTTTAGGTTATGTTTTGCAATGCACTTGAGATACTTTGGTAGTTTTAAGTGTTTGACATCCAGGTAAACACTTCTGTGTTTCATTCAAAGATAGCACTTTGAATGTGAATGGTGATTATTCTCTCTTTGTGTTGTATGTGGCAGGGAGACCCAGAGGAGTGAGAAAATAAGGAGGAAAGGGTGAGAGAAGAGTTGGATAGACCCATTAACGGCAGCAGCTCTTTCCAAATAAATGACTATTGAACAAGGAGCATTCACTGAGCTCCTCCTAGGAGCCAGCTACTGTCCTAACTGCCTGAACACAGCTACTAACTGCCCTTTTGGTTCCCTGGTCTCAGTTTTGCCTCCGAGCCCTGTGATCAGCCAGAGGCAAGGTAATTGTTGGGGAATGCTGGGTACTTTTCTGTTAAAAGGAGCCAGGCTGTTCTCAGCTGTCCTGGGAGGCAGCTACCACACAGTGGTTGATGCTGTATTTCAGAACTGCCTGTAAGTCTTCTATTTTATGACTACTCCTATCTCAGATCAATGCAACACACAAGAAAAGCTGATGGTTTATCTTGCTCTTATCCACTGGAGTTAGTTTGAGAGGAGCATGCTTTAGGGCTGTTCAAGCAGACATTAGACACTATCTAGAATCTAGATTATACCATCATGTATTTGTTTATAAGTTGCTTTCACATTGTTTTTTAGTAGTCTCCTACTAAAATAATCTTTTTTCTTTAACTAGTTCCCTTCTACATTTTTTTTTTTGTGTAACATAGAGCCTAGGATAACACTATACATGTGGAAAGTACTCAAATGTCAGCTGGAATGAATAAATTAATTGCACTGTAGCGTCTTCTTGGTGACCATTTCTCTGCATTTGACATTCAGTAAGTGATACTGATGAAAATTTCTATAACTTTAAAAAATTTGACATGTAGTACTTTTAGAAAGTCCTAAACTACCAGCCATATGAAAGTCTAAAGATGGTCACTAACAATGATCAATTATAGTCCAAATGCATTGGATTAGAGTATTTTTTTCATTCCAGAAAAATTAGAAAATACTGAAATACATAAGAGTTTGAAATAAAGGATTTCTGTTACTTGTATGTACTGTATATTCTATGTACCTGTCATGCATTTTATATTTTCTTTGGAATTATTCTTTTTTTCATTGTTTACATTTTGATATGTAGTATTCCAAACCTACTTTTATGCATTTATATATTTTTTCCATAAAAATATGAGTGTACACATATTCTATTGTAATTGCATATTCTATTGTATAAGCATAATATCTCTTTTTATAAAGATGTTCATTTTTGACTGAAGAGATAATGGCTGATGAGGGCAAGAGGTAGACATGGGGGGGCAATATCTACAGGGAGACATCTGATAAGAAACTTGGAATTATTCTTCAGTTTCATAAATAAGATGTCTCTGTTTTCCACTTCGATTAAAATCAATTTAAATGCATTCTAGGGGGCTTCCCTGGTGGCGCAGTGGTTGAGAGTCTGCCTGCCGTTGCAGGGGACACGGGTTCGTGCCCCGGTCCGGGAAGATCCCACATGCCGCGGAGTGGCTGGGCCCGTGAGGCATGGCCGCTGAGCCTGCGCATCCGGAGCCTGGGCTCCGTAACGGGAGAGGCCACAGCAGTGAGAGGCCCGCGTACTGAAAAAATATATATAATGCATTCTAGGGTATAGATCCTATCCCTCACATCATTGTTCCTCAGACTTTGAAGAAGCTTGTTTAATTGTCTGAGAAACTTGTTTAAAAAAATGTAGAAAACTCCCAGCCTAACCCTCAGAGATTCTGATTTAATAGCTACCTAGTCATTTGTCAATTTTGACTAACTGGCATTTAACTCCACTTCCCATTTTCTTTCTAATTTCTTTTTAGTGGAATCTCCCTTTGTGTAGTCTTCAGAAAAGTCCCCTGGGCCTGGGCTGCAGGCCCCATCATTTGGAGGCTCTTTTTCAGAACTTTCAGTCTAGAGCAGTGATGCGTTGACATTATAACTGGGGGTAGTCGCAGCGTCAGCATGCAGACCACATCGTTCCTGCCTTATGATTTTTGTTGTGACTCCTCTAAAGCTTCCTTGGTTCCAATCTCTGGTAAATTCTGTGAACCTCTGACATCCTTTCAATCAGCTCCTTCTTTGCCTAAGGTAGGCTGAGTTGGTTTCTCTTGCTTGCAGAACTATAGGGTGCTATAACCAATATAAATGATTAATACTAGTGAAGTCTAGGAACTTAGGTTTTAGCAAGTTCTCCAAGTGATTCTGATGCAGGTGGATCCTCAAACTACATTTTGAGAAATACTATTCTGTGTCGTAAGTATTTCACATAGCTTCTGATGTCATGGTATTCATGAGGAAGGCACTCAATAAATGCTTGCTAGATGAATGAATGGACAATAGATGGATAGATGATGGATTCCTTGTAAGGGGCCTGACCTCAGGTCTACTAATGCTAGGCTTTTGCCAAATAAATGTAGGGATATTGTTTCCTAAAGTTTTCTTGTTTAGGTATATGTGTTGATTTTACTTTACTGTAGTTGAAAACCACAATGCAGTTTAGAAAAGACACAATAGGTAGGAATTGGCAAGAAAGAATTCATGTTAGCATCTTACCAGTAATGAAGAAATGAGATTTTATAGGTGGGGCCATAGGTTTTTGTTTGGCTTTGTTTTTGTTTTTCTTTCTAGATGATGGCATAGGTCTTTGAAATCTCGTACATTTCTTCAGTATTTTACATACTAAAGAAAAATAATAAACCCATGAAAACAGCTGATTAAAGCCTCCTTTTCTGGGCTTCCCTGGTGGCTCAGTGGTTGAGAGTCTGCCTGCCAATGCAGGGGACACAAGTTCATGCCCCAGTCCGGGAAGATCCCACATGCCGCGGAGTGGCTGGGCCCGTGAGCCATGGCCACTGAGCCTGCGCATCTGGAGCCTGTGCTCCGCAACGGGAGAAGCCACAGCAGTGAGGGGCCCGCGTACCGCAAAAAAAAAAAAAAGTCTCCTTTTCTTGCTTAAGTAGGTTGAAAAGTAGGCCAGTAGTTAATGGAATTTTTCATGACTTTGACCTTGATGGCATCTTCTCCAAAAGTTGAGCAGAGGCCATGCTATCATTAGTTTTCTTTGTAGGACTTTCTCATTCATGATTTCCTCAGTGTTCTAAGAAGTCCTTATAAATATTAGTGAGCGATCATCATAAAAATTTTCTTTCATTTAAGGATAGAGCCCTCTTTATTACTCATAGGTCCTTAAGAAATGGGGATAAGTACCTGTGCACCCCAAAGACTGAGGCTTAGTTGACATTAATTTATCTTTGGATCATTTTGGCCATAGTTCCCCACTCCTAATTTCTCAAGCTTTTTGATCTGAGAAGTAGTGTGTGAGGTGGTGGGACAGACACTGGCTTCAGAACTTGGACACAGAGTTTGAAACCTGGTTTTGCAACAATCTAACTGCAATTATGGATTTACTTGTCTTGTCTTTTCTCACCACTTGGACAGGGATTGTGTTTTACTTGCCTACTTATTCTTACCACCTGGCATATAGCTCGTACTCAGCTAATGTTTACTTAATGAAGCTCGAATGAATTCTTAATCTTGGGCAGCTCACAGTCTTTCTGGATTTCAGATTTGTCATTTGTAAAATAGACCAGTTGTTCTCTAGCATTATTTCCAGTTCTGACATTATGCGATTATATGATCTGTGTATTCTGAAGCCAACTTCCCTAAGCAAGCTCTCTTGTTTGGGTCATTGAGAAATGGTATTGCATTACTTGCTTTGTTATAAGTGGCTTCTTCATCTCTGAGTCATTCTTACTGAAAACAGTTTCAAAGAGCCTGCAGAATTGCTGTATATTTAGTGTAGAACAGCTTGGAGAATTGACCATTCAATATTTATTTTATGGTTTCAGGCAGAGCTCTCAGCTTCATGGGGACTGCTGAGATATTTCACGTAGCTTCTTCTTCTTTTTTTTTAAATTATTTATTTTATTAACTTTTGGCTGTGTTGGGTCTTCGTTGCTGTGCACAGGCTTTCTCTGGTTGTGGCGAGCGGCGGCTACTCTTTGTTGCGGTGCACAGGCTTCTCATTGCAGTGGCTTCTCTTGTTGCGGAGGACTGGCTCTAGGGCACATGGGCTGCAGCAGTTGCAGCACGCAGGCTCAGCAGTTGTGCCTCACGGGCTCTAGAGTGCAGGCTCAGTAGTTGTGGCACTCGGGCTTAATTGCTCCGTGGCATGTGGGATCTTCCTGGACCAGGGCTCGAACCTGTGTTTCCTGCATTGGCAGGTGGATTCATAACCACTGCGCCACCAGGGAAGCCCTCACGTAGCTTCTTAAAGACATCTTCTGTCTCGAGGAGTTTGGTAGTTATCTGGTTAAACAGATTTGGCTGTATTTCAGCAAATTTGTTGGCCAGCTAGTAGGAGTTCAGATGCCAAGGCATCTATCTGTCCATAACATACTACAGTTTTTCTTTACCCTTTTCAAGTAGACAGAGTTTGCATGAAGAATCATAGAAACATAAGGGCTGGAATCATAACATCAACAATGTAGGTTAGAGTGGGAAGGATCTGAGTTTTGTTGAGAAGGCTTCAGGAGCTGCCCGAGCCGGGTATAGTGGGGGGAAAGTCTAATCAGACAGGATTCTGAGGTCTCCTCATTCCAGCTTCAACCATCTCAACTAAGAGCAAAACTGTTTCTGTCCTTTTTACACGCTGATCTTCTGAATACATTTATTTAAAATATTTTTCTGCAGCTGAATAGAAGTTTGACCTATCAGTCTAGTCTAACTCACCATTTATGATAAAGAGGCTGAAGAGGATAAGGGATTTGTTCTCGAAAGAGGTAACTGAAGGATTCAGACTCACTCTTAATTTTCAAAAAAAGATTTTCAGGAAAAGAAATATCAAGGTAGATCCGAAGGTATAGGCCAAAAAGCCTGCAGTAAGAGAATGCTGAACTTTTGTAATTTACAAAGCACTAACACATACACATCGTTGGATCTTCACAACAGACTTCTGAGCAAGCAGTGCAGGTGTTATTAACCCCAATTTAAAGATGAGGAAACTGACACTGGGCAAGGTCAAGCGGCTTGCACAAGGCCATGAAGTGTGAGAGCCTGGCCGGGGGCTCAAGTCTTCTGACCTTGAACCCAGTGCTCTTTGTATTACACTACACTGCTGACTAAAAACAGACACATGACAAGTGTGTCAACATATCTTAGAGACATGAGTCGGTAGTGGGTAGAGGACTCACACATATTCTGGTGCCTGAGGATATGATTTGGCAATTGTGTGCATTTCCCCAACATCATGGTAAGTTGCCATTGCTCACAGACTGAATCATGCACATTGTTACCATTGGGGGCACATCTGAGCATATTTTTCCATGTGTTATTTTAACAACATGCATTCGCTAATAAGAAGACAAAATTATCTTATTAGATCCTAAGGCAACCTGCCTTTTGGTTTTGTCAGACTTCTTCTGTTCCTGCTGGTTAAAAATCTTTTGGTATTTCTTATTAGAATTTTCTTGGCCAAAATGTTTAATGTGTGCTTAGATAAGTTTTCTTTTGTGTTAAAGTCTAATTTTTTCATTTCATTTTCTTTTCTCCTCCCACCCCCTACGCTTATCTACCTCCCTAATAATTATTCACTATTCAAAACGTAAAATACCTTTTCAAGGGTAAAAAGAAAATTTAAAAGAAATGAATTTATAACCTTACAACATAGGACTCAATATATAATAATAGATTGAAAGATTTTAGAGATTAGATTATAAAAATGAGGGAACATTTGGAAAGAAATGCTAAGCTTTTAGGAGAAACAAGTGTGTGGTTCTTTTCAATGCTATATATAAACCAGGTTGAATTGCAAAGGACAGTTCTACTAACATCTCACTGATGAGAATTTAGTTATATAGACATACCTAACTGCAAAAGAAACTTTGTTTTGTTTTGTTTTTTGAGTGGCTATAAACCCAGCTTAACTCAAGTTTCCATCACCAAGTAAGGATGAAGGAGTGGTTATTTGGGATTACGTCTGACACAAGTCTTTTCTTCTGTCATCACCGTTTTGGTTAGCCACTCACTTGGGCTTATGCTGCTTGAGTCTGCTTGAAATCCCATTTTCCCAGTCTGGACTAAAGTGTAAATAAATAGCTGCTGCTTCTGGTCCAGTAGAAGAACTGGCAGCGGTTCATTTTTCTCCTCCTACTAATTGCTAGGAAATGCATTTTAGGATGTTGTTCAGTACTAGTTGCTGGTTGTTCCTTGTGGAACTCCAGAAGAACTGAAACTCAGAATAAAACTCTATAGAATCATCACTGTATCTGTAAATATACGAACTTAAATTTAAATGTTATTTAAAATGGCAGGCAAACAAATAATATCCCAAGCTGGTATGAACCTGTGTGTACCGTGAGATTTTTCTGGGAAAAATATAGCCACATGCAGTTCAAATCTAAATAAGGAAAACATCTCTCTAAACATCCTGTAATTTGTTTTCTAGCAAGGATCCTGAGAATAATAGCGGAAAGAAAAGAATTTGAATGTTCCTAGTCTTCAAAAAGTTTCATGGCAGAGTCAAGGCCTACATGCCCTGGGTAAAACATGTCAAAACAAGAACTAAGGGTATAGAAATGACTGAACTTAAAAAATCATTATTTAATCATATAAAATTTTGTTACATGAAGCAGAGGTAGTACTGCAGTTAGCTCAGTGAATCTATTTTAGACTCTCAAATCACAAAATATTATGTTTGTTAATTTCCCTAGCCTGTTCTTGGCTCCAGATTAATCATCATTGGTTTGCTAACCCTATATATATACATAATTGAAGTATAGTTGATTTACAATGTACACCAGTTCCTGGTGTGCAACAAAGTGACTCAGTTACACATATACATATATAAGCTGCTTCATATTCTTTTCCATTACAGGTTATTACAAGATATTGAATTTAGTTCCCTGTGCTATACAGTAGGACCTTGTTTTTTATTTTATATATAGTAGTTTGTATCTGCTAATCCCAAATTCCTAATTTGTCCCTCTCACCCCCAACCCCTGCCTTTTCCCTTTGGTAACCATAAATTTGTTTTCCATGTCCTTGAGTCTGTTTCTGGTTTGTAAATAAGTTCATTTGTATCATCTTTTAGATTCCACATATAAGTGACATCATATGACATTTGTCTTTTTCTAGTTTGACAAACATATTGCGTGTCAACTGTATTCCTGGTACTGTGCTAAGAGCTGAATAAAACAATCTCTGCCCTCAAGGAGCTCAAAGTTTGGTGACGACAAGTTACTCACAATTTTCATCCTTAAGAATAATAGTAACATTGTACCCTGTGAAGTTGGAATCTGGGATTAAGAGACATGGTTGATCCACCAAGAACAAAGTGAAAAAAATACAGGCTGAAGACTCAGAAAACATCTATTTGAAGCTCAGTCCAGTCACTTACTACCTGTGCCCTTGAGCAGATTAGTTAACTAGTCTTACTTTTAGCTTCTTCCTCTGAAAATTGAGAATAATGCCTATTCTCAGTGTTCTGAGAGTGTTCTGAGGCTCAGATGATATAATGTAAATGCTGTGCTTGGCACATAGAAGGCACTCAAAAACTAGTTGTAATTATTATAATTATTATTAATGATTGTGTTATTTCCAAGAATGAATTGGTTTAAAACATAGAATAATCATATATAATAATAATGATATATCATGTAATTACTAATATATTGTATTAATCATTATATATTATATTAATATATAATTATATATATATAACTTGCTATAATCCATGTACTGTTCTCAACACTTTACTCAATGAGACAGGTGTTTTTAAGCATGGCAACTGTCCTTCAAGGTAGTTATTGTTATTAGCACCTCCATTCTACAGATAAGAAAACTGAGATGTAGAAAGGTTAAGTGACTTGCCCAAAGTTACAAAACTAAGTAGCAAAGTTGGGATGTGAACCTAAGCACTATGTCTCCAGAGTCTGTGTGCTCTCACTATGATACTGTAACACTACAAATAACTTAATTCATTAATCCATGAATCACATAAGGGACTAGAACAAACTTTCTGACTTTCAATGATTGACTTTTGGAGCAGTAGTGCAACCAACTCTGCTCCCAAGGTGGCCCTGCCTTAGACCCTGTGTTTTAGAAGGCCTCACTTATCATAAAAACACACACAAAATTTATTAAATAGCACATGGGCACCTCTGGCACTTGAGTTCTGTGCTCAGCATTGGCACAGTATGTCCTTAAACATTCACTTTCATGCTTAACAGCATTCAGGCCCCAGGGAAATGCTTCTTTATGATCCTTCTCCTATGTCCTTGAGTGAAAAGGCAACTGTGTCTAAATGTTATGAAGTCCTGTGGATTATATCACCACCAAACTTGGAGATGTACATCAGCAATTTGGGTATTAGATAGTAGAAACACCTAGGAAGAATAAAAGACTACCTTTTCAGATTCCTCCTCTCAGATAGTGTGAGCGCAAGAGATTTTTTCATAGTGTGGTATCACTTTCTAGCGTATCAAGCATCCATTTTCTTGCTTTTCTTCACGTTTTAATTTGTGTCTCCAGACGTACTTGTGAATTAGCATGTTATTTACAGTAATTGAACATGATGGCTGAGGGACATTTTGCAACATAAAACAATTCATATTACTCTTACATGTGTGTACATGTAGGTTAACATAACATACACGAAGCGGTGATATCAGTTCCTCACGTTGGCCACTGGATTGTCAATGTGAGAATCAAGAATACTTTTATTTTAATTAAAATATTTAAATAATGCAAATAAACTTTCAAAAATTTTTTCTGTAATTTTGATTTAAAATTTTGATATTCAATAACTACAATTTATTTTTCCCTTTTCAATATTTAGGGAGAGAATTTTGAATTCTCTAGAAAAAAAGTTTTTTTTATACCCTGAGAAAACTATAATTCAAAAAGAGTCACAGTGTTCATTGCAGCACTATTTACAATAGCCAGGACATGGAGGCAACCTACGTGTCCATCGACAAATGAATGGATAAAGAAGATGTGGCACATATATACAATGGAATATTACTCAAAAAGAAATGAAATTGATTTTTTTGTTGTGAGATGGATGGACCTAGAGTCTGTCATACAAAGTGAAGTAAGTCTGAAAGAGAAAAACAAATACCATATGCTAACACACATATATGGAATCTAAAAAAAAAGAAAAATGGTTCTGAAGAACCTAGGGGCAGAATAGAGATAAAGACACAGACGTAGAGAGTGGACTTGAGGACACGGGGAGGGGGAAGGGTAAGGTGGGACGAAGTGAGAGAGCGGCATGGACATATAAACACTACCAAATGTAAAATAGATAGCTAGTAGGAAGCAGCCACATAGCACAGGGAGATCAGCTCAGTGCTTTGTAGCCAGCTAGAGGGGTGGAATAGGGAGGGTGAGAGGAAGACGCAAGAGGGAGGAGATATGGGGATATATCTATACATATAGCTGATTCACTTTGTTATACAGCAGAAACTAACACACCACTGTAAAGCAATTATACTCCAATAAAGATGTTAAAAAACATATAAAATATTGCAATTATTTCCAGTTTTATTGATACAATTTGCGTATAACATTGTGTAAGCTTAAGGTGTACAACATAATAATTTGATACAGTCATCTCTGGATTGGTTCCAGGACCCCCTTGGATACCAGAATCCATGGAGGCTCAAGTCCCCTATATAAGATGTGTAGTGTTTGCATATAACCTATGAACATCTTCCATATACTTTAAATCATTTGTGGCTTACATATAATACCTAATACCATATAAATGCTATGTAAATAGTTGCCTGTATGGAGCAAATTAAAGTTTTTCTATTTGAAACTTTCTGGAACTTTTTTTTTCTCAAATATTTTTGATCTATGGTTCGTTGAATCCATGATGCATAACCCGCTGATACAGAGGGCCAACTGTATGTATATATTGCAAAATGATTACCGCAATAAGCTTAGTTAACATCCATTAAATCACAGTCACAATTTTTTTCCCCTTGTGGTGAAAACTTTTATAATCTATTCTCTTAGCAACTTTCAAATATACAAGACAGTATTTTTAACTATAGCTGTCATGTTGTACTTTATAGTCCCAGAACTTATTTATCTTATAACTGAAATTTTGCACTTTTTGACCACCTTAATCCAAAAATAATTGTTATTTTTCAGGTTGTTTTGTTTACTTTACATTTTTTTGATGGAAAATACATTCAAAGTTTGGACAGTTTGAATACAATTACATTTTGTTTTTCAGTCTTTTAGAGCATTAAGAGTGAGTACAAGTTCAGGCCAAGATAGAAATAGAAAAACGTAAATGTGAAATTCAGAAAAGAAAAGAGAAAATATGTCAATTAGAAGTATAGGGTGTTCTTTTTCTCTAAAACTTTGAGAACTTGATATGTAACTTTTAAACATGTAGACATATGATATGTGGCCCTCTATGTACCGTTTGGTCTCACCTCCACATATGTTGGGGGTGTGCCTTTTGGGCAGAGTCCATACACAGCAAGCTCATTTTGGCCTAACTGGTATTTTGGCCTGTCTAAAATAATATAGTTAAATCAGTAGCCTCACAAGTAGAGTCAAAAATTAAGAAACCGGGAAAGCAAATTAACAGCAAAAAATTTAGCACATTTCTGAAATAGGAATACCTTAAAGAGGATTACAAAAGGGATTTAGGTGTTTTAAGTACTATACAGTTTTCTTGGGGAAAATAGTCCATGTGGAAAATCTCTGTTCTATGTTCTAAAATAAAGAATGATTTCTGAGACAAAATGATCTTCATGGAGGAAAAGCATGATAAGTGGGTTTTTCTTGAAGAAGTGTTCCTATTAATTTGGTCAATCAATAAATGGGTAATGATGTTCATATAATGTGCCCCAACATAGTTGGCCAACATCGAGGGTTTAAAATTTAATTGAAGGGGTAAATGATGTATACTTGGAAAAATTAGAGAATAGTTACTAAGAACTGTGAACAGTGAGGTCCAAACAAGTATTATGGAGGATCAAAGTAGAGAAAGATTGGTGTGATCTTGAATCATCCAGCAGGGAGGATTTCACAGAGGGGCACTGGAGTGAGACCAATAATATAATCCCTGGAATGGAGTTAGGGCCTTATAGGTCCAGGGAAATCACATGAGCTGTAAACAGTATTTTCAAACAAACGAAATGCCATCCCTCTGTCTCCTTCCTCTTCCATAACAATGCTATAAAGGCTCCTACTGTTACTTAGTTGTTGTTTTTTTTATCCATGAGGGAACTGTGATGTGTGTGTGTGTGAATGTCATTAATAGCGCTCTTTTCCTCTACCTGACTGCGGAATCAGCTGAGAGACAGATATAGGAATCAGCTGAGAGACAGATATAGGATTCAGGTTAAAATAGTGAATAAATTCAGATTAAAATAACTGAAGATTAAAATAGCAGCTTTATTAGTGGTGAAAAGCTAAATGGGAAGATATGGCTTTGATATGTGACCAAATATCTTCCAATCTGATATACATTTCACCCCCAAATTGGGTAGACTTACTCATCTAGACATGGGTCCACTAGAGACACCAGGCCTCCCTAAGCAGGCCCAGGCCCCTTACCATTTAGCCGAGACAGACCAGACACGAGGCCTCTGCAGGCAGGCAGATCCAAACAGGTGAAGGCTATGCACAGGACTAGAGTGTGGAGAGTGCAGAATTCAAGGAGGCCCGCATTCTCAGGCTCATGACCATGTCTGTCTCATGACCCTGAGTGTGAGCGCCTTCTTAAATTTTGTGCCCCAGATGCCTCCCTGGCCTCATACCATCCTGGCCCGAGCCAGCATGTCCATTTCTTTTTCCTGAACTCACTCATCAGGTAAATCCCTCCTCTTGCCCTAGGGAGAGTGATTGTGGAGGAAAAGAGAGGCCAGGGGGGTTACTCTAGTGGAGGTATCCGCACATGGAAGAAGGCTAGGGGAAAGGAGTTTCCCTTAAAAGAGATCATAGAGGGACTTCCCTGGTGGTCCAGTTGTTAAGGCTCCATGATTACCCTGCAGGGGGCACGGGTTCGATTCCCGGTTGGGGAACTAAGATATCACAGGCTGCGCGGCATGGCCAAAAAAAAAGAAAGGGAGATCATAGAAGTAAAGCTTTTTGCCAAGGCCATACAACCAGTGGTAGCTAGAACCCAGGATTCTTGTTCCTCTTCATAAAAACAAAAAGATGATATGATGCAGCTTTGAGAATTAAACCCATTCACTAGAGCACTCAATTAACCAGGTCTTCTATTATTACTATTATTATTACTGTTATTATCATTTTGCTTTCATGACTCTTTTAGATGACTTAAGCAAATTATATATTAAATTATATGTAAACTCATATAACATGTAGTAGGTTGAATGGTGGCCCCCCCAGAGATATGTCCATATTCTCTAACATATGAATGTGACCTTATTTGAAAAAAAGGTCTTTGCAGATGTAATTATATTAAGGATCTGGATATGAAATCATCCTTGATTATCTGCGTAGGCTCTAAATCCAAGGGTCCTTGTAAGAGCCACACAAAGGGGAGACACACAGAGAAGAGGAGAAAGCCATGTGAAAGTGGAGGCAGAATTAAGTCAACGCAGCCACAAGCCAAGGAACACATGGAGCCACCAGAAGCGGGAAGGGGCAAGGAAGGGTTCTCCCCTAGAGGCCTAGGAGGGAGTGCAGCCTTGCCAACACCTTGGTTTTGGACTTCTGGCCTCCAGAACTGTGAGAGAATAAATTTGTGTTGTTTTAAGCCACGAAATGTGTAGTAATTTATTACAGTCACCCTAGAAAACTAACACATAGGGCAGAGATATGTTTTTAAAGCCCTGTATTAGTTATCATTATCCCAAAACTTAGTGGCTTAAAACAATACCTCACACAGTTTCTGTGGATCAGGAATTTGGAAACGGCTTGGCTGGGTGATTCTGGCTCAGGGTCTCTCCTGGGGTTGCAATCAAGATGTTGGTCAGGGCTTCTGAAGACTTGGCTGTGGTGCCAGAGGATCTGCTTCCAAGATGGCCCACTCACAAGGCTGGCAAGTTCATGCAGGCTGGTGGCGGGAGGCCTGTGTTCTTTGCCACGTGCACCTCTCCGTTAGACTGAGTGTTCTCATAACATGGTGATGGACTTCTGACAGAGTGAGTGAGCCAAGAGAGAGCAAAGTGAAGGCTGCAATAGTTTTTATGATCAATCCTGAGAAGACACACGCCATCATTTCCTCAATGTTCCCACGTAGGCCATTCCTGTTCATTGTGAGAGGGGACCATACAGGGACATGAATACCATGAGGTGAGGATCACTGAAGTCCATCATGGAGGCTGGCTAGCACAGGTCCCAAATTTTTCAGGGTATTTAGGGAACCAGAATATTTCCTATATAGCCACTTGAACCATCTATATTTGAAGCCATAATGATAAAGTATACAAAATATTCTTTGGAGTGATGAACTTGAGTTACTACAAGTTATTTAAATATTCAGTTCAGTTCACTTTCCTACTTTAGGTTGAACCATATGAAATTTGTGATTTTTTGTGGGTAAATAATTATCCAATATCAGCAATTTCATGTTTTCAACCCACTACTTATAAAGGTAGGACTATGAACTAAGATACCTTAGATCAATTTTTTAAGCAGTTATACATGTAAAAACACTTTTCTTTCAAACAATTATTTAACCATCAGTTTAAATGAACTAGAATACACTATTCTTCAAACACTCTGGTTATTTGAAATGTTACTATAGAATTGATGTCCCCATAAAGTTTTCGGTCCATGAGCCAAAGGGTCTGTGAGGGCATTGTATCAGAGGGACTTCATAAAAAGTAATTTAACATCTCTGGGACCAATTTTCCTCATCCATAAATGAAAGAATTTGACTAGATGACATCTAGGCTGACTTTCTGTTAAGAAATGTTCAATAAGTCTTTATATGCTATGCTTGAGCCACTACCAGTTCCTTTCTCAAACTCACAGTAAGACAAATTGCATATTTAATAGGGTTGTAGGAAAGTCTTTAACTAAATGTTTATTCATTAATATGTAACATTAATAGTTAAACTCAAGATCCCTAATTTTTTCAGAAGTCCAGAGAGTCCTCCCTCCTCCTTTGTTCTCTAGAAAGCATAGACTGCCCTTCAGTAAATCAATTTTCTTAATTTGACTTGCTATATTTGACAACATTTTTTGGGTTCACATATTTTCTCTTGTGCCAAGTGCTGCATTTTTCATTTCCCACAGAATCAGGACAAACTGTACATCCCCTGCTGTGTCCAGGGCAGATCTGGCTAAATGTCAACTATGTTAATTGGTATAGAGAAAACAGCAGCCCTATTTTTATCTGATTAAAAATCCCCACAAACATTCTCCGCTAAAGTAAAGCTATGTCAGTACAAAGTGATTTAGTTACAATGTCAAGTTTGGCAGATGTATCCCTCCTGTCTTCATTTTACTGTAGCAGGCAGAATGCTGCTGTTTCCTGAAAGCTTTCAGTATCTAAAATTTTAATCCTACTTTTGGAGGCTCAGAACTTGGTACTCAAATCTTTTGGTGGCCTGCCAATTGGAATAAAATATCTTCTCTTTACAGTGATACTTTTAAACAAAAAATTTATAGGACAATCTATAGATCGTAATTTAAAAGGCAGTTTAAAATATTTTATTATACTTTTTAAAAGTCTCCACGTTAAAAGTTGCCCCAGGATGAGAAGATTATGTAATATAATTGCTTCAGTTAATTGGAGTGTGGGAGGTGTGGGTGTAAAAGAATAAAAGGTAATGAACTTTGATAAATTTATATGAGCTACAACAAAGTACCAGAGAAAATTTAATTTTATTGGAGGGTGGCTATATCTTCAGTGCTCCTTTAAAATTGTATGCTGCCTCTTTAATGTTGGAATTCCCTAGGACTTCATCTCACTCCTGGGAGCTCACTCCTAGGTAGACTTCATACACTCCGTGATTTCACCAACTGCACAACTTGTACACTCATATCGTTTGGGCCTGTATCTCCAGCTTACTGAAAGCCACATTACTATCCCTTGGTATATTTTGGGTGTCTCATGAGCACTTCAAAATCTCCTCTTCTGGTTTCTGGTCCCAAATATAAGGAGCTTAGAAGTCAGCACACTGTCACAACAACAGGTAAAAAGCTGAACAAACTGAAAAATGAACTCTTCATACATTTGTCAGAGAAGTGAGGTCACAGAGCAAACTGCCCCTAAAATTGGAGAGACACACAGGTGAACACAGTGAATCACAATTTGCAGGAGCAGAAACCCACAAGCAGAAACCTCCACGGGAACCAGTACCAGCGTAGGGAAACCTAAACTGTAATTGACAAATTGCTGGTGGCTCAACACACCTTTCTCAATGGTGAAAAACTGAAACCATTTCCTCTAAGATCAGGAACAAGACAAGGTTGCACACTCTGACCACTATTATTCAACGTTGTTTTGGAAGTTTTAGCCACAGCAATCAGAGAGGAAAAAGAAATAAAAGGAATCCAAATCAGAAAAGAAGAAGTAAAGCTGTCACTGTTTGCAGATGACATGATACTATACATAGAGAATCCTAAATATGCTACCAGAAAACTACTAAATATAATCAGTGAATTTGGTAGAGTAGAAGGATACACAATTAATGCACAGAAATCTCTTGCATTCCTATACACTAATGATGAAAAACCTGAAAGAGAAATTAAGGAAACACTCCCATTTACCATTGCAACAAAAAGAATAAAATACCTAGGAATAAACCTACCTAAGGAGACAAAAGACCTGTATGCAGAAAACTATAAGACACTGATGAAGGAAATTAAAGATGACACAAACAGACACAAACAGCTATACCATGTTCTTGGATTGGAAGAATCAACATTGTGAAAATGACCATCCTACCTAAAGCAATCTACAGATTCAATGCAATCCCTATCAAACTACCAATGGCATTTTTCACAGAACTAGAACAAAAAATTTCACAATTTGTATGGAAATACAAAAGACTCCAAAGAGCCAAAGCAATCTTGAGAAAGAAAAATGGAGCTAGAGGAATCAGGTTCCCTGACTTCAGACTATACTACAAACCTACAGTAATCAAGACAGTATGATACTGGCACAAAAACAGAAGTATAGATCAATGGAACAGGATAGAAAGCCCAGAGATAAACCCATGCACCTATGGTCACCTTATTTTTGATAAAGGAGGCAAGAATATATAATGGAGAAAAGACAGCCTCTTCAATAAGTGGTGCTGGGAAAACTGGACAGCTACATGTAAAAGAATGAAATTACAACACTCCCTAACACCATACACAAAAATAAACTTGAAATGGATTAGAGACCTAAATGTAAGGCCAGACGCTATCAAACTCTTAGAGGAAAACATAGGCAGAACACTCTGACATAAATCACAGCAAGATCCTTTTTGACCCACCTCCTAGAGAAATGGAAATAAAAACAAAAATAAACAAATGGAACTTAATGAAACTTAAAAGCTTTTGCACAGCAAAGGAAACCATAAAGAAGATGAAAAGACAACCCTCAGAATGGGAGAAAATATTTGCAAATGAAGCAACTGACAAAGGATTAATCTCCAAAATTTACAAGCAGCTCATGCAGCTCAATATCAAAAAAACAAACAACCCAATCCAAAAATGGGTAGAAGACCTAAATAGACATTTCTCCAAAGAAGGTATACAGATTGCCAATAAACACATGCAAGGATGTTCAACATCACTAATCATTAGAGAAATGCAAATCAAAACCACAATGAGGGGCTTCCCTGGTGGCACAGTGGTTGAGAGTCCGCCTCCTGATGCAGGGGACATGGGTTTGTGCCCCAGTCCAGAAAGATCCCACATGCCACGGAGCGGCTGGGCCCGTGAGCCATGGCTGCTGAGCCTGCGTGTCCGGAACCTGTGCTCCACAATGGGAGAGGCCACAACAGTGAGAGGACCACGTACCGCAAAAAAAAAAAAAAAAAAAAAAAAAAAAAAACCACAATGAGGTATCACCTCACACCAGTCAGAATGGGCATCATCAGAAAATCTACAAACAACAAATGCTGGAGAGGGTGTGGATAAAACGGAACCCTCTTGCACTGTTGGTGGGAATGTAAATTGATACAGTCACTATGGAGAACAGTATGGAGGTTCCTGAAAAACCTAAAACTAGAACTATCATACGACCCAGCAATCCCACTATTGGGCATATACCCTGAGAAAACCATAATTCAAAAAGAGTCATGTACCACAATGTTTATTGCAGCTCTATTTACAATAGCCAGGACATGGAAGCAACCTACGTGTCCATCGAAAGATGAATGGATAAAGATGATGTGGCACATATATAAATGGAATATTACTCAGCCATAAAAAGAAATGAAATTGAGTTATTTGTAGTGAGGTGAATGGACCTAGAGTCTGTCATACAGAGTGAAGTAAGTCAGAAAGAGAAAAACAAATACCGTATGCTAACACATATATATGGAATATTAAAAAAAAAATTGGTTCTGAAGAACCTAAGGGCAGGACAGGAATAAAGATGAAGATGTAGAGAACGGAATTAAGGACATGGGGTGGGGGGAAGGGTAAGCTGGGATGAAGTGAGAGAGTGACATGGACATATATACACTACCAAATGTAAAATAGATAGCTAGTGGGAAGCAGCCCCATAACACAGGGAGATCAGCTCTGTGCTTTGTGACCACCTAGAGGGGTGAAATAGGGAGGGTGGGAGGGAGATGCAAGAGGGAGGAGATATGGGGATATATGTATATGTATAGCTGATTCACTTTGTTATAAAGCAGAAACTAACACACCATTGTAAAGCAATTATACTCTAATAAAGATGCTAAAAAATAATGCTGGTGTCTCAAGTGTGGACAAGTCTGAGAGTTAAAATCTCCAGGGGAACTCAGGAATAAGGGGCCCCCCATTTCTGTGAGTTTTACTTCTAGGAGCTCCTCCAGGCCCTCACAGCAAATACCAGAGAAAATTCCCCTGGTGTTTCCAGCAAAGGAAGGAGAAAATGAACCATTTTGAAATATACCAGAGCATTCTGTTATTCTTAATAAGGTCTATCTTCAGGAGAAACTAGCAGAGTCTAACATGCTGGGTTTTATCAGAGCCTAACCTACCTGGGGGGCAAGGGAAATACACAACTCCAGCCCCCTCTGGCCATCCTGTCCTACCTAAGGGGGGGAAACTGAGAAGCACTGGTAAAGTTCACAGTCCATGGGCACAGGCTTACTAAAAGACTGAGACCCAAAATCTTAGGACTAGAGCATGCTTTTCCTCCCCTGACATCTTAACACCACACCACAAAAGGCCTATTCACTGGAGTTTCTTTCACTCAGTACCTCACATCCGGATTTCAACAAGATATTACAAGGAATACAAAAAGGTAAAAACACAATTTGAAGAGACTGAACAAGCATCAGACCAGAGTCAGATATGGCAGGGATGCTGGAATTACCAGACTGGGGACTATGATTAAACAACTATGATTAAAATGTTAAGGGATCTAATGGAAGAAGTAGACGACATGCAAGAACAGATGGATAATGTAGGCAGAGAGATGGAAACACTATGAAAGAATAAAAAAGAAATGCTAGAGATCAAAAACACTGTAAGAGAAATGAAGAATGCTTTTTTTTTTTTTTGGTACACGGGCCTCTCACTGTTGTGACCTCTCCCATTGCAGAGCACAGGCTCCGGACGCGCAGGCTCAGTGGCCATGGCTCACGGGTCCAGCCGCTCTGTGGCATCTTCCTGGACCAGGGTACAAACCTGTGTCCCCTGCATCGGCAGGTGGACTTCTCAACCACTGTGCCACCAGGGAAGCCCCGAAGAATACTTTTGATGGGCTCATCAATAGACTGGAAATGGCAGAGGAAGGCCCATGACTGGATTCTGAGCTTGAGAATATACTAATAGAAACTTGCAAAACTGAAAAGCAAAGAGAGAAAAGACTGAAAGAACAAAACAGAATATCCAACAACTGTGGGACAACTACAAAAGGTATAACATGTGTAACAGGAATACCAGAAGGAAAAGAAAGAGCTAAAGGAACAGAAGCATTATTTGAAGCAATAATGCCTGAGAATGTCCCCAAATTATTGTTAGACACGAAACTACAGATCCAGGAAGCTCAGAGAACACCAAGCAGGATATATGCCAAATAAAAAACAATAAAACAAAACAAAAGCTACATCATGCCATATCATATCCAAACTTCAGAAAATCAAAGATAGAGAAAAAAATTTTGAAAGAAGCCAGA
This sequence comes from Grampus griseus, assembly GCF_964374135.1. NCBI lineage: Eukaryota > Metazoa > Chordata > Mammalia > Artiodactyla > Delphinidae > Grampus > Grampus griseus. Next base: position 46,663,033 of record NC_139002.1, read on the forward strand.
GGAAAAAACATCTTACCTATAGAGGAGCAAAGATAAGAATTACATCTGACTTCTCAGAAACCACATGAGCAAGAAGAGAGTGGAGTAAAATATTTAAAGTGTGGAGATTAAAAAAAAAAAAAACTGGGCTTCCCTGGTGGTGCAGTGGTTGAGAGTCCGCCTGCCGATGCAGGGGACACGGGTTCGCGCCCCGGTCTGGGAAGATCCCACATGCCGCGGAGTGGCTGGTCCCGTGAGCCATGGCTGCTGAGCCTGCGCGTCTGGAGCCTGTGCTCTGCAACGGGAGAAGCCACAGCAGTGAGAGGCCCGCGTATCAAAAAAAAAAAAAAACAAAACTATCTAATGAAGGAAGACAAGAAAAGGAATTAAAAGATATACAGACTGGGAAGGAAGAAATAAAAATATTTTTGTTTGCAGATGACACAATTGTCTATATAGAAAATCTGAAAGAATCAACAAGAGCAAAAACCTTCTGGATCTAATAAGTGATTATAGTAAGTCTGTAGAATACAAGGCCAATAAACAAAAGTCAGCTACTTTCCTACATTCCAGCAACAGAGAAGCAGAATTTGATATTGAAAACACATTATCATTTACATTAGCACTCAGAAAAGTGAAATACTTAGGTACAGATCTAACAAAATATGTATAATGTTGATATGAGGAAAACCACAAAACTCTAGTGAAAGATATTTTTTTAAAAACCTGAATAAATAGATAGTTCATATTCATAAATAGGAAGACTCAGTATTGTCAAGATTTCAGTTTTTCCTAACTTGATCTATAGATTCCTTTCAATCCCAATCCAAATCCCAGCAACTTATTTTGTGGACAATGACAAACTGATTCTAAAGTTTATATGGAGAAGTAAAAAACCCAGAAAGTCAACTCAATATAGAAGGAGAAGAACAAAGATGGAGAACTGACACTACCCAACTTCAAGACTTACTATAACACTACAGTCATCAAGACAGTGTGGTATTGGCTAAAGAATAGTCAGATAGGTCAATGGAACAGAATGGTGAGCCCAGAAATACAGCCACATAAACATAGTTAACTGATCTTTGACAAAGGCACAAAAGCAATACAATGGAGCAAAAATAGTCTTCTGTATAAATGGTACTGGAATACATCCACATGCAAAAACAAAAAGACCTAGACACAGACCTTACACCTGCCACAAAAATTAACTCAAAATGAATCATAGCCCTGAATGTAAAATGCAAAACTATAAAACTCATAGGAGATAACATAGGAGGAAACCTAGATAACCTTGGGTATGGCAATGACTTTTTAGATACAACACCAAAGGCATCATCGACGAGAGAAAAAAAATTGATAAGCTGGAATTAATTAAGTAAAAAACTTATGCTCTGCAAAAGACAATGTCAAGAGAAAGAAGTCAAGCCACAGGTTGGGAGAAAATATTTGCAAAAGACACATCTGATTAAAGGACTTATTCAAAGTATACAAAAAACTTTAAAAACTGAACAATAAGAAATCAAACAACCCACTTAAAAAATGGGCAAAACACCAGAACAGGTACATCATCAAAGAAGATACACAGATAGCAAGTAAGCATATGAAAAGATGTTAAACATCATATGTCATTAGGGAATTACAAGTTAAAACAACAAAGAGATACCTCTATACACCTATTATAATGGCCATAATTCGGAACAATGAAAACACTAAATGCTGGTGAGGATGTAGAGTAACAGGAGCTCTCATTCATTGCTGGTGGGAATGGTACAGCCACTTCGGAAGACAGTTTGGCAGTTTCTTACAAAACTAACCATACTAATACCATACAATCCAGCAATTGTGCTCCTTGGTATTTACCCAAATGAATTGAAAACTTATGTCTATACAAAATACAAAAACCAGTATACAGATGTTTATAGAGCTTTATTTATAATTACCAAAACTTGGAAACAACCAAGATGTCCTTCAGTAGGTGAATGAAAAAGTACCTTGTGGTACATCTAGACCATGGGATATTACTCAGCACCAAAAAAGCGGAGCTATCAAGCCATGAAAAGACATAGAGGAACCTTAAATGTATACCACTAAGTGAAAGAAGCAACTCTGAAAAGGCTACATACCGTATGGTGCCAACTATATGGCATTCTGGAAAAGGCAAAACTACAGTAAAAAGATCAGTGGTTGACAGAGGTTGGGGGTGGGGAGGAAGGGATAAAAAGGGAGAGCACAAAAATGTTTAGGGCAGAAACTTCTCTTTATGATACTACAGTGGTAGATACTTGTTATTATACAGTTGTCCAAACCTATAGAATGTACACCGCCAAGAGTGAACACTGAAGTGAACTTCAGACTTGGGATAATAATGATGTGTCATTGTAGGCTCATTGGTTGTAACAGATGTACCGCTGTGGACGTCGATAGTGGGGGAGTTTGTGCATGTGTGGGGACAGAGGTGTACGGGGACTGTCTGTACTCTCTACTCCGTTTTGCTGTGAACCTAAAACTGCTCTTAAAATATCAATTTTATTAGTTAAAAAATAAATTATATCCAAATTGAATGCATCATTCTCTCCCTGCCATCTTCCCAACTTCCTCTCCCTCTAGGTTCCTCCTTTTCAGTAACTCGAATCATGATGTATCCAGATGAACCCCATCAGAAACCTAGGAATCAACCTTTACTTTGTGTTCTCCCTTGCATATTTCATACAATCTCTTTATCAAGTTCTATGCATTTCCCCTCATATCTCTAGAATCTATCTCCTTCTTCTCCTCTCTAATGCCACTGCTACAATGCCCTCTACCCACCAACCAGTTTTCCCTTGATCTACCCTTGGGCTAATTGTTATGAACAAGTACAACTATTTTTATAAGCTTTTTGTTTTCTAATCTATCAGACTTCTGTAAATCAGGCCCAGTGCAGACCATAAAATGCAAAGCTTAGCTGTTCAGAACTTTCTTGATAACTTTTCTCATACCAAGGCTTCAATTAAATTAAAAACCAAAGCATTACACAGGTAGAGAATGAGAAAAGAGATGGAATAATGGTTTATGGCTTTGGGACATCTTTTAATGTATTGATCGAACTAAGAAAATGAAAGGGACACAAAGGTCAGTTAGATCTCCATCCAATTCCTGTGATTAGAATATTTCAATGCATTCCCTTTGCCTTCAGGACAATATCCAGATTCCTAAACACAGCAAGGTTCTTCATGACCTGCCTACTATCTTCATTCCAGCTTCATCTGCCCCTATTCTGCATTCACCCACTTGTTCAGGCCAAAATTTAGAAGTCATCCTTGTATAATCTCTTTCCCTTGAGTCACTGTCCTCAGAGTCTCTCTCCACCATTTGAGCCACCAGCAAATTCTGTTGATTCTACATTAAAAATATACCTAAATCTATCTACTGTTCATTCCATGCCTTCCACTCTAATCCAAGTCACTGTCACTGACTGCTCTTCTTGTCTAAAGCAATTCCTTCCTACTTTCCCTGCTTCTACCTTGCTCTAAATTCCATTCTCCACACAGCAAGAATGTACATAAAAAAAAATATATATATATATATATATTTTTTGAGATCCATCTGATGACTTCTCATCTCACTTAGAATAAAATCCAAATTCCTGCCGAAGTTCTCTGCATTAGTTTCCTATTGCTACTGTAACAAAATTACCACAAACTCAGTGACTTGCATAATAGAAATTTATTCTGTTGTCTTATTTTAGATCTGTAACCTCCAGAATTCACTTCAAGGTGACAATAGGGCTGGTTCCTTATAGAGGCTCGAGAGACAACCCATTCCTTGTTTCTTGCAGCTTCTAGAGGTGACTGGCATTCCTTGGCTTGTGGTCACATCACTCCAATTTCTGTTTTTCCTGTCACATAGCCTTCTTCTCCCTCTGAACTCCTCTTTCCCTCTATAAGGACCCTTTACATCAGGCCCACCCAGATAATAATCTCTCCATCCTCAATCTTATCTGCTACATCCTTTTTACCATGTAAGATAACAAATTCACAGGTTCTGGGAATTAGGACATGGACACCTCTGTGGGGCATATGATTTAGTCTGCCACATTCCATACAAAGATCATGAGAAAAATATTTCATCATAAAAACATGGATTTGTTAAAGTTGTTAATAAGGGGAAGCATCACAGTAATAGAGTCTCAATAACGTCTCAAAAGGGGGTGGTAAGGGAAAGATATTTATAGGATTAACCATAGGCTGCCTTTGAGGTGGATATTAGTAGCCTAGGCAGGAATTGGTTAGAATTTGTAAAGTAATTGAATTACCAGAACCTATGAATCTATGCAGAGTTACAGTTAAATCAGTTTATTTGTGGTCTTATATTGTCACAAATGGGCCTAAATAAGCTGGTGTTAAAACAATAAGAGCTTAAATAGTTTTTATTACATATCGTGGAATGGTACAGGGGATCATTTCAGTTTTTGCTTCATTTCATTTTGCAAATCATTAGTTTTTGCTTCATTTCTCAGTCCCCATTCTTTTGGTCAATCTGCAGCGTAAGTCGAAAGAAAGACGATTATTTTCCTGGGGAGGTGATCAATACAGATCTGCACTGCTATTTAGTAAGTTGCAATTACGTATTGAATTTTTCATGGTAGTCATATTGACCTCTATAAGTATCAGGCTTTCTTGTTCTTTTGGTTGGATGATCATTTGTAAATCATCTAGTGTTAGCAGTGGCTGTGCAGCAGCATTTAAGACTCTGAAGATCATATATCTGGTAACTGCTATGCAGACAGACACTAAGACAAAAATCATTAGAGTTTGAAAGGCATTTGAAAGCCATATTCTTAGATTTTGAAAACTGAACAATGAAAGCATGTGACAATCTATTTAGACTTTCCTTATGCAATCAAGTTTCTTTTGCCCTTTAATTTGGGTAGGGTTTAATCAACCTTACTAGTGTATGAGGAATACAGGTCTTGGGGATACCATGAGTAAAGGACACAGATAGCCATTAGCTATCTTGGACCTTAATCCTGAAGTGGGGGAAGAAAATAGCTGAGAAGATAAAGATGCAAACCCAAGGGGATACAGCTACAAAGAAGAACATGGCAACAAATGGGGTCTTGTTCCAGCTGTCTTGGTTGGAAACAGCCTACTTCATGCAGTCTTTAGTTGTTCCAAGGACTTAGGGCTGTCTCTTCTCATGGGACATCTACCTCTAGATGTTACCTAGATTCCTCAACATGCCTTATAAAGCCCTTCATAATCTGGTCATATCTCTGGGATCATTTCCTGAATCTTTTTCTCTTCACTCTCTCTTTGGTGGCCACACTGTCCTTACTGTTCCACAAACAAGTTAACCTTGTTCCTGTCTGAGAGACATTGTACTCATTGTTCCCTTTATGCAAAATGATCTCCCCAATATTTGCACCGCTGACTCCCACAATCCACTCAGGTCACATGTCACCTTCTTAGAAAGGCTTTCCCTTGTCATCATCCAATTTAAAGTCCTCTTGATTCTTTTACCTTGCTTAATTTTTCTTCATAGCACTCTTCTCTCCCTGCATCTGTTTCATATTTATTTGTTATATGCCCCACTTGAATATACACACCATTCAAGAAGGCAGAAAACTTTTCTATTTTGTTCACTGATGTGTTTTCAGGACCTAGAACACTATTCAGCATACGTAGGTGCTCAATAACTACTCGCTGATTGACTGAATAAATAAAAACGTCACATACACTATGTTTCAGCCGTATATAACAATTTGCAGTCCCCAAATGGCTCCTTCTTTTGCAGATGTGGTTTTCCTCTGCCTGCAATAACTTCTCTTTGATTCCTTCACAATTCCTAATCATCCTTCAAGAGTCTGTTTATGTGTCACTGTCCCTGATAAACCTTCCTTGATCCCATCAGGAAGAACTAGGTGTCATCTCTCTTTGTTCTAATAGTACTCTAGGCATACCTCTATCATATTACTTAATACAGTTGACCCTTGAACTAGGCAAGAGTTAGCCCCCATCTCCCATCCCACTGTCAAGTCGAAAATCCATGCATAGCTTTACAGTCCTACCTCTGCATCTGCAGATTCAACCACCAGGGATCATGTAGCACTATAGTATGTATTTATTGAAAAAAATCTACGTATAAGTGGACCTGTGCAGTTGAAATCCATGTTGTTCAAGGGTTAATTGTACATTGCATTAACATTTTGTCTAATCTATGTCTGTATCCTGAGACTCTAGTAGAGGGCTTTGCCCATAGTAAATTCTGAGCAAATGTTTGTTGAATGGTTTTATTCATTGAGTGACAACTGTGTGTCAAGCACTGTACTAGTTTTTATGCACATTATTTTATTTTTTTAATTTTTATTGGGGTATAGTTGATTTACAATGTTGTTTTAGTTTCAGATGTACAGCACAGTGAATCAGTTATACATATACATATATCCACTCTTTTGTAGATTCTTTTCCCATTGTAGGCCATTACAGAGTGTTGAGTAGAGTTCCCTGTGCTATACAGTAGGTCCTTATTAGTTATCTATTTTATATATAGTAGTATGTGTCAATCCCAATCTTCCAATCTATCCCTCCCCCACTCCTTACCTCCAGTAACCATAAGTTTATTTTCTACATCTGTAACTCTATTTCCATTTTGTAGATAAGTTCATTTGTACATAAATACAATGGAATATTACTCAGCCATAATAAAGGATGAAATAATGCCATTAGCGACAACACGTATGGACCTAGAGATTGTCATACTGAGTGAAGTAAGACAAAGACAAATATCACATGATATCGCTTATACGTGGAATCTAAATAAAGGCTACAAATGTACATTATCTTAATCCTGACAAGAAATCTGTAAGATATATGCTACTACCCCTGTTTTACATACGACGAAACTGAATAACTTGCCCAGAGTTTCGAACCTAAGTGTGTCTGACTCCAAACTGGTATTTCTCCCATTGTCTCAAATGAATTAATAAATCTCCTTAATTTTAGTGATACTTACTGGTCAAAATTTAATATCCTAATTTTACCATTAACATTGAAACTCTGATCTTTTAGTTCAGTGTTGCATGCTCGAATACATTTTTACTTGATTCAGCCTCTTTATATTACAGAGAAGAATGGACCCCAGGTACCTTAATAGCACAGGTATCCTACTTTTATTCTGCTTCATAATTAGAGAGTTTTTGATGATGATTCAGGGTCAAGGTTTGGTTAGTCTTTCCTTTTAAGAGAAGGATTATATTTAAGAGCTAGTCCACATGTCATCTTTCAAGAGGTATAAAAGGCCCAAATACATTGAAAGTCATATTGAAATTATAGAATTAATATACCTGGAAGAAAGGAAAATGTGGCAGGAATGAGTTAAAGATAGTAAGACAGTCTCACATATGGGAGAGAACCTGGTGGTTACCCTGATTTCTGTCTTTTCTGCATGCTAGGTGAAGCAGTGTGTATTAAAATTTTAATAACGTTTTTAGAAGTACATAAAATAGTATCACGAGGATCTCAAGCAGTGAGAGCCCAAGCTCTAAAGTCAGACAGACCTGAGATCTAATCCTTGCTCCCCTACCTAATAGCTGAGCAAATTTAAGGAAGTTACTTAACTTTTCTTAAGCCTCAATTTCTTCATCAGTAAAATGGAGAGAAAAGAAGGGCATTAGGTAGGGTAGCTAATTACTACTATAACACACAGCATTAAAATTTTAGAGGCATAATTTAATAAAACAAGTAAAATCCAATACAGGTGTTCCTGGTCATGCAGTTCTCTGGGGCAGGATTCCTTCAAGGACTAATTTGGGGCCCCATGCTTCTTCTATTTTGCAGTTTTGACTTCCTCTAGATTCTTTGAAATCTTCATTCAGCTGGTAGGTAGGGAAAGAAAGAGAATATGGCGCATGTGTAGGAGGTTTTAGAGGTTTTGTGGGCCAAAACTTAAACAGCTTTCATTGTTTCTGTCCACAGTCTATTGTGTATTGACCCCAAGTAATCACAGGAGAGGCTGGGAAACATAGTATGTGTGCTCAGGAGAAAAGGAAACAGACTTTGGGGAATTCGGAGGTGTCTCTGCCACTTCAGGTCATGAGGTGGTCTTAGGGTTTAACTGAGATAATGCATGTAACGTGCTTAGCATAGGGTAAGTAATCAACACAGTTGCATGTAATTATTATTATCACAAGGGTGTATGCTGCGAGTCTGAATAAGGAAGTGAAGTCCTTGCTTGGAGGTTCTAGCAAGAGAGCTCAGCTACATTCAAAGAAAAGTCCTTACCTTTGTGTAAGGTTATATAAGATTATGATCTTTAACTGATTTGGCAGCATCAGGAAACATAAACATTGAAAGGTGAGGGATGAAGGGGTTGCCAAGTTGTTCATGTCAGCTTAGCTAACAGAATGTCAAAAGATTATAATTTAGATAATCTTAATGTCTAAGAAGAGTGGGTGTAGGGAACTGGTAGACTCTTTGGATTTGGGAATGGGCTTAACTGAAATAATAAAGGGTAAAAATTCTGATCAATCCCCTCTTCCATATTCTTTTTCTCCCTCATTTTCTTAAAGTTACAGACATCATAAAGATTCTTCAGGTGCAGCATATTTTCTTCTCCCCACTTATTTTTCTCCTCTGTTGCCATTTAAAATAGTGTAAGAACTCTGAGAACAGAGACCATGTTTGCATCACACATTATTACATCAGCACCTAGCAATGCCTAGCACAGGGTATGCAGGCAAGAAGTATTTGTTGAATGAATTTAATATATATGGTAGTTGCTTCAAGTCTTGCCTAAAGAATCTAGATAAAGTAATGGAAAGACAATGAGTTTTTAAATCTTGCTTCTATCACTTGAGTATTTGTGGGATTCTGGGACTTCTAAGAATTTTTTTTTTAAGCAATAGAGAAAATTATATAAGCATTTAATCTCTAAGACTTTTTTCTTCCCTTTATTAAGTGGCACAATACTTTTTAGAGTTATAGTAATGAGAACTAAATGAAAAAATTCATGTAGTGTTCCTAGCACATAGAAAGCATTCAAAAAACGGTTGTTCCCTCCCCGTACCTCGCACCTCTCTACAATATACTTTTTAATTTAGGGGACCCTAACAATTAATTGACACTAATTGTTTACATATTTAGAAACTTCTAAAATACACCCTTGAAAAAAAGTACAGTGATATTTCTAACAGAAGCTAGTTTATTTATAAGGTGAACATGTCTACAGTTATTTGAATAATGGTGGTTTGTAAGAATCTCTTTGGTAAAAGTAATGGTGAAATACCTTCCTAGAATGACATTCATAGCAGTGCAAAAAATACACGTTGCCTTCTGTGTGTTTAGGAATAACTTTTACATTTTCCCTAAAGATGAAATATTTAGCTACTGATTTAGCTCCTGTTTACCTCAGCAGGGGTCTACCAATGCAGAGGCTCAGGCCACCCGGTAACTTATTAAGTGGAACCCACAGAAGAATAGTAAGGAGGTCTTAAGAATTGGGTAACTCCACGGCCCAATGGACACAGGGCAGCAAACTGGGCACCAAACTGCAGATGGATTGCAGATGCACTGAAGGAAGTCATTACAGTTTTGAGAAATTTGGGGCTGGCTTGACACAGATGAAGCCTGCTGGTTTAAGCACTTTATGTTCTTGGCAAAAGCATGGTGTTGCAAATTTTCACCAGCCATAGTGAAAAAAAAAGGGGGGGAAAGGGAATGGGAGGAGACCACAAAATTCATGATGATACATAAAATGTTAACCATTAGCTTTGCATCTTTTGAGAGTCACCAGATTGAAGCACAGTATTTTGGACTTGGCTAGCAGATGGTGTACACAGACTTTCTGAGTATGTTAGCATTTCATTTGAAACTAGCAAGATTACATAGGACTATCATGGTAATTTAACATTCATGGAGATTTTAAAATTTATCCTTAAACTTGTGTTGAAAGTGGGGCATTTTAACATTTTAAAAGACTTTGTGAAATAGATCTGGATCTCATAGAATAGATTCACAGGATATAATAATTCCTCTAAAATGCCCACAGGACAGTTCCAAGTGTCTTCTTTCCCTGAAAATCTGGCTTACGCAAGAGAAAAAGAGGCCAAAGAGAACAAAGACTAAACCAGGGGAGATGGCAGGTAGTGATGTCTGGATTCTCTGAATGGGACTTCTCCACTTACTACCTTCTCACTTCCTTCTATGGTCTGGACCTTTAATCACCACAGCAGTCAGCCTTGTAGGGTCAGCTAATCTCTGTTGACATCATCGTACTACTTCCCTTTTCAAATTCCAGTGAAGCTATGTGTTTCCTGTCCTATTTGACACCCTAGAGAAAAAAATACTGGCCCATTAGTATCCAAATTTAGACTGGCAGCAATGTGTCAAGTTTTCAGGGAAGAGATAAACAAAAACAGGTGACATTTCCAAGCCTCTCAAGAAAAGGGGAAAAAACCCCCAACCCTTCTGGGGTAAGTAAGCAGGGAGAGCTTCAATACCCACTGTAGGGAGAGGTCTGCTGACAGCCTCCGAGAATGGGCCGACGGAAGCCTTTTCCTTTTCATTAAAGCCAGGAGGATGGTTTTGGGGGCCTCCCTAAACACATTCTTGATTCTGCTAGGAAAGCCCAAGCAGCTCTGACACCCCCTTGCTCAGGGGTAGCTGTGAAGGTAGCTGCACCTCCTCTGTGGGGAGCCGTTGGTTTCAATCACAGACACTAGGACACCCTTGTGGGGGGAGAAGGGAGAAGCCATACGTCCCTCGCCCCGCCTCCCACCTCCCCCCCCGTGACCCCAGCGAGCCCAGCCTCGGGCGACCTGTTAGCAGGGAGCGTCACGTGACGCGGCGGGCCGCGCACTGCCCCCGCGGGGGAGCCTCCTGTTGCGCCCGCCGGGCGGGTTCCATCACGTAACGCGCGGGCGCCGCCCCGCTCTTCCCTCGCCGAGCGAGGGAGGGCCTGCGTCGAAGAGGAAAGAGAAGGGAAAAGGGGCGGGAGACGGAGAAGGAGGGGCGGTGCCCGAGTCACGTGACCCGGGGCAGCCCGGAAAGCTCCGAGGAGGAGCCTGGCGCCGCCATTTTCCTGCAGCTGCCTGTCCCTTTTGCCCTGCCCGGCTTCAGCTGACCAGGGAGGGGGTGGGCTGAGCTGAGGCGGGGGCAGGGGAGTGCCCGATATCGTGCCTGACCCCGCGGGTGACAAGAGCCGGTTCTTTCCGGGCTGGGTGGCAGCGCGCGGCCCTGAGCCCCGCCCCAGGCCGGCAGGCGGAGAAGGAGCCGGTGGGGGTAGGGGGGGTGGGGGTCCTCCGGCGCTTGGGGGTCCCAGTCCCCGCCGGCTGCCGAGCGGGAGGGGTGGCGGAGGAGCCGCAGAGATGTCCGGCCAGAGCTTGACGGACCGAATCACCGCCGCCCAACACAGTGTCACCGGCTCCGCCGTGTCCAAGACAGTATGCAAGGCCACGACCCACGAGATCATGGGGCCCAAGAAAAAGCACCTGGACTGTGAGTGAAGCCGACCGCTGCCCCCGCGACCCGCGTCCTTCTCCCTATCTCTCTTCTTCCCCGCTTCAGCTGCCTCTTCCCTCCCTGCGTCTTCTCTGGCGCGGCGGGTCCTGTGCTCATCCGAGCTGTGTTCTTTCTGCTTCCATCACACCTGCCTTCACGGCTTCCGTTCCCTGTCTAAAAATCCCTGACAAGCCACTCCCCTCCAGGTTCCTAGGGGACCCTGGCTTCTCTGCCCGGTGCTCCGCGATACACATTACAGCCGGCCAACTTGCCTCTCCACCTAGCCCCTCACCTCCCGGCCTCCTCTGTCTGCTGCAGCCTTCTACTCTTTCTTCCCATCTGTCCCGTGCTGCCTAGCCGCCCTCTCCTGAGCGTCTCCCCGCTTGCTCCCGGCCTCACTGCCCTATTGTTTCCCCACTAGCCTTCTTCGGGTTTCCGTAAACGCCTGGTTCCGTGGGCCCGGATCCCTGTTTCTCCGCAACCCTGAGGGCCGCCTCCCTTGAAGTGATTCTCACTTCCTTTGCTCCACTGGCCTCTTCTGTCCCTTCCTTTCCCGGTTTTCTCGTCCACCTTCCCCCCCTCACCCCGCCCTTTGGGTTACCTTTCTTTGCCTCTGTATCTTCACTTAAGTTCCTTCGTCTCATTGTAAATATCATACTCAATATCCGACTTTTTTCCCCTGACTACTTTCTTCGTGGGCGCGAAAGTAAAGGGATTCTGTTGGTGTGGGGAAAGCTTTGTGGAACGCCGGGATTTTTAATCACCTCTGGTGGGGTTTAATCATTGTATTTTCATGCTTTTGACTGGGATAATTTGTGAATGTCAGTCACCCCCCCCCCCTTTTCTTTTTTCTAATGGGGATATGGAAAAGGGTTTGCTGATTTTGGTATCAGTTCCTAGAGCTGTTAAGCCTGGCGGTTTGAATTCTGAAGCTTGAGTGAAGCGTAGACTATTGGAATTCAAAATAGATTAATAATCAAATCTACAAATAACATACATCCTTTAAAAAACTGGTAAAAAGATATTTGGTGATGCTTGAGTTTGGACTCCGTTTTAATTTATGCTGGTTATCTTTTGAGGAACTAGTTTTTCTTACACGCATGATATTACACCATTCACTAACTTAGCTACAATTACTAGAGCTAACTCCTCCCAACTTTTTCCAAACCTGGAAGCCACCTGTAATATCCTCCTTTTTTATTCCACTCCTTTACCTCAAGGTACAAAGATCAGTGGATTACTCAAGCTTTGACTCAATGGAGCTTTGACCTGAAACTTTTCAGGGAAACATAGTGAAAAAGGCATTGTAATAGATAAGTTCCTTTTTTAAATGGCTACTGGACACATAAGCCTGACTGACTTCATCCTACGTGAAAGTTACTTTGCTTTACTGTATGAAGCAAGAGTGAGCATGTCCTGAAAGGAAATTCACTGACGGGAGTCCTGTTTTGAGTTCTCGTTTGGACTTTGGCCGTAAGGTTTGCGCTTTTTAAAAAAATGTACAAAATGTGAATTCTTCCAAGATACTTTGCTCATGAAGTACTGTTAAAACAAGTTACTGCTACAGACAAACCCATTATTCACTGTGACTTATTCCTTCCTTGTGGAAAAGTTTAAAAAGGCATCATTATTGCTTGGTTCTTCTTTTGACTTGCGGTTCATGGAGGCTGCTTGTTAACTATCAATCCTTGACTGTTTTAAAGAATTCAGAATATATTTAAATGGTGACATATTTATAAATGGAAAATTCTTTTAAATACATTATGAAGCTGTTAAGTACCTCTTTTGATTGTCTGATATTTGGAGTAGACATTTCTACTGTTTACTTCTCTTCAAATGACTACTTGGCTTGCTCTACCCAATCTATGGTTTGCCCTAACACTGTTAATTCTTTTGTTAGGTTGGTTTTGTTGTTTGTTTGTTTTTGGCGTTGAAGAAACTACTTGTGACTTTGTGAACTGTTATCCTCATCTCTCCCTTCAAAATGATAAATTATAACACGAATAGATACCACTTTTAAAAGTCTTTTTAAAGGTTCTTGTCTTATTTCAAATGTTGCAGTTCTAACACATTGTGGAAAAGGTCAGAAAATAGGCTAGGTAAATTTAGGAGAGTGAGACTTGCTTGTGGTTTTATGAATGTTAGCCTTTTCTCTTGTAATGGAAGCTGCTGCAGATAAGAACTGGGATTAAGTTTGGTATATGGATAATCTCACATTTGTAGTCTTTTTCTCTACCACTGCTGTGTTTATAAATTCCCACTTTAGAACTTGAATATTCCTGGTAATGTTTGATTTTTTAAAAAAATCTGTATGAATAAGGAGCCACTTACTCTATGAGGTTTTTAAAATACTATTTTTAAAATACAATTTTTTAAAAATACTATTTTCTTTATATTGTTGTTTAAAACACCCTTATAACCAGTTCCACTAATGGAATAAATTTAAGTCTGACCAATGAGTGGTTTTTGTAAACACCTTCTTCCCCCACACACTTTAACATACTTTGAGGAAATTGAAAAGGCTTTCACAAACAGTTCTGGGTTTTGACATCATGGACTTTTAAGTCTTTAATGTAGATACAATTTTTCCTCTTTTAGGAATTTTTCTTTCTAGTGAAGGCTTAGTTCTCTTGTGCCTTTTAATATACTGAGAAACTGTTGCCTAATTAGTTGACCCTAATGAAAGTGATTTTATTTTTTAAATATTAGTATTTAACAAAAATATGCTTAAGACTGCTTTTTCCTATAAGCCTTTAGAGTGTGGAGGTGGTTTCTGTGTACTTCGCCAAAATCTGTCTATATTAGGAAATGATGATTGTAATCCATGAATTATGGCTTAATTCATACTACATTGTATACTTGTTTAAGAAAGAGCTTTTGCTTTGCTTATAGGGGTCAGTAGATAATAATGTTAAGTAGTGTCCCTAATATGAAAAGAGTTGTCAAACCTGAAGCATATTTTTAAAACTAAACATGGTTTGCATTTAATTTCAGGCCTCTAATGGCCATAATCAAGATAGAAGAATAGCAGCCTTGTATTTGAAGGACTTCAGTTTGCCAGGCACTTATTAACCATTATCTAATTTAATCCTTTCTCATAGCTATGGGAGAGGCAAGTCATATGCATAGAAGATCATCTGTAACTAAATTTAAAGAGGTATAGAATACTTAAAACATTATTGGTTGAAGTACAGACAGAACAGAGGTTTTGTTTGTTTGTTTGTTTTTTGTTTTTTTGTGGTTTTTTTTGCGGTACGCAGGCCTCTCACTGTTGCGGCCTCTCCCATTGCAGAGCACAGGCTCCGGACGCACAGGCTCAGCGGCCATGGCTCACGGGCCCAGCCGCTCCGCGGCATGTGGGATCCTCCCAGACCGGGGCTCGAACCTGCGTCGGCAGGCGGACTCTGAACCACTGTGCCACCAGGGAAGCCCAGAAAAGAGTTTTAAAATTTATAAATTCTTGAAGTAAAAACATTCTTACCTGATTTCACAACCTTTACTCTTGTTTTTTTGACAAGAACACTTTTTTCTATACTTGTTTACTTTCCTTGGACATTTATGTTGGGGCATGTTTCACTGAGATGAAATATTATGTTAATGGCTCTAATGTTTTCACTTTTATATCCATATTTTTTACAGTTAATTTCAGGGGACACTTCATTCCAGCCACCATCTGCCTTACATTCTGTATAACAAAATCAAGATCATGTTCTTATTAAGTATCCGTTATAAGCATACCTCTAAAGTAGATACAGTGTGGGTATTTGTGTGTTGTGTAATGGCTCTAGACTCTGCCTAATTTTAATTGTGGAAACATATTTTTTTTTTAAGTAAGAATTTGTGAATGTTTTGAATATGTAGAGGGTGGAATTTGTATTTGGGTAAGTGGTTTGTATAACCATTGAAAATACATATAAAATATTGACAGGCACCCAAAATAATTATCTTTCTAAGCAAATTATTGATTTTTAATGTCTTAGTTAATGATATCCAATGGGTCCTTAGTTTGCGTATTGTCAAGAATATATCTGGTAACTGGGATCTGATTTGAAAGAAGGTACCTGTGAGGAAGATAGTAAGTAGAAGGTCTGCCCCTAGATGGCGCTTGTTTAGAAATAAGGTAACTGGGGCTTTCCAAATGGACAATTATTTCATAGTTATGTTTGGGCTTACTGTTCTTTCCCATAAGAATTAATCGTATGATTTATATTTTCATTTTCATTATTTGACCTGTTCTGTCCCTTACTACTTTAATAGTTCTGAAATACAAAAAAAATGGTAATTGAGTCATCAAAGTGGTAATAGCAAGATTTGACTACTTATGTCAATTGTAGGAGATGTATAGAACTCCACAAATATAAGTTTTTCCTCCTTGACATATTTAGTTATGTTTCTGAATAGTATGTATTTTAAAAGAGCAACCTGAAGAGAATTTTACCTGTAGCCATTTCGGTAGCTGCCTTATTTGTAACTAGCAAATTAATTCTAAAATTTCTTTGTAAAGTAATTAGGCTTCACTGGTGGACTTGTTACTTTAAGAAATACTGTTTAGACTTTATTCATCTATTTTTTATCCTTGTAGCAGTGCTTTTTTTGTTTACGTATTTTATATATCTGAATAATTTTTAAAGATGTCTTAGAATTTAATTTCAATGGAAAAGAAGTGAAGCATCATTATGAAGTGACATGCTTTTTTCCCTCTCATTTGAGTTGTAAAGCACTTGTATGATATTTAATTAGATGTTTTATTTTTTTAACTTTTTTAAGCTCTTCCACTTTACTTTTTAAATTTAAAAAATATTTATTTATTATTTATTTTTGTCTGTGTTGGGTCTTCATTGCTGTGTGCGGGCTTTTCTCTAGTTGCAGTGAGTGGGGGCTGCTCTTCGTTGCGGTGTGTGGGCTTCTCGTTGTGCTGGCTTGTCTTGTTGAGGAGCATGGGCTCTAGGCATGCGGGATTCAGTAGTTGCAGCACCTGGGCTCAGTAGTTGTGGCTTGCGGGCTATAGAGCACAGGCTCAGTAGTTGTGGCACATGGGCCCAGCTGCTCTGCGGCATGTGGGATCTTCCCGGACCAGGGCTCGAACCCGTGTTCCCTGCATTGGCAGGTGGATTCTTAACCACTGCACCACCAGGGAAGTCCCTATTTTTTTTTTTTTGGCCGTGCCGCACAGCTTGAGGGATCTTAGTTTCCTGATCAGGGATTGAACCCGTGCCTCCTTTAGTGGAAGCGTGGAGTCCTAACCATTGGACCGCCAGGGAATTACCTAGATTTTTTTTTTTAATTTATTTATTTTTATTTTTGGCTGTGTTGGGTCTTCATTTCTGTGCAAGGGCTTTCTCTAGTTGTGGCAAGCGGGGGCTACTCTTCATTGCGGTGCGCGGGCCTCTCACTGTTGTGGCCTCTCTTGTTGCAGAGCACAGGCTCCAGACGCGCAGGCTCAGTACTTGTGGCTCACGGGCCCAGTTGCTCCGCGGCATGTGGGATCCTCCCAGACCAGGGCTCGAACCCGTGTCCCCTGTTAGCAGGCAGACTTTCAACCACTGCGCCACCAGGGAAGCCCCCCCCAGATGTTTTAAAAATACATTGTTTAATTTATTTTAACTAATCAGAATTGGTTTAATTTAAATAATGTGAAAGTTCACCAATTTGTTTAAAATAATTGATTTTAATTAGTCATCAGAATTGCTTTAATTTGAATAAAATACTTTATTTTGACTCTGATTATCATTTAGAATATTTAATGTGAAAGTTCACCCTAATACATAGAAAGTCTTTTCTGTTTTCTTCAGTTTCAAAGTGCTTAGTTCCGTGATTTTGCCCTTAAAGTCAAAGAAGCAAGTAAAATAAACTTAAAGACTTCTTGGCAAGAGGTTAGCGCCCTACCAAGAAGAAGTAGGGTTAGATTTTCAAAGTAAAGGCTTAATATTTGCTTTTCCTGTTCTTTTGGTGGCTGAAGTGGCATTTCCGTTACTTTGTGTTCTGTCTCAGTATGTTCCCAGTTAAATGGCTTTATATATTTCTCTAGAGAATTGAAATTTTTGGATTTGATCTTTCAGAATTTTGTGTATTCACTGTGTATATGGTTCTTTTCATGGAGAATTGTTTGTAGGCAGTTACAATTTACTAATGATATTCCTTTAAAAGGGAATTTTAATGAACTTAAACCTTTGTATTAAAAATTATGTTCAGAATTGTAATTTGCCGGGTTATCAGAATATTAAGGATTTCTCAAGTTACATTAGAATATAGTGGCAATACTCACAGCTAGACATGTTTTTTGTGTTTATGCCTAGGTTGTGTTTACATTTATTTAACAAATGTTTATGCTTACTTTGTGCTGGGCACTCACATTACTGAACACTTTGCATTTATAAACTTGTTTATTCCTTTCAACAACTTTGTGAGAGATTTTATTATTATTATTTTTAAAGTTATTTATTTATTTTTGGCTGCGTTGGATCTTCGTTGCTGCGCGCAGACTTTCTCTAGTTGCAGCGAGTGGGGGCTACTCTCTGTTGCAGTACGTGGGCTTCTCATTGCAGTGGCTTCTCTTGTTGCAGAGCATGGGCTCTAGGTGTGCGGGCTGCGGCTCACGAGCTCTAGAGCACAGGCTCGGTAGTAGTTGCTCCGCAGCATGTGGAATCTTCCTGGACCAGGACTCGAACCTGTGTCCCCTACATTGGCAGGCGGATTCTTAACCACTGTGCCACCAGCGAAGTCCAAGAGATTTTATTATTATCACCATTTTACTGAAGAGGAAACTAAGGCACTGAGTTTAGTAATTTGCCCAAGGTCACATTGCCAGGAAGAAGAGAACTGGGATTTGAACCCAGGTAGTCTAGCATCAGGTCTGGCTTTCACTTTAGTGTAACTTTTTATGTAATGATTTTCTATTCTAGAGAATGAATAGACCATGTTTATCTATTCATGGCTGTTTCTTAAAGTGTGGTCCAGGGATTCCTGGGAGTCCCCAAGACCCCTTCAGCGTATTTGTGAAATCGAAATTATATTCATATGCTGAGACATTATTTTCCTTTTCCATTTTCATTCTTCCACTATTGTACAGTGGAGTTTTCCAGAGGCTATGTGGTACTGCAACAAATTGAATGTAGTAGCAGATATGAAAATCTAACTGTTTTCTATTAAGCCAGATAGTAAAGAGTTTTGGAAAAAAATGTGAAACAATGCCACTGTTCTAAATTTTGGTTTTGGAAAATACAGTTATTTTTTATGAATAATGCTAACATATGATGAATTTTATTATTTTAAAATGAATTAATATTTAAAAATTTCTCAGTTTTAATTTCTAACACAGTAAATACCAATAGAGAAAAACCACATAAGCAAAAGCTCTTTGGGGTCTTCAATTTTTAAGATTGTAAAGGTTCTGAGACTAAAAAATGCAACTCTAAGGAATGGTGTTTAGAAGAGGGGAGAAAAGAATACTTAGAGAGAAACTAGATGTAAGTGGTCCTTTAAATTCTCAGAGTAATTTTGATTTGATTTGATGGGTAACAGTGGTCCAATCATTGTAGGACTGAGCAAGAGATGTGACGTGATCTTTTGATTATGTCATGCGGTTGAGTAGATTGGAAAGAATGTGCTGTGTGACTTGGAAAGGAGACTTCTGGGGGGCAAAAAGAGTCTCTAACAGTAATAATGTAAGTTTTCCTAAAAGGCCTTGATAGAGTCCATCATTAATTGAGACTCTTTTTTTTTTTTTTTTTGCAGTACGCGGGCCTCTCACCATGTGTCCTCTCCCGTTGCGGAGCACAGGCTCCGGACACACAGGCTCAGTGGCCATGGCTCACGGGCCCGGCCGCTCCGTGGCACGTGGGATCTTCCCGGACCGGGGCATGAAATTGAGACTCTTGATCTATTTTTCCTCACTTGTTTTGTTTTAAATATATCTAAGCTATTTCTTTTCAGTCAAGCAGGTTAGGTACCAGTTGAACCAAAATAAATTCTTGACCCTCAAACTATTAGCCAGCCTTTGCAAATCCCATTCCTTGGACACAAAATATCTTCACCTCTCTGTCAGTACAGATGCATCCTTCCTTTTAAACCTTCTTTAAACTAACTTGCTTTTGTTAACATTCACCTTTAAAGTAACCACTTTCCTAAAGACGTTACTGAATAACTCCCCCTGGTTCTGTCAGTCCAACATTATTATCACCATTTAAAGTTTACATATATATATATATTTTTTTATTAAACTGTACTCAGTATTATGCTTTTATGTATATATTGGGTTCATGTGTGTTTTCTCTGTGAATAGGAACTGTTCTTTTTTGTACTGTTCTATGTCTCTTCTCAAAGTAACTAATCAGTGGCCCTTTGGGTGCCCAGTAAGTACTGAATGATTACACATAATCTCCCGTCACAGCTCAGGCTATTCCATGAACAATGTATGGTGGACACACCGTAGAGATCTATTGCAGTAGATATTTTAATAATGTTTTTGTGGGCATTATCTTAGTTGCAGTGAATGGTAATCACCTGATTACAAAATTATATATGAAGTCATTCAGTAGCATTGATAAAAAAGATTATAACAAATTGCTATGGCACCTATGAGGCATTGAGGTTTAGTTTTGTTTAGGTATTATGTGGTTTTTCCAAAGTATTGTTATAGCAAAGAAAAAAAGTTTCTTGGTTACAGCTACTCAGTTTGAAAACTATATTCAAATGCATGGTTTTTGAGGATATGGTCTTAAAAGTAGAAATTAATTTTAAGAATTAAACAGGGTACCAGAATTAGATTTGAAATGTTTATCAGAGCTGCTTCCTTGTACAGCTCTAGGAGGTGCTGATCACATTATAATCTATGTGCAGGGTGCCTCCAGTATATAACTGTGTGGCAGCCTCACTTTAGGATAAAGTACACTTAATAGATAATGTCAAAATGCAAAAGAAAAGAAATGACTTTTAGAATTAAGCCTTGTGAGGTATGAAGCAAAGGTTGGAGTAGTAGTAGTGATGGCCTAAAGTACACGTAGTAGGTAACGTCAAGATGCAAAAGAAAACAAATGACCGTTTTAGAACGAAGCCTTGTAGGGTAAGCAAAGGTTGGAGTGCTAAGTAGTGATGGCCATGATAGTAAGACCACTAAATCCAGATCATCAGTTCATTCCAGGGGCTGGTAGGAGTTGCTGCAAGTCTTCTCTGAATGCTTGGAATTCCAGCAGTGATTTCTGAAACGGTGCTGGTATTTATAGTCATAAACTTAGTACTTGAAAGCTTGCTAGGGGCCCTGATTTTACTCAAGGGACATTTCTTTCAAGTAGTGGTTGAGGAAGCTAGATATGCTTTGCAAACTTCTTCCTTCACTAAAGATTGCAGGTATACTTTACAAGTGACTTCATAGGGTATACTCAGTTGCTGTATTTTAATGTACATGTTTCTGCTGATTATAGATCTCCTCATGTGATTTATAAGCTCTGAGAACAAGGGTCATGGTGTGTGTGTGTGTATGTATGTTAAAATTTTTATGTGCTGGTAATAGAGTTAGTTATCCTGTGGAAGCTTGAGAAATACAAATGTAACATTTTAAATACATCTAATATGCAAAAATCTTACCGTAATTCAAGTATATACCAAAAAGTAAATAGGGTGGTATTCACACCAGAGAGGATTTGCAGACCTTTTTGGTGTATTAGAAACAGTTGTTTGCAGAAATTTATTATCATGCATGGTATTGACTGATTTGAGATATTGTCATTTAATCCAAAGCTAATGTGAAAAGGGGGATTGTGAGGCAAAGTGATTTTTTTAATGCAATTTTTAAATTGAGATGTAGTTCACATAACAAAATATATTCACAGTGTTGTGTGCAACCATCTCCAGTATCTAATAACAGAACGTTTCCCCCCACCCCCAAAAGAAACCACCTATCTGTTAGCAATCACTCCCCCCATCTCTCCACCCTCATTCCCTGGCAACCAGTAATCTACTTTCTGTCTATGGATTTTCCTATTCTGGACATTTCATATGAGTAGAATCATACAATACATGGCCTTTCATGTCTGGCTTCTTTCACTTAGCATAATGTTTTCAAGGTTTATTTATGTTGTAGCATGTAACAACACTTCATTCTTTTTATAACCTAATAATATTCCCTTGTATGGATATACCACATTTTGCTCATTCATCCATTGATGGACACTTGGGTTGTTTATCCCTTTAAATCCAGGAAGAATAGTATTGCTATGAACATCTGTATAGAAGTGTTTGTGTTAACATGTGTTTTCAGTTCTCTTGGGTATGTACAAAGGAGAAGAATTTCTGGGTCATATGGTGGTTATATGTTAACTTTTTGAGGAATTACTAGACTGTTTTCCATAGCAGCTGCACCATTTTACATTCCCAACAACAATGTATAAAGGTTTCAGTTTCTCCGTATTTTTGCTAACACTTGTTATTTTCAGGGTATTTAAAAATTTTTTTTCATCGTAGTCATCCTAGTTAAATATATATATATAGTATATATCATGATTTTGGTTTGCATTTCCCTAATGACTAATGATGTTAAACATCTTGTTAATGATGTTGAGCTTATTGACCCTTTGTATATCTTTGAAAAAATGTCTATTCAGATCCTTTGCCCATTTTAAATTTGGTTCTTTATTATTTGGAATGCTAGAAGAGTTCTTTACATATTCTGGATACTAGATCCTTATATGACTTGAAAATATTTTTCCCATCCTGTGTCTTGTCTTTCCACTTTTTTGATAGTGTTCCCCCTGCCCTTTTAAAAAGCAAAGTATAGTTGATTTACAATATTATATTAGTTCCACGTATACAACATAGTGATTCATAATTTTTTAAATAAATGATAGTGTCCTTTGATGCACAAAAGTTTTTAATTTTGAAGTTCAGTTTGTCTATATTTTCTTTGAATATTTGTGCTTTTGGTATAATATCTTAAGAAACCATTGGCTAATCCAAGGTTACGCAGATTTACACCTTACCTACTCCTAAGAGTTTTAGCTCTTTTAGGTTTGATCAGCTTTGAGTTAATTTTTATATATGGTGTGTGGACACAAGATGACGTTAAGGAAAATGAAGGATATTTGAGTTTTTCCCCTTCTTTTGAGGTTTACATGGGGTACAACTCTGCTACCTCTGTGTAATGTGGAAATAGAGATTAGTGAGGGAGAAAAAATTTTCCTTGATGGCATTCTCCAGTACTGGTAATAGTTCATTGACTATGGAAAATTCAAGTCAAACATTTCTCAACTGAATGGACTAATTAATCTAATCCAACAACCTTTTTTTTTTTTTTTTAGGTTCTTGGGATAGTTTAAATGTGTGAAGAGATAATACATAGTTGCATGAGTGTCCATAAGCAGTAATTTTTGTCTATACAGAATGGTGTGTATGTTTCCATAGTATCTTGTACTTCTCCATAATGACTTGTACTACTTCTTTTTTTTATTGGAGTAAAATTGCTTTACAATGTTGTATTAGTTTTTGCTGTACAATGAAGTGAATCAGCTATATGTATACCTATATCCCCCCTCTTGGACCTCCCTCCCACCCCACCATCCCACCCATCTAGGTCGTTAACAGAGCATGGAGCTGAGCTCGCTGTGCTCTACAGCAGGTTCCCACTAGCTATCTATTTTACACTTGGTAATGTATTTATGTCAAACCTAATCTCCCAATTCATCCCACCCTCCACTTCCCACCCTGTGTCCACATGTCTGTTCTCTATGTCTGCATCTCTATTCCTGCCCTACAAATAGGTTCATCTGTACCATTTTTCTAGATTCCACATATATACGTTAATATACGATATTTGTTTTTCTCCTTCTGGCTTACTTCACTCTGTATGACAGACTCTAGGTCCATCTACATCTCTACAAATGATCCAGTTTCATTTCTTTTTATGGCTGAGTAATATTCCATTGTATATATGTACCACATCTTCTTTATCCATTCATCTGTTGTTGGACATTTAGGTTGTTTCCATGTCCTGGCTATTGTAAGTAGTGCTGCAGTGGACATTGGGGTACGTATAGCTTCTATAATTATAAGTGTTTACAGAAAACCCTTGTGTGTCCTCTTTACTGTGCTAAATAGAGCATATAGCAAGTATGTAATAAAAAGATGCTGAAAGAATGAAGAAGGGATGAAATTTCCATGAGGGGTTTCTAATGTGTTATCAAAGAACGTTTTAGGATTTTTTCCATAAAGGAAGAGAAAGATTACTGTAGGGCTAATGCCTTTGCTATAAGTAGTAGTTGTTTGTTTAAACTTCTTTCTGTTTCCATGATGAAGTAAATTTTTATTCTTTATTGGTTGAAAATGTGAGGAATTATGGAAGTTAAGAAGTAAATTTCCAGAGTTAGATTATATAAAATTAGGGTAGTTTGACACACTTAAAATATTATTTATTCCAGGACCTACTTAATATTGGTATATTTGATTTCAAATGTTTCTTCCGTTTTTGTTTTCTTTTTTCCCCTGTTATTATGAGTATTATTTGCTAATGTATGGTTGTTGTAAGTGAATTCCAGGCAGTCTTTGATTTTAGACTTTGTGTTACCTGTGATAGTTCACACCTGATAGCAGAATGCTATAGGCCTTATTTGCTAAATGCTTGTGTTTTTTGTTATAAGATATTGGCAAAACTTGTAAAGTAAGATAGAAATGAAGTATATGTCTTTAATAGGCTATAATGAACTGGATGTTGACCTTGATTGGCTTCTTTCTACTACCTACTTCACCTATGCCCTTTTTGTCCTAGTCTTAGGGCTCTGTGGTGAATTGCTTATGGAAATCCAAATTAATTTTTTTTGAATATGTAATGTAGATAAATCTTAATTCATTTGTGTACCTACAGACTCAAGAGTTTATTTTGTGTGACTTTATATTTCTTGGAGAGGACCTGAGTGGAAAAAAGAGAATTATAAGAGCAAATCTTCTTTTAAAATTTCATGTTATTTTAGTAAAATTATCTAGGAAACTGTATTAAAATCTTTTACTTATTCTATGAGCAAGAATATGGGGTGAAAGTTCTGAGATTGAGTTCTGTTGAATTGAACAGTGCTGGCAAAACCCCTGGTTAGAAGCATTAAATGGGGTGCTGAGGAAAAGTGATCAAGGCCTAGAAAGTAATGTAAAAATGAATGGCACTTAATCGTTACTCTAAAAGGAACATGAGATCTGATGTTGAAAATGTGTAAACAAATAAACAAATAATTGAGATAAATGCGTAATATTATTTACATAAAGTATCAAAGTAGGGGCTGGAGTAATTTTGAAGGAGTTAATGACAGCTTTGTAGAGGAGGTAACAAGAATTTTAAGAATGAACAGTGATTTGCCAGATGGACAAAGGGATTCCTCCTAAATAGATTAGCACATTTAGGGACACAGAGGCAAGAAAACATTTTGATGTGTTTGGGGAAAACTTTAAGTAGTGCTGTATGGTGGAATGTAAAGTGTTAATGAGAGTAAGAGGGAGATGAGGTTGGAGAGAGAGCCCTTAAATGTCTTGTAAGGACAGGAGTTATCTTGGTAGACTCTGGTCTCTCCTCCCCAGATCCTGATTTTAGGATCCCCTTTCCTCCCATTTATTAGCTGCTTTCCTAGCTTTAGATGCCAGTGTTATGGAACTGGAGGAACTGCTTTCCTTTTTCCTGGTAATTTGTGGCAGAGTTATTGAAAGGGAAGGAAGATAGGAATCTACAATCCTGTTGCCTTTTGTGCAGGGGGCTAGATGAGCTTTGGCACCTGAAGTTGTACTTCTGAATGTTGTTATACATGGTGGTTTGGCTCACTGAGTAAATAAAATCAGGTACACTGATCTCATGGCTTTTGTGGGCTTGGATGCAAGTGAAGTGTTTTTGAGTTCCAAATTTATGAATGAACTTAAACACAAACTATCTTATCATCTGACGATGGTCAGCGTGAAGAGGAAAAGTTTGATAAGATTCTTGGAGGCATGTTTGATTTATGTGGTTTAACAATTGATATCAATTTATTTACAAAGGATACATTAATTATTAGTTTCTTCAGGTTTTTAAAGCCTGATTTCTACCAAACAAGACTTTATTAGTCTAGTGGAAATTAATATACTCATTAGCAATTGCATATTGAGTGTCTATTATATAAACAAGTTACCATGTTGAGATTATTGAGAAATCTAAAACTGAAATTGCTGATCATGTCCTCAGTCTAGTAAGGAAGATGACATATACAGATAGTTGTATTACCAGGCAGTGTGAGATAAGCTCAGATCAGACGTCATTGAAAATTAGAGGAGAGAGAGAGATAACTGCTTTCGATGAGGGGGAGAAATGGACCTTAAATGATAATTAGGGAGGAGCAGTAGGCATTTCAGCTGGAGGAAAGAGCATTGAGCAAACATTTGTAGGTAGGAAAGCTGGAACTGTGCTTGGGGAACAAAGCAATCTGTTTAACTTGAGATGGTAAATGGGGTGCTTTGAGGCCAGAGGAAGGACAGGTTAGGCGTAAGGAGAGAGGTAGTTGGAGCAATTGTCTGAGGTGAGATTGTGGAGGGAGTATGGATTTTAATCATATGACCTTTAGATATATCTCATCTCCTGGTAGCTTTTGGCTGCTGTAGGTAAAGTTGAACCATAGTTAGAGCTGATTTTCAAAGTTGCACTATGTTTTCTGCTGCCAGTGTTAAAATAGGGAAGGCAAGAAGTTTTGCTGATCTTGAAGCTGAGAATGAGATTTTATATCTCATATTAACTTGGTTATAGACTGTATTAATAGTGGCAATATCTAAGGCTTTGGGGATTTCTGAGTATATAGATTGCACAGGAATGAATTATTGAAGAAGTCTTCTAAACAGTAATAATATATTCCTAATTTTGATCTGAAGATAGAGATTTTATTAAAGTTTAAGGAAACTCAGTCTTCAGTGTTGCACAAAATCTGATCAGATCAGTTTTTTTTTAAGGACACAACCTGCATGGTGGGGATAATAGCTCAGATTTAAAGAATCCTTTCTGTCTTAAGCACTTGACATGCATGAACACAGTTAATCTTCATAAAAAAACCTATTGAATATGTAGTCTTATTAGCTCTATTATACAGATACATAAAGGAGACATTATTAATAAAAGGAAATAGAGAATAAATTTAGCACTTAAATGGCAATGAAGAACCTTGAGTGGAAGTCAGGCAATCTGGGGAATCTCTTAGCTCACAGAGAACTTTCAGGGAATGGGATATAGTTAGGAGAAAGCCTTTCTTTGAGAAATATAATTTCTGTAAATATGTAAGATTACATTTGGAAACAGCAACTTCTTATGCTTCTTATGCTTTTAGAGGAATAAGCCTGAACTGGAATGTGGTGTGCTGGCCCCAGCTCCATATGACCTTAGGAAAATCCCTTACTCACTTAAATTGCTTATTTTCTAAATTGCCTCCCTGCTCTGTTGTTCTGTGATGCTATATTTGTGCCCCTTTAGCTTTTTTGTTCTTGGCTTGGTGCTTTGGAAACTAAGATTAAGGATGATTTCTTTATGAGCTTTTGCTTCATTCTCCATTAATTAGAGTAGCTCACCTACCAATATATCATCTTTCCTTGAAAAACAATTTTAACTTAAATATTTTACTGTCATTGGGAGGGAGGGGTAGCATTGTTTTCTGTGACTTTGTTTTAGGAGAAAATGGCCAACAAAAATGTGAATTTTCTTCTATCTTATTAAAAATATGTGAATTATGTAAAATATTAACATACTTGATAATAAAATACTTCCTATTAGCCTTTCCAACCATGTTTCAAATGCTTTCTTTTCTGAATTTTTCACTTAAGTCAGCCAGGTTGACCACAGGATGTTTATTTTCCTTTCATGTTTGCCCCCTTGGGGCACTTATGTTTGAGTTGGATGCCCTTATTTGGTGAGGGAGAACAGGACCCTTCTCCCCTCTTCCCCCTTCCCTGGTTGGTCAGATGAGCCATATCTGTCAAGCCTTCAGTAGCAGTTGTAATCAAATTGCTCCTCTATCCCTCTGCAGAGGCTTTCTTTTTTCTGTTTTCTTTTTCGTCGTCGTCGTCTTCTTTCTTTTTTTTTTTTTAACTCAGAGCATCTTGAGCCTGTTTATTTCTCCTGAAAACAGGGACTGTTTTGTCTCGGTATCCCCAATACCCAGAATATAATGAATGCCTGGTGCATAATTATATCTTAGTAAATATTTAATAAATCTTTGATGAAGATAATGGACTTAATATACTGGGCTGGTTAATGAACTATTTAGTCAACAGTTTTTTGTTTTATTTTTTAAATGTGAATTTCCTGGACAGAATCTTTATTGCAAATATTCAGATATGATCTTGGTCTTTAGCTAGTTGGTTCACCTGATAAGTTCATAGTGTTCATGCTAGGATTATGAATTTGATACCTGAAAAGCGGTGATGGTGGTGGTCCCTTAACTACTGCCACAGACTAAATGATGTACAGTGGTGATTATCTTGCTTTTGTTGGCTGTTGGTTATAATGGGAGATCAGTTGACTATATATAATGGAGCATCACTAATCCATCCCCTTGTGTTCATTTGCACAGTAATTTAAAATTATTTGGTTAAGTGATGAATTTGTGAATTAAAGCCTTATACCTTATTTTTATCACTTATTTTATTTCATAGAACCATAGAAATTAAGCGTTATTTTTGTTTCAAAGATTATTTATTTGTTGGGGAGACTGTTTCTTGAATTATATGTATACTATGGATATTTATTGTGGATGGGGGTTGCATATGTCTACTTATTAAGGCTGGAACTTGTAATAGACCAACACTGCATCCGTTTTTCCAAGTATAGCTGCCTACTCTTTTTTGGCCTGCAACCTTTTGTGTTCTTAGGGCCACCACTAAGAGAAGATGAGGGAATTCCCTGGCGGTCCAGGTTTAGGACTCCACGCTCTCACTGGTGAGGGCCCGGATTCAGTCAGGGAGCTAAAATCCCACAAGCCGTTCAGTGCAGCCAAAAAAAAAAAAAAAAGTTTTACTTGCAGGTACATGTATGTGTAGTTAGTTTTGAGTTAACTTGTCAAATACAGTGTGAGCTGTCTTTCTTTTTGGCAGTCTTTTTACCTTTTTTAACTTTAAGTAAGTAACTTATTGATATCATTTAGAATAATCTTTAGTTGTATACAATATGAATTATACCTAGGAAACTTGTTTTAATATGTGTTGGTATCTTTTTTAACTGCTAAGTTTGTCTTCAGGTAGCATTTTTGGGGAGGGAGGGGCAAGATTTTGGAAATGTGTAGCATTTATATTAGGTGAGTAGAAAACAAAACATCTCACTAATTGCAGTTACTAGCTTTATTTCAGATGAGATGTTGTGGGGAAATGGGTCTAGTTTTGATTTATAAGGCCAGTGTGAAGATTAATTGGTATAAATACCAATTAATTGAATGGATTCAATTGAATGGATTGCTCAATTCAATTCAATTGAATGAAATTGAATGGATTGCTCTACAGTGAATTTGTTTTTAAGAACTGCATATCCAAGAGGGTTACAGGATAGCTGCGTTTGATCTCTTGGTATGAAACTCAAGGAGGCAAGATCTGGTTTGTTCTTTACATGATCACGTTGTCTTCAGTTTTCAGATCTGGAAGATATAACCACATTATCCTTATTCCCATTTGTACATTTCTTTTTAGAAGTAACACCAGCTTTTCAATGACTGAGAAGTTAAGGTTTAGCAGGCAGTATTTCCTTTTTTATTTTTCTTTTCTCAGCATTAACTTTTGTAACTTTTCACAGAACTATGTAATTGTGTATTAGTTATCAGGTTTGGAATTTGTGTTAGGTATTAATTCAGTATGAGATTTTAGACATGGTATGGTATAAACCCTCCTTTATTTTTTATTTATTTATGTATTTATTTTTGCGGTACACGGGCCTCTCGCTGTTGTGGCCTCTCCTGCTGCAGAGCACAGGCTCCGGATGCGCAGGCTCAGCCGCCATGGCTCATGGGCCCAGCCGCTCCGTGGCATGTGGGATCTTCCCAGACCGGGGCACGAACCCGTGTCCCCTGCATCGGCAGGCGGACTCTCAACCACTGTGCCACCAGGGAAGCCCAACCCTCCTTTATTTTTGTTCTTCATATTCTTGCAAAATGTTTTGAATTGGCAACCTAGAGTGGACCAAGGCATTATTTGCAGGTGATTTCTGTAGCACATCCCAGAAACACTGCATAAACATAGCTGAGTGGCAGTAAACAACAACCATAAGTACTGACTTAAAAATCAGTTACAGAAAAAGAAATTAGTTACAGAGTTACAACTGGCAGCTAAGTTAGAAAGCTATTGATATTTATAAAGCAGCTGAGGAGGCTGAGACACTCCTTGCTTAACTGCTGGGAGAAAGCTGTTTCTTCCGATCAGGAGCTGGAAAACTTTTTAAGACAAGCTTATGCTGCTTCCTGTCCTTGGGCTTGTAGACTTAACCTAGAAGTGCCTTTTCTTTGACTTTCTTCATCAGAGTTAGGTTTTCCTAACTTAGCCAGTGACCAACCAGAAGGTATGGTAGTTTTTGAGGCCCTTTTAAACATAGTTTACCTCTTCTCCTATTACTTAGAATTGGGAATGATAACATCTCTGGCAGATGACTGGAAAACTGCCTTATGTGTTCCTCTCATGTAAAATCATGTAAGCCCTACTCACCTAAAATCTGGTGAGTTGACTTTGTTTTGTAATATTCTTGGCTTTTTAAACCTTGCTTATAAATTAAGGCTTGCAGTTTCTGAGTCACTTGGAGATGGGGATGCCAAAACTCTTTAAACCCATTCCTTGTGAACTTTAGTTGAATGATATGGTTCTTTCCTTACACCCTGTCAACTTCAGTTTATTGTAGTCAGAATGAGAACGAGGATGCTAATGAGCAGAATATACTATACTAGTTAAGAGGTGGTTACTGTCTGTACTAGTAATTAGATTTGTGAGGGCTAAAAAGAAATGTGTGAATTTTAGAATAATTAGAGAAGGTGAAGACAAGACTCGAACCATGTGAAATGAAGAGAGAGAGAATTGAGAGGAAAATATGTATATATCTTCATCCATTCCTCTAGTGGAAAATACTCTTAAAGACTCTAATTCCAGCACAGCTACTAGTTTGTGTTACTTTAGGTAGGCAAGGTAAGCAAGTATTTAAATCTTTACAATGGAAATAACAAAGCATCCCTTGCCTTGTCACAAGGCTATTGTAATACAAAATCAAAAGACTAAGGATGTGAAAGAACTTTGTTATAAAGTATGAAGAAATCCCTATGTATAAAGATTTTGCCCCTCTTACAATCCAGTGCGAGTAACTGGTTAACACTTCTCAGTGGAAGAAGTTGGGCTTTATAAACATTCTGAAGAAGGTTTTGCAGATGTCCTTGAGTTTGAGGTGGTTTCATAGTACTGTATTGGAAAAGTGATAGAGGAATATAGTCTACTAAAATGAGGGAAAACTCACCAGTAAAATATGATACTAAGTAAAATGAATGATATCTAATATTTAATCGTGCTTTAAAGTTTGTAAAGTACTCTAAATATGTTGTCTTACAGTTTATATTGTTGTGAAAATTAATTACTGCTATCCCTGTTTTTAAAATGGCGAAATTGAAACTGAGTGGCTAATTAACATGCTTGAAGTCATAATGGTAAAATAGTGAATCTAGAATTTGGTTCTGGATCCTTTGGTTATTCTGATGTCACTTCATCCTGTTACAGTACAGTCCTAGCACATGGAAGTGGATTCAGCCATGCATGGGAGTGTTGGAAGGAGAGCCTAGAGCAGAATTTTAGCGATTGGTGGAATTAGCATCCCCATCATTACTGTTCGATGCATTTTGGAAATGAATAGCACTTAGGATAGACTGTCAAATAGGTGGAGTCAGAGAAGAGCTCTAATAGGGAGAAATGAACTTTAAAGGAATAGAAAGAACTAAAAACAGACGTTCCTTCTCCTCACTGGCCAATCCCAGTCATTCTGGAAGGTATCCAATATAGCAGGGTCCTCCTGGTCTAGCAGGACGCCGGCGGCACAGCAGGAAGTGAGTGGTGGAAGAGCAAGCAAAGCTTCATCTGCCGCTCCCCATCACTCGCATTACCGCCTGAACCATCCACCCCCCCACCCCCCCACACCCCCACCTTCAGTGGGAAAAATTGTCTTTTGGCAAGGATCGTAGCCTAAAAATAGTAGTCTTCAAAGTAGTAGCATTTTAGTTGGGTAGAAGGCTACTTGGGGAGCCTTTGTCACTGCAGCAAAAGGGAAATTGGTGTAAGGGTGGTATTGTAAATTGAAGGGAGAAAGGTGGTTAAATTTTCCCTGCTACTTGTCTGGACCATTTAAGATTTGTGTTACCTTACCATAACAAATCAAGTGAAAGATACATTCTTTCAAATTTGAGGAACTCTTCAGATATCCATCCACAGACAGAATGTGGATTTTGAAAATATATGTGATATTATCTATCTACCTAAATATAGATACTTACATGAAAGAATCAACTGTTTTTCTTAATCTTTTATTATTAGCGTTATTGAAGTTGGTACATAAAAGCAGAACAAAATTAAAACCCACTGTAAGTACTATCTACAATATATGTTGTGTTAAATTGATTGTTTCCAAATTCTGTAGCAGCAGAGATCTGTTTATCAAAATGTCTTGTATTGAGAAATACTTAAAGCCTATATTTAGGGGAAATAAATCCGTAACTAACTGTGTAGAATAAGTTGTGATCCTGTCAACTTTTAATAGAAGAGCTAATCGGTTGATGACTTTTAAACAGCTCAAATAACTTTATTTTAGAATTTAAATAAATGTACCAAATTCCTTCCCTATTCTCCTGCATAGTTCTGAAAAAGTGTTGTTTTCACATCAACAAACAATTTTTAATGGCCAAAGCTTGGATTTTTAGATTCAAACTGGTGTTTTTTTCTTTAATATTATTGCATAATTTACATGGAATTTTTAAGTTAAAAAAAGTAATATCTTCAATTTTGACATCTTATAAAGCAGATTTTTATCTCAGAAGCTATTACGCCTTTCAAGAAAGTCATTTGTCATGAAAATTTCAGCTTTTTTTCCTTTTATGCTGAGAAATAGGCTAACATGGGTTATAGTGAATTTTATAAGAACAGTTGTATGGTTACGAAATGTGTGAGAATGGAGATCTTTTGGCTGAAATACTCCGAGTGATTATTTTTTCCTGTAGAAACTTAAAGGCTCAAGTTTAAACTTACTAGGAAAAATACTTTGGCTTTAGTTTATTGGGATTTGTTAATAATATATTGATTACTCACATTTTTCACTTAGCATTATTTCAAAATTTAAAGCCACGTAGGTGGGTTATTGTTTGGTGCTTACTATTTTTGGTTATATCTGTCATTACTGTTTACATCAGTTTGAAAAAAGGTTTTCAGAAATGGCATTCACTTTGTTACCCACTAGCTTTGAGGGGTCTCTTGATGCCTACTTCATGAACTGTAGTAGATGGCTGGTACCATTTTGACTCACTGAAGGTGAACGTATTGCTTTGATTTAATTGTGAAATGTGTGAATAAATGAGATTTCCACTGTCTCTACTTAACTACATAAAACTAGAGGCTTTGCAGAATCAACAAGATTGCTGTTCAGCATAACTTTGGTTTGGTAAGGGTGAAGCACACATACGTGATGTAGAATGAATGGAATGCCTCCGTACTTCCCTACTATGTGGAAGATGGTAATTAATCATGGTGGTCAGTTCCATAGGCCTCCAAGCCACTGGTGACACCCTACCATTGTTGCTGTTAATTTTTAGAAGTCTGTTTATGCAAGACTCCTGATTATCATGTATAAATAGCAACCTCCCCCAAGCACCTGTCCCATTCTTCTTAAGGCCTAACAAATCCTTAGCACTTCTCACCATCTGACATGTTTTTGTTCATTTGTTTATTGATTGTCTCTCCCACTAGTATATAAGCTTCATGATGGCAGGAACTTTGTCCACTATTGTATATTTCTAACTCGTCAGACTATTTGGCATATTATAGTATGCAGTGAGTATTGTAGAAGAAATGGGATTTCTGTTTGTTTGTACTGAAGTTTGCAAAGTTGTGGGAAGATGGAATATAAAGATTCTATTGTTCTAATTGCATTGAGGACATGAAATTTGTGCTTTCTGGGTGAGTAGACTTTGGCACAGAGGCTAACTGCAATTTGTTATTCCCTCTGTCTAGGCAGATTTAAACTCTTAAGAGAAGCCATTAAAATTCTTTTGGATTCCTACTTTTTAGACGTGGGGTTGGCTGTTACTGAATAACATTAACCTAGCTATGGGGAGGACTTTTTGTCTCTTATTCTCTCTTCTTCCCTCTGGATCTTAGAGTGGAGAAATGGACTTTTGTTTCACCTATAACTCTACAAGTATTTATACCATCATATCAACACATGTACAAGGAATCATGCCACACGTTGTGGAAGATAAAAGGAAACAAAAGATTCCTAAATTTATTTTAAAAAAGCAAAGAATGAATCTTGATCACTTAAAACAAAAATGGTGGGACAGTCAGGTTACAGTTAAGATTATGTTCCTGTTTTTTAAGCAGAAGATATTTTTGGACATAGAGGTGAAAATTTCTAGTATTTCCAATTCCCCAGAGAAGAAACTTGAGAATCATTTGCCTAGAGGTTTTTGTTGGGGATGAGAGAACAAAATAGAATGGTATAGCCCTCAGAGAAAGAAAAATGCAAAATATACTAGGAGTAGATGGTGATTGTCTATTAATTCCGTAGCTACATGTAGACTTTTATTAGGTCACTTATAACTAGAGTGACATATGGTTTATATTCCAAACTGGGTCACTTTCAAGAGTGAAAGTATATGCTATCTGAAGTATATGCTATCTGAATGGAACACTGGGACAACAGGTGTAAACCAGGACTGTTCCAGGAAAATCAGGGCACTGATCGCCCCTTACTAATAACATACTTTCCTACAGACTTAGTCCCAGTTCTTTGAACCTCTCCACATAATTTTTTTCTCCTTTAGAGAACTCTGATCTGCACTCATAGAATCTCAAGCTTTGGTTCCTTTTTCCTGGTCTCAGTGGAATGAAAAGAATTCGTTCCATATTTTCTGGAGCCCTGGACTGTTCTGGTTTACAGCATTGGTGGAGGTAAGTACAGAACTTGTAATGTATTGTTAGTTGACCTTTTATTTTGCTTAGGAAATCAGGTTTTGTGTGTTTCTGATCCAGTGTTCGATTGTTTTTGAGAATCCTGGTTATATCTCCTTAACTGGGCTGATGAACTATTACTAAGTTCCTAGAATGTAGTACAAAGAGAATTTGTAATTTTGGCATTTACTCTTAAATTACTCAATCTGTACTTTGTTTTCTTTTCTACAGGTGGGATTGTAATTCTGAAACTTCAGATCTTCAAAGAAGGGAAGGAGAATGCCTTGTGCTTGTACCATAGACATGTGATTTTTTTTTTTAAGTTGGAACACTGTAATGTTTTTATTTTGTTTAAATAAATTTAAATAAATTTTTTTATTCTTATATTAAGCGATGTGTTTTTATTCTATTAAGTAACTTTTTATTGTTACCTTACATTATCTGGTAAATTAAACATTAATACAGAAGTAATAGTTACCTCTGAGGTAGTGCTTACCAAAATGTGATTCTCCTCACCTCTAAGATCTTAATTGGAATCTGGGTTGGGACTAAACTTGTCTAGGTTTGGAAATTACGTGGAATCCTAAGCAGTCTCAAAATTAAGGGGTCTGTTTATAGGTAAGCTTGAACCCTTGTTTGTTCTTGCCAGTCCTGTTGTTTCTCTGTACAGTCTCCCATCTAGTGGTAGGAATGCAGAATACACCACAACACTGTGGAGAAAGCTTTAGGTTTTCAGACTTTTTCATGTTAAGAATGCTTTTACATAGTAGGCTAAAACATTTTGGTAGTGGCGGGGGGTGGAAAACGACCATTTCACTTGAGAAAGAAGGTAGTGGCAGTGAATTCTGAGAGTATTCCAGGAGTATATGTTTCTCTGTGTAGTGCTTTCATGACTTAAACTTTCTTCTCCTCTTGTTGTAAGACTTTTATGTATGACAGATTGCGATGAATAAATAATAATAGATAATTTTAAGAGACAGGTTGAGCTGATTTGAAGAAGATGCTTGGTGTGTGATTAAAATTTTACGGCAACTACGTGATGATTCCATTAACTAAAACAATTTATTTTGAACTTTTAAAATTAAAGTATGGACGACTCAGCAAACTTGGCTTGTGTTAATCTGTGACAGAAGAGCTAAATTTCAGTGAAATATTAATGTAGAGTACCTTAGGGTTGGCTTTGTTTACCTAGTTCCATCTGAATTCTTTCTTCTCTTAGGAATTCCCCTTTTTTTTTTTTTTTTTTTTTTGCGGTACGTGGGCCTCTCACTGTTGTGGCCTCTCCCGTTGCGGAGCACAGGCTCTGGACGCGCAGGCTCAGCGGCCATGGCTCACGGGCCCAGCCGCTTCGCGGCATGTGGGATCTTCCCGGACCAGGGCACGAACCCGCGTCCCCTGCATCGGCAGGCGGACTCTCAACCACTGCGCCACCAGGGAAGCCCAGGAATTCCCTTTTTAGTTCTTCTTCTTTCTTCTGCTACAGATGTAAAGGAGGTCAATCCTTTCTCTTCTATTGGTTTTTAAAGTGTTCTGAAGGCACTGAACACTTCCTAAATCTGTTGTTTTAATTCCTCTTACTAAAAAAATTGATTTCTTTTGGTGGCCTCCATAAGCACCTGAAATTAGCACTGATGGAGGTGTTTTCAGGTTAATATCTTCTTCAAAAAAACGTTGTTTAAAATAAACAAAACCAGGTAATGAGAGAATTTGTGAAGATTTATAGCAGCTTTTCTGTTGAATAGTTTCTAAGGGGGAAAAAAACCTCTCCTTTTACATGGTGATTAAAAAAAAAACAGTTAAAGAAAAACTTACCGCTCAATAACCAGGTTAAAAATAACTATACTATCATACTATTAATATAACTATACTAATATATGATTATCAAATTGTAGAGTTATCTTTACATTTCTTAGTTTTCACGTGTGAATTCTTAGTCCATTCATTTTGCAGAAAACACGGTGACAGAAATAGCATATCTAGTTGTGCTAACAGATTGATTTTTCCTACAGCTGCAACTTGTTTCTTTTTAGTAAGATGGGAGTTTGCCTTACTTTCTTTATGGGTTCTGGAGATTCCTCAAGACTCACCTACCATGGTGAGAGATTGAGCTTGTATTCAAAATATTGGCCTACCTCTGCAAGAGTGGCTGCCGAATTTCCAGCTGTTACACCATGCAACGCTTATACTTTTACCACCTCTTCCTCATATTCTTGAGGAAATAAAGGGACATGTCAGTGCTGTCCTTTCAACCATTGATCATAATATGCTCCAAAGGGTCTGGAATGAATTATAGTACAGGATTGGTGTTGGCTGTGTGACATGAGAGGTGCTTACTGAAATTTGTGAAATTATGGAAATAACAGTGATATAGTTCTGTTACATATTGGTTTTAACTACATGTTCATATATAACTTAATTGCTGAGTAATTTTGAAAGTGTTCAGTTCTTTTTGCATCATCCCATATTTGGGCAAATACACTATATATCAGAAAATATAGTATATCTATGATTTTAAAAAATGGAATCTTACTCTGCATTGTTCTTTAACATTTTTTTTTAAAATAAATCTATCTATTTATTTATTTATTTTTGGCCACGTTGGGTCTTTGTTACTGTGCACGGGCTTTCTCTAGTTGAGGCAAGTTGTGGCTACACTTTGTTGCGGTGCGCGGGCTTCTCCTTGCGGTGGCTTCTCTTGTTGCAGAGCACAGGCTCTAGGCGCGGGGTCTTCAGTAGTTGTGGCATGCGGGCTTAGTTGATCTGCGGCATGTGGGATCTTCCTGGGCCAGGGCTCGAACCCGTGTCCCCTGCATTGGCAGGCGGATTCTTAACCACTGTGCCACCAGGGAAGTCCCTTTAACATGGTTTTGATATAATATACTGTGAGCGTTTTCCCCACTCAGCTTTTCTTGCCATGTATTTGTTGGCCTCATAGTATTTCACTGTCAGACTGCTGCCATTTAATGAGCTATTGCTCCATTATTGGACGTGCCCACCCACATTGTGATTTAGGTATCCTAGCGTCATAGTACTTTTATCAAAGCCTTTTAGATACCTTTGTCATTTCTTTTTAGTACTTTGGATGCTCCTTTCTCTCCTCTTTTCAAATTAATTCAATCCTTATTACTTGTACTGAGCATTCTATATTTTGTGTCTTTCCCTAGTTTTAATTTTAACATCCAACTAAAATGTTGGTTAGATTTATTCCTTAAGGTATAAATCAGTCTGTGAAGACTGTATTTTTGAGTGAATTCTAATGGAAGTTATGTTAAAGTGTAACATGTTTCTCACAGAGGATCCCACAAACTTTAAAGATAAAATTATAACAGTTACATCTTAATTTGGACCGTGTTTTGTGACCCCTTACACAAAAAATTGAATGGAGTAAGGTATAAGACTGTTCATTTTGTTTCCCAGACATCTTTTGGCTGAGGTCTGATTTCAGCTTGCATGTTTTCTAAATACTTTCACACTTTTGCTAAGTGAAAAAAATTGTGCCAATACTTTATAGCAAAAGTTCAGAAACTGTTTTCTTTATCCTCTAGTTACTGGATATTTGGTGAATATTTTTTCTTTTTATTTGTACTCCTACCCAGGAAAAATTTCAGAGATCTGATCAGTGAAGGAACATTTGATGAACCACTTAATTTGCCTTCCAAACTGAGTGTCTCCAGTTTTCTGGATGGTTGACGAAATCAGTCTTATGTTACTAAAATCACTTATGAAAGCAGTTGCAAAAAGAGTATCTTTCGAAGTGACCCTTTTGAAAGAGACAATGATATGTGGCTAAATGATTTTATATATATATATATATATATATATAATTTTTTTTATCTTAAAGACAAGTTTTAGGCAAGCTCATTTATTAGAAAATCTACCTGGGTGTCAGCATAGTTTTGATATAGCCTAGAGAGTGCCTGTTTAGATGGGAACTTGAGGCCTCTACATTCTGCTAATGGTGCATGCCACTGGCTGGATTGCCTGACTTGCTGTGGAAGTCAGCCCCAAGTCCTGTAAGTTTCTAAAGTTGGTGAACTTTGCCTGGGGAGGTCTATACAGATGTGTGGCACATTCTATGAATACGGCTGTAAGATTAAGGAAACCATCTGGTAACTAGTTACTTCCGAAGTTTTGTACTTTGCTGAACATTTTCCCTTGAATACAAAATTTTTTTTTTGCATTTCACTACTTTTTCTGTTTTTTTGTTTTTAGTTAGCTAGAAATTTAGAACTTGCATTAAATTGGCTGGTTGGGTATTCACTTCGTATATGTTTCCAAGCACCCTTATCTTTTACAAAAATTTAATTCTATTAATAAATCTGTTACATTTAGTAGTGAGCTCCTGTGACCTTACCTATGGGTAAGCACCTAACCTGTGTTAATACAATTAACATTTATTTTATCTACCCCAGACCTTGTTTGTTGGAGAGGCATATTAAATAATAAAAGTGAGAACATTTTTTTAATATAGTAGGGATTGATTCTTTCTGCTGTCTCTGTATGGAAAAATGCTCTTCATTTCCATAGTGGGCCTGTTTTCTCCCTGCCCTTAAATACTAGAAATCCTCATGAATTCTCACCTACCTAAAGCAGAGAATCTATATGCCATATAGTAGTTACTTTTTGAGTGTAGGGTTTAGGATTTGTTACTAATGTAATATTAAAGAAGGTTTTACAGTTTTTAATATTCTTAAGGTAAATAGCTAAAAAAAAAAATATGAGTTTCTAGTTTGGAAGCCTTTTGATTGGTAAAGGAGGTTTAATACCAAGTTTGTGCTTTTTAAGAAATGAAATCTGGATTGAGAATGAGAAAAGCAGTAGCTATCAAGATTTCCATGATGTGCTTGACTTTTGTTTGAAACAATTTGCTTTTGGTTAGTCAGAGGTGGGGAAAACATCTTCCTTCCTGAGTTGTTGGAGGTCAGATTTAAAAGCATTTTCAGGTTACTACTATAGTAGAAACATTGTTCAGAGGAAAAGTTACCCCTGGAGAAAATGACTGGTTGAGTTAAAGTACTATGGGGAAGTGTGTTCTGCAGAGTTTGTATAACCCGTGCAGTATTTTTTCTCCCAGTAATGTTTGTATATCTTTGGTTTTGCTTTTGGTCTACTCTGAATTCATGCATGAACTCATCTCATTTTTCCTGTTTTATGTGAAGTGTTACATTTTAGTTTCTGGAGTTTTCCTTCAGTTTTTATGTGGTCATTTCTAAAGCATACTATATAGTTTTCATAGCATTACGATAAACC
The DNA here is from genome assembly GCF_964374135.1 of Grampus griseus. Lineage (NCBI taxonomy): Eukaryota > Metazoa > Chordata > Mammalia > Artiodactyla > Delphinidae > Grampus > Grampus griseus. Next base: position 46,702,884 of record NC_139002.1, read on the forward strand.
ATTATTTGTTAGATCCTCTTTAACTTGAAATTGAAAATTTTCACATGCAATGGGCTCAGGTTTGTTTTTCACCTTTTTGGGAACAGCAGGTTGTGCAGAGAGTTGTGGATCGTTGGTTTAGTCTACGTAAAAAAAAAACCATTTTGGATGGTCCTGTTACGACTGTCCTTGTGCATACTAAAATAAGTGTATTTATTCAAAAAGTATGGGTGACCACTGTATGTGTTGCACTATTCTAGGCCTTTGGGGATACAGCAGAGAACATAATAGAGCCCTACCTACATGGAATTTATACTTTAATTGGGAGAGAAAGACATTAAACAAATTAAAATGAGTTAGGTGATGATAAGTGCTTTGGAGAGAAATAAAGCAGAGTAAGAGGGTATAGTGAGGGTATGGAGGTAGAGGAGTGCCCTTAAGGCTTTATTACTTTTTATAAATATTGAGAGATGTTCTTCTGATGGATGGCATTTGAGCAAAGATCTATAGTAATAAAGCCAGGGAGTAAGAGAAGTGTGGATATCTGGGAGAAGAGTATTCTAGGCACAAGGAACAGAAGTACTGAGCTCCTGAGGTAAGGGTACTTGACTCATGGGAGGTATTGCAAAGGAGACATTAGTGTAACTGAAGCAAAGCGCTGCAGAGAGGAGAGCTGATCACAAAGGGAACATAGCATAGATAGAATATATATATTCTAATATATAAAATACTGTAGTTGTTGAAACTGAAATCTATACTTTTGGCTTCATTTAGGATCAGGCTCTATCTGACTAATCTAGCAGTTTACTTACCTCCCTGATTAAGAGTATGGAAATTACTAACAAAAGTGTTTGCAGGTTCCTTCTAAAATCTCTCATTGTAGAAGAGGAGAATGATGTGGAAGTAAATAATGAAAATGTAGAATTATGTACCAGCTTTAGTGTCTGTTTGGTGGGTACCTTAGTCTGTGGAGGAGAAGATTTCACAAAGGAAAAGACGTCATTCATTTTGAAGAATGAGCAAGAATGGAAGGATTCGGTTGTGTAACAGCAAAAGGTAACATTACAGAACGCTGGAAGGTGGTTCTGTGTTGGAAGCTAAGGTTCAAGAAGGAGGATATGGACAAAGATGAAATGTATGCCAATCCTGTAAGCATTTGGGACATCATTGAGGTTAGGCAGTGACAGTCAGTGTTGTGTTATAGGTCAGTTTATGGCCAGTTTAGAGAATGTTTGGAAGTGTGGCGTGGGTAAGACCCCAAATTAGGTATCGTTAGAAGTGAAGAGACCAGTCAGTCCAGCATTTTCTCAGTGGGGACAGTTTTGGGTGGGGTAATTTTTAATTGTGGAGTGTTAATTGTGCATTGCATGACAGTCTCCCTCATCCTTGACATTAAGTGCCAGTAAAACTCAGAGAGCGTGATAATCGCTCTCCCCAATTTCTGAATGCTCCCGGAAGTGGTGACCTCTAGTTAAGGAAAAATGGGATCCGAACTCTGGCTTTGGCAGTGATAACGGGATGGAGAGGAGAAGGTGGGATTGCTAGAGGTTTAAGAGACTTGGTTACCTATTGGCTCTAGGGAGTGTTTATAAACACACACACACAGGTAGGAGCACCTTTGGGCAAGTATTGCGACAAGAAATTTTGTGACAGATTCAATTTTGGAAACTAAAATAAGATTCTGAGGAGTAAAATGACTATTGATGTCATTGTGAGAAAGTAACTGTTATATTTAAGAACTGAATAGCTTATCAAGATAGTTTCTAGAAGGATATAGAAAAATATATAAGGATAAATCCATGGGAAAAAAGGAAGCTAGAGATATAACTTCTTATAAAGTTCAGAACTTGACCACTGTGCTTGAAGTTTTAAAGGATTCAGAATGAGCAAGACATGGATAGGCCTTGCCCCCAGTAAATTATATTTTGAGAGAGAGACAGAAAATTTATCTTCGGGAATAAGGCAAGTACAGTATATTCAGTACCATAGGACTGGTATAAAGTACTATTCAAGAAGTTTTCAGAGAAGGCAGAGGTCAAATTATAAAATACCAGAAGTGAAATATCAGAAGCTGAGCCATACAAACCAAGTTGAATGTACTATTTAATTTTTGTTGCAGGTAGTCTCAATTGTGAAAACCTTGTGTCGTTCTCCTGTTCCGTGGGCATTCTGTTTGACTGTTCTGTGCTTTGTTCTTCAGGCATTGTGGGCCAGGGTAACTGCTTCTCTAAAATGCATTTGCTTATCAAATGTTACTTTGTATAGTAATTAGACCTGTTAGAACAAACATTTTTGAAAGATTATAAGCAGATAAACGGTCATAGTTAACATTGATGTTTCTTACTAGCAATCACGGCCAAGTTAGGTCGCTTGAATTCATATTTAATCATTAGGTACTAAAGGTTAAAAGTGGACAAAACTGCTGATGAGGCACAGATAACTAATTTTTTCCCCTTTATGGTAGTTATAATGGAGGTATTTATACACTTTGTTTTATGCATACTTTAAAAATAAAACAACTCATTTCTTGGTCTTCCTCTTCATTAAGTCTCTAAATTGGACCATATTTTGTATTTTCTTCATTGAATTTGCCAGTAATATCTCTGAAGCAGATTGGAGGTGAAACTCTGAGGTATATTAACTTTTTTTTTCAGTTTTGGTGCTAAAACAATTGTGTATTAGATGATTTTATGGTAATGCTTTCCAATTATTTATATTTTAAAATATAAAATTAGAACTTACATTGTTCTAACTGTTCAGAGTAATAATCAAGTAGAATTCCTGGATCACTTCTTTGGAAATTTATTGCATTGAGAAACTTTCAGTTCATTTTCAGTTTTGTTTGTCAGTGTTAGCTAGTTGATATCAAGTGAAAACTGAGCTAACTCAGTAGAACTGAAGGGAGAAAAGAATGAGAATTATTTTATTTAAACAAACTGAGAATCCTGTCCACTCACAGACCACATATCTGCTCTTTCTATTAGTGCAAACACAGCATTCTAGGGGGGGATATTAATAAAGTGTTTGAACTTCAGCTTGTTTATGCTTCCATATGTATGAATTTTTAAAGTTCTTTTTTAAATGTAGGGATGTATAATATTAGTATTGTAACTAAAGGTTTGTGAGTAGTAAGAGAACTGAAAGTGTTACTCAAGGCCTTGAAACAGTTCCTTTTGAGATACATAAAATACTTAAGGATGAAAGGAGTTTGATTTACTTTCTGGTATTACTGATCAATTGTGTGATATTAATCAATGTGCTGTTTACTTCTCAGGTAGAAGTACTGTCTCAATTGTTCTCTTGAGAGATTTTTAACAACTTCTGCAAACTGTCCATTGTTGCTCCACTCTTTTTAGATCTTTACCCTATTAGTATGCAGATCTAGCATTAAAAATAAATGAAAGCCAGAGTAAATTAATCTTTTTTTTATTATTGCAGACTTAATTCAGTGCACAAATGAGATGAATGTGAACATCCCGCAGTTGGCAGACAGTTTATTTGAAAGAACTACTAACAGTAGTTGGGTGGTGGTCTTCAAATCTCTCATTACAACTCATCATTTGATGGTGTATGGAAATGAGGTAAGCAGTATTTTTAGTTAACAAGTATACTGGGGAGTTGACTGATTCAGCTTGTTTCTCTCACTGACACTTCAGAAATGGCTATAGCAACTGAATAATATAGGTAAAAAGGGCAAGGTGCTTATACAGAAATATAACTGTAGACCCTACACTTTGAGGAAAGATGGCCTTTAAGTCAGAAAGCAGAAAATGGGTCAGAGCACAGGGCACTTTCAGTAATGGGATCAGGAAGCAAAGATTAATGCCTAGAGATGGGTTCTATAAGCATCACTGATTTTTTGCAGGCCTTTGTGTATAGATTGTATGTTCGTCTATTTTCATTTACTTTTTTATCGTAGCCCAATCAGATTTCTGTCTGATCTGATGTAGTTGTCTATAGACGCTCTTTGCCTAGTTCAAGGCTGTGATATTAAGGACTAAGATGGCATTTTGCTGAGGAGACTGACTGAAGAACGCCTTCTTCAGCAAAGAGTTGTGTCTAAAGCCTTTGTTTCCCAAAAAAGGGTAACAGATAAGATGCATGAGCTTTTGCAATTAACTGTTTGGAGAGAATCATCTTGTTTTCCATGATAGCTAATTTTTGAGTTCTTACCTTAGGTGATTTTCCCAGCCTAGCATACTTACTTGTAAAATTGTGTCAAAAGGAGTATTTTAAATTGTGTTAAAAGAAAATTTGAATGGAACTAGATAAATCTGGTACCTTGGTATGTGCCTTAGAAAAATGCAGACCACTGGTTGCTGGGAGATAGCTCCCATAGAGATGGGGAGGGACTTTATTCATTTGTATCAGATTTATAAACATGACTTTCTGACATCATCACTTTACTCATTATTTTGGGTTTTTCAGTCATGAGACTCTGCTGTTATCTTTTTTTTTTTTTGCGGTACGCGGGCCTCACTGTTGTGGCCTCTCCCGTTGCGGAGCACAGGCTCTGGACGCGCAGGCTCAGCGGCCATGACCCACGGGCCCAGCTGCTCTGTGGCATGTGGGATCTTCCTGGACCGGGGCACGAACCTGTGTCCCCTTGCATCGGCAGGCGGACTCTCAACGACTGCACCACCAGGGAAGCCCCTGCTGTTATCTTTGACAGATACCAAAGAGAACATCATTAGAGTTCAGAATTAAAGCAGAAATTTACCCATAACTCTTACATTGCAACAGATCTGTTTGCATATTTTGATGTTCCTTTCTGGTCTTTTTTATAGCTATAATAATTCATATAAAATATTTAACTTTTTTATATATCACAGCATAAGAAGCATCTCCATGTTCTGTGTTCTTTCTATTTATCATCTTTAATGACTACATAATTGATCATATGGTCCATCATTTTCTTAATTCTTCTCTTTCCTGGAAATTTAGTTTTCCGATTATTCACCGTTACAGTACCACATTGAATGATTTTATTTGTAGTTCTTAAGTTTTAAAAATTAGTTCCAGAAGCGTTACCTGAAATATGATTACTTGGGTAACAAACGTGACCATTCAGTTGCTTTCTCATTCATTATAAGCAGTATATAGAGTCAATAGAAAAATTTGGATATACTAGCCTCCGTGTAACTCGAAACGTTCTGATCTTAACTAGGATATTAGTTTCTATTTTCATCAGGAATGTGTTTGTCTAAGATCATGATCATTTATTCAGAAGAATTTCAGGCTTGTATGTATTTTTTACCTTTCTAAAAAATATATATAGTTTATTCTTTAAAAAGAAAAAGCCACAAATATAACCAACTACAATGCTGGATAAGGAGGCACACTATCAGTGGTGACTTTCAGAGGTAAATAAGGTGATGATACCAGAAGCAAAAACTTTATAAAGGCAAAAAACCCAGAAAGTTGACTGTCATTCCTTACAGTTGACTGATAGAAAGAGAAAGGTAGCATTTCAGTAGTGGTTTTCAGATGAACTCTAGTTTCCCTTCAGCAGCTAAGAGAAATCCAATGCTCTGCTCTTTTTTTGGTGCTAGTTTGTACAACCCTCAGGTTTTTGCATTGGCAGGTGTTATTAGTCCGTGAGAGAATATGCATAGGATTTCACTATGCTATGGTGTTGGAAATTACATAGAACAGTAGTTCTCAAATAGGGCAAGGGCGGAGAGTGATTTTCATCCCCAAGGGACATTGCTCATAACTGGAGGGGATGCTACTGGCGTGTAGTAGGTAGAGGCTACTGGCGTGCTAAACATCTTATAATGCACAGGACAGGCCCCCACAAAAAAGAATGATCAAAACTTATAAAAAAATCATAGAGTGTAATATTTTCTTAGGATATTTTAACACCTTTTTAAACAGGTTGTTTTAGGATAAATGATGAAACAGGAGTCTTCGATTTACAAATTGTTTTTCAAAATCCTGGTTTGTTTGGGGTGATCGCTGATGAACAAGATTGAGTCAGAGAAGTGATGGTGTACATAAAATTGATAATAATCCTCTGCATACATTTACAAAAAAGTAATCCTTTTAAAGGAAATCGAAAGGAGCTTCTTTAGCTATTTTAGAGGTTGTATGTAAAGGGAAGCTAAGGTAGTGTTCTGTGGTATGCACTTTGGAGAGGGTTTTGACAGTATTTTGAGAAAATGAACTTTTATACGCATACCGACCCAACAATTCAACCCTAAGTATATATCATGAGAAACTCTTGTATGTTTGCAGGTGGGAGACCAGTACAAAGATGTCAGTGAAACATTGTTAGTAATAGTGAAATTGCAAAGAATTTAAATATCCGTATAGAAATGGATACATAATGATATAGTAGTTCATTTAAATGCTCAAACGTTGTTTAAAATGAATGAACTAGATGTACATGTATTAAATGGATAATTCTTGGGAAGAAGTTGTTAAAAATCACATTGGAAAAGAATAAGTACAGTATGGTATTTCTGTAAATTTAAAATAGAAAACAAAATTATGTACAGTTTATAGATACTTATATATGTAGTAAAATTGTAAAAACATTTGTGGGAATGATGTAAACCTACTTCAGAAAAGCCATTGCCTCTGAAGAGGGAGGGAGGGAAGGGAATGGTTTTGAAGGTGTGTGTCTTCAATAGTCTGTAATTTGATTCTGTAAGGGGTCTGAAGTGATTATGGTAATGTGTTTAATCTGGACAGTGGGTAAGAGGATGTCTGTAATATTATACTCCAGTATGATTACAGGTATTTTGCTTTTTAAAAAAAAAGTCATAAAAATTTTTGAGTCACCAGGTATCCGTGTAAAATAAAGGCACCATCTGAGTATGATTAACTATAGCCATAATATGCTATAGTAAAGCCAAAAATTACTGCTTCTAGTTTAAAAGTGCCTGTTTCCTTTTATTTTAACTTTAATACCATAGCTGTGGGCATTAGACTTTAATAAATTCCTGCATGCTAGTGAAAAATATATTTTATGTTTTTAGGGGGATTGAGGATGATAAATTTAAACTAGGTAAGATTAATGGAATGTGTTAACCACCACTTTCTCCCTTAATTCTCAAATTAGAGTTTCTTAGATGGCAGTACTATTTGACATAATTATTTGTTTGTTTTTTTTCCCCAGCGTTTTATTCAGTATTTGGCTTCAAGAAACACGTTGTTTAACTTAAGCAATTTTTTGGATAAAAGTGGATTGCAAGGTAAAAAACAACTTATTCATTATAGAAAATCAAGAGTGACCCCATTTGAGGATTACTGCAGAGTTGAACTCTTTCCTTTAGAACATGTGCTATGGAGGAACCTCATGTTTTAGTGAGGGTTGTAGGGAAGGAAAAACTGTATTTTCATGTGAAGATAAAGATGGACTTCACTACTTGACACCCAGAGCTTTTTGAAAAGTAGCATAAGGTAGCAATTTGAGAGCATGGGTTCTGGAACTGGACGGACTGCATTCAAATCCCATCTGTAACACTTACCAACTGCATAAACTTGAGCAAGTTACTTCACCTCTCTGCATCTGTAAAATCAGGAATAATGATAGCACCCACCCTGTAGGATTATCATGAGGCTTAACCTAGTTATACATGTAAAGTGCCTAGAATGATGCCTGGCAAATAGGAAACACTATGTAAGTATCTGCTTTCATTGTTGTTCTTATTATTTTATGCTTTATTCCAAGAAATGTAGTTGGGAATATCATATATTTTAGTAGCAAAGGTAAGCATTATGTGTTATTCAGATGAATTGTTCGTTGATACTTACCTGTTACTTATTTTACTTTTAATTCAGTAAGTGGAAATTGCTGTAATCTGGTATTCTCACCCTCCATGTACATTCTGTCTTAATGGGATCTGTTATACTTAGTTCCAGAACTAGGCTGTTAGCATTATAGAATGTTAACTCTAGGAAGAGCCTCATAAAGGACATACTAAGACCATACTAAGACAAACTAAAGGAATACTCAGCAATAAGGTTCAACTGGGAAGTATCTTTAGAGATCTGCGAGATGTGTGCTGCGCTTTGAAAGATGGATGAGAACATGAGTTGGCTTAAGCAGAGGTACACAGATGGACGTGGATGTGAAAGAGAAAGGGTGTTTAAGATTTATAGAGCAAATGAATGTGAATAGAATGTAGGTGGAGGTATTAGAGAACATGTAGTGACAGATAGCCCTCAAGAAGCTGTTTGGGGCCAAAATCATGCACAAAAGATTTTGATATAGTTGGGATTTTGTAATGCAGTGAGAAACCATCAAACTTTTTTGAGTTGAGGGAGGAGGACAGAGGGAGTGTGTGTTATAAAGAAAGCACCATAGCACAGTGCAGGTTGGATTCGAGTGAGTAAAGTCTTAAAGACCTTGAGACTGCTCTGGTCATTATTTTGGTCATCTGGTAGAGAGTTAATGAGGGCCTGAATTGTGGTTTTTACGGCAATAAAAATCAATGGAATTTAGTGACTAACTGTGTTTGTGTTTAGGAACTGTCCAGTTCAATACTTATTTACTTTTGGCAGATGGAAGTATTAATTAGAATGAATTGAATACCCAGTCTTCCAGAGATTCTGGAAGGTCAGTAATCTATACATAGGACGAAGTGTTACAAGATTGATTTTACTTTAATGAGAGATATAATGCCTTAAATAGTTAAGGGGGAAAAAAATGAAGCAGTGGAATCCCTTTTTCAAATAAAATCTTAAATAGAAGCTAGATACATATAACAGATGAAACTGGAGCTGCTGTGTTTTCCGGAACATGGAGAAAACTCTGCCTGCTCATCTTTTTATTTCTGGTTTCCCCCTTATTCAGTTCATTTGAACTGTAAGAGTCTGTGGAAAGCAATATACAAACCACTACTCTAGAGCAGAAAATATGCATATGTCCAAGTGGGTTTTTTGTGTCTTATTAGCTACTGATTTTCTACTTTCTTAAGATGGAAATTAAGCACTTCTAGTGATAAGGTTTTAAGGCTTTCATTCCTTTTATGTAGAGAACAGTTTTTAGGCCTTTTATTTAAAGCTCATATTCTAAAGAGATTATGAAGGTAAGACTGAAATGGTAATTAAAGTATATAATTCAGTGGTGTTTTTGTAGTTTTGATTGCTGATGTATTTTGTTGGGTGGAGTCTGGTATATTTTCTTAAATATATAATGGGTGTATATAATACAAACTTCCAGTCTGGTGAGTGAGATAGACACTGTGTACATCTAATAGCTTTGAGCTGTACTTGGAGTAAGAATAATATGGGAGCACAAAGAGCTCAGGGAAAGTTTCAGAGATTGAGCCTTGAAGGATAAGAGAGATTTCTCCCATTATCGAGGATGGAGTAGAGTGGATTAGAGGGGACAATATTAACTAAAGAGCTGAAGAATGTGAGTATGTAACACCTTATAAAATGCACTAGTAGCTATGAGAATATCTGAGGGCAGTGATTTTTTTTTTTCTATTTACTGATTTTTCTCCAGTGGCAAATTAGTAGGCACTCAAGAAATATTTGCTGAATAAATGAATTGGTGATTATGTTAAATCCAGTCACTTTCCTTTCCTTTCTTTCTTTCTTTTTTTTGCTTGTTTTGGTATTATCTTTTTAAAGTAGCAGAGACCATCAACAACTAAAGCTGAATGTGTTAGATGAAGATGACCTAAAATAGAATGATAGAATGGACCTGCTTGTACAATGAGAAGCAAAAATTTGTAGACCTCACTGAGCCAGGCAATAGCTAAAACACAAATTTTTTTTTTAGTAATACTGATTAGATTTTTATGTGCTGAAGTTTTCAAATCTCATGATTGTGATGAAACAAAATCTTAGAATGATTTAGGTATTCATTTTGGAAGTTTAGTTGAAAACATTCACATAATTGTTTTTTGTTAGGCCTTAAACTTTCGTATTGCCATTTCTTTCATTGTACTATGCAGTAATTTTCTCTGCTACTTATAAGGTTGGCACACGTAAGTTATAGTTGTTCTAAGTCATATGCAGCTAAAGATTAGTAAGTATGAAAATAATTAAATTGATTAATGATTTAAGGAGTGGGGTTGTGGTTCCATAGGATGTTAAATTTGAGTTATCAGGTAGTATAAGAAAACAGGCTTTTCAATTCCTGATAAATAAAAGATAGGAATATTGGTCAGAAGTAAAACAGAATTGTTGTTTTATTGAAATTCTAAGGGGGAAAATTTTTCTAAGCCACATATGACATAACTGACTTTAAAAATGTTAAGTGTTAGATTTTAATGTCACTTAATTTACATCACTAAATTGAAGGTGGGATAACAAGACAATATGGCCATTGGATGAAATGAGTTGGTTTTCTAAGCTAATTGGGATTTTAATTATGAAACCCTTTTCTGTTTCTTTTCTTACAGGATATGATATGTCTACCTTTATTAGGCGGTATAGTAGATATCTAAATGAAAAAGCAGTTTCATACAGACAAGTTGCATTTGATTTCACAAAAGTGAAAAGAGGGTGAGTTAAGCTTGCTTTTTTTTGATATCTGATGTATTTTAATATTTTAAATATAAATCGTAGGCATTATTGATTATGCGTTATGGAATTTCAGGCCAGTTTTAAAAGGTGAACTTCATTTTTCTCTGAAGAAGTATATCAGATACTTTTTGCACTAGGATTTTCAAAGTTCTTTTGAATTTTATAACAGCTTTATTGAGACAATTCACACAACATAAAATTCACCCTTTTGAAGTGTACAATTAAGTGGTTTTTAGTATATTTACAAAGTTGTGCAGCATCACCGCTATCTAATCCCAAAACATTTCATTGCTTCCCATTTTCCTCGTCCTCTAGACCCTGACAATGACAAATCTACTTTATATCTCTATGGATTTGTCCTGAACATTTTGTATAAGTGGAATCGTACAATATGTGGCCTTTTGTGTCTGACTTCTTTCATTCAGCATAATCAAGTCACAGCATCTTTGTTGTGGCATGCATCAGTACTTCATTCCTTTTTATGCCCAAGTAATATTCTATCATGTAGAGACACCATATGTATATACATGCCACATCTGGTTTTTTTTGTTTTTTTTTTTGGTTTTTTTTTTGAGGTATGCGGGCCTCTCACTGCTGCGGCCTGTCCCGCTGCGGAGCACAGGCTCCGGACGCGCAGGCCCAGTGGCCATGGCCCACGGGTCCAGCTGCTCCGCGGCATGTGGGTTCCTCCCGGACCGGGGCACGAACCCGCGTCCCCTGCACCAGCAGGCGGACCCCCAGCCACTGTGCCACCAGGGAAGCCCCATACCACATCTTTATACATTCATCTGTCCTTGATGGACACTTAGGTTGCTTCCATGTCTTAGCTATTGTACATAGTGCTGCTGTGAACACTGGGGTTCATGTATCTTTTTGAATTAGAGTTTTGTCTGAATATATGCCCAGGATAGGATTGCTGGATCATACAGTAACTCTATTTTTCATATTTTAAGGAACCTGCATACTGTTCTCCATAGTGGCTGCTCCAGTTTACATTCCCACCAGCAGTGAAGGAGGGTTCCTTTTTCTCCACACCCTCTCCAGCGTTTATTGTTTGTAGACTTTAATGATGGGCGTTTTGACTGGTGTGAGGTGATACCTCATTGTAGTTTTGGTTTGCATTTTTCTAATAATTAGTGATATTGAGCATCTTTTCATGTGCCTGTTGGCCATCTGTATGTCTTCTTTGGAGAAATGTCTATTTAGGCCTTTTGCCCTTTTTTTAAAAAATTATTTTTTTATTCTGCCCATTTTTGGATTTTATTTTTTAAATTTAATTAATTTACTTTTGGCTACATTGGGTCTTTGTTGCTGCACAAGGGTTTTCTCTAGTTGCGGCGAGTGTGGGGTACTCTTCATTGTGGTGCGTGGGCTTCTCATTGAGGTGGCTTCTCTTGTGGAGCATGGGCTCTAGGCACACAGGCTTCAATAGGTGCAGCACACTGGCTCAGTAGTTGCTGCACGCAGGCCCTCGAGCATGCGGGCTTCTGTAGTTGCTGTACGCAGGCCCTCGAGCATGCGGGCTTCTGTAGTTGCTGTGTGTGGGCTCAGTAGTTGTGGTGCGGGCTCTAGGGCGTGCAGGCTCAGTAGTTGTGGTGCATAGGCTTAGTTGCTCCATGCATGTGGGATCTTCCCAGGACCAGGGGACAAAGCCATGTCCCCTGCATTGGCAGGCAGCTTTTAACCACTGAGCCACCAGGGAAGTCCCGATTGAGTTTTCTTTTTTTGATGTTAAGCTGTATGAACTGTTTTTGTACTTTGGAAATTAATCCATTGTTGGTAGCATTGTGTGAAAATAATTTCTTCCAGTCCATAGGTGTCTTTGTTTTTGTTTATGGTTTCCTTTTCTGTGCAAAAGCTTTTAAATTTAATTAGGTCCATTTGTTTATTTTTGTTCTTATCTCTGTTACTGTAGGAGATGGATCCAAAAAAATATTGCTACAATTTATGTCAAAGAGTGTTCTGCCTGAGTTTTCTTCTAGGGGTTTTTATAGTATCTGGTCTTACATTTAGGTGCTTAATGCATTTTGAGCTTATTTTTGTATATGGTGTTAGAGAATGTTCTAATTTCTTTCTTTCCATGTAGCTGTCCAGTTTGCCCAGCATCACTTACTGAAGAGATTGTCTTTTCTCCATTGTATCTTCTTGCATCCTTTGTCATAGATTAATTGACCATAAGTGCATGGGTTTATTTCTGGGCTTTCTATCCTGTTCTGTTGATCTATATGTCTCTTTTTGTGCTGGTACCATACTGTTTTGATAACTGTAGCTTTGTTTTATAGTCTGAAGTCAGGGAGCATGATTCCTCCAGCTCCATTCTTCTTTCTCAAAATTGTTTTGGCTATTTGGGATCTTTTGTGTTGCCATGCAAATTTAAAATTTTTTTGTTCTAATTCTGTGAAAAATGCCATTGGTAATTTGATAGGAATTGCACTGAATCCACAGATTGCTTTGGTTAGTAAGGTCATTTTAAGAATATTGTTTCTTCCAATCCAAGAACACAGTAAATCTTTACATCTGTTTGCATCATCTTCAGTTTCTTTCATCAGTGTCTTATAGTTTTTGGAGTACAGGTCTTTTGCCTCCTTAGGTAGCAAACTGTTTTTCAAAGTAGTTGAACCATTTTACATTCCCACCAGCAATGTATACAGGTTCCAATTTCTCCACATTCTTGTCAATGCTTGTTATTTTCTGTCTTTGATTATAACCGTCCTAGTGGGTGTGGAGTGATGTATCGTGTTTTGGTTTGCATTTTCCTGATGGCTAATGATGTTGAGTGTCTTTTTATGTGCTTATTGGCCATTTGTATATCTTCTTTGGAAAAATGTCTGTTCAAGTCCTTGTTTTTTAATTGGGTTGTCCTTTTACTGTTGAATTGTAAGCGTTTTTTAATATATTCTGGACATCAGTTCCTTATCATATATATAATTTGCACATATTTTCTCACCTCCCGTGGCTTGTCTTCACTTTCTTAATGGTATCCTTTGAAAAACGTAAGTTTTTAATTTTGATGGATTCCAATTTATTTATTTATTTTTCTTTGGTTGTGTATACTTTTGGCATCATGTCTAAGAAAACATTGCTTAATCCAAGATCACAAAGATATACTCCTACCTTTTTTCTGTTTTGTAGTTTTAGCTCTTACATTTAGGTTTTGATCCACTTTGAATTAATTTTTGTATGTGGTATGAGGTATGGGTGTAAATTCATTCTTTTGTATGTGGATATTCTGTTATCCCAGCACCATCTGTTGAAGTCTTTTCTTTTCCCATTGAATGGTCTTGATGAAAATGGATTGATCATAAATGTAAAGGCTTATTTCTGGGCTCTCAATTCTATTCTGTTGATCTATGTCTGTCCTCATGCCAGTACCACACTTGTTTTGAAGAATGTTGCTTGGTAGTAAGTTTTGAAATTGAGAAGTGTGAGTTCTCTGGCTCTCTTCTTAATTTTCAAGATTGTTTTGGCTATTCTGTATCTCTTGCATTTTCGTATGAATTTTAGGATTAGCTTATCAGTTTCTGCAGAAATGGTAGCTGGATTTTGATAAAGATTGCATTTAATCTGTAGATCAAATTGGGAAGCGTTAAGTGTCTTAACACATTGTTTCTAATCCATAAATACAGGATATCTTTCTGTTTATCTTGTGTAATTTCTTTCATTGCTGTTTTGCATTTAAGGTTCTTTTTAATCTTGAACGCAGAGGTTGAATTTATTTCTTGCTGTGCCCTAAATCACAGTCTTCTTGTCATAAGAACTAATCTCATGAATGATAGAATCAGTGTTTCTATACCTGATAAAAAGTCCGGTGTACAGGCTTTTTTTAGGATATATGATGAGTCCTCAGGAAAGAAGACATTCTTAAGGGGCATCGATGACCCTTGTAACTATGGAGGCCTGCCCTGAGGGGAATCTGGCTTCTGCGGAAATACTCTGAGTTTCTGAATTTCCCTGCTCTTTAAAGATCCCAAAGATCTATGCAATTAATATGTTCCTTTAAATTGTTCTCTTGACATGTTAAATTACTAGACTGAAATGGAAATTTTAATACAAATGTAAAGTAACCTCTCAGTTATTCAAGAAGTTTTAAAGCTGAATTTAAATGTTTCTGTGTCACTGTTTCAAATTAATTGGGAGGTGATGAGTTTGGAACCTACCAAAACTGAATTCCACAGATTTTTGTTTCATATATTTAGGTACTTTGTAGGTGATTATGATAGAGGAGATCATATTAGAGGTCTGATTCTTAACCCTCAGTATTCTGTCCAGTAAACCACTTTCCAGCTGGGTTTATATTAATACTTCCCTGTAAAGCATGTTCAGTTAAAACTGATCAAGATATTTGTAGATTTCACATTTTAATATATATATATATATATACACACACATATGTATATATTAAAATATTTATTTGGTTGCGCTGTATCATAGTTGCTGCTCACGGGTTCCTTAGTTGCGGCTCGCTGGCTCCTTAGTTGTGGCACACAGTCTCCTTTGTTGTGGCATGTGAACTGTTAGTTGTGACATGCATGTGGGATCTAGTTCACTGACCAGGCATCAAACCTGGGCCCCTGGCTTTGGGAGCGTGGAGTCTTAACCACTGCGCCACCAGGGAAGTCCCAGATTAATATATTTTAAAAATTGTAACTTCTTTTCTAATCTGAAGGGTCAGTTTCTCAATTGAGGAGTGTTGTTGCATTTTTATAAATAGAGCAAACTTTTATTACTTGGATGAGAACAGTCCTTGATTATACACAATGGAATTAGTACTGATTTAAAGGAAATTACTCTTATTTAATGCTAAGGAAAAGGAAAGTGAATCAAAGAGGACCTATGATTGAGTGGAATCAAGAGTAGCACAACATGTGTATGTATCTGGGTGTATAAAATACCCGGATACCTACACATACACATATATATCAGTATAAATAAGAAAGAAGAATATAGAACATAAGAGTATAAGATGAAGGTGTGAAATTTATTATATGATGGCAAAAACCTGAGTAGACTGTTTCAGTTTTGGAGAGGGTTTGTGTAGTATATAGTAAAGTTTTATTTACTAGGGTAACGAATTTTTATGTTTACAAAAGTAATAAACTATTACAAAAATTCAGGCAACATAGCATTCTCACTTAAAGAAACAATATTTTGGTGTATCTAATCAGTTTTCTGTGTGTAAATACGTGTATGAAGGGACACAGAAAATTACATAATCACATTATTTGAAGACTGCTTCCCTCCCCTAATATATATTTTAGGTATCTTCAATGTCTGTACACATAGAACCATCTCATTCTTTTTTTTTTTTTTTTAATTTTTTTTTTTATATTTTCTGCGTTGGGTCTTCATTGCTGCACACGGGCTTTCTCTAGTTGTGGCAGATGGGGGCTGTCTTCGTTGTGGTGCGGGGCTTCTCACTGCAGTGGCTTCTCTTGTTGAGGAGCACGAGCTCTAGGCTGCATGGGCTTCAGTAGTTGTGGCTTGCGGGCTCTAGAGCACAGGCTCAGTAGTTGTGGCGTACGGGCTTAGTTGCTCTGTGGCATGTGGGATTTTCCCGAACCGGGGCTCAAGACCGTGTCCCCTGCATTGGCAGGTGGATTCTTAACTACTGTGCCACTAGGGAAATCCCCATCTCATTCTTTTGAATGGCTTTAGAATTATGTTCTAGATGTACATTTGATTTATTCCCTTTTTTAAAAATTTTATTTATTTTTGGCTGTGTTGGGTCTTCGTTTCTGTGCAGGGGCTTTCTCCAGGTGTGGCGAGCGGGGGCCACTCTTCATCGCGGTGCACGGGCCTCTCACTGTCGCGGCCTCTCCCATTGTGGAGCACAGGCTCCAGACGCGCAGGCTCAGTAGTTGTGGCTCACGTGCTTAGTTGCTCCACGGCATGTGGGATCTTCCCAGCACAGGGGTCGAACCCATGTCCCCTGCATTGGCAGGCAGATTCCCAACCACTGCGCCACCAGGGAAGCCCTATTCCCATTTTTTTTATCTTACAAAAGTAACACATTGACCATTCTTTTACATATGGTTGCATTTTTTTTAATGTAAGTAACATAATTATATGTTAGATGTATATACAAGTATTATTGTTTTAGAGAATAAGGGGGAATAACAAACTAGATTTGGGCTTACTCCCTAGGAATGGACATGCGGAATAAGGAACCTTTACACAGCATCAAAATGTATGTCAGGGCTTTCAACAAGAAAACTGTGGGCAGAAGGATTAATCAGCATAGTAGTTGTATGATTTACCAAAGGCCCACTCCTCATCTTGACACCTTATATGTGGATGCTGCTGTGGCCCTCATAGGGAGCCATTAGCGTTGGGCTTTGTTATAAATTAGCTTCCAGGGATCTGATCAGAGATCCCTGGAGAATATCCACTCTTCTGCCTAAAGAGGGCCAAACCATATGACTGGGCAGTTTTTTTTGGTTTGTTTTTGTTTTTAATTGGAATATAGTCGTTTTACAATGTTGTCTTAGTTTCTACTCTACAGTGAAGTGGAGTTCCTGTGCTATACAGCAGGTTCTTATTAGTTATCAGTTTTATACATATTAGTGTATATATGTCAATCCCAATCTCCCAATTCATCCCACCCTCCCTCACCCCCAGCTGCTTTCCTCCCTTGGTGTTCATACGTTTGTTCTCTACTTCTGTGTCTCTATTTCTGCCTTGCAAACTGGTTCATCTGTACAATTTTTCTAGATTCCACATACCTGCGTTAACATATGATATTTGTTTTTCTCTTTCTGACTTCACTCTGTATGACAGTCTCTAGGTCCATCCACGTCTCTACAAATGATCCAATTTTGTTCCTTTTTATGGCCAAGTAATATTCCATTGTATATATATATACTACATCTTCTTTATCCATTCGTCTGTTGATGGACATTTAGGTTGCTTCCATGACCTGGCTATTGTAAATAGTGCTACAGTGAACACTGGGGTGCATGTGTCTTTTTTTTTTTTTGCAGTATGTGGGCCTCTCACTGTTGTGGCTTCTCCCGTTGCAGAGCACAGGCTCCGGACGTGCAGGCTCAGCAGCTGTGGCTCACGGGCCTAGCTGCTCCGCGGCATGTGGGATCCTCCCTGATCAGGGCACGAACCCGTGTCCCCTGCATCGGCAGGCGGACCCTCAACCACTGCGCCACCAGAGAAGCCCCATGTGTCTTTTTGAATTACGGTTTTCTCGGTATATGCTCAGTAGTGGGATTGCTGGGTCATATGGTAGTTCTGTTTTTTTGTTTTTTAAGGAACCTCCATACTGTTCTCCATAGTGGCTGTATCAATTTACATTCCCCCCAACAGGCAGGAGGGTTCCTTTTTCTCCACACCCTCTCTAGCATTTGTTTGTAGATTTTCTGATGATGCCCATTCTAACCAGTGTGAGGTGATGCCTCGCAGTTTTGATTTGCATTTCTCTAATAGTGATGTTGAGCAGCTTTTCATGTGCCTCTTGGCCATGTATGTCTTCTTTGGAGAAATGTCTGGTTTGATCTCCTGCGCATTTTTCGATTGGGTTGTTTGTTTTTCTGACATAGAGCTGCATGAGCTGTTTGTATATTTTGGAGATAATCCCTTGTCCGTTGCTTCATTTGCAAACATTTTTATCCGATTCTGTTGGTTGTCTTTTGGTTTTGTTTATGGTTTCCTTTGTGGTGAAAAAGCTTTTAATTTGTCGATTTTTGTTGTTACTTCTGTTACTCAACGAGGTGGATTAAAAATATTACTGCAATTAATGTCAGAGAGTGTTCCGCATATGTTTTACTCTAAGAGTTTTACAGTATCCGAATCCTTGCATCCTTGGGATAAATCCCACTTGATCATGGTTTATGATCCTTTTAATGTATTGTTGGATTCTGTTTGCTAGTATTTTGCTGAGGGTTTTTGCATCTATATTCATCAGTGATATTGGTCTGTAATTTTCTTTTTTTGTAGTGTCTTTCCCTGGTTTTGCTATCAGGGTGATGATGGCCTCATAGAAGGAGTTTGGGAGTGTTCCTTCCTCTGTAGTTTTTTGGAAGAGTTTGACAAGGATGGGTGTTAGTTCTTCTCTAAATGTTTGAACGAATTCACCTGTGAAGCCATCTGGTCCTGGACTTTAGTTTGTTGGAAGATTTTTAATCACAGTTTCAATTTCATTACTTGTGATTGGTCAGTTCATATTTTCTATTTCTTCCTGGTTCAGTCTTAGAAGGTTATACCTTTCTAAGAATTTGTCCATTTCTTCCAGGTTGTCCATTTTATTGGCATGGAGTTGCTTGTAGTAGTCTCTTAGGATGCTTTGTATTTCTGTGGTGTCTGTGGTAACTTCTCCTTTTTCATTTCCAATTTTATTGATTTGAGTCCTCTCCCTCTTTTTCTTGATGGGTCTGGCTAAAGGTTTATCAATTTTGTTTATCTTCTCGAAGAACCAACTTTTAGTTTTATTGATCTTTGCTATTGTTTTCTTTGTTTCTATTTCATTTATTTCTGCTCTGATCTTTATGATTTCTTTCCTTCTACTAATTTTGGGTTTTGTTTGTTCTTTCTCTGGTTCCTTTAGGTGTAAGTTTAGATTGTTTATTTGATAGTTCTCTTGTTTCTTGAGGTAGGATTGTATTGCTATAAACTTCCCTCTTATAACTGCTTTTGCTGCATCCCATAGGTTTTGGATCGTCGTGTTTTCATTGTCATTTGTCTCTAGGTATTTTTTGATTTCTTCAGTGATCTCTTGGTTATTTAGTAATGTATTGTTTAGCCTCCATGTGTTTGTGTTTTTTACGTTTTTTTTCCTGTAATTTATTTCTGATCTCATAGCGTTGTGGTCGGAAAAGATGCTCGATACGATTTCAGTTTTCTTAAATTTACTGAGGCTTGATTTGTGACCCAAGATGTGATCTGTCCTGGAGAATGTTCTGTGTGCCCTTGAGAAGAAAGTGTAATCTGCTGTTTTCGGATGGACTGTCCTATAAATATCAATCAGTTCTGTCTGGTCTGTTGTGTCATTGAAAGCTTGTGTTTTCTTATTAATTTTCTGTCTGGATGATCTGTCCATTGGTATAAGTGAGGTGTTAAAATTCCCTGCTATTATTATGTTACTGTCAATTTCCTCTTTTAGAGCTGTTAGCAGTTGCCTGATGTAGTGAGGTGCTTCTTTGTTGGGTGCATATATATTTTTACTTGTTATATCTTATTGGCTTGATCCCTTGATCATTATATAGTGTCCTTCCTTGTCTCTTGTAACATTCTTTATTTTAAAGTCTATTTTATCTGATATGAGTATTGCTACTGCAGCTTTCTTTTGATTTCCATTTGCATGGAATATCTTTTTCCATTCCCTCAGTTTCAGTGTGTATGTGTCCCTAGGTCTGAAGTGGGTCTCTTGTAGACAGGGTATATATGGGTCTTGTTTTTTTTTTTTTTTTTTTTTTGAGGTACGCGGGCCTCTCACTGCTGTGGCCTCTCCCGTTGCGGAGCACAGGCTCCGGACACGCAGGCTCAGCGGCCATGGCTCACAGGCTTAGCCGCTCTGCGGCATGCGGGATCCTCCCAGACCGGGACACGAACCCGCGTCTCCTGCATCAGCAGGCGGACTCTCAACCACTGCGCCACCAGGGAAGCCCGTGGGTCTTGTTTTTGTATCCATTCAGCCAGTCTGTGTCTTTTGGCTGGAGCATTTAATCCATTCACATTTAAGGTAATTATCGATAATATATGTCCCTATTACCATTTTCTTGTTTTGGGTTTGTTTTTGTAGGTCGTTTTCTTCTCTTGTGTTTCCCACTTAGAGAAGTTCCTTTAGCATTTGTTGTAGAGCTGGTTTGGTGGTGCTGAATTCTCTTAGCTTTTGCTTGTTTGTAAAGCTTTTGATTTCTCCGTTGAATCTGAATGAGATCATTGCTGGGTAGAGTATTCTTGGTTGTAGGTTCTTCCCTTCCATCACTTTAAATATGTCGTGCCACTCCCTTCTGGCTTGCAGAGTTTCTGCTGAGAAATCAGCTGTTGATCTTATGGGAGTTCCCTTGTATGTTGTCATTTTTCCCTTGTTGCTTTTAATAATTTTTCTTTGTCTTTAATTTTGTCAGTTTGATTATTATGTATCTCAGCGTGTTTCTGCTTGGGTTTATCCTGCCTGGAACTCTCTGTGCTTCCTGGACATGGGTGCCTATTTCCCATGTTAAGGACGTTTTCGTCTATAATCTCTTCAAATGTTTTCTCAGGTCCTTTCTCTCTCTCTCCTTCTGGGACTCCTATAATGTGAATGTTGGTGCGTTTAATGTTGTCCCAGCAGTCTCTTAGGCTGTCTTCATTTCTTTTCATTCCTTTTTCTTTATTCTGTTCTGTAGCAGTGATTTCCACCATTCTGTCTTCCAGGTCACTTATCCTTTCTTCTGCCTCAGTTATTCTACTGTTGATTCCTTCTAGTGTGTTTTTCATTTCAGTTATTTTATTGTTCATCTCTGTTTGTTTGCTCTTTAATTCTTCTAGGACTTTGTTAAACATTTCTTGCATTTTCTCGATCTTTGCCTTCATTCTTTTTCTGAGGTCCTGGATCATCTTCACTATCATTATTCTGAATTCTTTTTCTGGAAGGTTGCCTATCTCCACTTCATTTAGTCGTTTTTCTGGGGCTTTATCTTGTTCCTTCATCTGGGACATAGTCTTCTGCCTTTTCATTTTGTCTGTCTTTCTGTGATTGTGGTTTTCATTCTGCAGGCTGCGGGATTATAATTCTTCCGTCTGTCCTCTCTGGTTGCATTAAGTGAAGTTTCCTGTAGAATAAATTCTTAGAATTGACAAGTCAAACGTTATAGACATTTACCATTTATTAGAAAATATTAAGTTGCCCTGGATAAAAGTGGTACCAGATTACTGAGTTAATTACAGCTATAAATACCTCTTCCTCTGTTTTCTTCCCTCATCATGAAAATGTATCTCATTAGGTGTTCATTTTATGTTGGTTGATCAACTAATTTTTAAATGGTGATATTGAGCCTCTTTCTCTCTTTTTAAAAATGCCATTCATGCTTTGTTAATTGCTTTTCAGTGTCCTTTGCCCACTTCTCTGTTGGGCTTTTACAATTCTTTTCTGTTGTCTTAAGACTAACTGGCTGTTTTGTCAGATAAATTTAGGTTTGATTTCTAGCTTCACTCCAGTTATATGAAAGATTTTAGTAGGATACTTCAGCCAGCTTAAGTTTTTTTTTTTTTTTTTTTTTTTTTGCGGTACACAGGCCTCTCACTGTTGTGGCCTCTCCCGTTGCGGAGCACACGCTCCGGATGCGCAGACTCAGCGGCCATGGCTCACGGGCCCAGCCGCTCCGTGGCATGTGGGATCTTCCCGGACTGGGGCACGAACCCACGTCCCCTGCATTGGCAGGTGGACTCTCAACCACTGCGCCACCAGGGAAGCCCCCAGCTTAAGTTTTAAAAAATAATTTTATTTTGAAATAATTTCACTTCCTGAAATGCTGCAAGGATAATACAGTTAACTCCTATACACTGTAGTCAGATTTACCAGGCTTTAACATTTTGTCACATTTGTTTAATCATTCTTTGTGTATGTGTGTTTGTATACTTCTCTTTTTGATCCATTTGAAAGTGGATTACATACCTCATGCCTTTTTACATTGTATAGCTCTTAATACTTCAATGTCTATTTCCTAAGAACAAGTATCTTTTTTTTACATATCCATCAGTTTGCTAACTATTTCGGCATCATGCTACACAAACTTATGTTATTTGTACAGGACAGTGGGTTAGTTACATGGAGAAGACTGTTTGAGGCTGAAGGGTTAGGCATTAATGTGTTGGCATACATATAATCCAATTGTACCACAGTAGTCTGCTGTGGCACAACTTGGGAAGCCTTGACTTATGCTCCAAGTTATTTCATCTGTAAATATATTTTCATCTGTAGAATGGTGATGTTAATAGCACTTATCTATTAGGATTGTTATGAGAATTAAAGGATATATTTTATGTAATGTTTATAGCACATGGCAAAGTAACAAATAAGCTTTTGGTTTTATTGGGAAAATAAACTGTCGCAGGTTACAAATATTGCTCCTGGTTTTATTTTAGCAGTATTGAAACTTAAAAAAAATCTTATGTGTTAAAAATTGTTATCTTTATTTTATTTATTTATTTATTTTTGTGGTACGCGGGCCTCTCACTGTTGTGGCCTCTCCCGTTGTGGAGCACAGGCTCCGGACGCGCAGGCTCAGCGGCCATGGCTCACGGGCCCAGCCGCTCCGCGGCATGTGGGATCTTCCCGGACCAGGGCACGAACCCGTGTCCCCTGCATCGGCAGGCGGACTCTCAACCACTGCACCACCAGGGAAGCCCATTATCTTTATTTTTATGGCTGTTGTTTTTTAAGCAAACTTGGAGCGGGGTTTTCTACCCCAAAGTGATCAACTAGGTATTTATGTTTTCATTGGATATTTTTATGGATCCAGTATTTTATATTTAAATCTTTAATTCATTTAGAATATATCTTGGTATTTAGAAATTGAGGTGGAGATAACTGTAATTTTTAATAGAAATATAGGATATTCAAAATCAAAATGAATTATTACCCTTGTATGGTTAAATGACTTTTCACTTAAATATACTTCTTTTATCTAGCCCCTTATTCATTATTCTGGCAAATTCTTAGTCATTCTTCAAGAATTCACTCAAACATCATTTTTTTGAGGAAGCCTTATTTCTGTTAGATTTTATATGAGATTGTCCGTCCATGAAGACAATATAGTCTTACTCAGATTCATATCTTCAGGACTTTCCACAGTATCTAAACATAGTAAATATGTAATAGTTTTTGAAAAGATGACTAGGTGTTTCTAAATAGTACATTAAATGGTTCTATGAAAAATGGATCCAGTAAATTGCCTGTAGATTTATCTTTTTAGTTAGTTGTGTTAAAGATTGGTCCCTTCATTTTCTATTTGTTTAACATTCCATTTTTTGATAGTGTTAACTTACCATGTTTAATTATCTTGAATTCTAAATTAGTACGGTTCAAAGTAACAAGACATTGTTACATAACAAGCAAAAGAAAGAATATTAGAGGTATTGTCTGTGAGTAAGGATATGGATGATCATCCTTTAATTCACTGCTCTTATATTTGGGAAGCAAGTATCTGAATTATAATCTATTTAAGAAGTAATAAAAGCTTGTTTTCTACATAGAGTATGAACTGTCATACATTTTCTCTGAATCATATTTAAGCATTTGGGTTTGTGAGTTGAGTTTTTTGAAGTCTGATGTAAGCATGTGATAACTTAGGATTTTTCTTAATTGAAAAATTTAAAGTTCTCTGGGATGAAATGATGTGGCTAGTGAGAGAGGGAAGAATAAAAAAACATCCCCATAGTTTCTGGCCTAAGTCACTGGGGAGATGTTACCTTTTACTGGGAAGGTTTTTGGGAATGGTAGGGTAGGGTATAGTGATTAAAAATTAAGGATTTCGTTTTTGAAATATTAGTTTTTAGATGCCTGTAATTTTTATAAGTT
Source organism: Grampus griseus (assembly GCF_964374135.1). Lineage (NCBI taxonomy): Eukaryota > Metazoa > Chordata > Mammalia > Artiodactyla > Delphinidae > Grampus > Grampus griseus. The sequence continues at coordinate 46,726,858 of NC_139002.1, forward strand.
AAAGTATCAATTAGGCAATTCAACAATACTAACTAGGAACTTTGAGATTTCTAGTCTGGGAATATAAATATATCAGTGGCAGTTTGGTAATTTCTGGCTTGGGAATGACAGTATTCTAGGGAATAAATACAGAATGAGAGGAGAGGGCCTAGAAACATCTTGAGATACACAGCATTTATTTTAGAGAATGAGTAGAGGATGAGGAGTCAATGAAAGAGACTAAAAAAGTGGTAGTGAAGTAGGCAGAAAACAAGGAGTGGGGGATATAGGGGGTGCTAAGACAGAGTACAGAGTATTACAAGAATGAGGGAAACTTTTGAATGATGCTGAGAAGTCTAGTCAGGTAATGTTAGGCAAGTACCCATTGGAGAGGCAACATGGAGAGGCAAGAGTGGATCTTTACTGGAGTGAATTGAATAATGAATGAAAAGGAAGTGGCAATTCTTTTAAAAAGTGTGCTTGACTATGCAATAGAAGTGGTAGCTGAATGGGAATGTGGGGTTAGTGCAAGTGTGTGTGTGTTTGTGTTTAAAGTGTGGTTGTGTTTAAAGTGTGGTAGACTTCGCTTGCATGTTCATGGGAATGATATAGTCTAAAAGAGATTAATGATCTGCACTGTCCAATATGGTAGCTGTTTGCCACGTGTGGCTGTTTAAATTCACCTGAAATAAAATTAAAAATTCATTTCGCTAGTTCCATCAACCACATTTCAGGTGCTCAGTAGCCACGTGTGGCTGGTGGCTACCATACTGAATGGTGTAGGTGTAGAACATTTCTACCATTGCAGATAGTTCTATTGGACACTGCTGTGTTAAAGAGAAAGAGGATAACCAAAGATTGTGACAGAGTGGGATCCAAAGGACCTGTGTGATTGATATTTACATTTGATAGAAAGAAATAGACTTCCTCTGTTAATATGAGCAGATCAGATAAATATAGTTTTGGTGGCAAGATAATCAGACAATCTCTTTTTGTCATTTTCTATTTCTGAATGAAATATTTTGAGAGTTATGAGCTGAGAGTTTGTGTGTTGGATGTGGGGGAGGGGTGGAGAAGGACAGGTGGGAGAAGGTGGTTTGAAAGTACTCAGGGGAGGGATTCACTAGAGAGGCTAAGAGGACTGCTGGCAATGCTGAGTCCCCATTTGAGGCTGATGATCAAGAATTTGTAGTTTAACCAATTTACCCAGTTTTCTTTACTAGCACTCAGCTGCATGTGTACAGGCACGGAGAAGATAAATGTGTGTTCACCCAGGATTGTGAATTTGCCAGGTGACCGCAAGGGAATGAGAGGTGTAAGAGAGTTAGGGTATTAGCAAGGGAGTGATTATAATAATGACCTGTGGAATTATAAGCTAGATTAAAGAAGGAAAAATGAAAAGGGATCAATGTGGGTAGTGGTGGGGTTGATGCATTGAAGTTTATGATAAAGTCAAATAGTTTTTGCCATGGGACACTTGACCAAGGCAGCTGGAAAGTTAAAAGGTTATTGTCAGGATAAGGTGTCTGAATTTTGCCTTTTTCTTAAGTTGGGGGTAAGGGAGTAGGAGTGGGAGTAGGGAAAATGTTGTTTCTTGGGGGGTGGGCAATTAAGGTTAGGATCTGACTATGGGAATAGGGGTTGTGGTTAAGGGATTTTGCGACCAAGATGTTGGATTGGTTGTGCATGTTAAGATGTTGAAGTTAACTGAGAAAAACTGAGCCAGTATTCAAGTCTTCTGTGATGGAGGGGAAGTGACCAGGAGATCAAAAATTACTTCAGCAAGGAGAGGGAGGAAGAACTAAAAGGGGACTAACAGTGACTGATGAAACGAGAGTGTGATGTGTATGAGAATAAAGAAAGGGTTACAAAGAGGGAGTGGCGTCCTTATCCCAAACTCCAGTCAATGTAGTTTAATACCTGAGAGGATATAGGTGTCGGTGGGTTAACACATCTTATGTGGGAGAGTTGTTGGACTAAAGCTGGTCAATAGCTGCCTATGTAAGGCAGTCCAGTGTTTGTTCTTTAAACTCTTGTTTTGTCCTGCAAAGCACTGTTTTTGCTTTTCATAGCTTAATTGTTTTTCTGGTATCTGGAGTTGTGGTTGAAGGGGTAGCTTAAGGTAGAACAGCTGTTTATAAGTATGGATCATTTGTAAATTAGGGAAAGCCTGTATATTTTTTGAAAGGGTCTTGTTCCTCTGCCAAAAGATTATGAAAAGCACTGTTTTGGAGTCTCATACACCTGGGTTTACATACTGACCCTAAAATGAATTTGTTTTCTGAACTTAGATAGTCATAACCTCCCTGAACCTAAAATTTCATGTCTATAAAATGGGACAAAACTGTCCAGAGGATTTTTGTGAGGATTTTAAAAACATACATCAGGCCCTTAATATGGAGCCTGATATATAATAAACACTTAGTGTTAGTTCTGCACCTCAACCCCAGTACCTCTTATATAGTGTTTTTGTTGTCAGTTTTGTAAAATTCTAGTTTATTTGGTACTGCTGATATTTCTCTATTTTTAGAAATATCTAAAGAAATATTTAAAGAAATCTTTTTGGAAATATTTAACAGAACATTTTATTAAAAACCATTCCTCTTAATTATCACTTATTTTAATGGCCAGATTAGAATGACTTGGTAAAATTGTTCTTTATTTTATAATAAAATAATTTTATTTTGATTTGAGTCACAAATAAAGTACCTTAAGTAAAGTGGTGCTCACCAAGACTTGTGTTCAACTGCAGACTCCATTGTGTCCTATTTAGTGATTTGAGGGAAATGATTTTTTTAAATTTATAATTAAAAAAAAAATCTGTAAAACTGCCCTTTACACACATATGAGTGGTGTGAGGATCAGACGATTTTCTCATGTAAAAAGTATAGTATAAACTTGGCTATATAATGCAAGCTTTTATTTTTATGTCTCATGCTTTACATCTTCTTTTTAGTTATAAACGAGCACCTTGATATTGGACATAACGGTGTTTCCTGTTTTTGTTTTCTCTATATGATTTCTATTGATACTTGAGGTTTCAGGTTCAATAATGACTTAAAAACATGCGATGGAGCTTACCTGGTGGCACGGTGGTTGAGAGTCCGCCTGCCGATGCAGGGGACACGGGTTCGTGTCCCGGTCCAGGAAGATCCCACATGCCGCGGAGTGGCTGGGCCTGTGAGCCATGGCCGCTGAGCCTGCGCGTCCGGAGCCTGTGCTCCGCAACGGGAGAGGCCACAGCAGTGAGAGGCCCGCGTACCGCAAAAAAAAAAAAAAAAAAAAAAGTGATAAAAACATGCGATGTTTTGTAGCACCTTGTTCTCTGTTTAAATAGAGAATCAGATGGGAGTTCAAAATGTAGATTTAATAACAAACTCATTTTTTTCTTTTTTTAAACAGGGCTGATGGAGTTATGAGAACAATGAACACAGAAAAACTCCTAAAAACTGTACCAATTATTCAAAATCAAATGGATGCCCTTCTTGATTTTAATGTAAGTTGATTGCATAAATGCTTTTATAATTTGAGATTTTAAAAATTATATCATTTTAATTGGTCAGAGTTTTTATTCTCAAGTTATCATAGACTAATTTTTTCACACTAATATCCTATTTGCCTAAGGATTTTCTATAAATGTGGTCCCAAACCAGATTACTTTCCGTTTTTATAATTGTTTTAGATTTACTCTGATTTCTTTGGTGGTGCTTCTCTAACCCCCAAATTATAGGGTATATAAGCTAAAGAAAGTGATGGAGAGATGAAGAGATTGATGTGAAAATCTACTTTCTTTTGATAATGGTTTTTAGATATTAAAAATGTATAAAGATTTTCTTTATGATAAGCTAACTTAATATTTCACTTTTTGTCTGCATTGTAGAACTCAGAGCATGACAGTTATTGAGAAATAAAGGGAAGTTCAAATATACTTGTAACAACATGTTATATAGCTATTGCCCAAGGATGTTGTGTTCCCTGGGATTTTTGTTTTAATGACTGTTACTTGAACCAAATTGCCAGCTTTGTCATTTGTTTGTAATATGTTAGGTGTTAGCATTTACAAGTCTTTTCTTTTTTGGTTCATCTAGCTTAGAGACATTGTATTTTAGAGCTTGTAAGTGCAAGTTAGTGATTGGAACTGTGACAGTTTTATGCTGAAATTGATTTTCCTTTAATGGTATGCTATTAATTGGTAGTCTTAAGCTTCTGGAGGGCAGGGACCGGGTCTTCTTTTTCCCTGCTGTGTCTCCATTGTCAGTAGTGTGTGGCACATAGATAGTGTTCAGTAAACATTCAATAAATGAATCCTGAAGGTGCTTTATAGACTAGAACAGGTTCTCAAACCAGTATTTTTTTATAGGCTTGTGAACGGAGAACATTTTTAAATGGTTGCAAATAATACAAAGAATATTTTTAAATTTTTAAATAGTTGCAAATAATAAAAAAAAGAATATTTTTAACAGGTGAAAAGTATATGAAGTTTATTTTTCAGTGTCCACAATTGTGTTTTTAGAACAGGCTCATTGGTTACATGTTGTCTGTGGCTGCTTTTTTTGATGTAATAACGGGATTGAGTAGTTGTGACAGAGACCATATGGCCTGCAAGTCTAAAATACTCACGATCAGGCCCTTTACAAAAAAGTTTGCTGGCCCCTAGTCTACATGACAGGGGATTAATGTAACTACTGAGCTTTATTTTGGTTTTTATAGAGAAAGGGTCCAACCATGAATTTTTTTTTTTCACTTAATTTATTGTGGTTACCTTTATAAAATTGCATATTCTTTTCAGTGTCTATTATACTGCATTGTGTGTAACAACTTATATGATCCTCCTGTTGATAAATATTTAGGGTATTTTGGTTTTTTAATTCAGAAAATAAATGGAGAAAAAAAACAAGTGGGAGGGACACTACGTACTCTGTGTGTGTTAGATAATAGTGTATCTACACATTTATGAACCTACTTCTATAGGGTTAATGCCTAGGAAAAGAATTTGGTGGTTCGAGGACATAAACATTTAAATTTTTTTTTTTTAAGGAATACTAACTTTATTTATTTTGGCTGCATTGGGTCTTCATTGCTGCGCGGGGGCTTTCTGTAGTTGGGGCGAGCCGGGGCTACTCTTCGTCGTGGTTCACGGGCTTCTCTTGTTGCGGAGCACTGTCTCTAGGTGTGCGTGCTTCAGTAGTTGCCGAGTGTGGCCTCAGTAGTTGCAGCTCACAGGTTCAGTAGTTGTGGTGCCCGGGCTCAGTAGTTGTGGCTCGTGGGCTGTAGAACGCAGGCTCAGTAGTTGTGGCACATGGGCTTAGTTGCTCTGCGGCATGTGGGATCTTCCTGGACCAGGGATCAAACCCATGTCGCCTGCATTGGCAGGTAGATTCTTAACCACTGCGCCACCAGGGAAGTCCCAGCATTTAAATTTTTAAGAAATTTAAATTTTGCCAACTTAACACTCCAAAAGGGTTGAGCTAGTCACTTGTCAAAAGGTGCCTGTTTTTCTTCATCCTTATCTGTATAGAATAATACCTTGGTTTTGATTATCTTGATACCTACTAGTCTGGTGCTCAAGAAAGGATAGTTCAGGAATTTAATTTGATTATTTTAATTTACTTGATCAATGAAGTTGAACTTCTTTTCACATGTTATTAGCTGTATGTATTTTTTATTTTGTGAATTGTCTTATAGAATTCTCTCTATGATGGAAGTCAACCTTGTCAGATATTCTGCAAATATTTACCAGTTGGTTGCTTACCATTCAGTTTTGTGCTTATATTTTTCTATACCTAACAAGGTAACTATCATGTACTTAGATATCTAAAAAGGAATTTAAGATAAATTTGGTTTATCCTTTTGATTCTTTCTTTAAGATAAAACTAAAGGTGTTTCTTGTATTTCTTGGTAAACAAATAAGTGCTTTTTTTGTTAAAGCATAATTCACTAATAATAATAAATATTGATCATTTATTTGTAAAGTACTGCATCAGGCTGTTTACACTCAGTATATCATTTAATTCTCCCAGTAACTGTGTGAGGTAGAAATATTATTATAACCATTATGAAGGTGAGCTTGTTTGTAATATTGGGAAAAGTTATATTTTTAAAATATATATATTCTGCCTAGCTTAACTCAGTGCCTTGGTGATTGTAGTAGCCATTTAATAAATATTTTTTGATTTATAAATATTCAGTAAATTCTTCATGACTCAGAGTGAACTTCTACCTAGAAATGGGCTTTATTTTGCAGTTAGAAGTATTTAATGTTGAATTGAACTTAAAAAACTTTTGAGATGTAGCCTAAGAATTTCAAGAGTTAAAGGGTACTTTTGTTCTCAATGACTTATTTCTGAACTAAATTGAATGTTGTAGGATTTGTGTTTGTAGCTTTTAAATAAATCTGAACTCTTTGATCAAGATTTTTGCACTATATGGCTATAACTGATTGCTAGAGATAAATGTCTTCCTCTCATACACCTAAATGTTTGAATTCATTGTATTTTAATTTGAAGGAAGTAATTGTCATTTTAAAACAAAACATTAGCTAATCTTTCTTTTTGTTTTTCCAGGTTAATAGCAATGAACTTACAAATGGGGTAATAAATGCTGCCTTCATGCTCCTGTTCAAAGATGCCATTAGACTGTTTGCAGCGTACAATGAAGGAATTATTAACCTGCTGGGTAAGTATTTCTATAGTTAAATAACATTTTATTTCTTATCTTGTGTCATATAGTAAATAATATTGTCTAAGTTGTTACTTAAAGCTGCCTAAAAACCCACTGAGATATAGTCAGTCATTGTAACAATTCGGAGAAAAGAATTTTATATCTGACTACGTTTGCTAAGTGATTAAATACTTATACAACTAGAATGTTCAGCTAGATGAATTTTGTATTTTTTAGATATATCTTTTTTTCTATCAGTTTTATTATTTTTAGAAATACAAAAATTTCATAAAAATTAAGTTGGAATTTTCTGTCTCAGGAAAATCATTTCCTCACAATTTACTCCAAAATGAACTTTAACTGTAAAATTGGTATTTTATTCTAAACTTAATTTTCAGATTGCTAATTATTTTAAAATAATTAAACACGCATTTTTAAGGATGCTTTTTACTTTTGAGGCATTTCAGGAATGTGGTGCTTTACTGTGTATTCAGTATATATGGAATGCAGTTAATTTTGCCTAGAGATGCTAGTTTTTTTAATGGGATTTGGTTGGAGTAGACAATTAACAGTCTGCCAAGTGTGCCAAAGTATCAAGTGTCAGATGTCAAATATTCCAATGTAATTGTTCTCCCTTTTCAGTACTTCTTTTTTTTTAGAATTTATTTAAATTTGTTTTTCATAGGCTGGCTTAACACAGACTCATTCAGGGATGCTTTAATCTATGGAGATAGGGAAATAAGGTTGTTGTTTTTTTTAACAAGTGAAAAATGGAAAGTTTTCTTTTCTACAAAGTTTTGGAAGGCATAGTCTCCCACCCTGTGATTGGTATAAATTAAGCTCTTTACTGCTGTTTATATATTAAGTTAAATTAGCTTTCCAAGTGACATTTGGACGTGGAAAAGTTGCCATCTTTCTTTCTTTCTTTCTTTTTTAATTATTTATTTTTGGCTGTGTTGGGTGTTTGTTGCTGCGTGTGGACTTTCTCTAGTTGCAGTGAGCGGGGGCTACTCTTCGTTGCGGTGCGCAGGCTTCTCGTTGCAGTGGCTTCTCTTGTTGAGGAGCATGGACAATAGGAGCGCGGGCTTCAGTAGTTGTGGCACATGGGCTCAGTACTTGTGGCTCACGGGCTTAGTTGCTCCGTGGCATGTGGGATTTACCTGGACCAGGGATCGAACCCATGTCTCCTGCATTGGCAGGCGGATTCTTAACCACTGTGCCACCAGGGAAGCCCCCATCTTTCTTTATCATTAGTAAGAATATTTGGAAATAGATGTTAGCACTGTTTTAAATGGAGTCAAATGTGATCTGTATTAACATGCAAGTATATATTTAGGGAATTGTGAGGGAAGAAATATTGTAGAACATACTAGTAATATGAGTAAAGTCATAATTTCTTAGTTTTTAATATAACAGCATCTCTATTTTAATTTGCTTTAAATATCTAAGCTTATTTAACACTATTTTTTCTGTAGGGTGAATGTGTTCTCTGAGACATCAATATAATCTCTTTAGAGCTGTTTTAAATCTTTTTCCTTTTTGAGTGTTATATTTTGAAGTGAATAAAAGTATATTTACATCTACTTTTTGCAGAAAAATATTTCGATATGAAAAAGAACCAGTGCAAAGAAGGTCTTGACATCTATAAGAAGTTCCTGACTAGGATGACAAGAATCTCAGAGTTTCTCAAAGTTGCAGAGGTAAACTGTCTTTAAGTGACTGTATCTCTTAAGTTGCTTTTTTTGTCTTTAAGCGTGCATTTCAAAGAAATCAGTCTATATCCAAGTGAAAGAAGTGTCAAATATAGTAAGGTATATATTCAATTATATCACTATGCAATATTGAATTCTGTGCTATGGTATGAATATGATATAATATTGAATAAAAAATTTCCTGTATATTTAATTCAGTATTGAATACTGAAAAGTAATCTATTTTTAAATTGTTTATTTCTCTATAAAATCAAGTAGGTGGCAGTGACTTTTATGTTTGGAATTGGCCATGTATTGTAGAAGATTTATTCTATTCAATATGGTAGAGAATATTCTATGTTAGTGCAAGTCTCTTTTCTCCAGCGAGAGTTGCAGCTGGAGCCACATTGTTCAAAATGTTTTGTTCCTTTCAGAAGTGAATATAGTGCATTTATTGTTTGTCATTGATTATGAAAACCATGAACGTAGGTTATAGGATAATCTAATTTTACAAATCGGTTTAAAAAATAATTTTCTGCGACTGTCACAGAAGGTAGTTGTGGTAATGCTTGTGGGCATTATCTTGCTTGCACAGAGGCGGCACTTGAAGTGTTTTTGTTTGTTTTCCCTTTCTCTGCCCTCTATGCATTACCACCAGAGGTGTCTTGCTAGGATAATTCTAGAAGATGAATAGACTATATAACTGATTAATAATATCAAAGTAGTTAATCTGAAACTAGCAAGTTGGTGATTCTAGCTCTATTACCATAGTGATGTTTTATTCTGTAGCAGATGGAATAGGATAGAAAAGGATGACGAGACCTTTGAAGAAAATAGCTTTGTGGTGTTAATCAGCTATTTTGTGAAGTGTACTGAAATTTATTTTGGATTTAAAGTATCTCTCAAGGAGAAATCAATGGTTTTTTTCCCCCATTTCTTTAGGGTCAGTCACATACTAAAACCAGAAAAAGGTAGTGTTTATGCTATGATTCTAGCAAATTCCTTAAATAAAGTTTTAGTTTGTTGGCTTTTCCCTTTGGCTTCTTTTCTTTCATGAGGCGGTCTTTGGGCTAGCAATTTCATTATGAGACCTTAGTTCTTGGAGTAAAGACACAAATAACTGGGACTTCCCTGGTGACGCAGTGGTTAAGAGTATGCCTGCCAATGCAGGGGACATGGGTTTGATCCCTGGTCCGGGAAGATCCCACATGCTGCGGAGCAACTAAGCCCATGCGCCACAACTACTGAGCCTGTGCTCTAGAGCCCGTGAGCCACAACTACTGAGCCTGCGTGCCTAGAGCCCATGCTATGCAACAAGAGAAGCCACTGCAATGAGAAGCCCGCACACTGCAACGAAGGGTAGCCCTCGCTGCCCGCAATTAGAGAAAGCCCACGCGCAGCAACGAAGACACAGCGCAACCAAAATAAATAAAAATAAATAAAGTCAAAATGATACTTAAAAATGAAAAAAGACACAAGTAATCTTTTTAAATGTGTTTGAAGAGGACAAATATATCAATTAGCTCTTAAGATCTTAGTATGAATTATTTTATCAAATTTTCTACTGCTATCATTCTGGGACTGGCCCTTGAGAGGTTGAGAAAAGGAAGAGAGAATGATTAGAAAATGAAATATAGTCATATAGTCATGGGAGGGAAAAGAATTTTTAAATTTGGGTGTTGTAATAAATAGAAATGGTTCTTATCTTTTTTGCTAGAAATTACCTAGTACCTGAACATCATGAAAGTGTATGGGGATTGCTTTGTGGTGACAGTTATATCCTGGTTAAATATCACTTGGTATTTGTATAAAACCTGACCTGCTTGAGTGAACATAGGTTTTAAAAATGGTTATCTGTGGTGATTGCCAGGGAAAGCATACTATATGGAGAGAGAGTCATTGTCATTAGGTTTGTTCCTTTAACTTCTTCTTATGCCCCAGGGGACTTGTTCATGGTCAGCCTTTCTCATTCTTGGTGTAATGTTTTTGTCATAGAAGTGATGGATTTTTCAGATTGTGACAAGGTGGTTTATATAGGTGTTTAGAAGATGTGGAGATGGTAACTTAAGAGCCTTGTTGAATTTCCAACTCTTATTCCCCTCCTGTTAGAACTTGTAGAGCCGTCAGACAACATCTGTGTCCTTGGAAGTACTGAATGATATCTGTGGGGATTAAATATTCTTCTAATTTTAAAGAATTCTTTCTAAAATATTGCTCATAGTACTAGTCATAAATGTCATTTTCTAAATTTTACTTATAAAACACCCTATTGTAATTTTATCTATTAAATACAATGCTTCTTCTTCTTACAGCAAGTTGGAATTGACAGAGGTGATATACCAGACCTTTCACAGGTAAGTATTGTTATAATACCAATCACTGCCTGCTATATTCTGCTAGGTATGAAGGGTACAAAGATGAATAATATGCAGCCTCTGCTGTCAAGGAGATCAGTGTAATTTTTCTTGACAGATTTTAACATTTTGATATATTGCTGACAATTGTTCTAACATTATTACAGTATAAAATGATCTTATACAGGATTTATTTTTCCTGTTTTAAACCTTCCACTTTGGCTCTTTGGCTCAGGTAAATATATTAAATGGGATAAACCTCAGAACATGATGTTGGGTTAAGAGAGCAGGCTTTGTCTAAGTTTGAGTCCTGGCTGTTCCACTAGCTGGCCCTGTGATTTGGAGAAGTTCTCTCTATGGTTCAGTTTCATCTCTAAAATGCAGATATTACAATACCCATTTCATTAGGTAGTTTGGAGGATTAAATGAGTTAATACCTAAAAAACAATTAGAGCATTAAGTACTCAATGTTAGCTATTATAATATTATTTTTATCATCATTATCTTCTAAAAATTTCTGGGAAGGAAACTTTAAACCTGAAGTTCTGGCCTTTTCTGGTGTTTGTGTACTGAGCATTAAGAATGAAACTACCTGGCATAAACTATCCTTATGTATCAAGGTTCTTACTGTTTTTCTCTGTACTCACTTGTTCTAATTCATCCCTTTGATCACCAGGCTAAGAGTATGCACTAGATTTAGTTATGGATTATATGTAAATAAAAAATTTCTGCATATGCCCACATGAGATAATTGATGTCATTAAGGTTAAGCACATTACTGTAGGCTAAAAGTGAGAAGAGTCATTGTTTGAACAATAGTAGTATAAGCTAATTTGGCAGTTTCAGATAAGCCATTACCCCATTTGTCATGTCAGCTTCACCTATTTTTGTTTAAAAAGCATCAGCCTCAGGCCAGACTGTTATTATGTGTCTGTACTTTAATATTCATGGTATTGTGATTGGGTAGGGTTGGCCAGCCTCTGACCCTCCTCCGTCCCTCCCTCTTCATTGATGATCTCTGAATGATTCAGAAAATTTTCAAGTGAATTAAAACAAAGCTTTTTATACTTAAGGGAAGATGGTAGTTAAACACAAGAGAGGAAATTTGAGATTATTTATTCTTTTTTTGTTTGTTATAAATTGCTCTTTTTAGGATGTGAAGCATCACATTTCCTTCACTCTTTGTAATGTGGGTTTGACTTTTAAAGAACAGCCAGATACATTTAGAAGGGATTTGGGAAATAGTTTATTAATTATCATAACTAGGTAGTTTAATATTTGTAAGCACAGCTTAAACCCTTCAGAAAAAATTAAAGTACACTTTAAATGACCACAGTTTTAATTTAGGATTCTGTAGCATAGTAGTTAGTATCTGGGCTTTCAGATCGGACAAACCTTGCACACTATGTTAGCTCCTGCTATGTATCAGATATGTGATCTGGGACAAGTTGCTTAATTTTCAGTTTCAGGTTGTTTATTTGTAAAATGGATATGTAGTAGTGTGTTTCTCATAGAGTCAGTGATTACATATAAGGTAGCTTGCACAGTGCCTGTGGTGTTACAGGAGCTTTTTAAATGTTAACCGCTATTGTTAACAATAGCTCTTGGGACAGTAGTTGGCCTGCTGATTTATTGGAGTTGAGGGAGTGCACATGTGTTCTCAGATCAACAAAGAAGTCAATGTTTTCTACCATATCTTTCTTGTGCTAAGGTCTTGATATGTAGAGAGAAAATACAGGATGAAGGAAATTGTTCAGGTCATAATTGGCAGAGAAGTTGGCTAGTATTGTCTCTTGCAACTGCTTTTGGATCTCTGTAATTGAGAAACTATCTGAAATCCTAAAGAATATTTGATGTAAGTGAATGCCACTGATGTATTTGCTTCACTTAAAAATAGTGAAAAATTCCTTTGCAACTCACAGAAAAGATTTCCTTTTGAAAGTAATTAACTGTTCATATTAAGTTGAGATTTGATATATAGACTGAAGGTTTAAAGCTAGTCTTTAAAAAAAATTGAGGTAAATATCTATTTGAATGAGGATTGATAACCATTAACACTTGTGTAATCAACACCCCATTCAAGATATAAATCAGTTGCATCACCCCAATCCTCCTGTCCCCCTCCAGTCACTCCCTAATCCGCTCCACACAAATAACTATTTTGAATTCTAATAGAATAATTTGTATCATATTTTGAATTTAATATAAATGGAATCATGCAACTATTTTCATATCTGGCTTCTTTTGCTCATCATAATGTTTTGAGATCTGTCCATATTGTTGAATATACCATTGATTAATTCTTTTTAATTGCTGAATAGTATTCCATCATGTCAATTTACCACAATTTTGTTTATCTGTTTTCTAAATTGGAAAATTTGGAAATTTTTGGATTATTTGCAGTTTTTTAACTATCATAAATAAAGCTGCTTAAAACATTCTTGAACAAGTCTTGTGGAGATAACATTTGTCTCTCTCTTGAATAAATAGCTAGGAATAGAATTGGGTAATTAAGGTAGTTGTATATTTAACTTTATTTTTTTTAAAAACCCATAGCTTTTGTCAAGGTGGATGTACTCCCACCAGCATTGTATGACAGTTGCATTTGTTTTATATCTTCATCAACATTTGATATTACTAGTCTATCTAACTTTAACCATTCTAGTGGGTAAGAAGTTATATCTCACTGTGATTTCAGTTTTTGTTTCCTTGATGTTAGTCTTCAGTTTCATTTGTCAATAACTATTCAGAAATAGTGTTTGGACATTTTCAGTTACTCAGTGAGTAGTTATTAAGTACCAGGACCATGCTCAACAGTATGTCTGATTTTTAGGGTTGTGTTTCTATTTAAAATTTAAATAAGTTAAATATAGAAAATTCTAAGATTCTCTTAATGTTTCATGTTCACATAGTCTTAGTTTTTATATCTTTATGTTTGTTAATACTCCTTACCAGGTCATACTTATGTAATAAAAATAATAGTGTCATTCTTAGGTGGCTGAAACTACACTGTTAATTAGATCATGAGGAATATACCTATTTATTTTTATTGCTCTCCTGTGTTAAATGATACTTGGATTTATTTTGACGAAAGAAAGTCTTAATATTTGTACAATTTTAGGCCCCCAGCAGTCTTCTTGATGCTTTGGAGCAACATTTAGCTTCCTTGGAAGGAAAGAAAATCAAAGATTCTACAGCTGCAAGCAGGTACATTATTCTTTGTGGGGCAAAGAACAGTAGTGATGTTTCTGAGAAAGTAGATGAGTCTAGCTGAAGTTCCAAGTTATTGAACTTCTCTTTATCTTGATTTAACCATTTGTAAGTCGGTTTAATAATAGTATCAACCTCAGAGAGTTGCTGTTAAGGATTAACACATGTAAGTTTTGGGGATAGTTCTTAATTTTCAGTAAATGTCAGCATCTGTTAAGATGATGGCAGTGAAAACTACGTGGTTTAGAATGGTGTTCATAGTGTCAGTATTTCTCTTTAAGATGAAATGCATAGGTTCATATGGTGTATTATAATTACAAGATGCCTTTTTTACAGATTTGACTAACCCTCACAATAGCCCTGTGAAGTATGCAGTAGTAATTCTGGGACTCAAACCTAGGATGTCTGACATAAGATTTCATCATCTTTCTCTAATGCCAGTTTATGGGGTTGACTGTGGACATATTTTAATCATTCTATTAGACTTTTAGCTGATTTCCAAGACCAAGACCAGCAAATTGAAAGTAATATACATCATCGCTTATTGACCTTGTAACGTGATTTTTGTGTTGGTTAGTAACTTGAGTAATTCTCATGTTTTCTTATGAAGATTTCCTTTTAGCAGTATGAAGAAGAAATTTGTATGAAGTATGATGAGAACTCTTCTTCTTTTTGATTGTTGTTTCAGAACTTTTTTTTTTAGCAACAAAATTTAAGTAATTTGTAAAGGAAAATGTCATTACTGGATTTTAATGCTTTTTAATTGTAGATTTGTTCTTTGGATTTTCTAGTAGGTTTTTAGAAGTATAAGCCAAGTTATAAGGTCCGATTATTTGAGAAAGTAATGAAAAATATAGCCAGGTAGCTCAGGTACACCGATGTACCTCATATGTTTTTTAACATAAAATTTTCTGGGTTTCTTGTATTTCTTCATAGCAGTATTACTCTTCCTTTGTCTTCTGAGTTATATCTTTATATTGGCTCATTTATAAAATTGATTTTACATAAAACTTAGTTTTTCCACTTGTGTGCTTAGAGTAGAAATTAATGGTGTTTGGTGTGTGAGAAAAGGAAAATTAGTAGCAGTCACTGAGGAGTAGTTTCCTGTTAGAATTCTTTACCACACGTTTATTTTGCCTAGGATTAATAACATTGGGGAATTAAATGTTGGGGTTTATGATCTGGATAAGGTTTTGATATAAGAGAAATGAGGTGGTTTGCTGTGAATCCATCAGTAAGGGATGATGTATTGTGCATATATAATAAGTTTGAAAAGAAAATTCTAGCTTGGCAAAAGGGTAGCAGACAGAAAGGGGGAGCCAGATGGACCAGTGACTGGAATGAAACTGATCTTCCTTTGAGAGAACCTGTGGATCCTCTGGGAATGACATCTTTGGGTGTTATTATAAGGGAAACATACCTAGACATACATTATTTATTGCTGGTACTTATGTTTTAGTATTCTGTAGTAGTACTGCCAAACCCAGGCTGTAAATTAGCAGAAGATCATTTTCTATGAGAAATTCAATACTTTTTACACATCAGGGTTTTCCTAGAAGTATGTGAGCTCTTCTCTAATTGCATTGGTTCCCTACCTTGGGGCTTGGAAGAGGCAATGTCCCTCACCTTTACTGTGAACCCTTTCCAAAGTCTAACACTTACTTTAAAAAAATAAATGAATGTATGTGTAGATCAACTAATTTCTAATAATCCTCTAGGTCAGTGGGTAGAATATTTCATCTGAAGTATGGGTTTTGACTCCATAAGTTTAGTTCATAATTATGGTGCCTATCCATGGCTAGCTTGCTAGACCATTTCATAACCAGTGAAATAAATGTTTGGCAAAATACCAAATTACCTTTGTCTGATTATCCAAGGGCAACAACACTTTCCAATGCAGTCTCTTCCCTGGCAAGCACTGGCCTGTCTCTTACCAAAGTGGATGAAAGGGAAAAGCAGGCAGCATTAGAGGAAGAACAGGCTCGTTTAAAAGCTTTAAAGGTAGGTGTGTGCATTCTCTTTATTTGGAAAAACAAGTATAGGCGTTCATAAAGTAACTGGGACTTCTGTACAGACTAACAGTATTTAATAAATATTTGTACAAATGGGGTGACATTCAGTAGTCTAATTTTTCATCCTGACATTGAATGACTGGCAAAACAGAGAATACCTTTCTGCTATCAAAACAAAATTAGAAAATGCTTTTTTTTTTCAGAGGCCATACAAACAAATCTGGTTTCTGGATTCCTTATGGTAGTTCCCTTTCTCAACAGGAACAGCGCCTAAAAGAACTTGCAAAGAAACCTCATACCTCTTTAACAACTGCAGCCTCTCCTGTGTCCACCTCAGCAGGGGGTATAGTGACTGCACCAGCCATTGACATATTTTCTACCCCTAGTTCTTCTAACAGGTAGGTGGAGTGGTTAATGATTACCTTTGAATACTTAGGCTTAAAGACTTCTAACAGAAATTTTGCAGAGTTTTTCAGGTTTAGTTTGATACATGATTTTGTAATCATAAATTCACACAAAGGAGGTAGTGATAAATGGTGGTAGTGGTATAATAGCTAAATATAAAGTGAAAGACTTTATATTTCAAATATTTAAGAAATGGGATATGGCTAAATGATAGACTTATACCAATTGGAAAGGTGGTGGTATACCAGTTGGAAAGGTGGTGGGTTATCTCTGGGCAAACGTTTCATTGTAAAAAAATTAACTATAGTTAAACACATTTGTGAAGTGTCTAATGGTTCAAGACCCTGTGTATAACTCTTGGATATGTATGTATGATATGTATTTCAGGATATCCTTTCATTGGATGTTAAATGTTTTTCATATCTAGTCCCTGGTGTTAAACTCAAACTCAGTAATCTGCAACACAATAAGAGTTCAGTTGCCAGATTTCTGTGGTATTGAAGCTTACCAGCCCAACTTCAAGCTGCTTAACAATAGGAATATTATATTTCCAGGCAAATTGGAATAACTGGATTTTTCTAAATTCCTCCTATGTTTTACCTCAGAGTGGTTTAGAGAAATTTGAAATTCAGATTCTGGTTTGAATCCTGGTTTATTTATTTCTTAATCTTTTTTTTTTTTTTAAACTTCGGTTTCCAAGCAAGATAATGTATGGTATAAGTCAGTGGTTCTCAGTCTTTACCTAACATTAGAATCACCTGGAGGGTTTATTAAACCACAGGTTTCTGGGCCCCACCTGCAGGGTAAGGCCCAAGAATTTTCATTTCTGCCAGGGTCACAGGATCACTAGTATAGGGTTTAACACAGTGCTTAGTGCATGGTAAATGCTACATAGAGAGTGATGGGGTGTTTTGTTTGCTTGTGTTTCTTTGATTTTGTTGTTGTTGCTGTTTATTTTATTAACTCATCCTTAAATGGTCTTCCCTTCCACCTACCGACTCCTGTCACAGCTCAGTGTAACTTTTACTAACTCAGCTGCTACCTGCTCTCTGAAGTCTTAGTAGATGTTGAATTTAGCTATGTGTTTCTCTTTCAGCTTTATCTTTTTGTTTGTTTTGATTTTTGTATAATACCTTCCTTAGTCCCCAGTAACACTGAACCATTAAGTGTCAAGTTTTTCACTTAGGGACCTTAAAAAGAAGTCTGTCTTAGTAGGGTGGGGGGATGGGGGTAAATGGAAAAGAATGTTGACGGTTTGAGGATGAAACAAATTATTAGATAAAGAACTAATCTTTTTATTTCACTTAGTACCCTCAACATTTTCACCTTTTTAACAGTAATTGAGGACAAACCTACAGCCTATTACAGAATGCTTATTGCATATTCTGTATTTTTCCCCAAAGCACTAAATGCATTTGTATTTTGATTTATCTACTTATAAAACTACGTTTTACATCTGAAAGATATGTCTTCAAAACTTTTGTTTTTGAATAAGTGTAAGTTAAAAATAATCTATGCTGAGATACACATAATGCCTCAATTCATGGAAACTGGGATCTTTTTTTGTGTTGTTCCTTAATCACGTAACACGAAATATATTACGTAAGTAGTACTCCCCTAGAGTTGTGTAATGGGGTGGCTTCGTTGTAAATTTATATCATATATGCATGTATAAGTTTTTCCATGTATTGTTGGTATGTTGTTTGATATTTGAAGCAATAAAGGTAAGGTTAACAGGTATTTTACTTTGTAGGAGTATTAGTGTTGCAAATTTAATTGAAGTTTTTTTGAAGATTAAGAAAACAAATTTCTTTTAAAAAAAATTAATTGCCATGACGTTTCATATTTTAAAATTATGTTGTTTAGGTTCTAGGTTCTTTTCAATAAAGAAATTAGTTTTTTCCTGGGGAAGTCATTGATTCTTTCCAGAAGGGCTATTATTATTTGAATCCTATGTAAACTTAAGATATGGTACTTGAATAATTTTCCAGGCCTCCTTAGAAATATGCTGTTACGTGAGGGGTATGCAACTGTTATCTTGTTGCACCTGTTTTTCCTTTGGAGATTTATATTTTTGGGACTCTTTTTTCACTTTTCTTTTTAATGTTTTTATTTACCGGGGTGGATGAGGGGAGTGGCTAATGTAGCAAAGTTTATCTAATAAATAAAGCATCTTTTCAAAATATCTTCCTAGCACATCAAAGCTACCAAATGATCTGCTTGATTTGCAACAGCCAACTTTTCACCCATCTGTACTTCCTATGTCAGCTGCTTCTCAGGTAGCAAGTACATGGGGAGGTAAGCATTAATGAACTTACTTTGTATGTTGTATAGGCATCTCCCTTCCCCATTCTGTGGGGTTTACTTGCCTTACACTTGATACATGAGTACTTGAAAAATATTAATATGACAGTGAAGTTGTTTTGCCCCTTGAAGACATTTCCATTCATTTATAAATGCAATTTTGGAATGTATGTTCAATTAAATTATGAAATGAAGTTTAATGAAGATGAAAAAGGACCAAATGTATGTTTAGTTGTGAAATCATTCTTTCAATGTTGAATTTCTGTTCTATTACCCAAAAATATGTAATGGTTATCTTACCTTTGGTATATAAAAAAAAATTTACTTGCAGAGGGGAAAACTCATCTAATAAAAGTTCTAATAAAATTTGGATGGTGTTATCAGGCAGTGCACTAGCTTCTCTGCAGGAATGTCATGACAAACTTTATGCTACTTGTATTTAAAATGTTGATTTAATTCAGACCTGCAAGATTTTGGTATTCAAAGAATTTTTCCCCTAGTACCAACAGGAAAGTTTGCTGACCTTGAGTAGTTCTTTGATCTTAAGGTGACCATATTATGATCATGACCTGGCATCTTTGAAGGAATGAGCCTAGTCCATGTCAGCTTTTAAGCAGTTTTGCTTAGACATTTAGTATGTTTTCAAATCATTTCCTTTGTTTGGTTTTGGTACTTCTGTTTGTTTTTATGTAAGTATCAATATTATTTTATAAACACTGAAAAATTATTTGGGAGGGAAAGATACTCTGAGAAAGGACACTGTCTAGAGAACCGTTAGAGAATGGCAAGCTACCTTAACATTTATGTTGGTCACATGTAAAATCGGAATTGACTAGCTTACTTCTCATAGCAGGATTCATTGTTCTAGTGAGTTTTTATGGTGTATTCGACTTTTTCATCTTTATTTCACTGATTTGAGTTAATAACTTTTTAGGGGTTTTTTAATAGTTATTTCTTAAGACTATATTTTATATAATAGAATGTAAACTATGTGAAGGGAAGAGCTCTAAAATGTTTTGTTGAGTGATATATCCCTGATGCCTAGAACACTTATTGATATATAACATGTACTTTGTAAATATTTGTTGAATGATTAGACGTTTTCTTTTTTGGGGGGCAGGTTATTTGTGGTTCAAGACAGGGCAGGGAACAGGAATAGTGAAACACTAAAATACTAGATTTTTAGACTAATTTTGTGAGCCATAACTTGATTTTTAAAACTAATTGATTTTGAAAGCTAGTTTAATTTAGCTAAATCTTAAGATCTGGGAGTAATTTCTAAAAATGATAAGCTAGTTTTAAAGTCAGTAAATATTTTAGAATTATTTATCTGAATGATCTGTAGACAGCAAATTAAGGTTAAGAAAGCATTTTCTTAATATCCTAACAGTCATTACAATTTTAGGATTTTTAATCTGCCAAAATTTACATGCTTATTTCCTGCTTATTGTGAATTGATTTAGGAAACATTAGTAGGATTAACATGACCGTTTAAGCAGTTTTAGCTTGCTCACCTTTTAAAAAAACAAACCAGTTTTTCTAAAATTAAGGCTGAAAAGTTGTATTTTTAGATAGATGAAAAATTTTACAGAAGACTTAATGAGGACTAATATAACATTTCAATGAAACTGAACTGTGAAATTATTTTGTCTGGATACCATGTACAATTAATTCTAACAATGACAAAGTTTCTGCTTGGAATTATTGAGCTCATATATGAAGGCAGATAGACTGTTACTGTAGGAGAATAATTTTAAGTAATTTCAGCCTGTAAAAATTGTTTTATATTCTGTTAGAAGAAATATTCCATGGCAATTTGTGTGTGAATACAGTGTGGGAGTACATTTAATCATGATTTCCTTTTCTAGTTTAGGTTATTTTGGTTTATGTACTATTTTCATCAAAATTTCCCCCATATTTTAACATTAGGCTTGCTGTGTCCAAGTGACACTGTTAAACTGTTTTTAAAAAAAAAAGTATTATCAAGTATAGTTGAGAGCAGAGGCAGTAGCAACTGACTACTATTTTTCCAAAAGCTTACAATTATATACGAGGAAAGGACAGTGATCTTATATAAACCCCTCAATTTAAGAAGAATGAAATCTTGTCTTATATTTCATATAAAGATATTTGGCTTCTGAGTTGGTGATAATTTCAGAGTTTTGACTTCTGCATAATTGGATAGTGGAAGAGTATTTTAAGCCAAGAACTTTGAATACTTACTAATTTAGTCATTGTATTGTTCATACCCATGACATTCAGATTAAGACTTTTTATTTTATTTTTAAAATTAAAGTTACTAAGATAAATAAATCTTATATATAAAAAGCTTTGATCATAACAGTAAATTCTAAAAGGCATTTTTTTGACGTTAACCATTTACCTGAACATTTGAAATATGTAGCATTTTACATCATGCTTTTTATAGTATGTGACGAAACAGAGGTATGCTTTTTTTTGATAATTCTAAAATCTTATTCTATGCTTTCCTTGCTCTCATTTGCTAAAAATGGATGTTAACAACAGATTTGGTATTTAATTTAGTTCTTATATGCACCACAGAAACGATGTATATTCCCAATCACAGCTAGGTTAGTGATTAGAGTTAAGAGGAGGTAAAGTTCGTATGTTTAATGTGAGAGGCATTTTACGGTTCCACCTAAAAATGAACATTGAAGAGAGAGAACACAAGCTCTCCTGTTTCTCTCATTGCATTATTAGTGAGCCTTTGATTTTTCAAGAAATGGTCTGGCATCTAAACAAGCACTTGGTGTTGAATACTAATATCTTGAGATATCAGTTTTCATCACCTTGAAAACTTTGAGTTACAGCAAATCTAAAAATATACAGTATTACCAGGTTAAGTATACTGTTGTATATTTTAAGCAAGATTTCAAAATTTAATTCAGGTAAAAAAGAATGACCCTTTCTGAAGTTGAATTTGTTTTAGTCTCAGCTGGCATGAGACACACAACACTATGAAAACTCTCAATTTTCTGTGAATAAACGTAGATATCAAATATTTACCTCAAGACTGTAATATGACTGGTACTATTTTTGTTTTAATTTTTTGCATTATTTTTCTATGACTCTAATGTAACATAAAATTAAACTTTCAAGTGAATAATGATAAAAATAATGGAAAAAAGTATTTATTAAAAGTATAAGGAATTTTAGAGTTGCCAGTCTGATAAGTACAGTTTAAGTTGGAATAGCTGGAACATTATTACTATTTTTTTTATCTTTAATGAATTTGAATTAATCATTTATGGTATAGTAGACTAACATTTAGATTTAAAAATCGTCATCTAATCTAAATGATGTTAATCTGCTACCCATAGTAGTAGTGTTTTGTCAAGGTAGATTAAGAGCTGGTTTTTCTTATTGTCTGACTGATCTAAATATACAGATTCACTTATGCATTTCTGCATATTCTTCTTTAGGATGTTTCATATAATAGGAAATGATTGATATTAAGTGCTTAGGTAAAAAGTGTCAATCAATAGAATAGCAGATAACTAGTAACTTTTTCCAAACATGTCTTTTCTCATGAACCTAATAGATCTGTTGTAGAAATATGTGTACTCTTTTTGAATGACTTCTCTCATGACTTCTTTTGCATGGAAAACCAGAGAGAAGTTTTGTGTTACTTGTCCAACAAAGTATGATGTACTTTAAAAACTCCATGCCTCTATCAAATATTTAAAAGTAGTACTTTCAACCAAACTGGTTAACTCTAAACTTAACGCAAATCCTTTCTTATACAAGAAGGAGTTAGAGCGGTCATCATTACATTTTTATTTTAGTACAAAAAAATGAATCTTGTTTTTGACTATTTTCTGCTTTTTATTTCTGAATTATTTTTTCTGACTCTCTTCCCTCATTGTTCCATTTATTGAGAAGTGGAGGGGTGGGAAAGATGTTTAACATGATCATTTGAGTTAGAATAGTACATCAGTGAGTTTTGATGTTTGTAGGACTTCATACAATGACCTCAATATTATCTTGATATTTTTCTTTTTAAAGTTGCAGTTGCAGGATTTGTGGAACACTAGCTTTGAATTTATTGACTTTAAGGATAAAGTGTGCCTATATTGTTTTGCAGAAGCTGATCCTTAGGCCATTGCTTCCTTATTGTTTTGTCATACAGTCTTAGAGTAAAATACAGTGCTTAATACTGTATTCTTAAGTAAGGACCACAAACTAGACTAGAAGAGGCAAGAACAGGTGCTGGTTGGAAGTACAGGAGTATCTTTTCATTTTTAATTGTGTTATAAGAGAAAAAATTATGACACTATATTTTCGCTCCTCTTTATTTTTTCTTCTCCCCATTAACTTAAGGTATGATGAATGGCTTTCAGTCATTACAGTGACAGTTATCTTGAATGAGGTATAGGTATAGTAAATATGTGATTCTAAATTTGATAATAAAGTACATATTTGGTACCATTCTAGTAGGGAACAATACTTTTGTTATTCCTTCCAAATCATTTAGGCTTTAAAACTCATAGCTAGGCCTTCAAAGCTAATCCCAGTCTACTGGGATGGCCAGTCTTTTGTCTCTGTTCTTAATTTTTCTAAAATTCCTTTCCCATCATTAGACCTTTTCTTCGTCTTTATTATTTTGTTTCCTACATCTGAACCCATACAAGAGTTTATATTCACATGTTAGAAACCCCTAATTCCCTTTGGCTTTTGAAATACTGCTTATTCCACATTTGAATTATTTATATCAATTATGTGAGTAAACATAACTATGCCACCAGAACTGATACACTCCCACCTTGGGTGGGGAACACGGTTCAGGGTAGATGGCTCTTTTATAGAAACATTTTTGTTCTTACTTATCTTCTTTTTTAACTACATGACTGTTGGCTTTCTGATGTAAAGCAGATCTAGCCTTCGTATGCTACTGTTGTTATGGACACATAAGTATTTTTTTCTGAGGGTTCATTTTAAAATATGTTAAATGCATTTCTTCTATCTTGGTGATTAGATTTGATCATTTGCATTTAGATTAATAATAATATAGCTACTACTTTTCACTTTGCATCTTTTGACTGATTACAATACTAATTAATTTACTTCCTCTCTTCATTTTGCTATAATGCACTTGGACTGCACAGATCCTTTCTCTGCTACTGTAGATGCTGTTGATGATGCCATTCCAAGCTTAAATCCTTTCCTCACAAAAAGTAGTGGTGATGTTCACCCTCCCATTTCTTCAGATGTATCCACTTTTACTACTAGGACACCTACTCATGAAATGTTTGTTGGTAAAGTACCATTTAACCTTTCTTTCCAATTAATGTTTATACTGCCTAAGTATTTTTTTTAACGTATCCATTATTTTTAAAGCACTGCAATAATTACTTTGTATTTTAATAATAAATTTTTAAGTAAACTAAATAGCAATAATGTAGTGAGATTTTTTACACCAGTATCCCTAATTTTATTTAATGCAAGTTTTTAGGAAAGAAAATTTCCTTTGAAATTGGACTTTGTTTTGTTCTCTATCATACTGTAGCATCACATGCTACATCCTGTTTATTAGTTCAGAGAGGTGGTTATTAGGAGAGTTGATTGAAGGCGTAACATCTCTTAAACTTAGTTACGTATTTATGTGTGCTTATATTTTCCCCTCTCTGCTTGAGAAAGAGGGTGATTATCACTCTTAGTAGCTTTCTGAATCTTCCTTTTTTCTCCGTTTTTAATTTCAAATAATGGTACAACTTTATATTGTCTAAAACCCACTATACCCTCTTGTCCAATCTTAAGGGTCTCATTTCATTGTTAGCCTGGGGTGAAAAGTAGAAAATGAAAAGCAACTTGACTGAATAGGCTTAACTGTGGTCTAAAAATCTGTAAAAAGGCAAAATTTCATACCAAAGTTGTACAAGGAAGAATAAGTTTTTAAGTACATACTAAACTGAAATAAATGCTTTTGAATCCTACTAAAAAGATGCTAAACCCCCTTAAAAGATGATGAAAACTGCTTTTATTCAATTCAAAGAAACAACGTAAGGTGACACAAATTTAAATCTTTGATTAAAGCAGCATGCAGAAAGTCATCTGTGTACCCTAGGTAGATCATGTGGCCATATTCTGTTAGATATATCTGAGAGAGGGGAGGATGGAAGGTGACTAGAAAGCAGTAGTTGGAGATATGAGAAAGTTTCAAGGCACGTGCTCCAGTTATACAACTAGTCTAATAGTTCTAAAGTGTAATATTTGGTTGCAATAATTCCTTTATTGTAGTACATTTAAAAATTACATAAAAAGTAATTGAAACTAAATTATACATTTTGTTGCTCTAGAAATTTGTCAAATGGAGTGCCTTTTTGCTTGGTAATAAGGGGTAACTAGAGTTATCTTTGGAGTGTTCTGTTGGGGTGGTGGTTTTTTAGGTTTATCTTTTCTTCGTATTTACTGAATATGAATAGTCTGTATGTTGTAAATATGGCTGTTTGTATCTTTTTAAGTCAGTTGCCTTAATTTGGGGATATGAAACAGATACGTCTTTGCTTTGGGACTATATATTTAGATCTTTTAGGTCAGAGCAGTGCATGGGCTTCAGGATGTCACATCTGTATCCCCTGAAGGGGGACAGAATGGAGGACAGTAACCTTAAGTGCTGAAGGTTGTAGGTATTTCACATATAAACAAAAACAGAGTAAAAATATATAAAAGTCATGTGAGAGAGTTAATTATTATTTTGACTTTTCAAGGAAAAAAGCCTGTAATAAGAGGAATATCCTAGAAATGTCATATTCCTAATGTTTTTTAAGTTTAAGGCCTATGATTTGGGGCAAGAGGAAGACCAGAAAGCAAAGCGGATTAGTAAAGTTGATGGCTATATACTCCAAGGTCAGTCGGTCCATTTGAAAATTAAAATCATAGAATTGGTGATTTAGAGTTTGCAAAAACCTGCAGAGAATGTTTGGTCCAGCTCAACTCTCACAGTAGTAAGAGAACATTATTACTATTTTATGGATGCATCACCTGAGTCCTAGAAAAGTTAATCAAGATAACCCAGCTAGTGGGAGCAAAGCCTAAATCAGGAGACAGCAGCTTTGCTCTGCAGCGCTCTTTCCCTTATGGAAGTGCAGACTTTGATTTAAACCCTTATCTTCCTCTTTCTGATGGAGAATAATACAAATGAAAGTATGAAGTATACTTTAAAAAAAAAAAATCACATCTGCTAAGTTTTGTCATTAGAGAAAAAAAACTTGTTAAATACTTTTCTTTTTTAATGAAAATGAGTGCAGAAGGGGAAATTAAAAACCACTGATGTCAAACCATTAGGCATTAGTCTAGAATAGGGGTCAGCGAACTTTTTCTTAAAAGGTCAGATTGTAAATATTTTTGGCTTGTGAGCCACACGATCTCTTTCGCAGCTGCTCAACTTTGACATTATAGCGTGAAAGCAGCTGTAGACAAGACATAAACACATGAGCTTGGCTGTGTTCCAGTAAAACTTCATTTACAAAGATAAGCTGCTGTAGTTTGTTGATGCCTGTCCTAGAAGAGGCTTTTTAATAAGTCTTTCAATGCAAGTTGAAAGTTCCTGAGAAGTAGAGTTGTGTAATAAAAATTCCAATACTTTCTTACTCAGAGTAGTAAGAGCATGAGAGGACCACCCAAGGTGTGCCATTCCTGGCACTGTATAGTCTAATTAGCCACTAGCCACATGTCATCATTTAAAGGTTAATTAAAATTAAATGTTAAATAAAATTAAAATTTTACTTCGTCACTTGTACTAGCCACATTTCCGTTCTTCAGTGGCACATGTGCCTAGTGGCTACCATAATGTACCATATGCACATATCTGCATATTGTGTGGATTTATAAAACATTTCTGTTATTAGAAAGCTCTGTTGGATAGTGCTCTAGAACAGTGGTCAGGAAACTTCTGGTGTAAGGAACCAGATAGTAAATGCTTTAGGTTTTTATAGGATGCATAAAATCTTTGAGTCGTCATCTTTTCTTTTTTCTTTCTTTTTTTTTTTTTAAACAACCCTTTCAAAAGGTAAAAACCATTTTTAGCTCACATGGGCATATAAAAATAGGCCCCAGGCTGTAGTTTGCCAACCCCTGCTCTATAGGATTAAGAACAACCAAGAACAATCAGAGTTAGGTATGTAGATACCTTCCAACCCTTCCAGGAGAGGACCTTGATTTGATGATATGATTCTCAGTGTACTTTGTAGCTTGTCCTCATTAAAGCTGTAAGAATACTGAAATTTGTAAGTCAAGGGGAGTGGGTTGTGGTCTCAGCCTTACCATGTTTGTGACCTTGTCTAGGCCTGCTTCCTCATCTGCAAAAGAAGACATTAGAAGACATGTTGGTATTGACTAAAAAGCCAACTGGTTCATATTTCTTTATCTAAAGAAATGCAGTATTGGTTATTTTTAAAAATTTGTTGTGAATATTATTTATATATTTATTTTTAAATATAGTACTTACAGTGGAGGCTTAAGTGCTTTTTTTTTAGTAAGTTGTAATTTGAAGAACACCAATGGCTTGGACTCCTCTGTTTTTTCTTTTGTTTTGTTTGTTTTTATTTGTTTCTGTTTGTTTTTAATTACTCCATTCCACTCTTAACTGTTCCTCCTCACTTTCTCACTTTTCTCTTTCTCTTTTTTCTTTTTTTCCTGTCCTTTCTTTTCCCCCCTTATATGCCTTGTCAGATTCTTTTTGTGGTACTCAAGCTTATCGTAATACTACCCTTATGTGCCATGAGCCTTCTACTGTAGCTGGTTTATTTGGAGGTAGGTAACAATAATCTCTAAAATTTATCAGTTTATTTATGCAAGAGGGGTTTCTTTTTGTTGTTTTCCTTAAAATGAGTTGGTAAGAAAAAAAATACTTGGTTTTGAAGAACAGGTAGTTTTTTGCTTAATTTTGTTTTCCTTGATTAAACACGATTGTTTTATGAATGGATGCCTGTCATCTTCCTGATTTTATTCATTCTCAAAACTTTCAAATTTTCAGAAGAGTTTATAATATTTTAATATTACAAGCTTATGGAATTTAAAGCTCTGTGTATAGATCTTAGTGATAGAATGGCAGATAATTTTGATTTGAACAGTTGTGGCACAGGTGAAGGGAGATTATACTGGAAAGAAGTATACTTTTCCAGCGCTATGCAAAGGCCATAGAAATGGGAAGTAGTTTCCAGGGAGGTGTAACCAATTTGATCTGTATCTTTCCAAATATATTCTGTCTAGACCAGTGCAGTAGCAATAAGACCTCAAAATCCAGCTGAATTTTTTTGTGTATAGGAGTTGTTACCTTAGTTAAGTTGGCATTAAAAAGTAGGTTTGACACAACTGAAGAACTGAGGTTCTTGACTGGCAGTAAGAATTAGACATGGTTAAAAGTGTTTAAAAATGGAATTGTTGAGGGCATTTAACAGAAAGAAAATGTTTGGAATACGGTGAACTTGGGTGTGAATTCCAGTTACACTCCTTTACCTGTGTGACTTTAAGCAAGTATTTAACCTTTCTAAGACTATGAAAATTGGGATAATAATGTCTTGCAGGATTGTTAATGAGGTGTACATATATGCCTGTATAACATCTAGCACAATGCCTGACACAGAAGTATCATTAAAACTACTTGCATTGGGAACTTATCTTGTGGGGACTTCCCAGGTGGTCCATTGGTTAAGACTCTGCGCTCCCACTGCAGGGGCAAGGGTTCAGTCCCTGACTGGGGAACTAAAATCCCACATGCCGCAGGGCGAGGCCAAAAAAAAAAGCAATTATCTTGTGTATGCAGATCATTTCATACTTGGAGTATACTTCTTACCTAAATTATTTAATCATCAGATATAATCTTGAAAACTCATTGTTTTTGTATTGCTGATATTTTTAAATTGCCAAGGGCTATTTATTTTTTAGCCCAGTATTCGCTATTTCAAAGCTCAAGAAGTTCATAAAACTTGAAGAGTCCTGATAGATATAATTATTATAGCTATAATAATAAAAACTAATTTTCCTACCTACTAATTTATATAAGATGAAATACTCAGGATAAACCAAAAACCCTTAATAGATTCTGGAATCAAACAAATTGGGGTTTAAGTCTTGATTCTGCCACTTACTAATTATTTTACCTTGGATAAGTTGTTTAATCTCTTAGTTTCCTCATCTGTAAAATGAGGATAATAATTAATAACTGTCTCATAGTGTTATTGTGTGGTTTAAATAATAACCTATCTACAAAGCCCTTGCATAATGTTTAATAAATAGTAGCAGTAATTTTCTCAAAAAAGAATGAGGCCTATTTATTACAGAACTACCATCAAAATCTATTAAACAACCCAGCCAATTTTTCTCAAAGGTGTTTGGATTGCCTTTCTGTCCCAAAAGCGTTTTCATCTTGTACCTTTCCGTCACCTTACTATTGTCCTCTCAAGATTTGCCCTGTAGTACAGTGGTTTCTAAATGTTAATCTGTGAACTGGAGCTGTTCAGTGACAGAGTTTTCATTGGGCTTTGTGAAATGAAAGTTAGGCAGTTCAATGTAGTGATTATTTCATAAAATTAACCTTAACTTTGATAGCCTATTCATCTTTTTGGGGGGCGGTCCCTAAATCTGCTCTTTTGAAATGGTGATATTAATTCTGTAACTTTGCTTTAAGTAACTTTTAAAAATTGAAGGTTGACAATCTAATCAGCTATTATAATTTATTAAGAATTTCCCTTTTAGTTTATTCTTCTGCTATGTAGAAGCTTTTAAAATTTGAGGTACTAGCTCTGGATTACTTTATATCTTTTCATAGCTTTTATGCTTTTAGGCAGTAATATAATTTCACAGATTGGTGCCCCTAGGGACCTCAGGAGATGGCTCCTCTCTTTACAGAAAGTAATGAAGTTGTTTTTGTGTTATTATAAAGGATAGGCTCATCTCTGATATCAATCAAATTCTAGAAAGAATTTGGGACAAGATAGCAAGGGAAAAGAGAAATTGGTATGCCATCCTACTTTATAAATTACTGTTCCCTGTGTTTTCTAAAGTTTAATGATATCATAGCTCAGATATTATTTCCAGGATGATTTAAAGAATGCTATGTGTGGTGGTTCAGCATGGGCATATAATTAAGCATGATAGATTTTTGTCTTTCTTGAGTAGATACATCTGTTCTTTTTGTAAGGAGTTAGGAGAAGAACCGTCAAGCCCATGGTATATTTCTTAAGCAGTTTGTACACTTCAAAGAGCTGTTAAATCAGTATATCTATAGAATTCTAGGAGCCTTTTGATGAATGGTCAGATTTATTTACTAAATTATTTTATGTTTTGATAGTGCTTGTATTCTCATTGTATGACCAGTGTCTTTGAGTTAAGAAAGGGTTAAATAATTATGGAATAAGATCAAATTTGTACATTTAAAAAATTTTGTGCCCTACAGAATATTCATACTATGATGTAAAATGCTACTTTTAAAGTAGTATCATTGATGTATACCAGCTTGTGTGGGTCATTGTTAATAATAAGTCATTGCTTTCTGGCTTCTCTGGCTTTGAGGACCTTCTTGAACTTCTCACCAAATCTTGTCCTACTTTTTGTTTTTCTTTAAGATCAGTCCTTTTAGTACAGCATTATTGTACTTCTTTATATCCTGGTGGTATACATTAAGAGTTCAAAGTGAGATTCTTATAGACTGAAAGTCCTTTAGCAGAAAGTTGGGACAGGAAGAGAGAGAGAGTCTATGTTCAGGGCTCAAAAGTTTAACTTCTCTTTAATGATATAGTTGTTAATCTTCTGATACCAGACTTTTTTTTTATTTTTAACATTCTGACTTTATAGAATTTAGAAATGGAAGAGAATTCCGGAGCCATTTATTACAGCCTTCCACAAAGCAAAAGAATTCCTTCTTTGTGATCCTTGCTAGGCTGTTCTCTACTTGGATATATACTCAGTGATTGAAAGCTCCCCAAGTCATGTGACAGCCCTAATGGTTTTAGATGATTTTAATTCTTCTTGTCAGCCTCTGGAAATTCAGAGCCTCACCTCATAAAATACAACCTCACACAATTGAAAATCTTAACGTTTAACTCAGCATTGTCTGGTTTCAGCAACGTGAGCTGGGGTGTCTGTTGGCTTATTGCCACCACCATCAGTGTAACATGGACAGGAAAGAATAAATTTTCTGGTGTTTCAGAACAGTTAGGTAAATTAGTATATTTGATTATACCTGTCAGCTCCACTTTAGGAAGTAGTTAAGTTGAAGCTAGAGGGTGGTTCGGTGTTGAAAATAGTCTGTTTTTTGTTTTTTTTTTAATATTCAGAACACATCTGGACACAAGGGGGGGCTCATAAGGATTAGTGGGTTATAACTTTCAGAATCCTGTCACTTCTCAAATTAACTTAAACCATATAGCTTTTGATTAACCATCGAAGGAAGGAAGGGAGAAAGGAAGGAAGGAGAGAGAAATATGGAAGGTGAGTAGGTAGAGGGAGAAAGACTCTTGGGGGATACTAAGTAGACTCATATTTTTTTAAAGCACCACAGAATACTTATTTTATTCCCAAATGATCCCTTAAATTAAATTTGGCTTCATGCAAAATCCTAGAATTTTAGATGTGTTTGGTTTTTTAACATCAGCTTACAAGTTTAAGGTAAAAAATAAGCAAAAAATGTTATTTCTGTAATGAAACAAACTAGTAGTTCAACTTCACTTGCTCTTTTGTTAGTTTTCTTAGTGGGATGATTTTGTTTTGGAAAATGTAATCACAAGAGATGTGGTAGTCTAGGAAGCATTTTGCTTGAAGGGTTGGCTTTGTTTTTTGTTGTGGGAATTTACTGCTTTTTCCATTCTATTGTCATCATTATTAAAGAGCTGTAGATGTAGAGTTATTAAAGAATTGAGCTTTTTCCATTTTGGTTTTTCTTAGGATTCACTCCTTCTCCAGTTGCACAGCCACATCCTTCAGCTGGCCTTAATGTTGACTTTGAATCTGTGTTTGGAAATAAATCTACCAACGTTATTGTAGATTCTGGGGGTAAGAAAAAATTGCTTTATTAACATTACTATAATGTTCTAGTTTAGAGTGTGTGTAAGGACAGATAATGGTCCTTTTAACGTGTAAATAGATGAAATTGGGGTAGCCAAAGAAGTGGTCCCTCTTCCCCCAGCCACTAGAAGAAAGCTTCAAGGGACTGTTGTTAGCCTTTACTCTTTTCTTAGTGGCAGTTTTGAATCTGGGTAGATTTTATTTCTCCCAGAGCTATTAAATAAGAGAGAAAAAAAGAGGTTTTACTCAGATTAGACTGCTAAATTGCTAGGGACTGTGTGTAGAATGCTGTACCTTTTACTCTAATTTTTACCTTTACTGAAATGAAATTGGCTTTTTTGAAAACTAGGAAAATATGACCTGTGGTACCTTGCCTCGTTGAGGTAGTCTGTGTAATGAACAGCTAGAATAACTAAATATCAGAGTTGTGGGTTCAGGGGCTTTTTATTGTTTTATAGTATGCTTGTTTAGTCATCTTAAGAGAACTTTATAAAATCTGTAGAGCCAAGTTTCCATTTAACATCTTGGTAATTTCAAGTTTTGTAAAGATTGAGTTCCTGTAAAGTTGGCACCAAATTATATTCTTAATCATGGGGTGGTAAGTGTAGTAATTAAACTCAAGCCATTTAAAGAAATATATTGAGGTGTTGTTAATTTTATAATATACAATTAGTTATCATAAGTATACATACAAAAGTAAGAAGCAAACTTATAAAGAATGTGTATGAACTAGGAATTTATTTTTTTCTGTGCACTAGTAGGTTTATAATTACATTTTTTGATGCATTTGACTTTGTCCTCTTGAGTTTATCTTGCTGGGAAAAAGGATAAAGGAAATAGAAACCAATTGTTCATATTTTATAAACCCCTGTTTTTGGTGACTTTCTTTTTCATATTCTCTGGTATTCCTGGGTTGTGCCGTTCAGTCCTTTGGTGGTTTGTTGATTGGATCTGTTTCACCTTTTACCGTTTGGTAGAGAACCTTAAGGGATTTTATTTTATTTATTTTATTTTATTTTTAATTTTTAAACAGGGTTCTACTTTACTAGATAGTTTTATGCAGTTTGAGTGTAGTTTAACTATTTCTTGTGTATAATTTAGGCTAGCTGTTTTTAGACAGGAAAAGAGATAACCTAGTGGTTCATTTTCACTTGCTTCTAATATACTGTTTTACATATACCTTACATTCTCCACTTTGAAGAGTATTAAAAGGTCTATAAAATATTATTTCTTAAAAGGAACTTTTTTTCAAAGTTACAGAGATATATTTTTTACCTGTATTGCTTCAGGTATAAGTGAGTCTTCAGAAAATTTTGTCAGCTGAGGGGAAGGATTAATTCCATTCCCTTCTCTTTCACAGAGAAGGGATTTGAAATTGTGGATTTCTCCTTTTTCCACTTAAGAGCATTTATTAGTGCCCATTTACC
The DNA here is from genome assembly GCF_964374135.1 of Grampus griseus. NCBI lineage: Eukaryota > Metazoa > Chordata > Mammalia > Artiodactyla > Delphinidae > Grampus > Grampus griseus. The sequence goes on from NC_139002.1 coordinate 46,759,923, forward strand.
TGGAGGACTTCTCCAGTAAACAAACAAGGAGAAAAGGCAGAGACCTCCTTTAGAAAGCTGTAGCACCATAAAGTTCCTTACAAATCCTATTTCGTCTGTTTGTAACTTTAAGGCTTTGATGAACTAGGTGGACTTCTCAAACCAACAGTGGCCTCTCAGAACCAGAGTCTTCCTGTTGCCAAACTCCCACCTAACAAGTTAGTATCTGATGACTTGGATTCATCCTTAGCCAACCTTGTTGGCAGTAAGTATTTTTTGTATTCTTTAATCTTTAAAATAAGTTGTTTTATAAAAATTAGTCTAGTTTTTAAATGCTTTCTTTTTCTCCTGTCCTAGATCTTGGCATTGGAAATGGAACCACTAAGAAGTGAGTGTTTTATTTGTATTCTTTCCCTATGTGCCATTTAGAGGTTGATTAGGCTTTCCTCTCAAGAAAGTATGTGTAGAGATGTCATCTGCATCTTAAATGCTCTGTTCAATCTAAATGTGTAGTAAAGAAACTTCATAATTACACACACTTAATATTCTCACTCATATTTATTTAAAGTGATGTAAATTGGAGTCAGCCAGGTGAAAAGAAGCTAACTGGAGGATCTAACTGGCAACCGAAGGTTGCACCAACAACTGCTTGGAATGCTGCAACAATGGTGAGTTGGAAAAGCTCATTATATACTAACATGAATGATTTAGGTAAATGTGTAACATGAAAATGTTTTTTAAGTAGTGATAAGGCATAAGTGGAAAGATTGTTACCAAGTTTTAGAAATATAAGTAATTTGTATTTCTTTTAAAGGAAGCTTGGTTGACTATGTTTGCCAGGTACATTTTAGTAGCTAACATTTATTTAAAGGTTACTTTGTGTCAGGCATGATTCTAACAAATAATATGTGGTTTTGTTTTATATAATCCTCAAATTTACCTTACACGGTAGTAACTATTATCCCAATTTTACAGGTGAGGAAATGAAAACACAGGGTTATTAAGTAGTAAGCCCAGATCACAGAGATTGGGTGGGTTTTTAGAACCCAGGCAGCCTTACCTCAGAGCATATTTTCTTAATCACTATTGTCTACTGCTGGTTTCAAATCTATTATTTATCTATCTACAATAAATAAATAACCTTAACACTGAACCAATTGCTAGATTCACACACATACACGTGTTTCCCCCAACAGTGGCTCAGTGTTCACTAATGCAGGGGTCCCCAATGCCTGGGGCCACAGACCAGTATGGGTCCGCTGCCTGTTAGGAAACCGGGCCACACAGCAGGAGAGGTGAGTGGCTGGCAAGCGAGCAGAGTTTCATCTGCCGCTCCCCGTCGCTCGCACTACCGCCTGAGCCATTCTCTCCCTGCTCCTCCACCCGAGGAAAAATTGTGTTCCCTGAAACCCGTCCCTGGTGCCAGAAAGGTTGGGGACCGCTGCACTGATGGTGCAGTGTTCACTAATTCAGTGTTCTGGTGACTTTAAGAATGTAAGTGCAGCAAATAAGGAGAATCAACTATATAAATTATATGACAGTATTAACAAAAGCCAAGCAAGTATAGTTTTAATTGAGTATGCCTATACACATACACATCTCACATAGATTATAATCTTAAATCCCAAAACAAAAAAACTCATTCTAGTGGATTATATATTTTCTTATTTTACAAAAGAGAAAATGAGTGCCAGAGGTATTAAGTGACTTGCCTGAGGCATCCCCACTAATAGGTGCCTGAATTGAGAGACTCTTTCCCTATCCAACTGGTCCCAGAGCTTCTTGCAGTACACTACACTGTTCCCTACTTCTCCATCTTCTGGTCATCTTCATGTCAGAGCTGAAACAAGGCACAGCCCCTGTTTGACCTCAGCTGGGAATGAATGCATCTGGTTACAAATTTTTCACCACTTTGTGCACGTATGTGAATGACTTCAAAAAGCACCACAAGTATTGATTTTAGGATTACAAATAAATTTCAGTGCATAGCAAATTTGCAAATACAGAATCCATGAGTAATGAAAATTAATTGTATATGATAATTAATGAGTTAGCATCTAGTACTGAAGAAGTTCTAATGGTTTTAATTAATATAAGGTATGGTCGTCCCAGAGTAGTTTTGTGGCCGTACCCCAATCCTTGGTCAGCTGCTGTTTTACCAATCCAGTAAGTCTCCCTGCATCGGAGAAAACCAATTTTTTTGTAGAAAAATTTGAAACATGCTTTCTTGCAACAGTGTGTGCTAATCAGCATTTGATTACACGAGCCACACATTGTATCCTTTCTGTTGTTGTTAGAGACCCCCATTATCCTTTTTTTTTTTAATTTTTTTTATTGGAGTATAGTTGCTTTACAGTGTTGTGTTAGTTTCTGCCGTATAGCAAAGTGAATCAGCCACACGTATACATATATCCCCATTTGCCCACTTTTTTTTAATATACCTTCAGGGGCGTTCTTTTTTTAAATTTTTTTCATTTTATTTATTTATTTATCTTTTACATCCTTATTGGGTTATAATTGCTTTACAATGTTGTGTTAGTTTCTGCTGTACAACAAAGTGAATCAGCTATATGTATACCTATATCCCCTCCCTCCTGAGTCTCCCTCCCATCCTCCCATCCCACCCTCTAGGTCCTTACAAAGCACCAAGCTGATCTCCCCACATTATCCTTGTTATAGCTACTTTTTGTTATTAAATCTCTTCCAGAGTACTGTGCTGTTTTGCTGTTTCCTTGGGTTAATTGTATGTTAAAATTAATAGCGCTGAGCTAAAAATAGTGTGCTGTTAAAGTTTTACATGACATTAAAGAGTTTTATTAGTTTCAGTCTCCATTAATGGAAAATAATATTGAAATTTAGCCACCTTTTTAAATCAGTACTTTTTCTCTGGTAGTGGTCACTACCGTCACCAATAATAAAACCTTGCATTTAAATAGTTTACATTTTTACACACTCACACACTCACACACACACTATCCGGAGTCTGTAAATAGTGCACTCTTGGGGGAGTTTGAGCAGCTGTTGTCCCAGCTGTAAGGATAAAGTTATGCAATTTTTTTTTTCCCTCAATTGCAAAGCAACTAGAAAGCAGATTTAAATTGAAATCCATCCTTTCTGACTCGCAATCAGTGTTTTTCCCACTCTAACACACCTCTCTGACTAGGGATGGCAGGAGGTTAGGTTAGTAGATGTTATAGCCTCAGGAGTGAATTATACATTGACAGTATATGAGGAATGATATAAATCCAAATGATATAAAAATACAATGAATATTTTCTTATTTTGTATGAAATTAGTATTAATCTGTATGAAGTATTAGAAGTTTGTGAATAGCACTTGACTTAAGATTGACTTTTAGCATTTAATAGGCATCTAACCATCTAGAATTTGTTGATAAGAAGCAATATCTATGGTGCTGTGTTGTGTGCGGTAAGGTATATCATCTCTTAAGGATTTTGGTAAAACATTTGTATGTATGTATTTTATAGAGGTTCTTTGTAATGACTAACATTTAGGGCTGGTGATGTGATTCACTACTTAGATAAACTGCTGCTTTTGACATTTCTTTACATTTCTAACCTTTTTAATTAATCCTTAAACACTGTCAAGGTTTTTAAATTTTTTAAAATTTTAACCATTCATTGATGTTTTATTAAAATATATAATGATGTTACACTACCAACTCTTTCTATTACTGTTTGCTTTTTTTCTGTGGTAGACATTATGCAATGCAACCCTGTTTATGGGATGCACTGTTGATGCTACTGATAGATTTTATGTTTTGATGACACTTGTAATCGATAAACTATTATGTAAGTAAGGTGATGATGCCAAAGACTAAATTTCCCGTGTCAACCTTGATAGTGTTTTAGTATAGATGTTCTTCCATTAGATACTGGAAATACAAGGGATTTTAAGTAGTTAATGAATGTTCATGTGAACTAAAATGCTCTCTATGTATTTTCTGTTGTGTAAGTACTTGTTCTAATCCAGTGTTATTGCATTATGTAATTGTTCTCCCTGGGAAAAACAGAATGGCATGCATTTTCCACAATACGTAAGTGACCAAAAACTAGCCTTTTTTGCAATAAATTGGCATGCTGTTAACCAATGCTGTAGCAGAATCTCATAACCTTCTAGCTATTACTTGTTTTCACATTCAGATTTTCAATGTGCCAAAAATTCTTCCTAGCATCTACTGATTTTGTGGGTTTGTTGCAGAATTGATTCTGATGGTGGCATGGGAAATACAAATTTTTTTTTCTTGCTTAATATTCTGCCATTTGCTGCCAGATGGCTGGGTGTCTGTGTCTGTATCTGTGCTGCCACTATGCACTTGATGACTTCTGAATGAAGGGAAATGTTGATTGTGGTAATGTTGAAAATAACAATTGCATGAAATCTTACAGGCTTCTGCTGAACTTGGCAGTTTGTCTACTGCTCTCGCAGCTCTTGGTTTTTAAGTAGGGAGAGACCAATAAGTCCTACATGCTCACCCAAATACTAAACTTTTAACTGTTCACTTTAGTTATGCTTCATTTAACTTCTCCATGTGTATGTTCAAATTGCCATATAATTTGTTATTTTTCATGTTTTAGCAGTGTTATTGGTCTTTCACCTGTATTCAGCTTCTTCAGTTTTTATTATAAGATAACACACACAGGGAATGTTGTTAAGACAGCAGATACGTCTAAAATGATTCTGTGCTGAGATTGTCTATTTTGAGTTAAAGGGGGAGGAGGAAGGGACCTTAAACATCTTAGTGGTAGATGGCTCTTTTAGGACTTAAAGCATAAACAGACTTAAAAATGTATTGCTCTTCCAAATTGGTGCTTTGCAGAAGATAGTTTAAATAATTTATGAAATAAATTAGAAGGAATACTAGTATACATGCTCTATGTAAGAACTTGTGCTTCTTAGAAATAGTCATACTCCATAGTGGTTTGAAATCTTTGGAGTTATTTGAAAAGAGTGAATGAGGTCCTTAGAAACTAATTTTTTGGAAGATCAGATTGTTCATGGATTTGGGATCTTTACATTTTATTTTGCTCAAAAAATGAAGTACCTAGGAAAACATTCAGTAATGCTACTTTTCTAGGCAAACATTTTTTATGTTAGTGATAGACTTTAAATTTAGAACTTTGAGTATTTTTAAAAATCTGAATATTTTTAAAGCTTGTAAAAGCACAATGAAATCTTAGATCACTGTTGTATCTAACTTTAAATGGTATTTTTTCTTTCTGATAATTCTTCTTTTCCGCTAATTTCAAGACACTTTTTTTCATTGAGCTTTAATTGACACAATCATTAACGAACACAAATGTCATATTTAATCACAGCTGTCTTAGCAATTCTTTTTAGTGGAACTACAGCTATTAATTCCTTGAACTCCGTTGACATACATGAGTTATACTTCCTTGTTTATTTTTTCTTTCATCATGTCAGGCACCCCCTGTAATGGCCTATCCTGCTACTACACCAACAGGCATGATAGGATATGGAATCGTAAGTATTTTTCCCAACACAGCTTTTTGAAAATAGGTTGACTCACATTTAACATGAATTTATTTCGCAGCTTAACTGAAAAAAGAACTTAGTGCCACATATATCCTTAATGCCTAACACAGAACCTTGCACCGTAGCATAGGTTTCATAAGTATTTCTAGAATAGTCATTATACAACAGATACTATTTATTAATGTTCACTGTATTTACTTGGCTTATTTTTCCTCTCATAAGTTTGTTAGGCATTTTATACTTCATTATGAACTCATTTAAACATTAATGTTAACTCCAAGTCTTCGTTGCTGTGATCTTACATTAATACCAGTGAGGTCTTATAACCTGAATACCACTCTAGAGGAAGGGGGGAATTAATATTTCTTGAATTGTGTAGGGGTAAATTTAGTTCAGTAAAGGCCACAGAAATTTTCCTATGACATGATTGGGATAGTACAGAAACAGTCCTTAAACCTTTAAGCTGCCCACAACCCACATTCTAGACTGCCCTTACTCTCCCAACTCTCTTAATACATAGACTCACATAAATAAGAAATGAAGGTAGTGGCTTCAGCCCACCACACACTTGGCGGAACTGTTGCTGTTGGGAGGCAGCACTGCATCCGTTGGTATTGCTACTGTGGCTGCTTCTGCTACTTCTTTATTTATTATACATCTGTAGCTCTTTTCCTGCATATGAAGGAGTTTCACAGCTTTTGGATTAGTAGTCATTACATTAAAAAGGTGTCTGCACAAAAAACTCAAAATGAATCTCACTACAAATAGGAGTCATCCTAAAAGGTTAAATAGAACTTGCAGAAAGGTAAGGTTTTAGAATATAGCATTTTAACCAAAATAATATGGTGGTCAGTGTGTACTTTATTTTGTCACTTACGTTAATTATATACCATGGAGTGGTAATTTTTAAAGAGATGGTTGGTTGAGATTTTCAATTATTTAAGAATGAACTAACCTCTTTGTGTGTAATTTAAGCCTCTTGGTTTTCCCTAAAAACGTCTGAAATAAAATGAAAGAACCATTGGGTTCTTTCAATTGGGAGTAAACTTCTTCAAACAATCAACTATTTTCCCTTGTGCTTATTTGCATAATGGCATAAGAACTTGATTTGATACACAAAGGCAGTTTTCTTTGAAATGTCTTAGCCATTTTATAGTTTCAAGTTTCCCATGTCTAAAGCTGGCAAATTTGGAAATTTTTTTGGTCTAAATTATTTTGTCTGTTTATCGTAGTTTGAATTTTGCAACTCATGTAGAAAAAGTTGAGCTTTTTTGCAAACTTTAAAAGATGAGCACATTAAAGACTTTCCATATAAAAAAAAATACTCCTAAAAATTTGTAGATGGGGCTTCCCTGATGGCGCAGTGGTTGAGAGTCCGCCTGCCGATGCAGGGGACATGGATTCGTGCCCGGTCCGGGAGGATCCCACATGCTGCGGAGCGGCTGGGCCCGTGGGCCGTGGCCGCTGGGCCTGCACGTCCGGAGCCTGTGCTCTGCAACGGGAGAGGCCACAGCAGTGAGAGGCCCGCGTACAGCAAAAAAAAAAAAAATTTGTAGCTGTCAGTCTTATTTGCATTTACAGGTATTTTCCCTTTGAGTTACTGTAAAAGTACTAGTACTGTTCATCCCTGTCATCCTTCTTGTTTACTTACTCATAATAAGGAAAATGTGAGTTAACATCCTTTAACTTGACATTTTTTGTTTTTTTAGCCTCCTCAAATGGGAAGTGTACCTGTAATGACACAACCAACCTTAATATACAGCCAGCCTGTCATGAGACAACCAAACCCTTTTGGCCCTGTATCAGGAGCACAGGTACTAATTAACATGCTACACGTAGCTGTTTTAATGTGCTTGATGTGGAAGAAATATAATAGCAAAAAATCCTTTTATACAACTTGAGAAGCAGGTTATTAGCATTTTTTCCCCTTCATTGTGGATGTTATTTTCTTCGCATATCTTTCTCATCTAAGAGTTTGTAGGAATATTGATTGAAAGGATAAGCAGATTACAAATATTAAAGATGGAAAATTCTTGATAACTTACAGTTGGTGGGTCCAGAGGATGGTTTTTCTGAGGTTAAGGAACCTTTTTTCTGATGATGATTCTGACATGCTCTCCTTTGTGGGCCTTAGAAACCTTGAACTCAGAACTCAGTGCCTTGGCTTGAATGGTGCTACAATAAAGATGTTGCCTTTGAGATATTTGTGAAACTTGACGAGTCTTCAAAAGTTGCGAATGCTGTTTTTTCATTAGATAACTTCCTGCTGCTAAAGATCATATTTAAAAGCAACCCCTCCAAAAGGACAAAAAAGCTTGAAATGCCATGCTGACCTAATGTCTTCACAGGAAAGATTTTCCTCTTCAAATGTTTCTAAGGCCTTCTTCCAGTTCAAGAAAATTCATCTAAATATTCACTCTTTCTTTTTCATCTCGTTGTTAGCATCAGGGGAATCTATTTTTTCTGAAAAAAAGCTTCTCATTGTGGTTAGGAGAGGAGATACGAAGTTTCTCTGTTATTTACTTCTCTGGCAGCATACTATGGAATGAGATCCTTGTAAAGTGATAGGACAGCTTGTCCTTCTGTATCTGTGGCTGTGCTCATATCATTTAACAGTTAGAAATAATGACATGTGATTGTTAAAGTACACCTTTCTTGGCTTCCGATGCCAACTGATTGGTTACTTTATGTGTTTAATGCTATTTGAAAACATTCATGGGAGCATTTGGTAATGGACTTATTCCTTTTCCACTTGAATGGATATAAGTATTACACTTGCCAGTGCATACAGTGTTACATGGCCAAAATTATTTGTATTGATCCAGTTGAAGCTTTTGTCTCAGAAACAGAAACAGAAAACAGAATATATTGTTACCTTAACCTTGGATGCTGCCTGACAGTCTCCAAGCACTTTCACATACATTATCTCATCTTATTCTCAAAATAATCTTTAAGGTAGATGGGCCTAGGATCACTATTGTCATCATCCTTTATCTTTATAGATAAAGAAAGTTGAGACTTGGAAAGGTTCTTCAACTAAATAAGTGGTGAAATGCAACTTAGCTCCCAGAATCCTTGATTCCTGGTCGAGTGCTCATTTGTGCCACACTGCCTCTCTACTAGTGCAACTCAGCCCCTGTGGCCACTACAGTAGTACTGTCTTCCTTTTGTCAGCAACGAAGCACTCTGCTAATTCCTTGGGTTTCCTGTTATATTATAAACTATATTTATGTATTTGGGATATAACTACTGTAGTTGTCAAGAGCATCCTATACAATTTTGGATAATACTTTTAACCTTGAAACACTTTATATGAGGGTTTTTTTTTTAATATGGTAAAAAAAAAATCTTAGTAAAATCTACCTTTAAAAAAATTGCTGGCCTCCTGGCATGTTTTCTTAACACAGATTTTATATCCTGTTTCCTTTTGAAATCCATGTAACTTTCACTGAAACACCAAAAAAAGTGCAAGAATTTCCAAGTTCTTTAAATGAAAGAGTGATAGAACTGCCTTTTTCTAATTATACCAGAAGAGAAGAGAATGAGAACATTAAGGTAATAAGTTTCTAGTTGAGAAATCAAATTTGAAGCGAGTACTTAATTTTAAATATTACTGATTGAGAAAAGCCTGTGAAGGAAGGAAATTGATAACTAGGAAAAGAAAATCAGGTGGCAGTAAAGTGGCTCAAAGAGGCTTTGGTCTTCTCCTTATGCAGTTATTTGAATCAGTTGAAAGTCAGAATCTTAAATTTTATGTTACTTTTAATTTCTTTTACCCCTTTGTTTTCCATATGTCTTGTCATAAAGTCCCACTAATTGTTCCTCTGCTATTATTAGCTCCACCCTTTTTGCAGTCTATATCCTTTGCCCAGATTGGAACTTTTCTTGCCTTTCTAATTTAATCCATTTTGTAGATACTGGAGTAAACTTTTATAGGCAGCATTTGTATCATCTCCATATTCAAAAATCTGAGGAGACAAATCTAACATAACTGAAATGTAAGGCTTTCCTTCTGTCATAAAAACTACCTCACAAAATCTCCCTCTTTGTAAGAATAATAATGAATAAACAGAATATTCAATTCCCATGCCTTTATAACTCTCGATAAGTATCCAGTGTTCTGCTGCTGTTTGTCTTTTCCAGAAGTCCTTTGTCTGTCATAAAGTGCGTTTACTCTTTACTCAATCTTAGTCATGTCTTGTCCCTTTTCAGTTCTTCTGAGATCTGAAGTTCTTTTCCTTATTCTGCATTATTTTTCTTTATAGAACTTACCACTACTTGACATCTGTTTGTCCATCAGTCTATCCATTTGTCCGTTCATCCATCCATCCATCTGATCCCATATTAGATTGTAACCCTCATAGAGGCAGGCTTAGATGTGGCTTGTTTACTTCTGTGTTCATGGTTCCTAAAACAGTGCCTGATTCATGATAGTTTTTGAACATTATTTGTCAAACAAGTGAATTTGGTTGAAAACTTACCTTTACCATTTCGTAACTTACTCTGCTTCTCATTGGTATAGCTTTTTACTTACTTATAACCATTGTAATAATTTATAGCAGTGTTCAGAATTGGTTTAATTTATGCTAATAGACCATAAGTTAAAATGTTAGATGACTGTCACCTGAAGAATGAAGACACCTTTAATTTCATGATTGAATATTTTTAATCATTTAAAAATTAAACGATTTATCTTTGAAGTAGGAAAGATTTTCTCATGCTTTAGTATTTTAATGATTCTTAGCCAGTCCCTTGCATTAACTTTGTCCATCCAATGGTAGTAGTAACCAAAGTAATTTTTCTTAATGAATTACCTTTTAATTGTTCTCTCATTGTTTTGCTCTTTTTTTCAATAAAAATTCCTTGAGGCAGAGACGTCTCTTTGTACATTGTAAAGTAAATGATAGTTTAAATGTAAGTCAAATGCCATCAAAATAGAATCTTTTAATCAAATCCCAGTTCTCCAGCTCTTATCAAAAATCTTTTCCTATTCCTTGAAGTATTTCTTTTGGGAGCCATTACTTACCAAAGGTGTAACTTGTAGCTCCTGGTCTCTTGCCTACTTACCATTGAACCAAGCTAATATTCTTGAGAGTACCTCAACCCTCCCACATATATTTATCATATTACCATCAGTGAGGTATTTCAAACAATGTGTTGTGTGTTCTGAATTATATCTAGATTACTCTTAGTGCTGTGTTAGGGCCTGCTAGTGAGAAAGTAGCTAATACCTTCCACATGACTGTTAGCTCAGACTTTTGTTCTTTAGGAAATGGTCTTCAGAATAGCTTTAATCTAATAGACTACACTGTAGTGTTGAAATTATGCCTCCCTATACACCTATACACTTCTTCTGTTCTGTTCCCATCCCATTTTTTGTGCTGGCTTATTCTGTATTTTTTAAGATATTTTAACACAACTGTTAGATGCTTAAAGATGGGTATTACGTTCTTGTGTTCCATGCCTAACATTGTAGCTTTTTTTTTTTTTAATGTTTTACATGAGTGCATCTTTCTAGGTGTTTGATTACATGGAAAACACTAGATACCTTTGGTTAATGCTTTTTTTTCCTCTTCTGTGCTTCCTCACACTATTTGATTGCCTGTTACCGGTTACTAATGTGTTCATTAACTTGGGGAGAGTGGGGACTCTTAATGCCCTCTCGCTCATGCTTTGTATAAATCTTACTGGTACTTACTGGTATATAAATTGAAATATCCATTGCTGGTCAATATTTTATAAACTCGTTCTGCGTTGCAGTATGCAGCTATTATGTTACTAAACATGAAGACAATTAACCTAGTTAGTTTTGCCTTTTTTAAGTTACTGTGACGTGAGCTAACATTCTCTTAATGAATGTTTATAAGACAGTTTAGATGTTGAAGATTTTTGAGGGGGAGGGTTGTGTTTATTATGTTCTTATCACTTATTTATATGAGAAACTCAAACTGATCCCTTATCTGTTTTCCCAAAAGCAATATGAAAACCATAGTAGAGTGTTACATTTGGGGATTTATTTTTTAAAATAAGCATATTAAAAGTTTTATTGTTTTCTTGGTTGGTATTGGGGGGCTTTGAGGGGTTTTTTTAATGGAGGCTGTGGTTAAAGATGTAAAATGGCTGCTGGGTTTTTTTTGTATTGGCCAAATTTAAGTAAGTATGACATCAGTTAAGTGTCTGAAAGGACACAATGGCTAGTTGTGAGTGCTTTTTACCGATGTAAATGGGGGCACTGTTGGCTTTGGATATTGGAATAATTCAAGTCTTACCAAAAAAAAAAAAAAGCCTTTTAATGACTTTCCTGTGTATAAGAACTAATAGCTCTCTTTGCTTTTAGGCTTAGTTTAGTTTTGTTTGTTTGTTTGTTTGTTTGTTTACTTTCTTGGTATGTTAACTGTGGGTGTTGGCAGTGCCTCTCTGTCAGCTGATCTGCCCAGCTGCATTTCTGTGAAAGCCTTTTTCCTTGTCAGCAGTGTGTTGTGCTCATTCATCCTTGCTTAGTAGAAGAGCTCAGGAGGGGATTTACTTTGGGAATTGGGATTTAGGACCATAGGTGAGAATGTTTCTGGAGTCCCGTCTGCTTACCATTATTGTTAATAAGACAACATGTACGACCAGGCCTTTTCACTGGATTTTTGCTGAGAACATTTTTTCTAAAAGGTGGAAATCTAATTCTTGTTTTAAACAAAACTTAGAACATATTCATAAAATCTTGGGTGACTGTGAAGTTCTTCAAAATCCTCATGATGAACATCAGTGATTGTGTACGGCACTGTGAATATAGAAAGCACACAGGTATATTGACTGTCTAACATTTACTAGAGAAGTCCTTTTTTAAAAATTATTTCTCGACTCTTAAACTTTTTTCTGTACATTAAAATATAGCCATGAATTCTAGCTGAGTTGAGCTTGAGATAGCAGATTTTAGAGAGAAAGCAAAGCACCAGCCTTGGAGTCAGCAGATCTGCTTTCGAGTCTGTTATTAGTGTCCTGGGGCTGCTGTAACAAAATGTACCACAAACTCGATTTCTTAAAACAGCAGGAATTTAATCTCTCACAGTTCTGGAGTCTTAAGGTCCGAAAACAAGGTGTCAGTAGGGCCACGCTCCTCCTGAATTCTCTAGAGGAGGATCCTTCCTTGCCGCTTCCAGCTTTTGGTAGCCCCAGTCATTCCTTGACTTAGAGCTGCAGCACTTCAGTCTCTGCCTCTTTCACATGGCATCCTCCTTGTGTCTCTGTCTTCACATGGCCTTTCCCTCTTTTTACAAAGACATCAGTCATTGGACTAGGGCCCACCCTAACGACCTTGTCGTAACTTGATTACAACTGCAGAAACCCTATTTCCAAATACGGTCACATTCATAAATACATTCATAGGGGTCAGGGCTTCAGCATATCTTTTTAGGGGATACAGTTCAACAGACTCTCAGCTCGACTCCTCACTTAACCGGGCGTTTCAGAGAAAATTGTCTACGTAACTTTGATGAGCCTCAGTTTCTTTATATATAGAATGGTGATTTTTACCTTGTGTACTTTATAAGTTTATTGAAAGGTCCAAATGAAAATATTTGTAATTGACTTAGGAATGTGGATGTTTATGTTTTTTTATTGATGATTATAAGGAACCTTTTTTGTCTTTAGAAGAAAATGTTACAAGGTTGCCCTATTTTCAGAAATTGTTTCTATTCCATGAGGTGTCCCTATTCCCAACTTCTGATTTATAATAATACAGTTTATATTTCTTCCCATGTGTTACAAATTATCTTTATTGTAAATATAATAATTCATACTTCATTATTTTGAAACCTTAATCATGACTCACTATTATCTGATGACATCAGATAAACTCATAGAGAACCACAGGCTAGGGTAGTCACTGTGGTGTGGGGATGGGGCGGGCTGGGTGAGCACGGTCTGCATTAGGGCCTGAATCATCCACATGAGGTGTAGACGCTGGACATTGTTTACAGGAACCTGACACACCGCTCTTGAGGACTCTGTCAGCAGCACCTGAATTGGCTCAGCATTTGTGGAGGTGGTGTTACCCTAAAGGACCAAGCTTTATTTTATAGTAATTAAAATCTTTATTTGGTCCAATTTAATACAGTTTATAAGTCTCTTTTTGTGGGGAGGGGCAAACCTCTTTTGAAAATGTCTAAGTCTAAGGAACTCTGTCTTAGATGTTTTTAGTGGAAGCCCAATAGATAAATCAGGTAAAAGCAGGTAGCCTCAAGCTCATATATGGAACACAGTTTGGAAATTTTTTTGAACCAAACAAAAGTGCCATATTTTCAATAAACAGCAAATAAGTGGTGCATTGTAGGCACATGTAATTATTATTTTGTCTCCTTATGTACCAGTTGACATAAACGTTACAGCTTTTCATTTTCTTTGGTTTTCAAGGGGTAAGAGTCTAATATGAATGAGCAGTGAACATTTTATTCAAATAAGCTGAGCCAGTTTTCATGATTTCCATCCATCAAATGGAACTTTAAACAGACTTCTCTTACCCTTGCAAATACTTCTGATATACAGAAATGTTGTTTATTTTTGGCTTAGGTCAGTTAATAGTATTTCCTCCCATGAGTTTAGGAAATCTTCTCATCTATTTCCCTCTCTCCAATTTGGTCTTCTTTAACTCTTTGTCGGTTTAGGTTGCCATAATTCTAAGGAGATGACTTAGATGCCATTTTGGAATAATGTCACTCCTATGTTAATAGTTTTAAGTTATGTGGACTCTAGCAGTAGAGAGGTTTAGAAACAACACATTCAAAGAGAAATCCTCTTAGGTCACTGTTTGGTGCCCCTAAGACAAGATGAAGTAGTGCTTTGAAGGTGACAGGAGTAAGGTTGGCGTAACTTTGTGATGTTATTGATGGGCAGAAGCCCAAGATGGGTTGTGTTAAGCATAAACCCAAGAAGCAGTTATCAAAAGGCACTAGACTCAACGTACAGGACAGGCCCTCTACCTTATGCAGTGGAGAAAGGAGTCCTCTCTTTTAGCTATACTTCACAGAGGCAGCTGAGAATAGCATTATCTTTAGTATAAAATTTTGGAATGCAGCACTATATGTTTATATCCCTGTGCATCTGGATTCAGTGGTCTGGCCGTGGTCTAACATTATTCAAAAACAACATACCTTTCTGTGCTCAGTTTTATATCTGACATCTCTGTGAAATCATATTAGGTAGGGCTGAGGTTTCTAAAATGTTTCCATTGCACAGCAATATCAGGAAAATATTCTTTAAGCATGTACCCTCAGTGTATTTATATTTATATATCCCTACAACAATATGTACATTAAATAACATGTAAAAATAGACATTTTAAAAGGGTAAAAATTGATAAGGAAGTTCTAATACTTCTAATATCCGACTTTGGTGACATTTTTATACAGAGCTTGTTTTATCACCAAAAAACATTTTAATTTAGCATGTTATAGAATGCTTATAATATGTGTAAGTCACTGCTAGTTGCTGAACAAGAGACAGGGAGAATATGTTTCTTACATCTGAGGAGCCTAAAGGTGAGTATAATATGGAAGCACAAGTGACTGGTTGATGGTAAAATAAGAACTATTATAAGAGCAACACAGACAAGACAGAGTGGCTCCTATTATGTAAGACTAGATGAGCATTTGATTGTAGGTGGTAAGGAAGGTTGAACTAATATTTGAGTGACTAACATATGCCAGGGTGCTTTTTGTATATTTTAATCCTCAAGACAGCCATTAACGGGGATGTGGGTATTGGGTCTTGATATTCTTAACCTCATTTTACAAAAGAGCCAGGATTAGATTCCTTTCCATAAAACTGTGCTCTCTCATCCCAGGCAAAGGAAATACGCCCATTTTTTCCTAAGATGTTAACTTTGCTTCTTCAAGAAAGACAAAATGAGTCTTTACAGCATTGCTATTTGCTATCCAGGCTTTTGGATACAAATTCAAATGTAAAGATGTGGCACCTTGCTTCTTCGCTAAGAATTTTAAGCACAGCCAAGTTTGTCCTTAAATACCCAGTCTTTTATTCTCCCGTAAGCTTTCAATTGCACTAGGTTCACTTTCTGAGACTGATGCTATTTTCCTGTTCTAACATGAAATTTTCTTTCTTTGGTGTTGAATGGGAGTAGAATGAAGGAGTAACCATTTTTATTTATGATCTTTAGTGTGCTGATAGAATTCTTTTTTAAAAATTCCTTTATTCTCTGTATGTTTGCTTTTTTATAAAGTTAACTTACGATTTCTGTACTCTTGTCTTTACTATACTAAACACACACTACAGCCAAAAAAAAATCTTTGCTCTGGAGATAAAAACAAAGATTTTTGGTAACATTAGATTCTTTTTTTTTCTATTTCAACATATTTTTTTTAAAGGTTGATTAGAGTGGCGGGAGTGGGTGAAGGAATGTCAGCTGAGAGTTGCCATCATCAATTACTTGTACATTTTAGTATTTTTATTTATCTGCGGCTCTTCTTTCACTGCTTCTCAGTATTTCATTTTCCTATAAAATGAGAAGACTTTAAGTATGTCTGTATTAGACTAGTGAGACTGACTGCTTTGTTTAAATGGCATATTTAGTTGTGAGGTAGGTCGATTTAATTTGAACAAACTGATAGCTGTACTAATTTTTTAGTTCTGTGGGAATTTTGGTATAGAGAATGTTACTTGAAATAAATGAGTGAAAGTCTTTTTCTTTTGTTTGGTGTGTGTGTGTGTGTTGGCATATTTGTGGTAGAATTTTACTGGAATGGTCAGTTACAATTTGTCTTACGCTGGCTTGTAAAATACGGTGATATTGTAATTAATGATGGTCATTGGATTTTTTCTTTTTTTAAATTCCTTATCCTCCAGTACGTAGCAACCCTACGTGTTCTTTAATCTACTCCCAAGAATTATAAGTAAAGGAGGGTTAACTTGACTTTCTCAGGCTCTTTAAATCCTGCTGCTTCTCACCCACCAGGATCCTGTTACTCCTTTGTGTACTTTGTTCTTCTTTCTTTCCTTGAGCATTAACTGGGCAATTGCAGTATATTTCCTTTCCTTCTGCTTCCTTATTTACTCGCTGAGCTGACTACCTTCTCACCAGTGCAAGATGTGCCTATGCTTCGGTACAGGTGCCAGGAAGGGGTGGGGCCCGCTGGTGAAGGGCTGCTCCATGGCTCAGTCCTTGGCACTCGCTGCAGTCAGCCAGTCCAGTCTGGGCCAAGGTTTCATCTGCTTGAAATGGATGTTGATGATATGAAACTTACTGCAGGGATATTAAGTCTTGTTTTCTCATGTTTTAATTTAGCTACATATTTTTTATAGGTATAAGACATATGTATATGTTTGTTTTGCCAATTTAACAGAATAGTAGAAGTATTAGTTAGAAACTAGCACTTCTTCCCTCAAGGAAAATTGATCCTCTTCAACATTGTTTTTGAGCCTCCAGGACTTTTCTCCAGCAGTATGCTCACATATGGAAAAGAACAGAATTCTGGTGCTCCCTTTGACCATATTCTTCAGGGACATTTTCCCCTGAGACTGTCAGGTCTTCAGACTGCTGCCCTCATGAAAATTTGATTTAAGAAGATGTTTCAGTGTGGGGCTCTCATGGGAGACTGTTGATTTTGGATGCTTAGCTATCTGCAGTAAGCAGGGGGGTTTTGTTGTTGTTTTTTAACTTCAAATGAAAAAGAAAATCTGTTTTGGAGAAAAACCCAGTTAATCTTAAACTCCCTCCAGCTCAGGGATCACTTTACTTAAAATCATTTCGCTTCTGAATGGTCATCCTGGTTGGTCTGAAAGGTGAGGAGGAAATGTCTTTCTAATAAGTTGCACCTTATTCTGTCTCAGCACGTATGATACTTGAATCTCCAAACCCAGACCTGCTGTCCTGTCCTCCCATCTGTAGCTGCTTGTGTAATTCCATCAACTTTTCCATTGTCTCTTCCCATTGTCTTTGAACATTTATTTCTGAGAACAAGGTATGGATTAAGAAAATGACTCAACCACTAATATAACTGAAGATGATTTCTAAACCTGTAAATTAATCTTGGCATCCAAAACAACAAATTGCACATACTTGTGGTGTAATATTTGTTGAAAACTCATTGGCTCTTCATTCTTTATAGTGCTTTTCTTAAGAAAATAAAAAGGTAGAAATGAGATCACTTTGACTCAGCAAAGACAGATTTTGAGCCTTGAAATCCTTTATAGGAATTCGAATGTTGAGGTATGAATTGAAACTGTTTCTACTTAGTCTTAACTTTGATTTAATGCTCAGTTGAACATTCCTGTTCATGCCTCTGCAATCTGATGCAGGAGGAGGAAAAAATTAAAAGTTTGTTCCAAACTAAAATGGCTCATATTTGGTTTAAAATACTCTTAAAGTAGGCTCGGTGAAGGAGATACATGTATGAAATGAACATCTTGGTACTTTAGGGTTACTAAAGATATGTTATGGAGTTCAACAGTCTGCTTGCCTTACTGTATATTCAAATTAAACAACAGGAGCAAATTCCAAGAATCAAGTGAATGTATTTTAACAGGAATCTGAACCAAAGATCTTAAGTATTCCATGTATTCAGGGCAGTATGCGGGTAGTTGGACCAGATAACCTCTAAGCTCCTTCTACCTCCCAAAGTATAAGCATCAGCTGTGGCATGTCCAGATAAACAGGCAGGAGACAACTCCATGTCAAAAAAGTGTAAACACTGAGAACAGGACTTTCCACCTCTTATGAGGAAGGAAGGAAAGGGTATTGCAGCTAGATGTGTTGGGTCTGGACTGAGGTCAGATTTGACACACCGTTTGACAGACAGCCTGGACACAGGAAGCCATCTTCTGTGGCTCACAATTAGGCTGTGGTTCCCGTCCTCCCCTCTCCCACACACACATAAAATAAAAGTCTTAACCATGGGTCAGCTTATTTCAACCTTTTTGGGTAAAAGACTTTATTCCTTTGGAATTCAGAAACAAGAATTTGTTTTCTGAAAAACACATGCCATTGGATACCCTTTTAACTAGACGTGTGACTGAAACTTTTGTTTAAATAATTCCACCTTCTGCAAGGGCTGCCATTATATTTATTAAAGTTGACAAAACAAAAACCACTTCTTCTTTCATTACATTTTCTGCTTTCATGTTCTGTCATTCTGAGATCTTTTTTTCTTTCCCTCTCTCTGTCTTCTTTTCCCCCAGCTGTCGGCAGCATCCAGCCCCTCCAGTCACAGTCCTCACAGAGCTTCAGGAAAGGACCCTTTTGCAGAGCTCTCTTTGGAGGATTTCTTATAAATCACTTTAGGTATTGCTGCTTGTTGGGGGAGATGGGGACTTAAATATCAATACTTTTAAAAATTACCAAACATTAAGCACAATTTACTCTTCTCCTCTGTTTCTTTAAAGGACTCTAGGTTCCCTCTCTTTCTCCTCCTCCTCTGTTCTTTAGGTGAAGAATAGATCAAGACAGGGCATAAGGACAAAGAACTTTTGGAAAATATCTTTAACATTATTAGAAGATGTGAAATCAAAAGACCATCTCACATATGTACATATAAGCATCCACTGTGCACAGCAGATGGATGAGCTCAAACACCAGCCGTTAAAAACTGGGTGTTTTATTCAGTCTTAAAAGATTTATAGAGAACAACACAATTTTACACACTGGATTCAAGCTTTATTAGGAGCATCTTTAGTTTTAACATAATGGCCAGGATTCATTGTGAAGAATTCATTTTAACAATTTCTTTAAAGGGTTATATTTTTATGTATGCCTTTTTCATTTTAAAATAGTAGTATTTTCCAAAAAAACAGCTTATATATTTTTTTTTAAATTAAAGGCAAGTGAATACTTAGTGCCCTTTTTGATAGAAAGATTCTGCTTTTGATCCACACTGCCTCTTTTCCTGGAAGACAATGTCATTTGTTCTTCTTGATGCCGTAGCCCCCAGTGTAGATACACCTTCTGGATCTTTGAGAGTTTGTACTCTTCTGATTTGACAACAGTTTATTAGCACATCATTTCAGTAATGTCTTTGGATGAGCAGTTTAAAGGATAAAGATATCATGAGTGAAATATCTGAGTGACTAGTTGACACCCTATTGAAAAGTATTCTTTTGTAGATCTTTCAGATTTTGATTTATATCAGAAATTTTTAATAAATATAATATTACTGTTGCCTTAATTATCTCTGATTTTATTATAATATTTGGAAATAATATTTCAAATTTTGCTTGTTGCCTAAATGAGATTTTTATGTGGAAGATTTGTGTTCATGGAGAGATTTTCTGAACTTGTCATGGAAAAATCATTCGTCTTCTTTCTTCCCATATCCCTTGGTTTTTTAGTAATTAGAAAGATATTTGGAAGTTCCTGTAGTAGTTATGCTTCAAATATTGAGTTCTGGCTCATGATAAGCTGATAATACGGACTTCGTTTTGTAATCAGGGTTTGTGATAAGCATGCCATGAACACTTCCAGGCAAGTTGAATAGTAAGAGGCACAAAGCATTTTTACTTATGAGAAGATACCCTACAATGCAGTGAATTAACTTACACTCTTTTTTTTTCCCCCAGATACAGTTTATGTAACTAGATGGAAGAGAATGGAATTATTCCAAAAAGACAAGTGTTCAAGCAGCAAATACTTACTTCCAGCAAAATCCAAACTGCTGTCTCTTAAACTCTCATTAGAATGCTACAGTAACCCAATGAAGGCCCATGAAGGAAATTGGGACTAGTCGATAGGAGAACGTATCAATACAGTTTATAAAGCCAAGAATTGCCATGAATTCAGACTGTCTTTTTGGTGACTAATTCTTCAGTTCTTTCATCTCCTGTTAATACCCATAATCAGTAACCTACCAAGAAAAGCCCTTATCTGGAAAGAGTGAAATTTGTATTTGGAAAAGCTGCCTGGAGAGAAGAGCTGTGTCCTTTACTGTAATGCAACAGGACTCTTTTGGGGGGATCAAATCATAATTCTTAATTATGCAGTATCTTTCTTTTCTCCAGTCCTCACAGATACAGAAACAGTAACTAAAATTAACTTTTCTTTTTAAAAAATTATATATTCAGTTTGCAGTAGACATTCCTTAAGTATTTGTATTTATTTATGATTATCAATTTACGTAACATTAATATTGTATCAAACCTCCTTATGAAAATGAGTATGGATGTACACAGTATGTTTGATTTTTATCCATAAGAATGAATCTGATTCAGAATGCTTTTCAGCTGACATACAGAGCACTAAATATTTTAAGGCAAGTCCATAGGTCTGAATCGCTTAAGAATTCTCAGTTTCTATGGGATTTAGGGAAGCATTATAAATGCATTAATCCTTATAGTCAATTCTGTGCCTAGGATTTTGCAAGGGAACAGTTCACAGAACTGGGAAAAGCACTACATTTTAAATTCAGCATTAGTGCATTGGGAAGGGACTTTACTGCTTTGTGCTTGGCATGTCATTATTTTCCATTTGACATTAGGGCCTTTCCAAAATGAATGTGAGGAATTGCTTTCACTTCAAGACTTTCCTTCTTTTCAGTAAAACTCTAGGAGGTGTTATGGGGGGAGGGGAGGGGACAAAATCCTTGAACCTTTTATTTGGCTCATGCCATGTTATGATCATGTACCTTTTAAATAAGGGGAAATAGTATCTTTAAAGTTAATGTCTAGCCAAGAGTTTAGTTAACGAAGAATTAAGCTGCACTGTTGATCGGTGCTTTGTGTAAATACATCTTAACATTTGGGTTGAGAGGGGCCTTAAGAAGGACAGTTTGTTGTAGGAAAGCAATTCTGTACATGAGTTAAGCATACTTGTTGCATTGTCTCTGCAGATTCTATTTTTGTTTACAATATTAAAATGTATGTTAGCAAAAATGGGTGGATTTTCAAATAAAATGCAGCTTCCACAAAACTTTTGTTATGGTATTCTGGTCTGAGGCACATTTACTTTTTTCCTCTTTTCTTTATCATTGGTATTATTATTTTTTGCTAATAAAAGTATACCCAAGTGATTATATTTGATGATTTAATAAAATGTAAAATTTATTTCTCTTTTAACTTAACTTCCAAGAAGCTTGATCTTGGTACTTTTGTTACCTTCTAGAAACTGAACTACTTATTAAAACTGTTCATTTTTGTCTTTTGATCAGACGCCTTCGGTCAGGTAAGTTTAAGGGAGAAAATGCTTTGAATTTGACCTATTGATGCATGTGATTATGTCTGCCAGAGAAACCTCTGACTGTATCGTGTTTCATGTTGAATAGTAAGTAGGATCCAGAGTACATGATAGAGGGACTAAAAGCTTTGCATTGATAAATGTCTGCATACTATTTGCCATGGTTGGAAAACATAGTCTTTAACCAATATACATTGTTAATTTTACCACTTTTTAAGTTTCACTATTATTAAACCATTTTCATACAGACTGGAAAATGTACTTTTGTAAGTTAACTTCCTTAACATCATCACAGATTTTGATTTGTCTCTCCTGGTGGTGTTTGAGTGGATGTTATATTTGAGGTCTATGGCTTGTTCCTTTTATACTACTTTTTTTTTTTTTCCAACATATTCAAGTTTGTGAAATCCTTCATAAACATTTCCATCTTATTGTTCAAACTTTTGGGCTTGTTGGATTAGTATTATCCACATTTTCCCCATTTTACAGATTGGAATAAGGAACTTGCTCAGGTTGACAAGCTAACAGACATTGGAATCAGGTCTTTGCTTCATGGTCCATTGTTCTGTCTGTGCATAAACTGAAAAGGGAATTATTTCCCTCTGTGGTCAAGCCTGATGACCACTGTCTATTCTCAGATGGTCTTCTCCTATGAAGCATACTTCCCACCTCCTGCAAAACACATGAGCATGTTAACTTTAATCAAAATGTAACAAGTGGGGGCTTCCCTAGTGGCACAGTGGTTGAGAGTCCGCCTGCCGATGCAGGGGACACGGGTTCGTGCTCAGGTCCGGGAAGATCCCACATGCCGCAGAGCGGCTGGGCCCGTGAGCCATGGCCGTTGAGCCTGCGCGTCTGGAGTTTGTGCTCTGCAACGGGAGAGGCCACAACAGTGAGAGGCCCACATACCGCCAAAAAAAAAAAAAAAAAGTAAGTGAAGTAAGTCAGCTGTTGAATACATAAAAAAATACATAACTAAATCAGGTTCTAAACCTGTATATGCCCCCGCCATCTTACTACCCAGCTAACAAGTTGGTAGTGGCTGCAGAAAGAGATTAAGACTGTTAGCAGAGGGCAGCTAACCCATCCCAGATCATTTGCAAAATTTTTCCTTTTAACATCTCATTATTATTGTTCATTATATTTTTAAGATATACTTTTCTTAACCATTGACTGTGAGAGTCCATATTTAGGAAGAGGCCTTATGTTAGAGCAGGAATCTTTTACTTCTCCACGAGCCAACAAAACATTACCCCTGGAAAGCAGGCCTTTATGGGATAAGTTTCTCCTTGAACTAAAGTAATTCCAAGGCTCTTCTCCTGTTTATTGTCACTAATAAACATGTTTCCAAATTCTTGAGAATTCAGAGTACTGATGTAAATGCTTATTCTCCAGCACTCCATGGAGAAAAACAGAATCTCTCTCTTCAGGGGAGGGAGCTCTCTTCAGGGGAGGGTGGCCCCTGTGTGTTCACCAGTGGCTAGCTCACAGTATGTGGAAAGGCCACAGCATTCAGCCAGGTGAACTTCATCTATCTTATCCTCGAGAAAAGATGGCTCCACAGCCTTTGCATCTAGCTTAGATCTTTGTTCTGTCACATTTGCTACCTTCCGTGGGTCTGACTACACCTAGAATTCTGCAGTCTGAATAGGCTCTGGATGGAAAGGCTGCTGTATCATCTTCCATGCAGTCTCTCTCAGAAAACCTCAAGCTGATTCCTTGCTTTTACTAAGCAGTGGCATTCTATTTAGGGTGTCACCAACCAGAAATGCTTTCTAAGTCTCTAGCTAGTATTTTAGTCTAATTTTGCTATAAGCACTTAGGAAATGTCCCCTTTGTTAACTGATGCAGCATGCAGGTGTAGTTTTTATGCTGTATGAAACTACCCACATTGTCAAAAGTTAAGGTCTTTCTGTGGTGTTACTATTGGGGCAGGTGTGACCATTCTGAGGCAGAGTAGGTTACGCTGGGTTTAGGCATACACCTAGAAGGAGAGAAAAGCAAGGACAAAGCTTTATGGAAGCTTCACTTCCTAATAAGTTCTCATTCCAAAGAGCTTTTCCTTTATCTGCTGCAAAAGCTAATTCCAAAGTTGGTTTTGAAGTAAGTCTCTGTGTGAGAATCACCTGGGGAGCTAAACCTCAACCTGTCTGAGCGTTCTGCAGTCAGGCGCCTGCCCGTCTGCCTTGATCCTGGGCACTTGGCAGCTGTCCTGTGCTCTTGATAAATAAGCACTGGATTATTGTGACCTTGGCTTGGAGTGGAGGTAAAGAAATATCAGAAGAGAAGTAAGCAGCCCCCTCTCTCCTTCGCGAACCTGGACTCCGGGGTCTGCACTGATGTGCAGAACTTGCAGTTGATTCGCTTGACATTTCAAGAACACTTCAAATGGAAGCATCAAGCACACTGCACTGGCGCTGCCATCTAGTTCAGTGGCGTCCTAAACGGCAGTGAAGTCTGCGTTTCTCTCATCATTTTTGTCCTGAAGTAGGGTAGCCACTGAAAAGCTCTTCACTTCTGTGTGATTACTCATTGATGGCAGGTGTCACGTACCTGGAGGAGGCAGAGGCACTGCTGTAGGAGAGGAAAGACTCAGGGAGAGAGCCCAAGGAGCCCAGCCAGCAGTCTTCAGAGGCAGGTGCAGGAATGGCCACGCCAGTGTTTGCTGCTCGTAACAGCTATTGCTAGGAGCTGACCTTTTGACAACTATATTGAAATGTAGAATTTGGAATTCATGGTGGACAGAATTTGCATCACTACGGGTCCAAAGTACAAATCAAGGAATGACAATTTGCTTCGTCCGATAAAGGTTCGATAAACTGGTGTCATATTGACGTAAAAGGAAGACGAACGAAATAGCATCATGTGAAATGATAGAAAATACATTATTATAGTCTCTGTCCCTGGTTCCTGGCACAGAGCTCCTAAAACCCCAATTATTTCCTAAGTGATAGGCGAGCGCTAAGAGCATCTTTTGTTCTAATAGTTGGTCTTTGACCCTAGTTCCTGACGCAAAGCTTATAAATCCCTTGGAATTTCCTGGGTGATAGGAGTGTTTTTTGTTCTAATGGGGCGACTCTTGATAGGTTCCTGGATAGCTTCAGGATGGGGGCCAGTCAGAAAGACCAAGAGATGATTAGAAGCTTGGAACTTTCAGCTGCAGCCTCATCCTCCAGGAAGGGGGAGGGAGCTAGAGACTGAGTTAATGATCAGTTGTGCCCTTGTGAATGAAGCCTCCATAAAAATGCTAATATTAAGGAGTTTAGAGAGCTTCCAGGTTGTGAACATACCCATGTGCCAGGAGGGTGGTGCACCCCAACTGCATGGGGACAGAAGCTCCTGCATTTGAGACTCTTCCAGACTTTGCCCTATGTGTCTCTTCATCTGGCTGTCCATCTGTATCCTTTATCATATCCTTTATTATACAGTAAACTGGTAAAGTGTAAGTGTTTTCCTGGGTTCTGTGAGCCATTCTAGCAAATTATCAAAACCAAGAAGGGGGTCAGTCACAGGAGCCCTGATTTATAGCTGATCAGTCAGGAGTACAGGTGACAACCTGGACTTGTAATTGGCCTCTGAAGTCTTGTGGGGGGAGGCAATCTCGTGGGACTGAGCCCGTAACCTATGGGGTTTGTGCTAAAATTTGTGTGGAAAACCCACATCTGGTGTATATTGTAAGTGTGAGTAAAGGAGAAACAAGTGTTTTTCTCATACAAATAATGAACCTAATAACTGAGGTGTTTCTGTGATTGAGATGGCATTTCAAAAGAGTATTTATATAAGCCAGTTTTACTAGCATCATATATCTATTTGGGGAAGGGGGATGGAATTCCCTCCAACAAATACCAACGTAAATTCTAAGTGAGTTAAGTATAAATGTAAGGAACTATAAAGATGAAGGAAAATACAGGTGACTATCTCAGTCAAATAGAAAAAGGGGAAGGATATGATTTAAAAAAACAGTTCACCAAAGATGAAATACTAATGACCAATGAAAAGAGTTTAGTAGTAACTGAAAAATTCAAATGAAAACAACAGTGCTTTCCAAGTGTAAGGCTGTTCTGAGTGTTTTTGGACAGATTGTTCATTTAATCAAGTCTGTGAAGGAGGCACCTTTGTTATACCTATTTTATAGATAAGGGTACAGGCCTAGCCGCTGGGGTAAGTCACTTACTGTGTGATCCTTAACAACTAAGTGGTTGAGCTGCAATCCTGAGCCCTTATGGTCTGGCTCCAGGTCTGCCATAACCACTGTGCTGTATACTGTTACGGAGGATGCCATTTTGCTTGTCAAACGGCATCTGTACAACAGCATGGGCAAGAGTACACAGAGTTTGATTGCTAATCTAAAGCTGAAGTGAGTATAAACCAGTACACCTTTTTTGGTTTTGTTTTTTTTTTTTTGGTGATATGTTGTCAGAAGACTTGAGAGTTCTTACCCTTCACCCAGCAATTATACTTTTAGAAAATGTACCCAGATGAATAACCTGGGTGTGAGGCTTTAGCTAGGGGACTTCAACTGCTGTATAGCACATAAGTTTGAAAATAGGAATTGTTCATATCAGAGACTAAGAGATCAGGTTAATGGAATGCATTCCTCCCTGAAGCCACGCCCCCCCATCCCTGCAACACAAAGCAGCGTGAGTATCATGGATTAGTTTACATCAGCAGATAGTAGACAATTAGAGACTCAGATCTTTACTGTTATCATTCCAGATTAGAAGCCAGTGTACACTACCCCCAAGCACTGCCAGTTGCCAAGCCAACCAAAGGTAAGATATGTTTTCAACCCTCAGGGAAGGGTTGGTCTGCTGACAATGAGGTGGAGGGAAGGAGTCTCCACTGAAGACAGGAGGAATACTGGTCTGAAGTGCTTAGGAGAACAAGATTCCCTGCCGGCTACCCAGTAGAGAAGAGGGGCTCCCACTCATCGGCAGGAGTTCTACTTTCATATGAAATTTAGAAGGTAAGTGGAACTGCCCAGGAAACTTGTCCTGTGTTATGGGAAACTAAAGGACCCACAGGCATTTTTAGTTTCACAATTAACAAGCAGCTTCTCAGGCGTAGTTTCTCAATTGCAGCCTTACCATACATTTTCACGAAGTTTCGCCACTTGACAATTTTCTCCTCAATTTGTAGCTTCCAGAGAAGGGTGGGGATTATCCATCACATGCTGGATTCATCTGTCTGGTTGGCTCCAGCCCCTCCCCTTCAATCCTGCACTTTAACTGCTGGAATCCTTCAGTGTGCTTGTATGGCTCAATGCTCATCAAGTATTCAAGGTCTACAACAATTTCAACCTTTCTCATACCTCCATTCTAGGTACTTCCGCTCAGGCATTTTCTCTTCACTGAATAGAACTCGAGTTTTTCTGCCCCTTTGCATCTATACGTTTAACCTATTTTCACTGTACAAATCCTGTCACTCCTGGGAGGGAAAACTAGCAACTCATCATTTTTAGGGACACTGTAAATTAGTCCTTTCAGAAAGCCATAAAAATATTTGTATCCTTTGCCCTGTTATCCCACTTCTGGAAGTCTAAAGAAATTAACCCAAAGTATGGGGAATATGTGGAAGAATACAGCACAGTGATCAAGATTACCAAAGGAACAACTGTGCGGGCTAAGGATAAGTTCAGTGATGAGTCCCAGAGAATATTTCCATTAAAGGGTAGTAAAGAATTAATGGAGACCAGGAAAGAACAGTCAGCTAGAGAATAACCAATAAAGAGATGTCAAGGACATAGTTGAAGTCAGGAATAGTCAACTCAAGTGAAATAAAGCCTCAAACTTGCCCATTGGACTGAGCAGGTAGGAATTTAAACCCTACCCCTCGCTATACCGAGGCATTGCAGGGACCGAAGACAGATTACATGGAATCGAGGAGGTGGGAAGAATGTAGAGGTATCAAGAAGCTTGGTTATGAACTAAAAAAGGTAAAGGACAATAAGCAGAGGGCATACAGGCCAAGGAAGAGTTTTCTTTAAGATGAAAGTAAATTTACTTTGTTCATCCACTTGACACTTTGAGAGCCTTCTATGAGCCAGTAGTTTTAGGTGTGAGAAACAATAAACAAAGGTTTTGTGGACTGTGGCAGGGCACCAAGCTCAGCACATGAGTCTCCTCCCGGCTCTCGGGAGAGGGATGCTATTTGTTCAGTTTGGGAGAGGAGGGAAAGTATTTCTGACCCTGATGCCAATAGCTTGGGTGGCTATCAAAGCCAGGGTCACAAGGGATGCAGGGGAGCAGTGCTAATCTGCACAGCCTCCACCTGGCCACCCTCACCCCCTGCTGCCACTGCTTCCTGCCCGTCATTTGAATAAACGTGTTTCTACAGAAAAAAGTTTTGCTTTTATGGAGTGTATGTTCTTGTGAGAATAGTCAGTGGACAAATATTTCATGACATGATGAGTACTCTGAAAAAAAGGGTGAAGGGATAGACTGATATGATCAGAGTACGGTGCTACTTTCTATAAGTTATCAAGGAAGACCTCTGATGAGATGGCCTTTGAGCAAAGACAAATGAAGTGAGGAAGCAAGAGGGTAAGATGTGGTGACTGGCTGCCCTCCCCACATACACAGGCAGAGGAAAGACCAAAGATCCTAAAGGAGACTATGCTTGGCTTCTCTGAGCAGCATCAAGGATACCAGGAAGGCTTGAGCAGAGTGGGTGAGAGGGAGCTTGGTGGGAGCAGAGGTCAGAGAGGTGGCAGTGGGCAGGGCTTTCTAGGTCATGCTGAGGTTTGGATTTCATTCTGAGCTGGGATGCCACTGCACATGTTGAGCAGAGGATTCTTTAAGAACTTTTGTTGGCAAAAAGGTCACTGTGGCTGCTGTACTGAGAGACAAAAGAAGGAAATGGCAAATCAGTCAGGAGACAATGGTAATAGTCCTTAAGTATGAGCAAAACTTAGGCCCTGTGAGGATTAGCTGGAAGAGCTGACCAAAGATAAGACACAAACAGTAGAAGGAGCATTTACTGAAGGTTGACCAAGGTGACAGGAGACTTCTGAACTCCCCTTGTCCCACAGGCACACTGAATGTACAGCTACACGTGGAGCAATTACCTCTATAGGAAATGTAGTCATAGCTGAGCAACCCTTACACATCAAGTGAATGAGAACAGAAATACCCACATCAAAACACATAGGTAAGGCTGAGACACACTTTCACCATAAACTGCACGCCAGCACAGCACCAAACAATTGGGAGGGAACGTCTAGTTCCAGCTTTTCCCTGAGGAGTGAAGGGTTTGGATCCCACATTTAGCACCTCAACTTTTAAGACTCCCACACAAGGGATGGGCTCCCAAAACACCAACAAGGCTTGCATTTATGAGATCCACAGCACTGGCAATTTATGAGATGGCTTCACTGGTGCATTCTATCAAACAGATAACGAATTAATACCAACACTTCTCAGACTCTTCCAAAACAAAAAAGAATACTTCCAAACTCTTTATCCTGATAATAAAACTGGGCAAGCTCACTACAAGAAAAGTAGAAGCCAATATGCCTGATGAACATAGATGTAAAACTTCAATGGAATATTAGCTAATCAGATTTAAACAACTGTGGATCATGTAGTACTGTAGTATATATTGACTGAAAAAAATATACATATAAATGTTTTCCAGTGGTCAACTGTACTTAGGAATATATTTAACCAAGGAGGTCAAAGGTCTATACACTGAAAACTGTAAGACACTGAAGAAAAAAATTGAAGACATAAATGGAAAGCTGTTCTGTGCTCATGCATTAGAAGAATTAATATTGTTAAAATGTCCACCCTACCCAAAGCACTCTACAGATTCCATGCTAGCTAGCCCTATCCAATAGCATTTTTCACAGAAATAGAGAAAACAGTCCTAAAATTTGTATGGAATCACAAAAGATGCTGAATAGTCAAAGCAATCTTGAGAAAGAGCAACAAAGCTGGAGGTATCATGCTTCCTGATTTCAAACTACATTACAAAGCTATAGTCATCAAAACAGTATGGTATTCACATAAAAACAGACACATAGATCAGTGGAACAGAATATAGAGCCCAGAAACAAACCCCAGCATATATGGTCAATTTTCAATATAGAAGTGGAAAATATACAATGGGGAAAGGATAGTCTCTTCAATACTTGATGTGAGGAAAACTGGATTGCCACATGCAAAAGAATAAAAGTGGACCCCTATCTTACACCATATATACAAAAATCAACTCAATTAAAGGCTTAAATGTAAGACCTGCACCTGGAAAACCTCTAGAAGAAAACAGGGGGTAAGCTCCTCATCATTGATCTTGGCAATTATTTTTTGGATTTGACACCAAAAGCAAAGGTAACAAAAGCAAAAATAAAAAAGTGGGATTACATCAACTAAAAAGCTTTTGTGCAGCAAAAGAAACTAAACAAAACAAAAAAGGCAACTTAATGAACAAGAGAAGATATTTGCAAATGATACATCTAATAAGGGTTAATATCCAAAATATATAAAGAATTCATAAACTCAACATCAAAAAAAAAGTTTAAAAATGGGCAGAAGACCTGAATAATTATTTTTCCAAAGAAGAAATACAGATGGCCAACAGGTACATGAAAATGTACTCAGCATCACTAATCATCAGGGAAATGAAATTCAAAACCACAGTGAGATATCACCTCACACCTGTGAGGCTATTAGGATGGCTATTATCAACAAGACAAGAGATGACAAATACTGGTGCGGGTTTGGAGAGAAGAAACCCTAGTGCACTGTTGATTGGAATGTAAGCTAGTACAGCTACTATGGAAAACAGTATGGAAGTTCCTCAAGAAGTTAAAAATAGAACATGATCCAGCAATCCTACTTCTAGGTGTACATCCAAAGGAAACAGCACCGTTATCTCAAATAGACAACTGTACTCTCATGTTCACTGCAGCATTATTCACTACAGCCAAGGTATGGAAACGACCTGTCTGTTAACAGATGAACTGATAAAAAAAATTGTGATAAATATACACACATGATGAAATATTCCATCTTTAAAAAGAAGGAAATCCTGTCATTTATGACAAAATAGATGAAACTGTGAGGCATTATGCTAAGTGAAATAAGCCAGAAAAAGCAAAACAATTACTGGATGCTATCACTTATATGTGGAATTTAAAAAAAAATAATAAATAGAAACAAAGTAGAAAATTGGTTTCCAGGGGCTGGAGGGTGGGGGAAATAGGGAGAGGTTAGTAAAAGGATACAAAGTTAAAAAGAATAAGGTCTGAGGATCTAATGAATAGCATGGTAACTATAGTTGATAACACTATACTGTGTAATTGAAATTTACTAAGAGAGTAGAATTTAAATGTTCTCACCCTGCCCCCCACCAAAGGTAAGAATGTGAGGTGATGGATGTGTTAACTTTATGGCAGGGAATACTTTCACAATGGATACGTGTATCAAATCATCACATTATATGCTGTAAATACCTGAAATTTTTATTTGTCAATTATATCTTAATAGAGCCGAAAAAAAGAATGTACTAACAGCATTAATTACTTAGAGTAGAAGGAGTTAAGGAAGTTTAAAAAAAGAGAGAGGAGATAGGCTGAAAAATCAGTGGGAGGAAGGGGAAAGCTGAGTGGTCCGGAGTGGAGGTGAGATGGGCTGGGAGGTGGAAGAAAGTCAAATGGAGAGCCTGGAATACAGGTGTATACGGAGGACAATGTGCAGAAAATGCTCTTTTTTTGAAGAGCATTTTCTTTCCCTTCTGAAAGCATTTCCATGATTGAGGAAAGCACCTGCTTCTTGATGAGAAAATGCAGCATAGCTGTAACACTGTGGACTCTGCAGCCTTGCTATGAGTTTGAACCCTAGTTTGGGCAAGTTACATACTCTCCCTGTGCCTCAGTTTCATCTATAAAATGGTATAATAGTGCCTACCTCATAGGGCCAATGTAGTCAATGAATTAATAAATGGAAGCATTTTAAAACAGCCTGGCGCATGATAGAAGTTCAATACATACTTACTATTCTTACTGGAATGCAGAATAGCTTGTGGTTAAGAGCCTAGATTCTGGAGACAAAACACCTGTGTTCAAATCCTGACTGTCTCTTACTAGCTGGGAGACTTTGGGAAAGTTACTAAATTTCCCTCTGCCTGTTTCTGTATCTGTGAAATGAGAATGATTAGAGACCCTACCTTCATAGGATTATAAGAAGGATCAACTAGGTTAATGTAAGTAAAGTGCGTTTAATAAGTGCATTTAAGTGTTTGCCATTATTAGTCTTACTAAAGAACCTTTGAAAATATCAGGCTTTGGATTTATCCAAGCTGTTCTGTTTGCATAGTTGATGTCAGCGCAGTGCTGGTGGAGGTTCCATGAGCTGCTTCCAAAGCAGAACCCCAAGCCCCTGACTCCACATGACCTCAAGCAGGAGTCCTGGGTGCTGAGGCAGCTTCAGCAATACTTCAGTTTGGTGTGACAGAACACTGTTTTGAAAACAGCAAGCCCGACAAATCTAAGTATACTTAGGTCGGCAGTTTTAGGTGCCCTCAGATAAAGCAGAATACTTTCTAAAGTAGTTTGAGCCCTTTTTAAAATTTATAAGAGAATAGATACCGCAAAGACTTATTTAGTGTCCTGGAGACTACATTTTACTATTGAAAACATTGACTTCAGTGAGATTAATATTCATGTCAGTCTCTGTTTTAGGATTAGGTTTGGCTGTGTGTAACAGAAAGTTCACACCAACAATGATTCAAACAAGACAAGTTTATTTTCTCTCGTGAAAGTCTGAGTGGACATGGCAGCTTTGCAAGGTTGTTAGGTGTCCACTTTTAGGTGTTGGGTGTCTTGCTGTTCCACGGGCCTTAAGGTGTTCCTCTCATCACACAGTCCACTGTGGCTGAGCAGCAGAACTACATTCCAAGCAGCAGGATGAAAGAAGTGGGGAGAAGGGGAGGGAAAGGGATGACCCAGAAATTGTGCACAACATTTATTCACCTTCCATTGGCCAGAACTTTGTCACGTGACTGCAAGGGAAGCTGGGAAACAGAGACTTTAATTGGGGTGACCGTATTCTCAACAACTAAATGAATGTATTATTATTGAAACGGGGAGAATAGATTTGAAGGAAAACTAGCAGCTGCTATCGTAGTCGTGCATTTTTTATTAAAAGAATTGCTAATTTCTTGAACCTTTTCTGCTCAATGACCTCAAAACCCTACCATGTCACATATTGTAACTTGAGATCTGAGATATCCTAAAAAAGAATTATAGTTTATAGTTGTAGAATTTAAATATTTCAAAGGAGTTAAATGCAAAAAAAGTTAAAAGCTTATAAAAGGAAAAATAAGCAAATCCAAACTCTTAGTGTTCGGCAAATGTTTCAAGCACGTTGGAAATGTGTACCTTCTGAATAGATTTTAGGCCCTGCTATATCCCAAGTTGACATTTTTACCTAAATAGCGCAAAAGCCACAGAGGACACTTTGTAAGTGGCTAGGAGAAAATGACCCATGCAAAATGAAATGTAGCAGTCAAAGAACATCAAAGATCTGAAGTTAATTGCACACTTGCACCAGAACCTCAAGTGAGGCCAGAGCCCACCATCCCTCTGATTTGGTGTCTGAGGGCTTTAAAGATAAAAACGCTTCGCTGGCCTCTGTTAGTCAGGCAGAGGGGAATCCAACAGAGTTAATTTTCATTCCTCTTAGGAGGAGGGAAATGTTGCAAGGCCTAGCATATTTTTATAGCTGAGACTATACAAAAAGATGGCCCTAACCCAAGAAGGCGAGAGGTCAGTGAGTTGAGCAAAGGATTTGAGGAAGGAAATGCTGACAAAACCTTTTACTAAGAATCTTTGAGTATATCTGCATCTGCAGTCCTTTCAAACTTTTGCTGGCTGGAAGTCTGGAAACATTTCCATGTGAAGAATCTTTTAAAAGTATCTTGGATGTTTTTTAGCACTTACGTAGATCATAAGAACAGAATGACCTAAAACATAACCAATCTAAAGAGTCATGGTCAAAAAAGCAGCCTTTCTGGGAACTTGAGCCTCACAAAGTCACAGGAGCAGGAAATGGAAATACTTAATCAAGTTAAAGTCACTAATATTTAGAAAGCCTCCGCTGCTTGAGGGCACAGTTCCTTGTGTCGAGTGCAAAAGCCAGTTTTATTCCAAGAAAAATACAGAGAACTGTTGTGTTGAGATCTAGTAAAACAAGCAAGGATCAAGCAGGCCTTTAACAAACAGCCCTTTATTGCCACAAAAATCCCCTTGGTCTCCCTGACCCTGAATCACTCCAGTGTCTGACTCTAGGATTCAGAAAGAAACAAAATTGTTACCACTGACCCACAATGCGGAGTGCCCTTCCTCCACTGCACTCGTAAGAATTTTGGAACTGGGTTTACTACTTGTCCCTACTGCTGTAGATCTGCAGATCCAGGGCAGGGCTTCTTAGAGTCCTCACACGAGTGGGTGGCTGAGCCCTCTTTCCAGCCACCCTGAAACGAATTCCCCCCTAGAAGTGAGTTCCTCTGCTGAGTTTCTGACTAACCTCTCTATCCAAAACTCTATTCCTTGTTCTCCAGTTGTTCTCCCTCAAGATTGAGGAGTATCAAAGAAAAGGGGAGATTGTAATTGATCAGGATCCTATGGTGCCTTCCCAGGACAGACTCTTGCTATGTTCTCCGCCTGCATCTTGTTTGTAGAAAAACTTTAGCCTCCTAGGCCCTCCCAGAGTCCCAAAGAGCAAATTTAATCAGAGAAGTGAGAAAATGCAGAAAGGAAAACAAGCAAGACAAAATAATAACAGTTTAGCCATTAAACAGTCCAGGACCTTTAGTTCCTCTTCCAGGGCTGTGGATAATATTCTGAGCCATGTCCTTGAGCTGTTCTGCAGATACTGAAACCCCCACCAGGTGGAGGAAGTTAACTGCATTTTGACCCCAAGCACATAGACCCCAGACTGGTGGGAACCAGAAGGTTGATGACGTTGACTTCCACTTACCTCACCACCAACCAATCAGAAGAATGTCCACAGCTGATCACCTGTCCACACCTGCAACCCTCTCCCTCACCCTCTCTTTGAAAACCTTTCCCTGAAAGCGATCAGGGAATTTGGGTCTTTAGAGCATTAACTGCCCATACTCCTTGCTTGGCCCTGCAATAAATGCTGCACTTCTCTTCACCACAACCTAGTGTCAGTAGATTGCCTTTACTGCACACAGGTGAGTGGACCCAAATTTGGTTCAGTAACAACCAATTTGGTTCAGTGAGGCCCTTGATACAAGCACGCAGGGCCCAGCTGCCATCAGAGCTTTTTCGGCGCCTCACAGCATGTGATGGATCAGACACGGGCACACTCTGTGCACCTTTGAGTGAATGTACTGTAAAGACAAGCAGAAGTCTTAGGCCTTTCTCCCAGAGATTGTTGTTAAATTCAGTTATCATTTCAACTGCCATGTATTGCATATCTACTGTGTGCAGGTTACATGCAGTCTCTGTCATCCTTGAAACAATCCTTCAATACAGGAATTGGGTCCATGTAATACTGAGGAGAATAGGCTTGAAAGAGGTGAAGTGACTGCCCGAGATTCAAGGCAGCCAGCCTGATCCCAGAGTGTTTCCCCACACGCCACCCAGTCTCTTTACACCTTAATTTCTTCAAACCTATCTTGTTCCTGGGCCACAGTAAGCACATTCCCAGCCTGATGCTAAGGCTGCCAACACCCTGTCCCGTCTTCCCCAGTCTTGAATGACAACATATAGAACTCACATGCTTGGTTTTTCTGAGAACTGAAACCAACATAAAATTCTCCAAAACTCATCTTAAATTTCTTTTCCAAACCTATCGCTAAAGGTGTGAAAAATAAAGTATTCTGAGTTAAACACAACCACCGCACCACCTAGAATATCCTGTTCTGCCATCTCCCACTTTCCTTTCTTCCTTCTCTGCTGTTAGTGTTTAAGAGTGAAAGCAGGTTACACCAAGGCTGAGAGGCTCCTTGACCCATCAGGCACTTTTGCTGGACCCTGAATATCTTGAGGAAAGGGGCAGTTTCATGTTGCCTCCCTCATGTCCTACACACAGTGCCTGGGTGCAAAGATTCATTTGATAAGTGCTTTGTTGGATAGGTGACACTGATGGGAAGTTCACAGTGGTACAACTTTATTGAGATTTCCTTGTAATGTAGTCACCTAACAGGGCTACCACCCTAAGCTATTAAGAATCTAGGTTGTTAGGAAAATCCCGAAGATTTGTTTTAGAGATACTGCTATCTGCAAATTCTAAACGCAAGGAATAATATTAACAGAAGAAAAGAAAATTCTTCCCTTTTTCCAAAGGATGCCTTTTCCACTCTGACATCTTGGCAGCAAACAGGACTTTTAGTCATTTGATATTTTCTTCTGATTCAATTTCACATTGTGAAGGAGAAACTGCCACACCTAATAAATAAATGCTGGAATCCTACCATGTTATTCCTGGCTTGTTTTGATAATCTCATGGTCTGAACTTTCCAAATGTGAAAGTCAGTTTCTGCTGACCTACTGAAACCAATGAGCTGTCACATAGGCTGTATTTGTTGGTTACTGGGAGCTCTTTGGTTTGTCCCAGTGGAAGGTCAGTAAGTTTTTTTTTTTTTTCCTACCCAAGAAAAGTAAAGATCTTATCTATAAAAAGTTTACCTTTCTTTCTTGAAAAGAAAATTGGCCAGTTCACTCCATATTGTTACTAACTTTTCCAAGGACGTTTCTGTTTCTGTTGACCTTTGAAAGATTGTCCTAACAAAGTATTCTGCCTTCCTGTCAGGAAACACTCTTGCTGCCGTTCACACTGTCACTTCATGGAGTGGATTGGAATATGGTTATTTGGGGGGACTTCTTTTTTTGGCTGTGCCACGCGTCTTACAGGATCTTATTTCCCCAACCAGGGATCAAACCCGTGCCCCCTGCAGTGGAAGCATGGGAGTCCTAATCACTGGACAGCTAGGGAATTCCCTGGGTGTGTGTGGGGGGGCTTTTTTTTTTAATCTTTCTGAAGTATAAAACATATCAGTCACGTACCCAATCTTAAGTGTCCTGCTTGATGAATGTTTGCGAAGTGAACATGTCCATGTTAACTGCCACTCATCAAAATTACCAGAAAACTCTTTCATGTACCATCCTCGCCATTCCCCTCCACAAAAGTAATCACTCTTCTGACTTCTATCATCAAGATTAACACGCTCGTCCTGTTTTTGAATATTGTGTAAATGGAATCATACCGTATGTGTTCTTTTGTGTCTGCCTTCCTTCACTCAGTATTACGTCTATAAGATTGATCTACATTGCTGCATATGGAAATAGTTTGTTTTTTCATTACTGTATAGTATTCCATTGCATGAATATAGCACAATTTACTTACATATTCTACTGCTGATAGTCTACTACTGTTTCAAGTTTTGGCCTATTTTCAGTAAAGCTGCTAGGAACATTCTTATCCCTGTCTTCAGGTAAACATAACCACTTGTTTCTGTTCCATATTAAGAGTGAAATTGCTGGAGCATGACATACATATACACATATATGTATACATGTATACATATATACATACATATATATGTTCAGCTTTAATAATTACTGCCAAACATATTCCAGAGTGTTTGTGCCAATTAATACTCCCATCAACAACTATGAGAGGAGTTCAAATCACTCTGTATCCTTGTCAGTATTTACTATTTTCAACTTTTAAGTTTTAGCCATTCTAGTGGGTGTATAGTATATCGTGGTTTTAATTTGCTTTTCCCTCATCACTGATAGTGTTGATCTCCTTTTTAGGCTTCCTAGTCATTTGGATATATTCTTCTGTGAAGTGCCTCCTCAAATCTTTCTTTCTACTGATTTGTACAAGTTCTTTATATATTTTGGATATGATTTTTTGGTTAGATATAGGTATAGTAAATAAATTCTCCCAATATGTGGTTTGCCTTTTGACTCTCTTAATGGTGTCTTTTAATGAAAAGAGATATTAATTTTAATAAAATGCAGTTTATCAGTCTTTTTATGATTGGTTATTTTTATGACTTTTATTTTTCCCAGGGAGGTGGTTGATACAGGGAGCAGTAGGCTTGATGGAGCCATGTGGAACACTACCAAATCCACATTTACCCATGTACCAGATGTAGTTTAAAATTTCAGGCATAGGCTTTGAGGATCTATTGGATGTGCACAGGGGAGCATGAAAATATTCTTACATTTTCTACTAAACGCTTTATTGTTTTACGTTCCATATTTAGGTCTCAGATTCACTTTGAGTTGATTTTTGTGTATGGTATGAGGTAAGAGTCAATGTTCATTTTTTTCCCAGCTACACAATTGCCTCATCATCATTTATTATTAAAAAAGACCATGCCCCCCCCCCCCCCAGTGAATTATAGGGGCATCTTTGCAGAAGTCAAGAGACTGTAAATGTGTGGCTTTGTTTCTGGACTCTCTATTCTGTTCCACCGGACTGATTCTTCATCTTTGGGCCTGTAGTGCACTGTCTTAATTACTGAAATGTTATGTTAAGTCTTGCAGTTTGGTAGTGTTAAGGTCTCCAATTTGTTGTTTTACTTCAAGATTGTTTTGGCTATCCTAGGTCTTCTGCCTAGGTTATAAATTTCCATAATAATGTTACAAAAAACTTGTTAACGTCTACAAGAAAATGCTAGCATTTTGATTTGGATTGCACTGAATCTATAGATCAAGTTGGGAAGAACAGACATCTTAACTCTTTTGAATCTTCCACTTCATGATAATGGTGTACCTCTCTGTTTATTCCATTTATTTAAGTTTTCTTTAATTTCTCTCAACAATGTTTTGAAGTCTTCAGCATAGAAATTTTGCTTATATTTCATTGCATGAATTCCTTGATATTTGACGTTATTGATTCTATTTTATTTTTCCCAATTGTTTGTTGCTAGTATAAAGAAATACATTGGATCTTTATTGACCTTGTACTCTGTGACCTTGCTAAATTCACTTGTAAATTCTAGTAGTTTGTAGATTACTTTGGATTATCTACATACAAAACCTTGACATCTCTAAGACAATTTGCTTCTTTCTTCTAATCTCTATGCTTTTAATTCCTTTTTCTTGCCTGGTTAGAACACTCCAGTTCTAGTCAACACTGTTGAATAGAAGTGTGATGGTGAATATATGTCTTGTTCCTGACCTCAATGGGAAAATGTTTAATATTTCACTATTAAATACAATTTTAGCTACAGGGCTTTTTTTTTTTTTTTTAAAAAAAAGATATTCCTTCTTTGCTGAGAGCTTTATCATATTATTATGAATTTTTATCACACTGTTAAACTTTATCAAATGCTGTATCTAGTGAGATGATCATATGAGTTACCACCTATGTTCTGTTCATTTTACCCTTGATTTTTTTATTTTGAGATAACTTTAGAATCACATGCAGTTGTACAAAAATAATACAGACAGATCACATGTACTCTTTATCCAGTTTCCCTAAAAATAAGCATTTTTTCCAAAATTATAGTACAATGTCACAACCAGGGTATTGATATTGATATAATCCATTGATCTCATTCATGTTTCCACTCTGATTACTGAATATTAAACCAACCTTGCATTCTTTATTCATGAAATATTATATATTATAATATTGCTAGATTCAATAAGCTAATATTTTGTGAATGATTTTGCATCTATCTTCATGAGAAATACTGGCCTTTAATTTTCTTTTCCTGTAATGATGTTGCCAGGTTTGGGTATTAGAATAATATTGACCTCATAGAATAATTTGGAAGTGTTTCTTTTTTCTCTGTTCTCTGAAAGAGTTTGTGTATATTTGGTATTGTATCTTTTTGAAATGTTTGGAAAAATTCACCAGTGAAGCAAGCCAGCTGGCTTCTTAAATTTTTTAAATGCAGATTGGATTTTTAAAAACATATCTAGGCCTAAATCAGAATTTTTGTTTCCTCCTGTTTTGTAGAAATATTTTTCAAGAAATGTGTCCATTTCATCTAAATTGTCCAATTTATGGGGAAAGTTTTTTTCTGCTTACTTTCCTTTTATCCTTTTAATAATGTTTGTAATTCTGTAGTGATGTCTCTTTTTCATTTATTTCCTCTCTTTTTTGATTAGTCTTACTATGGGTTATCAATTTTAATTAACCCTTCAAGGAACCAGCTTTTGACTTTGTTGATTTTCTCTTTTATATGTCAACTTTCTATTTAATTAATTTCTGCTCTTTATTTCCTTTCTTCTACTTTCTTTGGGTTTATTTTTGCTGCTTTTTTTAGATTCCTGAGATGAAAGCTTAGATGATTGAATTTTCAAACTTTCTTCTTTTTAATACATGAAAGGTTATAAATTTCCCTTTAAACATCACTTTAACTGGTCCCCACAAGTTTTGATGTCATATTTTTCATTATAATTCAGAGTATTTTTTCCTTGTGATTTCTCCTTTCACACATAGGCTTTTCCGAAGTATCTTGCTTACCTGAAAATTACAGCTTTGTTTTTGTTGTTTTTAGTTATTTCCTACTGTGGTCAGAGAACCGTTCCATGCATTTCAACTTTTTGAATATTTGTTGTCACTTACTTTATGGCCCAGGATATAGTCTATTTTTGTAAATATTTTATGTACACTTGAAAAGTATGTGTAATCTACAGTTGTTTAACTTTTTATATCCTTAATGATTGGGGTTTTGTTTTGTTTTTTAATCAGTTATTGAGAGAGGTGTGGTAAGACCTTCAAGTCTAATGGTGAATTTGTTTCTGCCTGTTTTCTTTTTTCTTTTTTTATTGTGGTAAAATATACATAAGGTTTACCATATTGCTTTTTAGTTTGGTAAATTTTGTCTTATATATTTTGAGATTATATTATTATTTAGAATTGTTATATCATCCTGATGAATTAATCTGCTTATTATTGTGACATATATTTCTTCATTTTCTTAACACTTCTTACCTTAAAGTCTACTTTGTCGAATAGTTTGGTCACACCAGCTTCCTTCTGGTTATTGTTTGCATGGTGTATTTACTTTCAATCTATCTGTGGCCTTATATTTAAAACGTGTTTCAAAAGAAAGAAAAAAAAGGCATTTCTTGTAAAAAGCTTTATAAGTAGAACTAGCTTTAAAATGGAAAGCTGATGCCAAATTCAGGCACAGTCAGAGTGTCCTTGGCTTGTGGTACCAATAAGAGGGAAGGAGTGATGACCTTGGATAGAGACTCAGCAGTTTAGACTTGATATAGCTGATGGGAGATGGACCTCCCTGTTGATGGAATATTTTTGTAAAAGAAATTACCACCCTCAAATTTGTTTCTAAAATGTTTGATTTTCATTATAGTGTTAGGTTAAAGAAGAGTAGACTTGAATTGTGGACTGGCTATCTATCATTCAGCACCCTCAGAGGGAAAGATGTGTAGTCAGTGCTATGCAGACCTCTAAATTTTCTCAGAAAATTCCTAATTGAACTATTTCATATTGGCATCCTAGATTGATCAGTAAATTTTTAAGTGGTAAGCAACCTCAGAGACCATCTTGGCCCACTGTCATGCTCCTCTGTACTTGAATATGGAAATATAAAGTGTACTTTCATTTTTGTCACTCAGGCCATGCAAGTAAATGAATAGCTGGATACTCAGATCTTTGATTTTAAATGTAATTATGACCTTTAGAAATAACTGCTTTGAAAATGGACCAAAGAGTAAATAAAATGGGTGACTGATATACCTCAGTTCCCAAAGGAACTGTATAAGAAGCTGTTTTTACTTTGCAGATTTCAGTCTTAGAGAAAAGACTTCATCATTTTATATGTGATGTGGCTTTCCGGGCTCCTGACATCGTCATAGAATTTGACTGGAGTCTCCTCTTGGGAATGGATGGGCATTTTCTTGCTCTCCACAGTCATGAGCTTCACTTCCAGGGGGCCCAAGTTTACATAATCCTATGGTGAACAGACACAGAGGAGAATAGGAGAGGTTATTCAGCAAGTTACCAGCCTTCATAGATCAGGTTTTATTTACTATAGTTGGCCTCTATATGACAGATTTCATTGCCCTCCTGATTATCTGAATGCTGTATGACATGTGAAATATGAGAGCTACTGTAAATAAAAACCACTCAGTAAAGTTATATACCCAGTGGGGGCATGGTAGGCAAACCTCCCAAAGAGCAGGCAGCAAGGCTTGCAGGCTTGTCTTCTGGGGGCTTGAGCCGGGGAGGGAACATCAACTACAGCAGGGAGATATATTCTCTGCAAGCTCTTTAATTGGTAAAAGGAAGTAGGAAGTATTGGCTGCATTTATATAGCCCTCTGCTGGCCAGGATATAACCACAGCAGAGTTTTTTATATTAATCAAGAACAAAATGAGTGATCTGCAAACATCTTTGACGATAAATATCTTTTTTTAAAATAAATTTATCTATTTATTTATTTATTTTTATTTTTGGCTGTGTTGGGTCTTCGTTTCTGTGCAAGGGCTTTCTCTAGTTGCGGCGAGCGAGGGCCACTCTTCATTGCGGTGCGCGGGCCTCTCACTGTTGCGGCCTCTCTTGTTGTGGAGCACAGGCTCCAGACGCGCAGGCTCAGTAGTTGTGGCTCACGGGCCCAGTTGCTCCGCGACATGTGGGATCTTCCCAGACCAGGGCTCGAACCCGTGTCCCCTGCATTGGCAGGCAGATTCTCAACCATTGCACCACCAGGGAAGCCCGACGATAAATGTCTTAATATTGAGCAAATCTACATGGGTTTTGCACATTTCACAGGATCTACTGTAGATATAAAACTTACCACAT
This sequence comes from Grampus griseus, assembly GCF_964374135.1. Lineage (NCBI taxonomy): Eukaryota > Metazoa > Chordata > Mammalia > Artiodactyla > Delphinidae > Grampus > Grampus griseus. Next base: position 46,802,352 of record NC_139002.1, read on the forward strand.
TCTGTCAAACTGAATATAGTTTCAGATATCAACAAACAGAATTAGAAGTCTAATTTATATGAAATCCCACAGCTAACCCCAAACTGACTTGAAACAGCTCCAGCCCTACCCAATGGGCCTTCCTCTTGGAAGCCTCTCCAAGCTGTAACTCCTTCTTTTGGATTCCTTCAACACTTCAACATGAGTGCCCACTATGTGCCAGGCTGTGCACCAAGTGCTGGGGCAAAAGACTGGTCAGGGAGACAGATACAGGTAGGACATTCCTCCTGTACAGTAATCAATGATTTTATCAGTTTTCTACTAGCATGTACACTATTTAGGGTAGGGCCTGCCACATAGGCGTCTTTGAGACTTCATTTCTTCCTGTTCTTTCCCTTAAATTCTCAAGCATCTAACAAGTACCTGGCATGTTGTGAGGGTCTCAATAAACATTTATTAGAATTTAGGAGAGTCAAAGAATGAAAAAGGAAGGCAATGTTTTATTAATATTTCTCAAAAATTCATATAACTGTATGTAGCTTTTAAAATACATAATTGCAGAGCTACAATAAATGCGAGATAGGAGAAAAGTAAATTGATGGAAGTCTACCATATATTTCAGAACCATCTGGAGCAGGATTCTGAAGTAATAGACTCTCTTAGTCTGCTTGAACTGCCATAGCAAATACCACAGGCTGAGTGGCTGAAACGACAGAACTTTATTTCTCACAGTTCTGGAGGCTGGGAAGTCCAACATTAGGATGCCAGCATGGTTGGGTTCTGGTGAGAGCCTCTTCCTGGCTGGCAGATGGCTGCCTTCTCACAGCGTTCTCACAAGGCAAAGCCTCTTCTTATAAGGCCACAGTCCTATCAGGTGAGGGCCCATCTTCATGACCTCATATAACTTTAATTAACTCCTAAAGCCTGTATCTCCAGATACAGTCATATTGTGTGTTAGGGCTTCAACATGTGAATTTGGGGGAGGGGTGGGGACAAAATTCAGTCTGTACCACATACAGTACCATTTCCACCACATCAAAAACTTCCGTGGAAAGTAAGGTCTTAGAAGAGAATGTAGGCGAAACATTCTCTGACATAAATCATACCAGTGTTTCCTTAGGTCAGTCTCCTACAGCAATAGAAATCAAAGTGAAAATAAACAAATGGGACTTAAACTTACAAGCTTCTGCACAGCAAAGGAAACCATAAACAAAAGGAAAGGATAACCTACGGAATGGGAGAAAATATTTGCAAACGACACAACCAACAAGGGCTTAATTTCCAAAATGTACAAACAGCTCATACAAGTCGACAACAAAAAAACAAACAACCCAATCAAAACATGGGCCTAAAGAGACATTTCTTCAAAGAAGAAATACAGATGGCCAATAGGCACGTGAAAAGACGCTCAACATCGCTAATTATTAGAGAAATGCAAGTCAAAACTACAATGGGTTACCACCTCATGCTGGTCAGAATGGCCATCATTAAAATGTCTACAAATAACAAATGCTGGGGAGGGTGCAAACCTCCTGCATGGTTTGTGGGAATGTAAGTTGGTGCAGCCACTATGGAAAACAGTATGGAGGTTCCTCAGAAAACTAAAAATAGAATTACCATATGATCCAGCAATCCCACTCCTGGGCATATATCCAGACGAAACTATAATTCAAAAAGATACATGCATCCCTATGTTCATAGCAGCACTACTCACAATAGCCAAGACATAGAAAAAGCCTAAATGTCCATCAACAGATGAATGGTTAAAGAAGATGTGGTACATATATACAATGGAATACTACTCAGCCATAAAAAAAGAATGAAATAATGCCATTTGCAGCAACATGGATGCAACTACAGATTATCGCACTAAGTAAAGTAAGTCAGACAGAGAAAGACAAATACCATATGATATCACGTGTAGAATCTAAAATATGACACAAATGAACCTATTTATGAAACAGAAAATCAGGGACATAGAGAATAGACTGGTGGTTTGCCAAGGGGGAGAGGGGGTGGGAGAAGGGAGGAGTGGGAGTTTGGGGTTAGCAGATGCACACTGGTATACATAGAATGGATAAACAACAAGGTCCTACTGTATAGCAAAGGGAACTATATTCAATGTCCTGTGGTAAACCATAATGGAAAAGAATATGAAGAAGAAGAATGTATATATACATATACATGTATAACTGAGTCACTTTGCTGTACAGCAGTAATTAACACAACATTGTAAGTCAAATAGAAAAGAAATTTAAATAAATTCAACGGATAAAAACATAAAAAGTAAGAAGGTTTTTCATTCAACCAAATGGTATGCAAGTTTGGAATTTTATAGACAGTTGTCCACTAGCGTGAGGTTATTGTAACATACAAGGCGTCATGATTCCAATATACTCATGGGGGTGTTTGAGTGTTATAGAGACTAGAGCTTTAGTCTTTAAATTATCACTTGATGGTAGCAGGACTGAGTTGTACTTAGTTAAAATGGTTTTTGTTGATTTATTCAGTTTCTTTTGCTTTCTTAATTACTCTTTCTCCTACCAGACTTTAAGTTCTAGGAGAACTTTCAAGGTTATTGGTAGTACCAAGAGGGAAAACAGCAAGGGGTGGATGTGAAAGTGACTGGAATGTACCAAAAGGTTTTAAAATTAAAAGGCTTGATAATCTAGGTTTCACCTACTGGTATATGTGACTGTTTGTACTTTCCAAAGATGGTCATGCTATCATATACATCCTATCCCACGTGCTTTTCTTACAATATGATGCTGACCTTCCTCTTTCAAGATGCAGGACCTGCACTGTTTCTCTTTGGGTGGAACTTTGTAGCTACATCGACAAATAGAATATGATGGAAGTGTTGATGTCCGATTTCCAAGGCTAAGTCATATGAAACATTTGGTCTCTGGGACGGATTGCTTTGGAAGAAGCCAGATACTGTAACAAAGGGACAATAAAGGTGCCCTGTAAGGAGGCCCATGTGAAGAAGAACTGAAGCCCCCAGCTTAGCCAGCATCAACTTGCCAGCCATGTGAGTGAACCACCTTGGAAGTGGATCTTCCTGCCCAAATCAAGGCTTCAGCTAAATATAACTGCACCTTCTAGAGAACCCAAGTGAGGACTGTCCACTGGAGACCTTCCCAAATTTCTAACCAACAGAAGCCCTGAAAGAGAATAAATGAGTTATTGTTATAAGCACTAATTCTTGAGGTAATTTGTTATGTAGCACTAGATAACTTACATGGTATACTAGTAATGGATGTCTATAAATGAATATATGTAGTAAGTTGGGCAAAGGTAGGAGTGAAAATAGTATCTAGTGACAGACGTGAATGGTTGGCAAATTTTACTAATAATTGCAAATAGAATTTTTCAGCATCCATACTTCAGGTTAATTTTCTCCACTAACTAATAAAGCAACATTTTCTCTAGTAGTCAAGATGTTTTCTCATGAATCTTACCTTGAAATCCCGCTCATCCTCATACAGTAAGTATTTCATATCAGAGGCTCCAAACTCTATGCTTGAACTCTCTTCATCTATCTTCAGCTGCTGGCTGTATCTGCTGCTATCCTCATGACTAAGATGTAAAGCACTGCTCCCAAGTGCTAAGCTCAACAAGTCTCTACTTTTTACTTCTGCAGGTTGCAATTGTGACTTTTCTGGGATGAGTGCAAAGAAATTAATTATGTACAATTTTTGAACAGATTAAAAATACAATACATACTTTGTCACTTATTTTTTCAGTTTTAGTTTTTTTTGAATTGAAATATGGTTGCTTTACAATGTTGTGTTAGTTTCTGGTGTAGTGACTCAGATATATATATATATATATATATATATATATATATATATATATATATATATATATATATATATATATATATATATACGCTCCTTTGTCACATTTTAAATTTGAAAGACCTTTGAGAATCTCCTGGAGGAGAAAAATTTGAGAATTAGAAATGTAGAATCTAGGTATTAAAGTGAGAGTGAGTCCTATTATTCGAAACCACATCTAGGTTGTATTTCCTTCTGTTAGCTAATAAGTTATAATAATCACATGGGGACCTGTGAGTGTGTTGGTATTTTGGTTGGTTGGCTAAATTGGAGCACAAACCATGCCAGTGTAGACATCATTCCATCCCTCTCTACTAGTGTCTATTTAATTCATTGTGACACATGGTGACTTTGATTTGAAAAGTCACTAGAGAAGGGAGATGGGTTAGGTAAGCTCTGCAAGCACAGAGAAATATGGAGGAGCTGGCAGGCATTATTCCCTGAATAGCTCTCTGATATAAGGTTCCTGTCCATAACAAGAAGCGCAATTAAGTGTTTGTCAACTTTTTAAAAATCACCATTACAATAAAATAATACCTATATATGTTTCTGGCAACTCCAAAGGCATTTCTTCCTGTGCCACTTCCTGTCCAACAGCTTGAGCAAGATATAGTCGCCTAAAAACAAATAAGAAAAGTAGTCTGTCAGTCAGCAAATATTGTACCACCTGCTCAGTAGTGTCTTATCTCTCTGCTGGGTGCTGGAGACACAGATGAGAAAGGGGCATCAGGCCCAGTGGGGTGGCAGACAGGCTTACAGTGTTTGATGGTGATGGTTTGTACCATGGTGGGTAATTATGTGAGGAGCACAGTGTCAGGAGTGCCACGGGGCAAAGAGAAGCAGCACCGGATTTAGCCTTAGGAGGTAAGGAAAGGTTTCCAGGAGAAGATGAAACCTGCGTTGAGTCTTGAAACACCAGGGGCTGTTTGCCAGGGAAGAGCTTGGGGTGAGGGGAGGGCATCCCATGATTAGGAAATAACAGGCTTAAAGTCCCAGAAATGAGAGTGATCATGACACCAGTTACGTCACTGTTGCAGGGAATCCAGATGAGGAATGGGATGGGATTTGAAATAAAGAGAAAAAGAGACAGCAGTAGGAATCCAAGATGACACCTAGGTTCTGGCTCTCGCTGAGCGGCGTGTTCCAGTTACAAGCCTGGTGAGTTTGCGTCTGCTGTTGCAACTCTCTGCATTGCAGAGGCCAGTGGAATTTTCAGTCAGAAGACATGATACCTTGAAAGCTCCATACAGCATTGCCATGAAGTTTGCCTGAAGCTATAGCATGAAGCAAGTGCCCCTGGCAGATGCACCAGCCATACTTCATGCTTAGCAACCAGAGTGAATCCCCTGGATTACAGGCTGTCAATTACTTAAAGACCACGAAGGAAGTGTTATCTGAGATGCTTAAAGCTTAAAGCAAATAATGTAACTACATACAATATTTATATCTTAAAACCTTCTTAAGAGTTAACTTAGTGAAGCTCTGGTCTGCAGGTGGACAAGTCTGAGGCCACAGAGTTCTCTTCTTTCCTGGTTTTACTCTTTTGAATAACTAAGATCTTAGTAAACGCCGTAACCTTCTGAAGTCTGGCTTCTCTCTTAATCATTAGTTTATTGTCACTTTTGTACCACCACAGGGCGGCAACACTTGTTATAGAAAATATTTTACAGAACGTTATCATATGAAACTAGCGTTAGATTTGAGGTACTGGTCCACCTAGCCTCAGCTCTGCGGCATGGGAGTCCCTGGGCAGTCACCTCTAGCTTATTCAGCTCATCTAATGTATCAGACAAATACTATGATGTTCTATGGGAGTCAGGAAGGAAAGAAGTTTGGGGAGCTCTGGATGGGAAATACAGTAACTCTATTAGGTAGAATACCCCATTCTTCATCCAAATAGGGAAGTTTTTATATGTTTACTGGGTACTGTTCATGTCTATTTCTCACCCTACCAGAATATACAGGACTAAATTCTCAACAAAGAGGTGGAAAGAGCAGTTACCATAAATTACACAGTATGTGTTAACATTTCTTTGACTTGAAAATGGATACAGGAAAAGCTCCTGAACTTTTTCTTCTAGATAAGCATTGTAACAGATAATTGAGGGTTTACACATTTCTGTTTCTTTATTCGGGTCTTTCTAAGATGTCCTAAACACTTGTCTCAAGGACAATCTAGCAAGGAAGCAGATGTTTAAAAAGTAGTCCCTACTGTGATAAATGCTAGTTACAAAGGAAAAGTTCAGTGTGCCATGGAGGCAAATACCGGGCCCCTAACCCAGTTCTTATAAACGTCGCCCATGCTGTTTCTTTTCCCTCGGACAGATTTTGAATTCATCTCTCCCAACTCTGAAGCAAAACTAAGCACTCAGGTCTCTCACTAAAGAAAACCAACCCACAAAGCATTGATGAACAGTGTGGATTTTACTGAAGATTTCTGTGGGGAAGCTAGAGGATAGGTTTAAATTGCATACAATACAGCAAACAACTTAATGAAAATCGCCATTAAAAGTTTCCCATCTCCCTTTCCTGTCCTTGCCAAGCTCTCTCTGGCCGATGAAAGATTTCCCCTTTATTATAATGAGCACTTCACATCCACATCGGCAGCAAATCAGGTGCACTAGACTGAGCTGACCAAAGCAGGAAGTGGGGTTGGCAGTTTACAGGGTAGCTCTTTTCCTAAGGGTTGGCTGGTTCGGAAGAGAGAAAAAGAACACAGCGGACAGCAGGTGGAGCAGTGGTTGGAAGGCACAGCTGGCAGAGATTCAGCGTGATCACAAAGTGGTGGCAGTAGCAGGTGCTTCGGGGTAGAGGCGGGACGGGAGTGTGGAGCTGGAGACCTGATCATAGGGAGGGAGGCTGGCAAAAGAGAGCATTGCCTGCTGGGGTGACAGTGAGGCCCGCCACCCCCTAGGGACCCTCAAGGGCATCAGCTCAAGAGACTGGAAGTACAGGAGTCCAGTAATCAGCCAATTCATTCAGCCTGACTGCCTGCCTCACTTACACTGGTATCCGTGGCTCCAGGGCGGCATACATAGACTGTGAAAGGGAGGCAGGTGGCCTCTTTCTCTGTCCTGCCCCACCCAGTGTTCAGCCTATAAAGTAATTGCACCATCTCCTGTTTCTCCAATCTTGTATCCCGACACCCATCACTTAGCTCAGCAAATAAAAACCCCACAACTTGTATCTACCCTTCTTGAAGCACATGAGGAAGTTTGCCAACAATAAATACTTTATTATGTCTCTAATAGTATTTTTTCCATGCCACACAAGCAAGACCTACTCAGGTGGAAGTGTTTTCCTGACCCTTCCACCATGTTGAACTTCTCTCCCATCTTGCACATGTACACCTTACATTTGTGTGATTTAATTCCTCGATCTTCCTAAGCATGTTACTATTTAGGTTATTTCTTGTTTCTGACTACTTGTCCAAATTATGAATGCCACTTTGGGTTTTAATACCACATTCCAGGGCTCTAATTTTTCATCAAGATTGGTATATTAAGACTTTTTTTTGTCAGGTAAGAAAAAGAGATAACCTAAACTACAAAGCCATATACGTATTTGATTTCTCTCATGCAGGAATAAATGTGACTTGGAATGCCAGGCTATTTTCTCTGCCTAGAAAGTAGTTTGCCTCTTTCATTAACTGTCAAAGGAAACCATTCTATAATCCACAAGGTAACCAGTTGCTCAGAACACTCCAGGAGCTCCCATCAAGTTGATCACTCCCTCCTGTGTGCTGGCTTCGAACCCCGTACCTCTTCCGCTGTACTGTTATGCGTTTATTTTTATGCCCAGTTCCCCTGCTGGCCCAGAGGCTTCTGAAGGACAGCAGTTGTGACATTCATGTTAAGTGTTTACTACTATGACCACAGTGCATTGTTAGAAAAAGCAAGTCAAAGTCTGCACTGGACCAGTGGTCGGTTGTAATGATCTTATACCTTCCCCATGGCCATTTTGTGAGCTCCTTTCTTTTCAACTATTAAAGAATTGTCATCTTAAAAAAAATAACTTTTTACAGATACAAATGTTAAAAAAAAATACTTTCTAGATATGTAATGACTCTCACCTGGGTATTTTGAGATCCACAAGTCTGCAGTTGAACAGCTGATCAATAAGCACCAAATTTTCTCCTTCCAGCTCATGAATAGCATGTTCCAGTTCTTCCACTTCCTTCCTGTGATTTGCGATCTATTCTCAGGAAAAGAGAGTGGGTGTTAGTACTTATGGACTTAGTTCTATCTAGTCCTCTATAAAAAACTCAACTTTTAAAAGTGCATTTGTGGTACTTCCCTGGTGGTGCAGTGGTTAAGAATCCACCTGCCAATGCAGGAGACACGGGTTTGAGCCCTGGTCCAGGAATATCATCCCACATGCCGTGGAGCAACTAAGCCCGTGTGCCACAACTACTGAGCCCGCGTGCCACAACTACTGAAGCCTGCGCGCCTAGAGCCCGTGCTCTGCAACAAGAGAAGCCACCGCAATGAGAAGCCCATGCACCACAACGAAGAGTAGCCCCCACTTGCCGCAACTAGAGAAAGCCCGTGCAACAACGAAGACCCAACAGCAGCCAAAAATGAATAAATTAGTTAATTTTTTTAAAAAAAGTGCATTTGCCTGAGGGGAAGATCTATCCTGTATTATTTATTACTGGGTTTGCTCTAAGAAGGAACAGGTGGGACTTTTTTCCTGGTCATTTGCAGAACTTGGTTGCATGATTAGGCAATTATTACTGAATGGCAGGAGCAGTCCTTTCCTACTCTTCAGAAACATCACTGGATTTATCTGAGCTGGAGGCAGAGATAAATAAGAAAATAAGACTAATTTATCACTCTGGTGTTAGTAGCTAAATGAGGCTCTATCTAAGGTTAATTATAAACAACATAATGAAAACTAATAACACTGGGAAAAAATCTTTATTATGGCATTTAAAAAAGAGAAGTACAGGCCTAGGAGCCCTTTCTATCAGCCTCTATAGGACAATTATATTCTCTCTTGAGTGTGCTGGAGTCATTCCGAGAAACATCAGAGAGATGAAATGTTGTTCATTCACTCATGTAATTGTACTGTATGCCTACTATGCGTCAAAAACTATAGTACACTTTGGGAACAAAGGATCAATAAGATACAATAACCTTCAAGGATCTGTTAGTTTAATGGTCAAGAGTGATAGCAACAGAAAATAGTGTGATAAAATCATAATGGAAGCCATCCAGGGACTGTGGGAGAGAGAGAGGTTCACCCTATGTCCGCCAGGTGTGAGGGGGTAAGGGGGAGTTAATGGAAGAGATGACCTCTCTTCTGGATCTTGAAGGCCAAGTAGAGATTCTCTAGCAGACAAGAGAGGATATATTCTAGGCTGAAGGAGTCACATGGATAAAGGCACATGTGCCTTCTATCCACATTTTGGTGTGGATAGAAATAAAATGGGAATGGGGAGAAGTAGAAGAACTGGACAAGTAGGGGAGCCAAGTAATGCTAAAGAGTCTTATTTCTATCTCGCAGGTGATGGAAGGTCCTTCGTGGACATAGCAGGCTTAACGTTTACCGAAGAAATGTGGCTAACTCAAACAGGAGCAAAATTTGCTGGTTCTGTTGATAGAGTTCCCATCAATCTTTAAGAAATGTATTTTGATAACTTTTGTCTAAAGAAGGCTTGATTGTGGGAAGAATATATAGAAGAATGTGACTAGATAGAATCCCCACCTTCCCTCTCTGCCCCCCAAAACAGCATGAGCTGGATTGAGAGGTGCTCGTGTGGAGAAGTCAGGACAATAGAAGAATTAGAAATAAGACAATAAAATAGAAAGTGATCGGCTGGTGAGAATAAACTGGAAAAAGTAACGTGTCTCCAGGGAATATGATGAAATAAAGGCACAGGGTAGGGGTTTCGATTCAGTATCTCTTGTTAGGAGTTGCCAAGAGCATAACTGAGATGAGTACTTAGAAAAAGATGACTAACATTTTTGATTTGTAGTTGAAATTATTGTATTTTGGAATCTGGAAGCACTCAGTATATTACCAGATGGATATCCCTTTCACATAAGTCATTTATTAAATGCTTGAATTCTTACCATGGGTAAGGCTCTGTCCTAGAGGTAGACGGATACAAAATCCAATAAAGTGTGGCTCCTTCCCTCAAAAGAGGGAACAAGTATACAAACCAGTGAACAAATATACAAATAATTATAATATAAAACAGTACCAGTGTCATAGAAAAGGCTCAAATATTGCTGCTGGCTTAGAGATGGAAAGAAAAGCATATATTATTTACCAGCCTTAAACAATTTCACAAAACCATTTAAGTCCATGATTCTACATTACAGAGCTAGGTGTTGGTGCTTTAGGATCTCATGTTTTTAAGATATGATCAGCTTGATTACAAGCCTGAATGCCTTAAGGAAAAGTTTATAATTTTCAGATGTCAAAGGATGAGAAAAAATCATAGTTAGAGGTTGTAAAAGAAGGAATTAATAGAATGTGTGACTAAGGGTTTGGCATACTTGGGAGGCAGCACACACAATTCTTGGTCTCCTGCCAAAGCTGGGAATGAGGGCCCATTTGGGGAGTTAAGTCCAATCTTTCAAGCTATGGATATCCTGTGACATCACCTATCCCTGTAGAGTGCTAAGTAAGGTTCTCATCAATTGCTGTCTCCCTCCCAGTCTTTTGAAATGTTAGGGAAATGAAAACTAGTTCCTTTTTATAGCCGTATAAATACCTTTAGTTTCTGGGGTAAGAAAGTATAAAGAAGGAAGTAGAAGACCTCTTTTCCTTCCCCGCCCCTGCTTTTCCCCAGATACCCAAGAAATGTACTTAAGAAATTGGGCTAGATAATTTAGTTAAAACTATTATAAGTCAGGGACCTAGGATCCTGAATAAAATGCATGCTCTTGAAATTTTCCCCTGCAAGATCCAAGTTAGCTTTATGCCTCCTCACGTTTGAAACTCTGATTGCTAACCTCTTTGAATCCCTTTGCCTAGTTTTTCCAGCTTTCCATTTGTTGTTAGTCCAGGTTATTTGGAAATTTGAATTTTCTTCATGTTCCTAATAAGCATGCTAAATAAAACCAGATAATAAAAGTCATGCAGTGGGACATCTCATTCTTCCCAGAGATGTCAGGTTTTGATTATTGTTGAAAGACAGTTAAATGGAGAAATATTTGGGGGAGTTCCACTGTTAAATATCCCTTGTTACTCATTCTAAGCCTTCCTCAAAGAAATTAATTGACATACATTGTTCTATCTCCAGGCAATTTTCAATTACTGTGATAGTACTTATAACCAAAACTGGTTTTAATTAATTTTGTGAGTAAATTTAATGACAGCAAAAATGAATATTTATTGAAACAAAGAGAAATTAAATATATTGAATTATATGATTTGTTCTTTATTAGTGAGCTCTTTTTGCTCATGATTCAGTTAAACTTGACATTTTTTCCTGTCTTTTGTTTCCACTGAATTATGAGAATTAAAAAATAAAACAAAATGTAATTTGTGGCTTTAGTAGGAAGGACCAAGGCACAAAATGGCCTTTCTTTTCAGTCAAATATAAACTTTTGTAGTTGTTTTCTCTGAACTTAACATCTATGATATCTTATAAAATTTAAGGTTTGAATTGTTAAATTATTATCACTAGGATCATACTGTTATATTTAATAAAAGTATAAGAACCAAGTTTCTCCCTAATATTCTTTAACTATTGAGCTCACCTTGAGTTTTTAAAATTAATACTTATTTTTTAAAATTGAGGATTCATCTTGATTAGTTTTGGAAATAGTATGGATTCCTACTCACCATGACTTTATAAAGGCAATTTCAAGATAATTGTCAATATCATAGAAAGCATATTGATTTTTAAATTCTTTTGTTTCCTAGACTAACCAACTCTTTTCAGTCAAATGGGAGCAAGGAAAATGGAAAAGAAGCTGATGGTAACATTTTTACCTCGGGTGTCTGAGCAGATGGCAAAAAAAGAAATGAAGGAAAAGAATATCTAAGAAGAAATTTAATAAATTATGCTTCAGGTATGTTGAGTTTGAAGTGCCTTTGCGACATCTATGTGGAAATATTTAGTTATTGAATTGTATGAGCTGTTTGTATATTTTGGAAATTAAGCCCTTATTGGTCACATCTTTTGCAAATATTTTCTCCCAGTCTGTAGGTTGTCTTTTCTTTTTGTTTGTGGTTTCCCTTGCTGTGCGAAAGCTTATACACTTGATTAGATCTCATTTGTTCATTTTGTTTTTATTTCTTGTACCTTGGGAAACTGACATAAGAAAACATTGCTATGATTTATGTCAGAGAATGTTTTGCCTGTGTTCTCTTCTAGTTTTATGGTGTCTTGTCTTAATATTTAAGTCTTTAAGCCATTTCGAGTTTTGTGTGTGTATGGTGTGAGGGTGTGTTCTAACTTCATTGATTTACATGCAGCTGTCCAGCTTTCCCAACACCACTTGCTGAAGAGACTGTCTTTTCCCCATTGTACATTCTTGCCTCCTTTGTTGAAGACTAATTGTCCATAGATGTGTAGGTTTATTTCTGGACTCTCTTTTCTGTTCCATTGATCCACAGGTCTGTTTTTGTGCCAATACCACACTGTTTTGATTACTGTAGATTTGTAGTATTTTCTGAGGTCTGGGAGGGTTATGCCTTCTGCTATGTTCTTTTTCCTCAGGATTGCTTTGGCAATTCTGGGTCTTTTATGTTTCCATATAAACTTTAGGATTATTTGTTCTGGTTCTGTGAAAAATGTCGTGGGTAATTCAATAAGGATTGCATTAAGTCTGTAGATTGCTTTGGGTGGTATGGCCATTTTAACAATATTAATTCTTCCAATCTAAGAGCATGAGGTATCTTTCCATTTCTTTGAATCATCTTCAGTTTCCTGTATTAATGTTTTATAGTTCTCAGCATATGTCTTTCACCTCCTTGATGAGGTTTATTCCTAAGTATTTTATTTCTATTTTTTGGTGCAATTTTAAAAGGGATTGTTTGTTTGCATTCCCTTTCTGATATTTCATTGTTAGTGTAAAGAAATATAACCCGTTTCTGTATGTTGATCTTGTATCCTGCTACCTTGCTGAATTCATTTGTCAGTTCTAGTAGTTTTTGTGTGGAGTCTTTAGGGTTTTCTATATATAGTATCATGTCATCTGCATATAATGACAACTTTACCTCTTCCCTACCAATTTGAATACCTAAAGAGGCAATTTAAAACAGCAGAGAATGAGGTTAAAATGATCCTTAAACCTTGCTCCCATCACCCATGAGGAAGTAGGGTCCAGAGGAAGGCCAGATCAGTTTTAGGACATAAAGAAGCTTTGCACACTTGAGTATGTTGTATGAATTGTAACACCAAAAAATGATTTCTGTTTATTATTGAGATTATTTATGGTGTTCATTGAGTAACAACTTGTAATAAGATTAGGACTCCACTTGAATTTCATTTTACCTCAGTCAGTCATGGTTCCATGCTTTTCCCATGACTTCAGCTCATAAATAAAGGTCATTTCCAGTTCAAAAAAATGAGAAAGAAGAAATTGGCTTTGCTTCTAAAAATTCCACTTACCTCTTTTTTGAGCCAGTCATTCTCCCAGATCTCTCGATAGCTGCCCTTGTCAATGAACCTTATAGCATTCTAAAAAAAAAAAAAAAAACTTTTCTGTATTAAAGAAGAGCTGCCACATAACATTTAAGAGTTTTAGCAATGGGGATACACAATCAACTTATCTGATCATTTAAAATAATGTTTTGCAATTACTTTGGAAATATACCTAAAAACTTTTGGTGCAGTTGTTCTTTCTTTATTATCCTATTGTATTGTTTTTGCTGATTTACGTTGCCTAATACAGGTGATTGAGAGAACTGGACAATGGTTGTCCATTCAATTTGGCCTCTATTGTGACTGAATCTGACTGCTTTGGTGAAATCAGTCATTAATTGATCTGCTCCACAATTAAGATGGTTAAACTGCAGTGATCAAACTTCCTTCAAGTTTATGGTCACAGACATAATTCAATATATAGCAAAGGCATGAATAGATTATATAACTACCTTTTTAATTTGAAAGATTTCTGCATGTCAATAATAACAATATACGTACTTACAAACCTAACAGCCAATAGTTTCAGGATAGCAGGCTGTAGCTAGATAGTCTCCTGGAGAAAGGCATTTTAGACAAAGCAAACAGGAAAATCCTTATTTTATCAGTAGGATCTTAAAATGTAAATTCATATTCAGTTACTAGGATATTTACAGTTTCACCCAAAGGAACTTTATAATGGATGACAGATTCTAGTTATATGTGAGGTACTTTTATATGGATACCGTGCTACAAACGCAGGAACTGAAGGACATAACCACAAGAAGAAAAATTAAGAAAAATATTCTGGTTCATAAACATGGATTGAAATAATTTAAAACTATGTTAAGGGTAAATTTGTGTAAGTCTTTAAAGTAGGAAGATGTGCAATAAATTTCTTTTCTTTAAATCATGGTAATTGACCTAAGAGTGAACCCCCATTTCCTAGGAACCAGGAATTTTTATACTTCAGCTCCAACTGATAAGTCTAAAGTTTATTTGAACATAGAATTTTGTTTGAACAAAAGTAGGAAGTCACTCATTATTGAATTTAGTTGACTAATGGCTTAATTCACTAACAATAGAGTAGTGTTTTCAGCTTTGGCTACACATTAGAATCTCCCAGATATTTTGAAAAATCCAAAAGCCCAGGCAACATCCCAGGCCAATTACATGAGCATCTCTGTGGGTGGGACCCAGGACCCACCTGGGTTAAACAAATTTCTCAGGTGACTCCAATAAGCAGCCAAGGTTGCACAAAAGTAGTAGATTTTAGAAGTTAACACATAAGATGGCCAGAGAAAATGAGGAAAATTCGTTCACGTGTGTGGGTGTTTGGCAGTATGTGGGGAAAAGAAAATGTACAATGTAATGATTAAGAGTAATGATCTGAAGAAGCTGTCTTAACTCTCTATTCTGCCACATGCTCTGGGCAAGTTACAAAGTTTCTCTGTGCCTCTGTCTTTTTATTAGCAAGTCTTCCCCTTAACAGGATTGTTGAGAGACTTTAATGTAGAATGTTAGGAACAGTATTGGGAACAGTCTTCATTATATATTGAATGTACATACTGAGGGCATATTTGATCTACATATGCATTTTTAATCATCTTAACTATGATCAGATTACTTAATTGTTGATTTCACCATTTAATCATATTCAGTAACAAAGGGTCTGAATGGCATGGGCAGACAAAACCGTTGGTCAGTTCTCCACATCCTCTGTATTTGTGTTAATCAGTAAAATCATGCAGTAGAATAGTAACACTGAAAGAACAATTGAACCAACAGAGAAGCAACAAACAAGAGCAACTGAAATTCAGTGAAGAAAAGACCAGATGTTTACCACTCTGAAGAAAGGATGTTCCAGATAAAGAGACAATCCCAGCAGGGACCTCACTGATTTAGGAGATAGTCTGGAGACAGGGGAAGGGCAGTGAAAAGGAAAGAAAGTCAGGCATTTGGGGCAAAACAAAGATTAGAAAACATGAATTGGAAATTACATCTCAAACATTTTTTTTTTTATATCCCCAATTTTTAAAGCTCCAGCAATGTAAAGTGTACTCTCTTAGGTTTGCATATGTAAGAAAGTACTTTTTAGACAAATTATATTTCATCCTATAATTCATCCAAAATCTAATTTAATAATTTGTTGTAGCCATTATTATTATACTTAAAAATAACTGAATATTAATTTACTGAGCTCTTGCTCTTATGAGGCGCTGTCAATCCTCATACTATTCGTTAAAGTTAAATATTATTATTGTCCCCTTTTTATAGATTAGGAAACCGAAGCCCAGAAAAGTCAAGTATAAATTCAGTTGATACACCCCGTAAGTGGTAGAACTGTGATTTAAACTAAACTGCCTAATTTCAAAACACAAGTTTCTGACCGTTATAATACACCATGAGAAAGAAATGGGTGGGGGGAGCTTTGTTTTCTAAGGAAATTGAAATACAGACAGGAGAGGGTGAAATAGGTGAAGGGGATTAAGAGGTACAAACCTCCAATTATAAAATAAATAAGCCATGGGATGTAATGTACAGCATAAGGAATATGGTCAATAATAACTTTGTATGGAGACAGTTGGTTACGAGACTTATCATGGTGATCATTTCATAACGTATGCAAATGTCAAATCCCTCGGTAGTACACCTGAAACTAACATTTCAGTTAAAATTTTGAAATTCTGTGTGAGAAGAATAAAAATCTACTATCAGAAAAAAGAAAGAAAGAAAATGGAGATATACCTCTGTGGCCCATTCCTTCTTTTGGTTCAGTTGCAACAAAGTTTCTCTGATTATTCTCTTTTTGTCATCTTCCAGGGTGATTTTATACTGTTCTTTAAAAAGAAAATTAGAAACCTTAAGATCCTAGGTAAAACTATGAAGTTATAAATTTTATTTTCCATGATCCCCACCTCTCCTTTCTATGTACTTTTTCTTTTCTGAATTTTCAAGGTACGTTCTTACTGAAGCATCTAGTACCTCCAATTAGAAGAAATGCTCCAATAATTTACTAACACCTTAATGTGAATTCGTTTACGATGATATCTGTCTCATGAATAGTCATAGTTTTAAAGGATTGTCTCTCCAAAGGGAGAATTTCTAACACTTTAGTACCTATGCAGCCGTCTACTTTTCATATCACACAACTTCTGATTCTACCACATAAATATGAAGAGATTTGATTACACACTTGAGTGGCATCCTGTACATCTAACTCCTTCTAACTAATTTTCCAATATTCTTGGCATGCATTTCCTGGGGCAGGAAACACAGAATAAGGAGAGAGAGTAGGAGAGGGGCTGTGAAAGTCAGTAGACCCGTTCTGAGTTGGGTTCAGAGCAAGAAGGGAGAACAGAGATGAAGAAGTGCAGGATTCTCTATCCTCTCCAGATTTTCTTACATCATAAATGTCAGAATTGAGAGAGCAAAGGATCGTAAAATTGGGGGCCTTGAAAGATGCTGAGAGGTCATATAATCAACACTTCTGTTTAAGGAAAGCAAGATGTAGTGACATGAAGGCTGCTTTAGAGAGTGGAGAGAAATAAAGCTGGATAAATGAGACCAGTTTGTTCATTCTTTTATTCAACGAATCATCATCAAGTTCTTTTGATGTGCATGACACTATTTAAGGCACTGGGAATATTGCCAAATAAGAGACAAAACTCCTGCCCTTATGACATGTACATCCTAATGGGGAAGCGAATGAATAATATTTCAGGTGGTGAGGTGTGTGATGAAGAAAAACTAAAATTCTCTGTTTTAGATAGGGTGATCAGAGAAAGCTCTTTTGAGGAGGTAACATCCGAGCAAAGACTGAATACAGTGAGGTAGTCAGTCGTGTGCAACAGGAGGGCAGTGTACCCTCCAAATCTAAGAATCGCCAAAGTTAGTTGTGCTTTATGATAACATCTATGTTATGTGTCCCCATTAGATGAGTTTTATTTATAACATTTGAAGCATAATTACTTGGAAGTCAGAAAGTATCTTCCCATACAAATGATGTTGACAATTACGGTTGCTAGATTTCCGGACTGGTCCCCAGAGACCCATTTAACTTATTCTATAATGAAACAATAGTATTGTACTGAGAGTGTTGTGGAACATAGCTGCCATTTAGGACATTGTTTCAAAGGGAAAAATTTCTTCACAGACCAAGTCAACCAAAGCCAACTCTAAGAACTCTTGAGGATCTTAGGCTACAGGGAAGGAGATCTGCTGGTCTGATCTTTCCACAGTTTAGAGCCAATCTAAGGCTCTGGAAAGCGGGGCAGGGAGCTAGGCAGGAGTTATTCAGCCCTCCTTGTATTTTGTACTGGCATAACTGCTTCCCCTATTCAAGGAAAACTCTAAGCAGAGTGTAAAAACTTCTCTTCCATATCTTTCTATTACCGCAGTCCCTGGAACACAACAGATACTGAAAAATATTTTGAAGAAAATGAACTTTGGCCAGCTGCACGTCTTTGGTGGGCAGTGATCTGAGCCTTCAGTGCCAGGATAGAAGCAGCAAACAATGGCAACTTTGGTGAGGGAAAGGGAGAGTCGAAGGAGGGAAGGGGCGAGCTCTCCCAGGCTGTGGAGTGGCCAGAAAGGAGGCTGGGAACCATCAGTTTCTACCTCTAACAGAGCTGGAACAAGAGTGGCTGAGGTTTATAAACAAGAGTTCATTGGGTTTTGGGTCTAGTCTAACTTGACATCTGGAGAATAAGAAAATGGACATCTTCATTATTCCAACCTACACATATATATGGATATATATATGGATATGTATATATATGGATATGTGTAGGTATGTATGTGTGTGTATATCAATCTATCTGTATAAAACCTGTATTTTTCTTAATCCCATTCAAAGTAATTGCTTGAATGTTTTAATCATTCCAATCTCATTTCTGATGGATTGTTTTTTTCAGTTCAATATCTAGTCCACTAGACTAATGCTAGACATTTATTTAAAATTTCTACCACACAAAATACAACAATCAATCTAAAAGTTGCAGTGCATCAGGAGTTGAGCTATAATGGATTTTACATTCTTAGCATCTGAAAGAAAACATAAAAACTGGAGCTTGATAACATTATATATTAATTATTTGCTATAAATCATAAAAAATAGATTACCAAATATGCTCTGGGTAAAGTTGTAGCTCTCCCTCATGTTAATACTGAAAAAGCAATAATAACATCCAACTCTGTTCCAAATTCCATATACAACTCTATGGACTGTTTTTCTTCTCAAAAGCAGAGCAGCTAGCACAAGGGAGGATGTGAAAATCTCCCTGTTATCCTTTGAAGTTCAGAGGATACTTCAGGTAGCAACTATTAACCACACATTTGTGAATACGGCCATAGAAACTGGGAGTATGTAAAAGTCTCCTTCCCAGAAAAGTTTGGAACACTGCAAATGGGAGCTTGGGAGATCATGACTTTGTGCCTTTAGACTCCTGGCTGCTCAGATGCCCGGTCTAATATGGTCACTTCTCAGAAGCTGACCACACTTCTCAGAGGCTGAAGCTTGCTTTGCGTTGTTCTCTTTTCCTTGTTGTGTGTGGCTCTGCTTTGGCTCTGCTCCACGGCTTTTTAGGAGTCTGTTCACTCTTCACACACTTCTGGGTGTCACCCAGCTTCACTGTGCCAGTGACTTCCTTTGAGCCCCCTCTGGAGAAAACCAAGCAAGGGCAGGTGGCAACACTGGCCATGTAGCGGTTTCTTCAGGCAGAGTGCATGTTAGAGAGCCCTCCCTACCTCGCTGCATCACAGAGCTGGGAGGACTTATTTGAAGCATAAGGGTTTGGGTCTGACACACACCTGTGTTCAAATCCCATTTCCACTGCTTACTAAATCTGTGAGTTTAGTTAAGGCAATTAACTTCTCCGGGCCTCTGTTTCCTCATCTTTAAACTGGGCACAATGGTATCCAACTCAAAGGAACTTGTACGAGTTGGATGAGATAAGGTATAGAAAAGCAGGTGCTGGGACTGTGAGTTCTATTGGAGATCTCTGAGGTACTCTCACTTTACAGGCGAGGAAACTAGCATTCAAAGAGGTGGACATGAACCCAAGTGTTTTAACTCACTGTTAGTGTACAAAGAAACTTTTCAGGATCCCTGTCCCATGCACCTGGTCAAGGACAAAAGTAAAAACTCTCTGTGACTCTAATATCTGATGATTTGTAATAACCCATACTTTCTCTGTTCCTGAGCCTAATCTAAGGTTCCCTTTCCTTTTATTGAGAGAAAGAGCCTTGTCCTGGTTTTATCAGTGACTGTGTTTTCTACACCCTATATCCCGACATCTCCTTCTAGCTGAAGTTCAGGGAAGCAGCTCCAGGTTCTTCCTCCCCATGCCCCTAGGGCTCAGGGTGGCTACTGAATAAGATAGGTTGGACAGCTGACCAAAGAATGGTTTGTGCTGGGGCCAACCGATGACCCATGAGGAGGCATGGACGAAGGTCTTTGGTCACCTTTGACTAGATAGGTGATCACACTGGCTCTTTTCAGAATCTGGGTTGTAGAATACTGCAAGAATTGGTCTGTGGGAAGCAAGAAGAGAATGGGGACAGGCACAAAGAGCAAAGCAGAGGTGCCACAAGAGGGACAGTCACAGACCATGAGTGACAAATGTAGGGAGGAGCATCCCTAGAGCCACCACTGATCTGATGGCCTTCTGTTTCCATCTTCAGTCCTCCCATTCTTCAGTACACGTGTTACATCCAACAAACATGATCATGGGACATCAAGAAACCTTATTTTTCTCTCTTGCCTTTAAAATTCATACTGTGAGGCTAGAAGCTCTCTCTCAGTAAGATACATGGCAATCCTATGACTTTTCTGGTTCCTTTGTGATAACAAAATATCTTCCAATCAGAAATTAATATGTCTAGTCTTTATAATAATTGAAATTTTAAGCTTCATTTAAAGTTATGGCTGTTCCCTTCCTAGCTTAAACCTACTACCATTTCCTCTGACTTGAACTTCTATGCCTTCTTCCTCAGGGCTGAAGGGGAGCCTGGAAAGGGACAGGAAAGCACTCACTTGACTGATACTATCTCAAGCTGATGTCCCATTTTCTGGGTCTAGTTAGCATTTAAGATTGATTCTCCTCTCTTGGGGGTGGTTTTTGTAGGTTCTCTGGAGGACCGCCTCCCCCATTGCTAGTTATATTTTACCTGCATGCCCTTGATACAGGGGAAATACTGCCCTTGGAGGTTGGCTAATGACTCTTCCTTTGGCCTCTGGGTCTCAGTTTCCTCCTCCCTCCCACATAGACAGGCTCCTGTTTCTCTTTGGGGGCACCATGGCCCCTCTCATCAGCCCTCAGGCAAGATTTAACAGGACTGCATACCAGCTCTCTTTCACAACCGGTCCACAGGAAACACTCCTTCTCGCTTTGCCACAACAAACTCTGGAAGTGCAGGCTGCTACAGGCTGAAAGTCTCTGACCCCCCACCCGCGCCCGCCCCAGATTCTTAGGTTGAAACCTAATCCCCAATGTACTGGTATTTGGGTGGTCGTTAGGTCAGGAGGGTGGAACCCTTATGCATGGAATTAGTGCCCTTATGATAGAGACCCCAGAGAGTTGCCTCGCCCTTTCACTACGTGAGGTTACAGCAAATAGAAGGCATCGATGAACCAGGAAGCAAGCTCTCACTGGGCACCGAATCTGTCAGTGACTTGATCTTGACTTCCCAGCCTCCAGAACTGTGGGAAACAAACTTCTGTCATTTGTAAGACACCCAGTCTATGGTACTTTGTTATAGAGGCCTGAATGGACTAAGACACAGGCCCAGCCCAGGGCAGCAGCTGCCAACCTCTTCTTTGCTCTGATGTTAGAACAGTTACCTAGTCAGCCACTTATCCCATAGATTTTTTTCAGGGATGAGTCATAAACTAGATCTCAATGTCCCCCCACCTCCGCCCCAAACTGCAGGGAACACATGTTGAAGAATCTGAAGAATTTCCTTTAAAGACCTTCCGACTTGATTTGAGATGAAGGAGGAATTACCCTTCGCCTGCCCCTTTGGGGGACTGTGTACAACTTACAGCACACCAAGAGCTCTTTCCAAAACCTGTCTCCTTATTTCCAACAGTCTTTTCATGGCTTCCTCAACCTCTTTTATAGACTGGAATTCAGTGGTTGAAGGTGTGAAACCAGTTTTCTGCCTCATCATATTGGCAGTCTGCCTGGCGATATCTCACTTTACTTTGAAATGTGGTATCCATTATATAGACAACCAGGTTTAAACCGAGACTAAAAAAGTTTCATTTTAATATCATGTTTCACTTACAATAAAGCCCCTTTCGACTAAAGTACTTGTTCCTTGCAATTAAAGCAGTCTAGCTAACACAAACTCCATGATCATGGGTGTGGGAGGAGAATTCTAGAAAAGTCATGGAAGAAGGAGAGAGGTGAGAGGAAAAGAAGAGATGGTGGTAGTAAGACTTCAGATAAATTTAATTTAGGAGTTCTACTCATATTCATTGTGCCCAGTTAGTGGCCCCCAAGGTGCTTTAATCATCCCCAGGCAGAATTGCTGCTGTATGGTTAGGAGAAGTGCCTAAAACTAATGGCAAATAAGATAAGCCCATAACAGCCATTATCCCATGACACTTAAAACAGGCTATACGCCAAGGCTCAACCAGCAGCATATAAATGTTATTACCCCCACCACAAAGTTGGATACAATAGCATGAAATTTTCAGCTCAAAGAAATCATCCAAATTTCTAATCAGGATAACGGGTTAAGTTTATAAGAGAAGATCACTCTTCCTACTTAAAAACCATAAAATAAAGGAATGCTGGAAAAATTATTTAAAAAATTTTAAGCATACTAGAACAGTAACAATTTTTAAAGTGTGGTATTGTTGCACAAATACATAGATCCATGGAACAGAATAGAAAAGACAGAAAGAGATCCAAATAACACATGGGAAATGAAAGTATGATAAAGTTAGCATTTTGGATCATAGGGTAAAAATGGCTTATTTAATAGGTGATGTTGGGACAATTGGAAAGCCATCTGGCAAAAAATAAGGTTGGTTTCCTATCTCACACAAACAAGTCAGAGATTAAATATAAAAATGAAGCCATAAAAATTCTAGAAGAAAAATATTAGAGAATATATTTGTAATATCAGAAATCATAAAATCAAAGTGATAGGCACGATAAAACTATAAAATTTCCTCATACAAACACTGCATAAACAAAAAACTAATGACAAATGGGAAAAATATTTGCATCTTATATCACAGTTAAAGAGCTAATTTCCTTGAAATGTAAAGAGCTCCACAGCACGATAGAAAAATGGGCAAAGATGTGAACAGAAAGGAAATTCATATGGTTCTTGAGCTTATAAAAAGATATTCACTGTTGCTTATAGTAAGAGAAATGGAAATTAAAGCTACAATGAGATACCATTTTCTACCTATAAGACTGGCAAAGAACAAAGAGGTGGATCACAACCCCTGTTGTTGAAGAAGTGGGAAAACAGACATCTTCACCACCACCAGCCGGAGTACATTTGGTACAACCTCTACGCAGGGCCATGCCTATCAGTGTAAAAATGAATAGGCTGTTTGGGCCAGCCATTTCCCTTTAGAGATGCACATAACTGAAATTACATACATACGAGGGTATTCATCGTAGTAAAATGAGATTGTGTAAGGATAGTCACTGCAGTATTATTTGTAATAGTAAAAGATGGGAAACAACCTAAATGCTTATGAGTAGGGGACTTTAAAAAATTATGGTACAACAAAACAAAGTAGCCATTGGGAGGATGAGGAAGTATTAATATGTACTCATCTATAAGGATGTCCATATTGTTACCTGAAAGAGCAAGTGAAAAATTGCATCTGTGGCATGCTGCTTGTGACATATATGTACATACTGAAACATGCATGGACTCTTTCTGAAAGGTTACATAAGGAACTGGTAATAGTGTTTTTATCTAGAGGAAGGATCTCAGAGGCTGGGGGATTGACAGGGGTAGGAGGGTGTCACTCTTACTTTCTTCTTTTGGGGAGGAGAAGCTTTTGAAAAATTGTAACTGATTTGGGGCCAAATTTACACTACCACTGTGGTACAGAGGCGCTGAGCTGAGAAACTTACATAAAAATTGGTCTAGAAGCAGACTGACTGTACAGAGCCTCAGAGGGGATAGTGGGAACGACCCCGAATGAACGCTTCTTCCACAAAACAGGGTACCATTACCAGCTGGGCTCAGAACTGCCATCCAACCACAGTGTTCTTTCAGGCCAGATTTCTCCTGAGTGTCTGGTGTTCTTTTAAGCCACTATGCCTCAGTGACAGACAGCTGGCCTGCCTCATGGTTCCCAGCTCTGATCCTGGTAAGATTCATTATGCCCGAGGCCGCCCTGCTCTATACCCTCTTCA
The DNA here is from genome assembly GCF_964374135.1 of Grampus griseus. Classification (NCBI taxonomy): domain Eukaryota; kingdom Metazoa; phylum Chordata; class Mammalia; order Artiodactyla; family Delphinidae; genus Grampus; species Grampus griseus. Next base: position 46,826,153 of record NC_139002.1, read on the forward strand.
CTTCCTGTCTTACGTTTGTTCTCCAGTTTTTTTCCCCCCCCCGACTGCAACTTAGCATTTACTTGGCCATTTTTCTATAACGATTCTGGTTGTCCAGCCTGGGTGGCTTGCCTCAGCTTGCCTCAGGTGAATTCCTTCTCTAATATAACCCCTTCCCAGGACTCCCCAACCTTGGTGGAATTGGCCCAGACCCATGTGTGAGAGCAGGCAGACACCCACTCACTGAATGAAGCTTCTTTCTCAAAGTCGGTTGCAGTGTTTCTATACACACAGAGGCACACACTCCCATCCCTTTACTTCCCCTTCTCAGTTCCATAGGTGGTCCTGGGATAGTTTCTTTACTTCCTCCCTTCACCTAATCCTTAGGCGCATAGTGCTTGTGCTGACAGCTGAGAGTAACGGATGATTCGGGGGTACCCGTTTCTTTCTTCCACCAAATGTCTGCCCCTGAAAGATTTTTTTATTGAATCTGAACCAGCTTTCTTGCAACTGACCTGACATTTTCTCAGCATTCTCTTTAACTCTGTTGATGTCATTCTGTAAGGAGGTAATGAGTTTAGCATGTTGTTCACTCCCTACATTCTTGTACTCCTCCCAATATTCTTTCTCACTGAGTTTCTCAAGAAACAGTTTCTCAGCATTATTTATTTGGATGCGCATATCTGTTGAAAGAAAATCGAGACTTTCTGTCATTTCTATTGTCCTTGCAACCATTATATGTTGCAATCTGTTTTTGTGAAGTTAAGGTCTGATGTGAAAATATCAACTCTTAAATACTATTTTATATCTATAATTTAGGGAAATCTAAACTATTCAAACTATTGTTTATCCCTCATGATTCAAAATCTAAGTAAAATTAGACTTCCAATTATAAAGTAGTTGTGTGGTTTGGGGCTGTGATTGAGAGCTGTAACATGCAATCAACCTATACGCCTAGGGACCCACAAGCTTAAATTATGCCTGTGATAGCTTGATAAGTGTCCTGTTTTGTACAATATATTATGTCGCATATACTTTTTATTAGTAAATTGTCGTTTTTCTGGTCATTATGTGTCTGGGCAAAGTGATTTCAACTTAACATCCTTCCACAGTACTTGGCGACCATTTTTGTAGGTAAGTTGTTTGATTCCATCATTTAAATTTCAATTGTTTGAGCTTCCCTTGTGTGAAGTGATAGCATATGATAGTCATAATAACCTGCCTTCCCCTAAGCCCACACAGTGAGACTTCAGAGTGAAAGGTAAGTTCCCCAGTTACGTGTGTACAAATATGGAGCCTTCTCAATCGTATAAACTTCCAGCTTGCCCTGGTGTACTTCCTACACATGGTATTCTACTCAGTCTTTAGGCTGAGTATCATGCTGCTGAATATTCTGGAAAAGGCAGCATTACAAAAAGCCAGGTCCGATGAACTGAATGGCTATTTGGCGCACTACCACGCACCATCTTGTTTGAGAGCCCCTGAGGGCAAGACCACGTCTTATTCATCTCTGTCCACCCAGCACTTGGCACAGAGTCTGGCATTTAGTTGGTGCTCAATCGATGTTTATGACTGAAGCATCCCATTCAGGCCAGAGAGGTGTTCTTCAGTCCAAAGGTCCAGGAGTTCTCCAGACATGTCTTTTTCCAAGACGTGATAATATATTTTTAATATATATATTTTAATATATACTTAATATATTAAGAATATAAGATAATATATTTTAAACTCCCTTAGCAAATGGTACTAGTTATTATCATTAAACAATTAAGAACACTGCACCCCAGTGATCAGCTGTCCTCCGATGTGGGCAGACTGTTGCTGTCTCAGCCCTGCACCATGTTCAGTCTTTGTGGGGAGGGTTGATTGATGTCACTGAAGCTTTTGAAAGAGAAGGGGGTGTAGTGACTGTTGCTCTACTTTCTCAGAACCCCTCTCTCTCTTCCCTTCTAGTAACACATGTCTCCTGTCCCTTGTCATATAAGTAGACCGATTACAGTCGCCCCTTCTCCCGGCTTTAGGGATTGGTCCAGGGCTGAGCAGGTGCCCCAAGGTGGGCAAATGCTCGGAGTCCTCCCCTAGAAATATTTTCACTGGTGGAAAACATGTCTCTTTTGTCTCCACTTTGAGGTTATAAGGATGTAAGTTCAGAGGTGTCTCTGGTCAGAATTCCAGCCTCACGGGGAGAACATTCTCAGAAAAAGGAGCCAACTTTCAGGGGGAAGGCAGAGAGAGAAGGTGTGTAAGAGGAGCAGCGGGTGGAGGGAGAGGAGGTGGGAAAAAGAGGGAGGGTGATGCAGGGGGAGAGAGGAGGACAAGACACGGAAATTAACAAAAAGACGCTGAGATCTGACAGCATGTGAGGCTCTGGGTCCAGGTCAGTAGCACCCTGCCTTTTCTGTCTGGTTACAAGAAAAAATTAACATCTTCTTTATGCTTGGACTAGTTTGGATTGGATTTTTATCCTTGCAACTGAAAGAGTCCTAACTAAACATTGGAAGAAGGGAGTTTTGTCAGCACTTCTCAAACTTTACTGTGTGCAGGACTCCCCTAGGATCCCGTCCAAATGCAGATTCTGATTCAGCAGGTCCGGATGGGGGTCTGAGGTTCTGTACTATCACAAGCTGCCAGGTGAAGCTCCAGCTGCTGTTCCACGGACCAAACTGAGTTGAAAGTGACTGACTACCTGGTACAACATGTCACTGCCTCAGGGATCCTTTGTAGACACATCTGTTCTCTCTTTCCTTCTCTTCCTCAGCATCTGTGGGCTTCTTTCTTCCTTGGACCGCTGCACATGCCCAGCCCTCCTGTTCTTAGTCACCCAGCACGTCCCCAGTCTTGTATGACACACATACCCCAGCACTCAGCCCAAACCACAGACAGGCACACCTTAACTAACCGGGCCCATTCCCTTTGAAGGCAGTTTAGGGAGCACATCTAAGTATCTGCTTTGGTCTCACACCCATCTCAAGGGTGTGACTTCTTAAAGCATTCCTTCCGAACATAAGCAGAACTCTCCTAGACAGGAGCCCGACCAGGAAATGTGTCTACCACCTCATGACATCACTGTTGTTCACACAGGGACTTGGCAGGAGGAGGCTTATGGGAAAGTTTTAGAGACCCCCCCCCCCCAAAAAATGAAATTTGCTGATTGACCTTTGGCGTTGGTAACTATTTCTTTCAAAATAACAAATATCTACAAAGGGAATGCCTGCTCTGCGCCAAGCGCTTGGGTAAGGAGGCTCTCTAAAATGCTTGGGGAAACTCAAGAAAATCTAGTCCATTTTTTCACCTCTCAGATTCTAATACTGCTTCCTGAGAGCACTCAAGTCTCTCCCTTGTTTTCCAGCTTCCTAGCTGAGATGGTATTTATAGAGGTTCTGGCAAAAGTTTTAGAAATCTGAACAGCAAGTTTATGATGAAGGGATAGGATTTTTTTTTTTTTTTTTGCGGTACGCGGGCCTCTCACTGCCGTGGCCTCTCCCGTTGTGGTGCACAGGCTCCGGACACGCAGGCTCAGTGGCCATGGCTCACAGGCCCAGCCGTGGCATGTGGGATCTTCCCGGACTGGGGCACGAACCCGTGTCCCCTGAATTGGTAGGTGGACTCTCAACCACTGCGCCACCAGGGAAGCCCTGTCTTTGTTTTTCATCACTGCCCTTACTCCTCCTCCTCGCTTGGCTTCAGTATCTCCGCCCACTTTATTTCCCTCTCTCGTCCACTTACTTATATGTGTTTGTGGTTGTGGTGATGATGTCATTTGAAATGTGTTCACAGCCTTTTGAACATATTAGGAGATAAAAGCATTAATACATTCAAGAAATAACTCGATACAGCTTTATGATAATTTTCTAAGTTTCTAAATCACCTTTCAAGTTTTGTTCCTGGTCTCTTTCAAACTTCCATTTTTCCTTCATTGCTTCTTCAACTTCCTCTCTTATTACAACTGCTAATCCCTTTGACTTCTCCTCACTCAGTTCCTTTAGTAGGTTCCTTATATGCCAAATCTGTTCATCCTTTAAGCGTTTATTCTGTCATGAATATCAACAGTTGTTAATTACATCTGCTGAAGTACTTGCATTGATTTCCCTCAAATAGAGTTACACATTGAGGTTTGCAAAATGACAGATATTTAATGAAATAAGTTATTCAATAACATGTCTAAAGAACATATGGAATATGGAAGACTCAAAATTAAACCCATCAATACAGTAATCACTGAAGAGAAAGTTACATATTAAAACCTGTGTTATTAATCTGCCAGTCTATCACCCTATCATAGGATTGGTGAACATTAAAATTAGATTTCAGAGGTCAGTTTCTTCAACTCCCACAAACACCTTGCTTTTCTAGGAAACATCATTCATTTAGTCAATATTTATGGGGCATCTACCATATGCCAGGTAGTCTTCTAGACACTAGGAATATATCAGTGAACAAAACAGACAAAAGTACTGCTCTTGTGGAATTTACATTATTCTTTGTTTTTCTCACAAATGACCCTAATTCTCTTGTTCTGGGGTGATGGTTACTATTTCAATACTCCACACCTGAAGTATGGACTGTGTTCCTTTTGTGAATATCCCACCTATGTTTCCAAGTTTCTTACTTAATCAACTTAGAGTTTATTCTTGCCCTTCCTAACTTATTATGTATATGTAGAGATATTTTACTGTGTGTGAACTTAATACCTTTTCCTCGTAATTTTCTTAGCCTCCCTTTAAGTTTTAATTCTCACTTTCCTGGTGCCTCTCCTTCAATTTCTTAAACCTAATAAAATGCACAAACTTAAAATATTCTAATACTTCTTTTAAAAATTATTTTTCCTATAATTTAACATTCTCTTTACTATAGCTTTTTCAACATTATATTTTATTTCTGATATTCACATCTTTTATCCTCTTAACCTACATGGATACTCTACTGTAAGAGTATTTTCTTTCCCAAAATTTATTCTCTGGGCCAGTGCTTTGCAGACTTCAATGTGTATACCCAACACTTGGGGACCTTTTTAAAATGCAGATTCTGGTTCAGTAAGTTTGGTATGAAGCCTGCAATTCTGCACTTCTGATAAGCTCCAGGTGATGCCAAGCCTGCTGGCCCGCAACCCACAGTTTGGGCAGCAAACTTCTTTCAGGTAATCCAAATATCTGTGATTTATTGATAGTGCTACGGCCTACTAAAACTCAATTCTTTAACACTTAATCCAACAAACTTTAAAGTTGAGGGCTGAAAAATTTGATTTCTAGTTTAATAAACTCCCTGGACAGGATTATGTAACCTTAGTGCTCTTTAAGTTATTCCACAGGCTGTGTGACATTATTGCCATTTCAGTGCATTAGAATTTTAATTTAAAACTTTGATAACCTGAAAGAAAGCAACAGACAATTAACTTTATGATGATGCTCAGTATTGAGAAATACAGGCCAAAAAAAAAAAAAAAAAGACTGGGACTGGACAGGCTTTGAGTGATTTAAAAAAAATGGAAATAAAGATTAAAAAGATATGGTCTTCCCAGGTGGCGTGGTGGTTGAGAGTCCGCCTGCCGATGCAGGGGACATGGGCTTGTGCCCCGGTCCGGGAGGATCCCACGTGCCGCGGGGCGGCTGGGCCCGTGAGCCATGGCCGCTGAGCCTGCGCGTCCAGAGCCTGTGCTCCGCAACGGAAGAGGCCACAACAGTGAGAGGCCCGCGTACCGCAAAAAAAAAAAAAAAAAAAAAAAGATTAAAAAATATGATATTCAAAATTTGGTCGTTTAACTTCTCTGATCTTTTGTTTGTAATATTCTAAAGTATCATAATTCTGTCTCTGAAGAATTTTTAGTACCGAAGCGTTCATAATATATCTGAAAACTGAATCTCTTTCCTTCTGTGTAAAATCTTATTGGGCATGATGTAAGCAGGAATGGTGGAATAAGACTTCTGAAAATCCTCTCCTTCATAAAAGCAATGAGAAAAAGTTGGCAAAAATTGTCAAAATCAACTTTTCAGAACTCTTGAAATTAAAGGCTTTGCAGTAACTTCCAGGGAGTGTTTATTCAAGAAAAATGGTTGAATCTTGGTAAGGACAAGTGAGCTTTGTGGCATTTTAACGTGCTCTAAAAACCAAAAGCCCAAGGTTACGGTAAAAACCAGCAACTTAGCAGCCTGGGGTTGAGGGTCATGGAGAGAAGTGAGGGGAACAGAACTCTTCCAAAGCTCAATTCCCAAATAACAGTCATTATTTGACCTACCTGGTAATTCCCTGGAAAAATCCCACTGGGAAACCTTGTCTTTATTTGACCTGAGTCAGAGCTTACCCAATGTGTGACCAGCCTTTTCCCAGATTGATGTTGGTCAAAAACAATCAGAGGCAGATGTTTGTCAAAAACAATCAACAATTGTTGAACATTACAGCTCCCTGAGGCGGTAATAAAAGTTGAGGTAAACAACAAGCTGACCAAAAAACTTTAAAAGAAAGCTGCAGATGAGATGTCCATAGAGAGCTTTGAAAGCTCTGACATATTCCTGGGAATCTAAAAGGCCACATGCATGTATAGGGCATATATATAAATTTAATAACATCTATATTAAACTTCCCAAATCCTGTATGAATTTCAGATAGAAAGGAAATGTGTCTGACAATGTTATAAAATTCGCTATGTCTGAAAAATTATTTTGAGCTACATACCAAAATAAAATTTATTTAAATATATCCACCAATATGCTAAAAAATATTTATCTTATGAAGTGAAGTACATTTATTATTTGAGGTAAGAATAATTATCACATTATAAAATAGAAGAAAGGAAATTTAGTAATTAAGCTACAAAGAAAGGATTAATTTTGTTTTGTTATAAGGCCATCTCATGGTCTTTTTTTTTAACTTTTTAAGACTCACAAGAACAAGAATAGAAGTTGCCAAAATAGGACACACAGTTCCCATCTACTATTCACCCAGCTTTCCCCAATGATAACATCTTATCTAATGATAGTACAGTATCAAAACCAGGAAATTGACATTGGTACAATGTTATTAACTGAACTAGAGACTTTATTTGGATTTCACCAGTTTTTACATTTTTTTTAGTGTATAGTTGTGATATTGTAATCTATAAAAATATATTTATTTGGTCATTCAGATGACTAAAACATATTTCTTATCTATATTTGGTTTTCACCCATAGTTCCTGGTCCACAGTGCCCAAAACCCTTGGAATTTCTGCCATCACAATTGGGTTTATGATAATGAAAGTGACTTTTGAATCCCACAGGTGGGGAGAGAGGGAAGGGGCCTGGTTGCCAGGAGAACCAACCAAATTATTAGAGGGTTGGAACTTTCATTCCCTCCCCCTGATTTCCAGGGAAGGGAGAGGGACTTGAGGTTGAATCAGCCGCTATTGGCCAATGATTTAGTCAATCATGATTATGTAATGAAGCCTCCATTAAAACCGGAACAAGGAGCGTCTTTTGGTCCTTTTTGAGAGAGCTTCCATGTGACACTGTGTTAGGCCCCAAGCTTCATAAGGACAGAAGCTCCTTTGTTCAGGACTTTGCTCTATGTATCTCTTCATCTGGCTGTTGATTTTGATTCATATCCTTTAATATCCTTTTTATGATAAATCAGTAATCTAGTGAGTAAATGGGTTTTCCTGAGTTCTGGGAGCCATTCTAGCAAATTAATTGAACCTGAGGAAGGGGTTGTGCGAGCCTCTGATTTATAGCCAGTCGGTCAGAAGCACAAATAACAACCTGGGCTTGCAGCTGGCGTCTGAAGTGGAGGGTGGTCTTGTGGGACTGAGCCCTTTACCTGTGGAATCTGATTCTGTCTCCTGGTAGGTAGTGTCAGAGTTGAGCTGAACTCTCAGACACCCCGTTTGTGTCTGAGATTCTCTTGCTGGTGAGAGGAAGCCTCCACACATACAAGTTGAAACTGGGTCGGGAACCCTTTCAATAGGATTATGAATTCTGTCACATATACATATGAGAAGTATCACCATGAAGATGGCATTTGAAGCCATGATGTTAAATAAGATGATCCAGAGAGAGTTTAGAGTGAAAGAGAAGGATGGAGATCAGAACCTTGATAAATACCCTAATTAAAGGGTGGTTCTAGGAAAAAAACAATGAAAACCAAGAAGAAATGATCAGAGAAGTAGAAGGAAATTTAAGAGTGATATCCTGGAACCCAAAGGAAAAAGAGTTTCAAGATGACAGGAGTGACTGCTGAAGGAGTAAGGAGTAAAGAAAGGACTACAAAGAGTCCATTGAACCTGGCTAACTGGTCATTAACAACTTTTGCTAGAGCGGCTGTAGGGGAATAGCAGGAGTGAAAGTATGTGTCGGGAAGTAAGGATGTGGACACACTGAACTATGAAATATCTAATGATGTAGTGGAGCAATGAATGCAAACAGAGAAAGAAAGATAATAAACATCTAAACAGAACTAGGAAGAACTAGATAATAAACATCTAAACACATAGGAAGAGATGATGGGTAGGAAGGGAGAGGGGCATTTCCGATTTCCACATAACTGAAGAGAAAAATATATCTTGCTAATGAGTCATGTTTAACTTAGCAATTTAAATATCTGTGACCTCAAATTTTTTTCCTCCCACTGGTGTTTGTGTGAATCAACTCAACATATATTTATTGAACATCTACTCATGCTGGGCCTTTCTGGAGAAACAAAGGTAAGATTTGATTGCTGCTGCCTAAAGGGCTTTCAAGTGAATAATGGAGAAATATTTTTACATGACATCCTAGCTCAGATGGGGGGAATGAACAGGGGCTAGCCAAGAGAAGAGCATTTCAGGAAGAGGAAACAGCCTTTTTGTTGTAAAGGTACCATAGTAAGAAAAAGATTGGGTTTTCTAATATTTAAAAGAAGCAGGGGTAAGCAAAGGGTGGGGCGGCTGGAGACAAGATTGGAGAGGTGAGCAGAGGTCAGCTTTTGCAGGGCCTTGAAGACTTTAGGAAGGACTATGGATTTTACTTTCTGTGCAGTAGGAAGCCACTGCAGGGTTTTAAGCACTGAAAAGTTTACCGTATTCCAAGGATAATTCTGGTTGCACTGTGGAAAATGTACTGGTTAGAGGAAGGATGGGTAAGAGAAGATGGTGGCTTAAACTGTGGCAATAGCAGCATAAATGGAAAGAAATAGATACATACGGTTGAGCTAGAGTCTGCATTACCATGCTCCTCACTGCTGGGTCCACTAATGACTCCAAGACCTATCGCATTTTGAGCTAATCCTCATGGAAACAAGAACTTTGTTTCTGGCTCCAATTGATGGGTTATGGGAAAGTGATTCCTCAGTCCTGATCTGTTGTCCTTTCCACAACCAAATGGAAATCCCAAAGCTGGCCTGGAAGTTCCCATGCTGACCACTAGGGGATGTGCATTGGCCCCTTGATGGCAGCTCACACTCATGTGCTCTGGAATCACATCATGCGGAACCTGCCTCCAAGTGCCTAAGCCAGACTTCCCCTTTCCACTCTCATCTACAGACTTCAGTTTCTTAGATCCTATTGCAAGTATTTGATTCTTCAGAATCATGACAATGTCAGGGTCACAGTTATATCACCACCAGGGCTTGTCTTGCCCAATACATACTTGCTGAACAAATGAACAAATTCACCCTATAAGGAAGACAGGAATCCTCATTTTACAAGGGGGAAATTGAGGCTTACACCAGTTTGGCCAAAATGACATCAGCAGGAAGTTGTACAGTCAGGATGTCTCTGACCCAAATTCTGTTAAAATTTGTAGTCTTTTTAGACAAAAGCCAAATAAAACAGGTGTGGAAATTTCAGGGTACATATAAAATAAATGTTTTAATAGCAGACACCCTCAGTATTTCCTCACTCATGAGACCCCTTAAGGGCTAAGTTGTATGCGCCATCATTTACTGCTTCCTAACTTTATTTCTGTTGGTCCTGAGAGTCATATACAGCACCCCTTTGATAGTCATTTTATTCTAATTTCATAAAAATAAATCACTTAAACAATAAATTAGTCATTTTAACAACTGAGATTGTACTTTTCAGATAATATTTACATATGCACACACTCTGAAAATCTAAAGGAAAACAGATACAGAAATTTAAAATAGAGAACCAATGTTTTATAGTGTGGTTAAATAAGAATTTAAAAGATAAATGTGGTTGCAGAGCTTTAAAATTTTCAACATAAGATTCAGTGTCCGCATGATCTAAATAACACAATTCAAGCTGACTTCCTTTGACATTATAATTAATATAATAAGAACAGCAGTATCCTCTTGTCTCCCATGTACAAAAATGTATTTAAATATAGTGTAAATTTATCAACTCGAAGAGCTAAAGAAGATAATTTCCTAGAGTTCATTTCATCATAACTCACAATTTTTTAAAGCATTTGTGTAAATGTTTAATGACTAGATATTGGCTTTAAATTTTATACTTACTCTTTCTTGATACTTTTGGTTCTTTTCTCTCATTTTCTTTATTTGAGCCATGTATCGTTCTACTGCATTTTCCTTTATTTGACAGCTGATAACAAAGACAAGATGTATTTTACAATTGTTTGCCTTAGGAAAAACTAATGAGATAAAATTTAAAAATTAATCTAAATTAATTTGAATTGAAATAAAGTATTAAACCTATTATAAAGACCCATTTAAGGATAAGAATCTTAAGTGATTTTGTGTTTCTGAGTATATTTTACTCACTAAAATATGTATTAGAGAGATAACTTCAAGTTTTTAAAACTTGTCGTTGTGGATGTGGTTTCATATACATTCCTGCATCACTGACAACCTGAATTTTCTGAACTGTATCAAACTCAAAGACACCACCAGACGTTTTCAAAATAATATCTGCCAGCAGCTGCCAGCCGCAACCTTATGGTCTCAAGGTCTCCCCTTATAACTGTGTGATGATTTTGGACCCCAACCAATCCTTGCTTAACAAGCACCCTTACTTCTTGCCAGCTCCAATCCTAATTCTTGACAAACAACGTGTAACTGTGGTTTTTTGCCTATATAAGCCCCCCCATTTCATAGTCAGTGGAACACAATTCAAGTGCTTCTTGAATCTGTGTCTCCTGGGCTATAGTCCTCAGTTTGGCTTGTATAAAACTCTTTTCTATTTTTATTACAGGTTGTTTGTTGAGTATTTGCCTCAACATAGTAATGTGTCAACTTCCTTCTTCCATGCAATTTCATTGAAAATTCTGAGAAAGAAAACAAAGTTGGATTCCAAAAAAGAATCTACAATTTTATCTTTTTAAACCCACAACTATATCCATACCTATTTCTATCTCTATATACATACTCATTATAGAAAAGTGGGTTTGGGGGAATAAGTATAAAGGAAAAAATAAAAACCACCATTACCTAGAGATGATCACTTTATAGATTTAGCATTATGTAATAAGATATTTTGAGAGAGGGAGAGAAAGACCACATTCACATAACTTTTAATACAGTATATTGTTATAATTGTTCTATTGTATTATTACTTATTATTGTTAATCTCTTACTGTGCCTAATTAATAAATTAAACTTTATCATAGGTATACATGTATAGGAAAAAACATAGTATATAAAGGGTTCGGTACTATCTGTGATTTCAGGCATCCACTGGGAGTCTAGGAGCGTAATCCCTGAGGATACAGGGTGGGGGAGAGACTAAGAGATGATCACTTTATAGGTTCAACACTGGCACTTTCAGCTTTTCACAAACAACCATATAGGTTCATGACTTTATTTTCTTGAGATAGATTTTGTTTTAAGTTAACTGTTTGGAATTGACTACCTACTGTGTGCCCTCGGCTCTTTGTCAGGAGCTGAGATTGTATAAGAGAAATATAAGATGCTGCCAGGGGACCCTTGGATAATCCTTCCTCAGATGGTGGAGGGAGGTGTCCTGGCTATTTGTCATGTGACAAAAGTCCTGTTACCTCGGAACACATGGAATGAGTAAAGCGTCACCGGAAGAGCACAGTGAGGCCTAGGCTGTTCAGTCCATGAGATTATTTATTTAGTTTTAACAAAGGAAAGAGAACAAAAGCATGGGAATGTTCAACTTGCGTCTCTCACTAGATCATGAGAACTTTTAAACGTGTGCCTCTTTGTAAACCTCTGTTAAAGAGGAGAAAGACTGCCCTCTGGTTGACCCAGAAGAGAGAGAAGGAGCTGTAAGTGGATGTCATCACTGTGAGCCGTGGAAGCAGATTAGAGACCAGAGTGTAATCACAGAGCTGGACTTTTTGTCCACCTCTGCTAAGACAAGATGAGCGAAGTTTTCAGTTATGCTGAGAAATGAGTGCAGGTACAATCTGGTCATCACTTAATTGTTATCTAGAAAATAAAGGGAACTTCGTTAAAAGTCCCTTCCCATGGATGTTTCTCTCTCAGTGTTCTGACCCTTTTACTCACTATCTTCTAAAAAGAATATATGAATAGATCTGGAGTCTTGCAGGGAGATGGATTTTCCCTGAATGTTGTTAAAAACAATTCTCTTAAACAAAGGCCTAGTCACCAGCAGTGTGGACTCCTGACTTTCAACCTTGTTGCCCTCCAATAAATGGCTTCCCATTTCCAAAGCCCAAGTGTTCCACAGGGGTCTGCTTATCTGACCCTTGCCTAAACCCCTAGAGTCTGCTCTGCCCTCTCTCCCTCAATCTGCCATTTCTCACTTCCTAGACTGTGATAAGCTCTTCCTCACCCCAGCCTTTTTTCCATAAGCCTTCTGTCCATCACTCTCTGTCTCCTTAACACCTGTTCCTCTTTCAGAGGTTAGCTCAGCATCGCTTCCTCAAACAAGCTTTTCCTGATCTATTTCAAGTCCTTCAGTTACAACTAAGCCCGTGAGCCACAACTACTGAGCCCGCGAGCCACAACTACTGAAGTGCTTTAGAGCACTTCATTTTCCATTGGAGTCATATGAGTCTTAGCAGCAATGATTGCCACTTATGTATGGGAACTTTGGGATTTCATAAACAGCTTACTGATAGTCGAGAAGTGCTTCACTGATAGGCAATTTGACCTCTTTTGGCGGTTCATCTTGAATATCCTTTTTATTTGTTTTTGACGTGTTTTCCATTGTGTTGCTTAGCTAGAAAGAAGAATACCTGTTTTAAAAAGAGACATAGGAAGAATAAATAAATTCTCTGTCCCTCTACTTGTATTTACGAGATAAAGCACTGCTGGGACTTAATTTAAAACTGGCTCTTCCATCCAGATTGCTTCCACGTCCCGAGAGCTAACATCCACCACAATGCTGGGACCTCATGAATCAACTGGATTCTTGAGTCTGGTGAGTTCCATGCTTAGCCCAGGTGCAGCATTCCCCCACCCAAAACTGTCTGAGACTCACTCTCTTACATTATCCATCAACAACTGTTGCCCCTGTCAAGCTTCTTTAAGAGCAAGGGCTAAACTTTTTCAATCATTTAATGTCTCCACAGTGTTTGGCAGAGTGCACCACATGTAACAGCAGCTCGATATATGTCTTTTAGTTTTTAAAAAGTAAGACAAAACAAAAGCACAACTTTCTATGAGCACCAAGAGACTAGGCTCCAAAAGAATTAGAACTGGGATCCAAAAGAATTAGGTTTGGCCAGGATTGTTATAAAGAACAAATAAAAGGACACATTAAAGTGTTTTTTAAATGGTTAAGAGGTTTACAAATGCAAAATAATAAGAAGAATGATAATAATAATGTGTTATCATTAACAGTAACTGTTCGTCAGCTATTAATTGCTTTTGTAACTAATAATAAAAACTATCAAAACTAATATTTTTTAAACGAGAAAATCAGGCCCAAGTTTCTTAGATTTTTATGGGAAGCAGAAATACCTTGTGGATTTGGTATGGATACTAATGCACATCTTTTAAGATCATAGTCTTCCTTGACAGATTTTTATCTTTTGATTTTTATTAATCTCAAGAAAATAAGTGCCTAACCTTCAATCAGTGTGTTAGTAGTTGGGTGTGGTAGAAAGAACATAACCTTTGTAATTATTTGTTAAAATGGCTGGAAACTCCATGAGAGTGGGGATGATGTAATTCTTGTGCATTACTGTATTTCCCCACCTAGCACAGTAGATGCAGTCCTTGTCAAATGAATGAATGGACAGGTGGATGAATCAGGCAGACATATTTCAATCCTAGATCCACCATCTTTTACCTGTGTGACCTTGAGTAGGTTACTGAATCTTTTTGAGCTTCAGTTCCATCATTTCCTAAAGTGAGAACAAAAATCTTATTCTAGGGCTTCCCTGGTGGCGCAGTGGTTGAGAGTCCGCCTGCCAATGCAGAGGACACGGGTTCATGCCCCGGTCCGGGAAGATCCCACATGCCGCGGAGCGGCTGGGCCTGTGAGCCATGGCCGCTGAGCCTGCGCGTCCAGAGCCTGTGCTCCGCAACGGGAGAGGCCACAACAGTGAGAGGCCCGCGTACCACAAAAAAACAAAAACAAAAAATCTTATTCTAAACGCTGTAGTAAGGATTAAATAAGTTAATATTTAAAGCACCTAGCATAGTGTCTGACATATAGAAAGAGCTTAATAAGCATTCTGCCCCTTTAGTTATGGCTCCAGATTATGCTTCTTTAAATTTCAGGTAACTAAAGCAGAGGATGTCTGCCTGCTGCCAAGTATGATGAGAGGTGTAAAGACTAATCCAAGTGGTTTGCTGCTGTCAGCCTTCATCGCTGATTTGGATCACTGAATAGGCAATCTACACAGGTCATTCAGATCCAAAGTGGAGAAACTCTGAAATGAAAACATACTTTTCCCCCGCAGACATGCTGCTTACATAACCAGACCTCCAGCAAGGCTCAGTCTTTGTGGCTGAGACTTTTCTTTTCTAGCCAAGCATGTTCATCTCTGCATCCTAATAGATTCTAGTATTCATGCATGCAAATATACTACAATACTTTTTAACTGAAAATCACAAAGGTGACACATCAAAAAGATTTAATATATTAAGACACGGTAATATATTAAGGGATATCTTCTCAGATATGAAAGTATTGAGAATAATTCTATAAGCTACACACCAAAATGTTTCATTATACCATCACAGGTCACAGAAACTTATCAGCTAGGAAAAAAATTTGCTTTCTTTTGTTTCAGATGTAGAATTGAATTTTTATATTATTTTCTATTTTAGAATTTGAATGTTTAAATTGACTGTTGCACAAAAACATAGCATGTTGTCAAATATTTCATTTTATAATAACAGTATTTAACAAAAACTTTTACTATAAAATATTTTATTTAAAAGGTAAAACAACATTAATTTCTAATTTCTTTTCTGAGTCATATAGAAGAGATCAAGAGTTATGGTTCCCACCTATGGTACCCATCTGGTGCTGGAGGAAAAATGACCTCATCTTGCCAAATTACTTCAGTTACCTGGCTCTAATGTTTTCAACTCTCTGACCAATGTACAATTAGTTACCTAACTAACTGCAGCTCACGGCAAAGGATTTTAATAAAATATGAGTGAAAATGTAGATCCATTAAGCACAAATGATTTGTGCATAAACTATATTAAGATTCATTGTTTCACACACTTTACAGAAAATTAGTGAGCCAATTGGATTGCCTGCTTAATAGCTGCCTTTTTGCAATGAGCTAACGACATTGCCTCAAAATGTACTTTTGCATTAATGTACTACAAACAACGGGGATTTTAATAAACATTTACAAGGATTTACAGTTCCTGACCACCTAGAGGATTTCTATCTCAGCATATCTTTTTTTTTTTTTTGATGTGGACCATTTTTTTAAAGTCTTTATTGAATTTGTTACAATATTGCTTCTGTTTTATGTTTTGGTTTTCTGGCCCTGAGGCATGTGGGATCTTAGCTCCCCAACCAGGGATTGAATCCTCACCCTCTGCACTGGAAGGTGAAGTCTTAACCACTGGATTTCCAGGGAAGTCCCAGACTTCTATCTCAGTAACAGGTGAGAATTTTAGAAAAATTGTCACAAAGTAACGTAATTATCTTCCAGGAAGATTTCACTTAAAATAATTCCTGACAGACACCTAATCGGCTTTGTCAGTAATTTCAAACATCTATTTAGTGCCTGTTCTCTGTGTGGCAATTTTCCTGGCCCTTGGTTATAAAATGTAGAAGAGGTGAGAACTCTACTCAGACTGATAGGAAGAAAGTAGCATACTCCAGCAGAACCTAAAAAAAAAAAAAAGAGCAACTTTAAAAGGCTTGAGAAAACCATACAAGTAATGAATGCTAGAGAGATCTTCACCCAGGGCATGACCTCTTGTGCGTGTCTGTTTTTCCTCTCCCAACTCTGTTTGGGCATCAATAACACACACTATATATAGTGAGGGCATGTGAGGAGGGTGGGTTTGAAGGACTCAGGTATCCAGCCTTTTCAGAGACTATTTCATAATCATTTTCTGTCAGGAAATGTTTCAAAAAATATTCCCCAAATGCTTCTCAGTGAAAAGTAAGAAGTCTATTTAGTAAAAAGGGACATATAGTAGCCAACTTCTTCAAATGAGCTGTTATCCCATAATGCTTTACTTAACTGCAAAAGTACCCAAAAAACAAGGAGTGCGTCCCTTCCTGCACAGTCTCAGGATCCTGGCTCAATACCTAGAAAGCTCCTAATGACTTTTCTCATGACTTTGTGGAGCCGTGAATATCCAGAAGCCTCCTAACGACTCCTTTCAAATCTTGTGGAGGCTGGGAGGGGTGGCAATTCTGCCTTAATACCTTCCCAGACGTTTGAAATGGATCCTGTTTTTTAGCTAATGTTTTATATAAATGTAGATTAAAATGGAAGATGTTTACTTAATAGCATTAGTAATGACAAAAGTTCTGAAAAAGATTCCATCAGGGGTTGACAGCACAATTTAGTTAAAAGGTCTCTATATGGGTGCCGGAAGTCTTAAAGTTCATTCATGGCTTTACCATTAACAAGCTATAACATTATGTAAATCTAACAACAACAACAATAATAATGAAGTACTTCCAAGAGCCTTTGTTAAAGAGCAAACTTAAAAGGCACACGTCTAACTATCAAGGCACTCATCTTCAGCAAAACATAACTCCTTAAATACTGAATAGTAACTACTTCAGCAACTCATATCTTTGGGAATTCAAACACAGATGTTGGCACATAGGTCAGCATCTCCCATGGGCACAAACTAGATGTTCAATAAATGTCTGATGTAAATGACTGACTGGCAAATAAATAATGCATGCTCACTTTCTTTCCTAGTGGCCCTATTTATTTGCTCATAACGTTGTATATACCCTGAATTTGGAAAGTAAAATAACTTTTAAACTCAAATTCTCAATTTGGCTAGAACACATTTTCAATACAATTGAAAACATTTTAGAAATGCTCTCCAGCACGTGTTAAAAAAAAAACAAAAACAAAAAACAAAAAACCTGAATGCATTTAAAGCCTCTTAGTAGTGATATCACCTAACAGTTAGTTTTACAAAATTTCAGACCCATCTCTTTTTGTATAGATTATGTATATATAGCCCCAAACAGCTTTAAAATGTAAGATAGAGCCAGTTTTGAGATATGATAAATAACTATACATTCAAATCAAGGTATTTAAAAATATCTAGATGGATGACATTTTCAACTTTCACTTGCACGACTGACAATGTGCATTACGTTAGCATGTATTTTCTTTACCAATACAAATCCTTTGGTTAGTGGCACATTTTTGAACTACAGATCTCAAATTATATTGGATTCTTAGCTTAAAAATTGGTGTCTTTTGATCCGGAATTGCTAATAACAAATAGTTGGAAACGCTGTATATTATACTAACTTTTCTAGCAACCGGAACTACATTTTTTTCAACTCCTACTGTCCTTCAATTTTAGAAGTGTCAAAAAACAAAAGAAACATAACTCTGAAGAGAATATTGTAAGGATAATGGAAATACATGCAGTACCTTTACACTCTGATGGTGGAGGAGAACAAAAAGCCTTCTCTCCTTCAAAGAGCAGCGGTGAATAAAGATGACCAACTGGGGCTGGGTCTTGGGGCTGGTGGAAAGGAAATCCATGAGCAATTATTACACACACTGATAAACACCCAGTCTTATTATTTTCCTTCTCTGCCTTCACAGAAACCTTTTCTTCCCTCTCAGATGGGACATCTCCTCCCACCTCCCAACGGTTTCCTCAAGTCTCTCCGCCCAGCAGAGCATTATGGGGTAAGAAGGGGAATGAGGAAACAAATAGGCCGCTATACAAATCTAACAAGTTAATAAAAGAAAGAAACCAAGTGTTCTGTTTAGAAGGATGCTGCCAGCAGCCAGGGCAAAAAGCCGAAACCAGCCTATGGATTGGGTGGGTGAGGGTGAAACGCCATCAAGCCCACACGGAGCACTTATAAGGTACCTGCAGTGGGAGGGGTTCTGTGCTGGTACGGAGAAGGGTTCCAGGGTTTGCGGGGTACTCATTCTAAAGGCATTCACCAGACTGGGAATTCAGTGAGAAGAGACTAAGAAGATGAGTCTAGACCTAGCTCCTCCACCAGGGAGTTTTATAACCTCGGACAGGTCTCTAACCCGCTCTGACCCTCAGTTTCTCTTCCATCTTTCCTACTTCCTGTCGGAGTTATTAATGAGGCTCTAATGCTTTGGAAAATTGTCAAGTGATAAAGCCCCATACAAATGGAAGGCATTAGTTTACTGAGCACCTACTGTGTGCTAGAGACTGTGAGGGCAAACCTGAATCAAATTCAGATCTGAAAATCCAGAAAGGCAAATAAGCAATGTATCCAGGGGTTCTATTGCAAGGCGGAAAAAGAGATGGGTTAATATTCCGATCAGATCAAAAGTTCTTCCTCCCTCTGTGTCTCCTGGGTGAAAAGGAGGGGTCGGCCTATGAGAATCCTTCTCAGCGGCTCCTAACCGCCCAGAATTTCGCCCGGCGCGGGACCCCAGAAGGTTGGGACCCCAGGACCATTTTGCGGCAGAGTAAGCAGCAGGGCCGTTGGGGTGGGGCGGAGATGCTCGTAAAGTCTTAAGTGTCAGACTGGAAGGACTCGGGGCCGAGCGAGGAGGCTAGGCAGCCTTCTGACCTCCTCCCCTCGACGGCTTCCAGGTGCGGATACAGTAACGGGTCCGGAAGTAGTACTCGCGTCAGGCCGGCGGACCAGGCCCACTCACTCCACAGCCGTCGCCGCGGCGCCCTCCGTTTCCAAGGCGACCGGCGAGCTAGGGCCTCCCCCGCCCACCACTAAACAGCCGCGAGCTGCGGGCCAGGCGCGCCACCTGGTGGCAGCAAGGGGAACAATCAGGCCGAGGTCTCGCGCTGCCTCCCTGAGGGTACCGCGCCCTCCCACCTTCTTCCCGCGGGGTTGTCACCGCCGCAAGCCACCCAGCTTACTCCATAAGACGCGCTCGCCCACCTTGCCTCCCTCTAGTGGCAAACCGGGAAGTGGTGAGAAGTGTAGAGACTTGACGTCCGGGCTCTGTGTTGTGACCGTAAGCCGCTCACTTGTTTCTTCCCCTGTAAAATGAGACGTCAGGACTGGTCTGTGGTTTTCAAGCAGCGCGTAGCATCCTACGATGTTGGGATGTGTGCGCGTGACGGGGATTCAGCGCGCCCCCGCCACCCCTACCAGCCCCTTCCACCTGGGCAGCTTTTCTCCTGTCTACTTTTGTTTTGTGTAAGAGTTCTTTTAACTCCAAACAGAAGTGCAAACCCCTGGACTAAATGCTTATAAGGTAACTTACAGCTTTAAAAGTCCTTGATCCGGCTTGTTTTCTTTCTCGTTTTACTTTTTTGCTTCTAAACCTTAAGAAAACCAGTATAGATTTTGTCTTTCCCTCTCTTTCCACTTTTGGCAGCTCTTTCCTAATTCAGGGGGAAAAAATATCACACACCTACAACCGCTAACGTTCCTCTTTTCCTCATCTGCGTTCGTTCTCATTCTCTGCCTCAAGACAATTTCTTACATCCTGAGAGCACTTAGTTAGAGTCAATTATTCATCCTTTTGTCCCCAGAAGACAAAAATGAGGCGCTCTCTTGGGCCTCCACTCTCTGCATAAGTCTCCTGTTTGGCATTCTTGAATTTGATTTAAAAAATACATTTTCATGTTTTATGATTAATGCTGTTACATTAATACATATTAAGAACTTAAGGAAGGGAACTGAAGCAGTGAATAAAAATATTAATTACCTTTGGTTAAGGTAGTTTTTCTCATCAGTAAAAAGTCATCCAAAACCTAGCCAGTTTGAGATCATTTATGTCTCCTATCTCATTCGAACCGCCCTTTATTCTATTAGTGTTATATATTTCTTTAGGGCCAATTATAATAATAACAACAGGTGGGGATATGGGGTAAAATTACTGAATAGAGTTCGATGCAAGAGGGACAAAAAAAGCTACCACACAAATTTTTTAAAGCATGGGGATTTTTTTGTTGCTGTTCAATGGAAAAACAATTTTGTGATTCTTCAGTCCTTTGAATTCATTCCTAAATCACTTTCTATAAATCTTAGGCCAGTTTCTTTTGCTAGAGCCTGGGCCCATGGTCAAAAATGTACTTTTACCCTATCATTTATCTCCTGTGCAGTTTTTCTTATGGTGTTTGCCAGTTTGTGGTCAAACAGTGAAGCCAGATAAAAACCATTTACAGAGTTTCCTCATTTGACCTTGATTTTCTGTTAGCCTTGCCATGTGGAATGAGGCAGAAATAGAGGCAGGAGAGTTTCTGTGGTAGAAAAAGCCAAATATGTTGTCTGATTTTGGCAAAAACACAAAGAACTTGTTTGGTATGTTCTGTTGCTAAGCATTTTATACTTTAAAATCTATTTTCATTACCTCTGCAAATAGACCGTAAGACAATCAACTAAATGTATTAATATTAAATCTCACAATAATTTTTAGGAACACAAGCTAGTGATTAACCCATTAACCAGTTCAAACTTCTAGTAAATCAGAGCTTTTACTGACAACAAGTTACTTTTTTTTTTTTTTTTTTTGCGGTAGGCGGACCTTTCACTGTTGTGGCCTCTCCCGCTGCGGAGCACAGGCTCCGGACAAGGAGGCTCAGCGGCCATGCCTCACGGGCCCAGCCGCTCCGCGGCATGTGGAATCTTCCCGGACCGGGGCACAAACCTGCGTCCCCTGCATCGGCAGGAGGACTCTCAACCACTGCGCCACCAGGGAAGCCCCAAAGTTATTTTTGAGAAATATCAAATTCCTGCTATAACTTCTTATCCAAAACCTTTGTTCCTGACAAATTTGAAACAGTTAAATTGGTGTTTTGCCAAAAAAAAAAAAAAGTCATCAAGTAAAATATTCTCTTGAGGGGAAAAGTTTACATCACCTTTAAGCAGGCATGGTGACAAACTCATAGAGGAGATTATGTTTTGACCCATCATCAACAGCATGATGAGTCTCAAAAGAACTTAGCTAAGTGAAAAAGCCGAGTGTGAGAAATTATATACTACATCACATGAACTTCTAGAAAATCCTGAAAGCAGATCACTGGTTGCCTAGTGCTGATGGGGGGAATGAGGGGATTGACTACAAGGGGGCAGGAGGGAACTTTTTAGGATGAAGGAAATGTTCTATGACTTGATTGCAGTGGTGGTTACAGGGTATATGTATTTGTTAAAACTCATCAAATTATCTTTAAATGGGTGTGTTGTATATAAATTATATGTTTAAAAGTTAATTTAAAAAATAGCTAAAGTTATTTGACAACTCCTCTCATCAAGAGATGGGGTCTCTGTTTCCTCTTCTTGAATCTGGTGGTCTTTATGACTGCTTCAACCAAGAGAATATGGCAGAAATGACTGTACGTCACTTCCAAGGCTAGGTCATAAAAACTCATGCAGCTTCTTCCAGGTTCTTTTTGGATTCTTGCTCTGAGGGAGGCCAGCTGCCACGTAAAAAGTCTACTTTGAGACGACCATGCTAGAGAGAGCACGTGTAGGCTCTGTGGTTAACCAACTGAGTCCTGCCTTCCAGCCCACAAAGTGCCAGGCCTGTGAGTGAAACCACCTTGGATCCTCCCAACCAGCCCATGCATCAGCTGAGTATTGCTGAGTTGATCTCATTGATGCCACAAGGAGCAAGAGATCACCAATTACTAACCTACAGAATCTGAGATTCGGTTGTTTTAAGCCACTGAGCTTTGATAGTGCATTAGTTGTCCATCGCTATATGACAAAGTACCCCAACGTTTAGTGATTCAAGACAACAATAATCACTTATTATCTCACGGTTTCTATGCATCAGGAATTTAGGAGCAAGTTGACTGGGCAGTTCTAACTTGGAGTATCTCATGAGGGCAGATGTTGGACAGATTCTGTCTCTGCCTAAAGGAGCTTTCAGTCTAGGAAGAGGGAGGGGCAGACAAATTAATAGGCAACTGCAACAGGGCTAGATAACCCCTGGAACAGGGGTAGAAGCAGAGTGCTAAGGGAAAACCGAGCCCAGCCTTGAGGGTCAAGGAAAAATTCCTAGAGGAAGTGAGGTCTAAACTGAGTCTTGACAGTGGGCAAGAATGAGTCAGTTTGGAGGGTGTGAGAGGGGCTGGGACAGAGGCCTGGGCATGTACAAAGGCCTAGAGGTGAAAATGAACATGACGAGTTTCTCATGGAGCTGAAAGAAATTTACTAATGGTTAGATCATAGGGTCCCAGAGAGAAGAAAGGAGCAAGAGGGGAGGCTGGAGAAGCAAGCAGGGGCAGATCCTGATGGGTCCTCTGAACCACGCTCTTTTATAATAACAAATGTTCACTCTGGCCCCAGTGTGGAGGAGGATGGGAGAAGTCAGGATGGGGACAGTTTCCAGGATGAACTCCACTGACCACAGTTCCAATCTTTTTCTGCCTAAGAGCCTCTCCCTTAGGTCTAGTTTCTGGTCCAAGAAACATGTCTCAGGATCTGCCTTTTGCCAGATTGCAGCGACTGGCAAAAAGAATGACCTCATCTTCCTGGCTCAAGTTATCAGCTTGCCTAATCTCTGGAGCCTTCTATGACTCAGGTGAGATGCCTACCTCCACACCAGGAAGTAGTCTATGAAGCTCCACCTCCAGCAAACATATGAAAGGAATTATTATTTTTTTAACATCTTTATTGGAGTATAATTGCTTTACAATGTTGTGTTAGTTTCTGCTGTATAACAAAGTGAACAGCTATACGTATACATATATCCCCATATCTCCTCCCTCTTGCGTCTGCCTCCCACCCTCCCTATCCCACCCCTCCCTCTTACATCTCCCTCCCACACTCCCTATCCCACCCCTCTAGGGGGAGCTGATCTCCCTGTGCTATGCGGCTACTTCCCACTCGCGATCTATTTTACACTTGGTAGTGTATAGATGTCCGTGCCACTCTCTCATGGAGTAACACTACCTCATATCTGGAGAATAGGGCAGTATAGATAATAATTTCCACCTTTTAAGGACTGTATTCATATAATTTTTCCCCCTTGATTTTTTTATTATTGTGGTAAGAACATATGAGATCTGCCCTCTTAACAAAATCTTAAGTGTATAATACAATATTGTTAGCTATAGGCACTATATTTAATAGCAGATCTCTAAAATTTATGCAACTGGCATAAATGAAACTTTGTTGAATAGCAGCTCCCCCTTTCCCCCTCCTATGAGCTTGATTATTTTAGATATTCCGTATAAGTGGAATCATGTAGTATTTGTCCTTCTGTGACTGGCTTTATCCATGTTTATCCATGTTGTTGCAAATGGTAGTATTTTCTTCTTCCCTTAGAGATACATAATATTCCATTATATGAATGTACCATGTTTTGTTTATCCATTCATTTTTCAATGGACATTGACGTTGTTTCCATATTTTGGTTATTGTGACTAATACTGCAGTGAACACAGGAGTGCAGATATCTCTTTGAGATCCTGATTTCAATTCTTTTGGATAAATACCCAGAAATAGGATTGCTGGATCCTATGGTAGTTCTATTTTAAGTTTTTTGAAGAACCTCCATACGTTTTTTCCCATATTTTAAATTCACAATTCAGTAGCTTTCCTGTCTATCAGAAACACTGATTTAGAATAGACTATGGGAAAATGTGTCATTTAAAAATATCACAAAAAGAACAAAGTGTTTAACTACATACTGCTAGCATATGTTCAAAACCTAAATAATAATTTTTTTAAAGTTCTCAAAACTTTTGACTTAGCATATTGCATTGGAAAGGAAATGCGTGCCTGAAGAGAAAATATATAACATTGAAGAATGTCAATTCTTTCCAAAGAAATGTATAAGTTTAATGCAGATCTACAAAAAAGTATTTGTTTGCAGAAGGGAAAATAATTGGGACATTTTCAGGACTATAAATCAATATTAGCACATCCAAGGTAGTGTGCTGTATTTTTAAATGAAAAGAAATAATGAGGTTTTGGGTTACTCCCTACATTTCATATGGTGTTGAAAAATACTAAATATTTTACCTTTTATACAGCACACTAGCTAAGAAAACCACTGCAAAAGACCACATTATGTGATTCCTTTTAGAAGATATTTCCAGAAAAAGAAAAGATTTCCAGAGACAAAAATTGAGAGAGGGGGCTTCCCTGGTGGCGCAGTGGTTGAGAGTCCGCCTGCCGATGCAGGGGACACGGGTTCGTGCCCCGGTCGGGGAAGATCCCACATGCCGCGGAGCGGCTGGGCCCGTGAGCCATGTCTGCTGAGCCTGCGCGTCCGGAGCCTGTGCTCCGCAACGGGAGAGGCCACAACAGTGAGAGGCCCACGTACTGCAAAAAAAAAAGAATTGAGAGACTTCAGTTAGGGCTGTACACAGTAGGGTCACCAGCAGGGGGACCACTTGGAGAGAGAACTGTCCAAATGAGGGATGTGTAGCTCAACAGGGCGCTGCGGAGAGAAGTCTTTGGGTGCTGAAATTGAAAGATCCTTCTAGTGAATGCACTTGACTTTGCGAATTGCTCATTGTGGTGTCTAGAGAGACTGAGAGACATAGGATACAGAACCACACTTTGTTGATCTTATTTTCTTTAAGAACATGAAATTTGGACTAAGTCCAGAGTTTTTCTGAAGCTGCTTGCCAGCTGTGTGACCTTGGATAAGTTACTTCTCTTTTCTGCACCACAATTCCTCATCTGTAAATAGAGATAATATTGCATACCTCTCTGGGCTGTTTGGAAGATTAAATAAATGCCTGGTACAATTCCTGGCACGTAGTAGGTTCCCAATAAATATTAATTCTCCATCATACTCCTTCTAAAATATTATTTTAGAGGGAATGCCAGAAAGTAGGAAAAGTGGAGCTCTTCTGGGTCATATTTCCCATGTGGCTGGTCTGGTGGGACCCAAATATGCATCTCTGACCCAGCTGCAAACCTGTACACCCAGCTGCCTACTCAACATCAGTTAGATGTATCACAGGCACATCATGCCCCAAACTCATTATCTCCTACCCCCTCTAACCTGCCCCTTCTCCTCGAGGCTGTGTCCATATTCAGTCAATAGCACCAGCATCTACTTAGCTGTTCAAGCCTGAAGATGGGAGTTATTCTCAACTCTTTCCTTTCCCCAGACCCTAGACCTAATCAACCTTCGAGTTCTGTCAGTCTACCTAGAAATTCGGTAGATTGAACCCATTCATTAATTTTAATCAAAAATATTTGTTGAGCAGCTCGCTTTGAACTAAGCACCATGTCAGGTTCTGTCTTCACTGCCTTCTCCCTAATCCGGGTCACAGTTTTCTCCTATTGACTGAAGAAATAGGTTCCCAACTAGTTGCCCTGAATCTACTTTTTATTTCCTCTAATCCTTTCTCCACGTTCTTCCAGAGATTCATTCCTTTGCTTAAGACCTTAAGTGGCTTCCCACAGAGCCCTCAGGAAAGAATTACTGACACAACTGGTAAGGCTTTCTAAAATCCAGGCCCCCCAGGTCTAGGGCAGGTTCCCTGCTATGTGCTCCAGTCACTGGTTGGGTTCCCCCAGAAACACACCCTGAGACTGAGATTTGAGTGCAAGTTGTTAATTTAGGAGGTAGTCTCAGGGAGCTCTGGTAGGAGGATGGGGAAATGAGGAGGGAAGGAAAAGAAGCCAATTCAGCATGCATTGATGAACAAGTTACTGGGAGATGGGTAACTGGGGCTCAGCCTCAGTGGAGAACTCTGGGAGACAGTGTATGCTATGGACTGAACTGTGTCCCCCCAGAACGTGTATGTTGAAGCTCTAACCCCAAATGTGACTGTGTCTGGAGATAGGGCCTATAGGGAGGTAATTAAACATCAAGGAGACCCTACAGTGAGATGGTCAGGGTGGGGCCTTGATGCAATAGGATTAGTGTCTTCAAAAAGAGGCACTGGAGAGTTCTCTCTCTATCTCTCTGTCTCTCTGTCTCTTCTCTCTGTCTCTCTCTGTCTCTGTCTCTCTGTCTCTCTGTCTCTGTCTCTCTGTCTCTGTCTCTCTGTCTCTCTGTCTGTCTCTCTGTCTCTGTCTCTCTCTCTGTCTCTGTCTCTCTCTGTCTCTCTCTCTGTCTCTCTCTGTCTCTCTGTCTCTCTCTCTCTCTCTCTCTCTCTCTCTCTCTCTCTCTCTCTCTCGCCACACAAGAGGTCACGTGAGCCCACAAACCAGGAAGAGATGCTTCACCGGAAACCAAGCATGCTGGCACCTTAATCTCAGCCGTCCAGCCTCTAAGAACTGTGAGAAAAAAATTTCCTGTTGTTTAAGCCACTCAGTCTATGGCATTTTGTTAACGGCAGCTCAAGCTAAGACAGCATGGAACAACCTCAGAGTTGCCAGGGTGCTCTGGGTGGAAGCTGGGTAGTTAACTCTCAATCCTCATTTGCCATTGGTTTAGGGCTGCACCTGAAGGCACTGATTCCCCAGCAATCACGGCCTGCACCATGCAAGGGCTGAGCTCCTGTTTCCCTGAGCCAGAAAAGTTCTCACTCAGCCTGAGAGTCCCTGGTGGGAAGAAGCCTCTGGCTTGCCTGGTGAGCGCTAAGGGATATGGTCAGGGCAATAGTGTCTACCATAGCTCCCAGAAAGCATTTTATCTCTGCTTTGTGGTTCTCTTTACCCTGTAGTGACCCATCAGCTAATCTGTTAGTTCTATAAGGGTGCAGATGATACCTCTCTGCTTCACCAATATACCACCAGGGCTAAGCACAGAGCCTGATATGTAATAGGTGCTCAAGAGATATTTAGTGAATGTGTGGATAAATGAAATATGGTGATCCTTTCAGAAAGTAACCCAGTCACGGCATGCTTTGTATTTGACAGAGAAATTACACATGCAGCAAAAAACCCTCTAAGTTATTGTTACATCTGAATCCCTATATTCACATAAATCACTGAAATTTCTTAACAATGCCAATTAAGGGCCTTACTAGGCTTTCTAAATAAAGCTTAGGATGTTCATTTTTATCCCTTTGCAGCAAATACAGTCCCGATATCTTTTTTCTAGACCCAGATCCCCTCCACACGTTGTGCTGGGTCCAGGGAAGATGCAAACACTCCACACGTTTTGCTGGGGCCGGGCAGCAGCTTGGCTCAGCCCCGGGAGCTGGCTCCCAGCTGCTCATCAGCATGAGTGCAAACAGGTGGAGCGTACAAAGGTGGCCTTATAGAGCTTGGACTTAATCCTGTGAGCACTGTAGAGCCTCGGAATGTTTCCCAGCATGCCAAAAGCAAGACTTTAGAAAAATGAATGGAACAGTGATATTTAGGCAGGGATGGAATGGGAAGAGACTGGAGGCTGGGGAACAAAAAGAGAGGAAAGAAGCCTGAGACAGCGTGGCTGACAGAAACTTTTGAGCTGTGTGAAACTTTCCACTGTGGGTCACTAGGCTGATTGGGGACAGAGAAATCACTGTGGTGAATGAATCAAAGTATACCCCTTCCTGTTATGTGCTCTTTGAAGTTATTTCCTAAAGCGCCAAAGGGGTGTTTGTAAGAAGAGCAATAGGCAATCATAAAAGTTCCCTGTAAACAATCAAGAATGCAAGTTCCCATAGCTGTGTAGGTTTAAAAAGGAGGCAAAATGGCATTGATTTTGGTGTGTTCCTGGGATAATGCACGAATGTTCCATGTGTACCGCACTTGACTTTCTCTGAAACTAATAAACTCTGTGCTTTTAAGGGTAAAACTTTGTCTAAACTTAAAATATTCCTCGTCAAATGCTCTGTATCTTGATTGTAGTGGTGATTACTTGCTGATATTCATGTGTCAAAACTCATCAAATTCTACATTTAAAATTGGTGAGTTTGTAAGTTATGCCTCAGTAAAGCTGATTTTTAAAAATTGAATACAGTTCAAATATACCCAGAGATTAATCCAGGCAAATAATATATATGTATGATTCCATCTACGTTAAACCCCAGAAAATGCAAGCTAATGTATAGGGTGAGAAAGCAGATCAATGGTTGCTTTGTCGTGGGCAGGGTAGGGTCAGGAGGCAGGAATTACACAGGATCATAAGACTCTTATGGTAGTAATGGGTATGTTCATAATCTTCAGTGTGCTGTCAGTTTCGAAGGTGTATACATATGTCAGAACATATTTCAATGAAGTGGCATATCTCTTTACCCCTGCCTGTAAAGTTTATGATGTTGGGAACCATGACCTTCACTACTATATCTCCAACATCTAACCTAGAGCCTGGCGTATACTTGTTGAATAAATTAACAGTTTGGGAAATATTAGCATAGTGGGATGAATCTAGTTCCTAGTTCCGTCATGTTCTAACTATGTAAATGTCTCTAAATCACTGAATGTCTCTAATCTCAATTTGCTCACTGGTGAAATAGAGTTAATAATATTGATCTCATAGGATTGTTGTGAGGGTTACAAATGATGTATGTAAAAAGTTACAAAATAGACCTTGGCAACGATAGATGCTAAATAAGTGGTAGCTTTTATTACTATTTGTAAGACATGCCTCATAATTTCTGGGGATTAGAATGTATTTATTATTTTACACGTATGCACTTTGGAATATACTCATATAGCCATTTCAAATAGGGAGTAATGTAAAGAGCTTTAGCCCATAATGGATCACTGCATAAGTGTGATAATTAATGGATTATTCCAGAAAGTGGACTTTAAAATGATATAGACTTAAAACTAGGTAGAATTGCTTTCAAAAATAAGCCAGCACAGTGGTTTCATGGGTGCATACATATGTCAAAATTTGTGCAGTTTATTATATGTCAGTTATATTGCAATCAGGCTGTTTTCTTTAAAAAATTAAGCCACCAACGAGTGGAATTAAATACATGAAATAGCTCTATTATTTAGGATGAAGTTTGATTAATATAATTATTTTTTTAACCAAAGGGATCTGTCTCCATTATTTGGCTTCTATTTGAGGACAATTTAATTGTTTCTCAGACAGTTCTTTTTTTAATTGAGATTTGAACTGCAGTTTGACAAATGTCAATGACATCACTGCTGAAACTGCACTCCTTAAATGTAAATATTTGCTGAAAGTTCATCTTGCTTTGACAGTACAAAAGGAAACTTATCCCCATTTCAGAATTGATGGTTGCTTTTTATAGTGATGCCTGGAAAATATGCATAATGCCAGTTTTTTTTTTTTTTTGCAGTACGTGGGCCTCTCACTGTTGTGGCCTCTCCCGTTGCGGAGCACAGGCTCCGGACGCTCAGGTTCAATGGCCATGGCTCACGGGCCCAGCCTCTCTGCGGCATGTGGGATCTTCCCGGACCAGGGCACGAACCCGTGTCCCCTGCATCGGCAGGCGGACTCTCAACCCCTGCGCCACCAGGGAAGCCCTGTGTATCTTTTTGAATTAAGAGTTTTTTCTGGGTGTATGTTCAGGATTGGGATTTCTGGATCATATGGTAACTCCATTTTTAGTTTTTTAAGGAACCTCCATACTGTTCTCCATAGGGGCTTCACCAATTTCCATTACCATCAACAGTGTAGGAGGGTTCCCTTTTCTCTAAACCCTCTCCAGCATTTATTATTTGTAGACTTTTTGATGATATGGCCATTCTGACTGATGTGAAGTGATTCCTCAATCGTAGTTTTGATTTGCATTTCTCTAATAATTAGCGATATTGAGCATCTTTTCATGTGTCTACTGGACATCTGTAGGTCTTCTTTGGAGAATGTCTATTTAGGTCTTCTGCCCATTTTTTGATTTGGTTGTTTGTTATTGAGTTGTATAAGCTGTTTATATATTTTGGAAATTAAGCCCTTGTTGGTCACATCATTTGCAAATATTTTCTCCCAGTGTATAGGTAGTCTTTTCATTTTGTTTATGGTTTCCCTTGCTGTACAAAAGCTTATAAGTTTGATTAGGTCCCATTTGTTTATTTTGCTTTTATTTCTATTGCCTTGGGAGACTGACATAAGAAAACATTGCTATGATTTATGTCAGAGAATGTTTTGCCTGTGGTCTCTTCTAGGAGTTTTATGGTGTCTTGCTTATATTTAAGTCTTTAAGCCATTTTGAGTTTATTTTTGGGTATGGTATGAGGGAGTGTTCTAACTTCATTGATTTACATGTGACTGTCCAGTTTTCCCAACACCATTTCCTGAAGAGACTGGCTTTTTTTCCATTGTATATTCTTGCCTCCTTTGTCAAAGATTAATTGACCATAGGAGTGTGGGTTTATTTCTGGGCTCTCTATTCTGTTCCATTGATCCATATGTCTCTTTTGGTGCCAATACCACACTCTTTTGATTACTATAGCTTTGTAGTATTATCTGAAGTCTGGGAGGGTTATGCCTCTAGCTTTGTTCTTTTTCCTCAGGATTGCTTTTGCAATTCTGGGTCTTTTATGGTTCCATATAAATTTGGATTATTTGCTCTAGTTCTGTTAAAAATGTCATGGATAATATGATAGGGATCCCATTAAATCTGTAGATTGCTTTGGGTAATATGGCCATTTTAACAATATTAATTCTTCCAATCCAAGAGCATAGGGAATCTTTCCATTTCTTTGAATCATCTTCAGTTTCCTTTATCATATAAACCTCATCAAGGAGGTGAAAGACATATGCTAAGAACTACAAACATTAATACAGGAAACTGTATGAGGTTTATTCTGATAAACTGATGAGGTTTATTCCTAAGTATTTTATTTCTATTTTTTGGTGCAATTTTAAAAGGGATTGTTTGTTTGCAATGAAATATCAGAAAGGGAAAGTAAAAGAACAATCCCTTTTAAAATCACATCAAAAAAATAAAATACTTAGGAATAAACCTGACCAAGGAGGTGAAAGACTTATATGCTAAGAGTTTGAGAAGGATCCATATAAGCTCTTTTTTGTATGTTTGGTAGAATTCCCCAGTGAAGCCATCTGGTCCTGGACTTTGTTTGCCTGGAGGTTTGTTGCTGTTGTTGTTGTTGTTGCTGTTTTAATTACAGATTCTATTTCACTTCTAGTAATTGGTCTGTTCAAATTATCTATTTCTTCTCGATTCAGTTTTGGTGGGCTGTATGTTTCTAGAAACTTGTCCATTTCCTCTCAGTTGTCCAATTTGTTGGCATATGATTGTTCATAGTATTCTATTATGGTTTTTTATTTCTGTGGTAACAGTTATTATTTCTCCTCTTTCACTTCTTAGTTTGTTTATTTGGGTCCTCTCTCTTTTCTTCTTGGTGAGCCTGGCCAGAGGTTTGTTGATTTTGTTTATCCTTTCAAAAAACCAGCTCTTGGTTTTATTGGTTTTTTTTCTATTTTTTTAAATCTCTATTTTATTTATTTCCTCTGTGATCTTTATTTTTTCCTTCCTTCTGTTGACTTCAGGTTTTGTCAGGGAGCTTTTAATCTAATAGAAAAGAAGTGTTTATTTTTAGCCTATATCCTTTATATAGCTTAGTTCTCACAATATACCTATGAGATTATTATTATCCCCATTTTACACATAAGGAAACAGGCTTAGAGAAGTTGAGTTGACATTTGTCAAGGGTTACACTCATGGGGAATGACAGCCTGGATTTCAGTTCTCAGCTCTCTGACTCTGAGCATCATTTCCTTAATCTTCTTGTGTTGCCAAGATCTGTACAGTTGGGCTTCTGCCTCAGTTTCCTTGCCTAATATTTCAGTTTCTGGCTTAGGCTGAGCCCTGCTCCAAACCCCAGACAACTTGGCTAGAAATCATGCGCCCAACTCTTTCCTCCCCTTCCACACATCCCCCAGTTAGGGTTCTGCTATAGATAGTCCACTTGCCTGGAAATAAAAAGCATTGCTCCATGTTGCAAAATAGCTTCTAGGAACTAGCCAGAGGAATGTTCCCTTTCATCTATAATTCACCCTCATGGTTCTTTTGAGTTTCACACTCAGCATCAGACACTTCAAAAAGTAAATAAGCTATGTAATAGGAATAGTAAACAAAGAAGGAAGTGGCACTGATTTATGCAAACTTCATTCTTTGACCTCTTAGCCACGGCAGTATACCTAATGGTCCCAGCATCCTTTCCCTATGAATGGATGTAGCAGACAGTAGCGCTCATGATGTGACTCATCTCAGATCGCATCTCAGCTCTGCCCATCTCTGTCAAGTCTCTGGGGAGAGCAGAAAGAGTGGAATAGACTCTGAGGGGGTCATCTGCACAGGACAGACATTACATAGACCACGGGAGCCCTGGTCTGTGGTCACGGCTTTGAATTCTTGTAGTCCTCCCCCTGCCCCCCTTAGCCTGCTTCCTTGGTGAGCAAGGAGCTTACTTCCTATTGGCTCATTTATTTCCATTGAATTACCCAGTGCAGGGGGAGGGGTAATATTTGCTGCTGCCTCAATCACTTTATCTTACTTAGAATGGCAGAATTTAGCATTTAGGTTGAAATTAAATTGAAATTGAAATGTAGGTATTGAAATTGAAGTTAAATTTCAATTTAGGTATTGAAATGTATCATTGCAAGTCCTCACTGATGGTTGTAACATTTTCTCTGTATGTTACTCAACGCAATCCATTCGACCCCAAGACATTCAGTATGACTCTTTAACAAAATTTAGTGAGAACTCTTTAACAAAATTCTGTCAACCATTCCCCATATTCAGACTGATACTTTTGATGATCATAAACCATTCCCCATATTCAGACTGATACTTTTGATGATCATAAACCAGACTTTCAGCAATCTTCTATAGACCCTATGTCACTCTGATTGACACCTGTTATTTACTTAAGCGTCCCTTCCCTCCACTCACATACCCAACAGACAGTCATACCTGCCCAACCCAAGCTCAAGTTTGCCTTGGACCTTCTGAGCCTCTAACTGTGTGTAACTGGATCCTTTTATTGCATATCCCCCAGTCCTCTTTCCCTTGGCCACACCACGGGCAACAGCTCTGTAAGTCACTCAAACTCTTTTGCACTCATCCCCCATCAGATAAAATGTAAACATGTTCATGGTCAGCAGTTTGGTGGCTCTTGGTTTCCTTTAATTCGAAGTTAAAGCCCTGCTCAGGGTTTGCCATTGTTTCTGTACAAGTCCAAGGATCTTTATTTGTTTACTCTGAACATGAAGGTGACCCATAGAGCTCCAACCTGACTGACAACAGCATCCTGAAGTCAGTACGTAGATGATTTGGGGCTTATGTGGAGTTTACCTGCATCTTGAAAACTTTTGAGTCTTATCTGATCTAGTGCCCTAAGAAGTAATACAAAGTAAAATTTCAAAGCTTTGCATCAATATTTTCCTCTTGGGACTCCATTCAAGTCTAGAAAATTTTGTGGTCAAACTCCATAATTTTTTTGCCTACAATGTTGACTGTATAATTTTTGGCAAATTGCAGGCATTCTTTGTTGCAAATTCTTTTG
This sequence comes from Grampus griseus, assembly GCF_964374135.1. Classification (NCBI taxonomy): domain Eukaryota; kingdom Metazoa; phylum Chordata; class Mammalia; order Artiodactyla; family Delphinidae; genus Grampus; species Grampus griseus. Next base: position 46,859,877 of record NC_139002.1, read on the forward strand.
AAATCATTGGCAAATGTTTAGTAGCATTGATAATATTGACCACAAATTAGTTCTAAACTTAAAAGACAAAAATTATTTTGTCTTAGATGTTCTAAAACCTGACTAATTAAAGTGTATTTTTCCCTTTTCTCAAGTCCATGTGCTATTTGTCTCTTAGAAATTTTTAAATGATCTCAGTGTATTAAGTGTCTGACGGAAGACTCCACACGCTGATGGCTGCTAGCCTATTCAAATCTCTCATTTTATTGTTGGTGAATATCAGTAGGCAACATGTGCTTGGCACTCTAAGTAAGGTTACTGTCACAACTCGGAAAATACTCTAGAATTCAATACATTTTCCAAACATTCATTTATTATTCATTCGTTCAACTAATTGATAGCTAGTGCTTACTACGTGCCAGACATTGTTCTGGGTTTTAGGCCTTAAAATGATGAAAAAAGATAGTGTTTCTGCCTGCATGGAGCTTATATTCTAGTGGAGGGTCAGATGTTTAACTGAATGAGTGAATGAATGAATGAAAGTGGAGAGACGGAAGAGGCTGGGATTGGGCTGGATTGCGGTCACAGCAACCAACAATCCTTGATAGTGCCTGAGGGCTTAAACAGATCCAGAAGGAGGTCAGTTCTGGGTGTCTGAACCAGTTTGCGACCTTATACACTGGTAGCCCCTATCAGAAGCCCTGTCTCCACATTTAAATGCTTGGGAAGTTGTTGCTGCCTTCACCTCTGTCCTTCCTTATGCACCCTTTTCCTCTGTAATGTTGGTTCTGGTTACAGTCTTCCCCCCTCTTGGCTGGTTCCCCCTCTGCCAGCCTCCTTGCAATTGATACTTCTTTGGCCTGGCTCTTGCTTCCCCTCTTTGCCTCCATCCTTAGATACTCTCCTTGGATCCCTTCTTACCTCTGTGTTCCACAGCTATTGGCCAGCTCTATCTCAGTCTGAGCCCAGCTCTAGTTTCTAGGTTGGAGCCTTAGACATGACCTGACCTAACTGGGGGAAATCAGATGTCAGGGATTGGGGCCCAGCAGCAGTTTCCAGACAGTGGTGGTGCTCAGATCCAGGCAAGAAACAAGACTGGGGTTGCAGGGGGTTATCTAATTTGGAGCAGGATCATGACTGGGAGGACAAGACTGGCAGGAGAGGGTCAAGGGGTCAGGGATTCAGGCTAGGGTCCCCGCCCGGCAGGGTAACGAAAGTGCAAAGCAGAAAGTTACGGTAAGATCCAGTCTTATAGACAGGCAAGCATAACAGGGGCTAGGGACAAGGCTGCAATTTGGTGAGCACAGGGGGCACACCAAACCCAGGCTGTATTAGTACTAATTCCAGCTTCCATACCTGGGGGTCTGAAACTATTGATCTGACAGGCTGGTTAGGGCTGAGACTCACAGAGAGTACTTGTTCAAAGCACAGACTTTGAGAGGAGACAGAAGAGGGTGTGAATCCCAACTCTGCTATTTACTAGCTCTGTGACCTTGGGCAAATTGCTTTACCTCTCTGATCCTCAGTCGCCTTACCCGTAAAATGGAGATGGTAACATCTGCCTTACATGGATGTGGTGAGGATTAAATGAATGAATTGGGGAAGACTATGAGGCCTCCTCAAAAAGGAAGGCCAATAAACAAGTCTCTGAGCATCTGGGGCAAGTGGGGAGGGGACAACAGTCAGCAGCACAACGCTGGCACGGCCGGCTCTGGTTTCAACAGTCGTCTAGCGTGGTCCTTCAGGTCTGGCTGCTGGAGAGACTAACACCCAGTGGGGTGCCCTCCCACTGGGTCTGGGGGAGTGGTTGAGTGTTGGCCCATTTATCTCTACCACATGCTCATGTGTACAGTACTCTTGTATTTGCCATGGCTCTGCCGTCAGCTCATAACCTCCCTGAGCCCTGAGCCAGTGTGTCTCCTTCTTTTAAACTCAAACAACGTTGACCCAACATTGAAAATGGGCATATACATATGGCTTCTATTGCTGAGTCTGTTCCGTATACCAGTGTTGGACTTAACCTTTTGTTCTGCTCAGAAATCTTCGGTTGCTCCTTATTTTTAATTTTTTTTGTGGTACGCGGGCCTCTCACTGCTGTGGCCTCTCATGTTGCGGAGCACAGGCTCCAGACGCGCAGACTCAGCGGCCATGGCTCATGGGCCCAGCCGCTCTGCGGCATGTGGGATCTTCCCAGACCAGGGCACGAACCCGTGTCCCCTGCATCAGCAAGCGGACTCTCAACCACTGCGCTACCAGGGAAGCCCGGTTACTCCTTATTTTTAACTGCATCTGTTCAATTTTCTAGGCCTTTTAGAATCTGACTTCAGTTTCTTAGCCACTGAGCTCCCTCTGCTTCCTAACGCTCCCCCTTTCTGTCTCACCCAGAGCTGTCGCTCATCACAGCTTCTCCTTCCCCCTTGGGTGCTTCACCTCCAGCTGCCCCTGCTGTTCCTCCTCTCTCTAAAATCCTACTCTTCCTTCAACCAGGCTCAAGTCTCCTTGCCCTTGAAGCCCTTTTTCTAGTTCTTGTTGTTTTCTTCCAGTTTTATTGAGATATAATTGACATACCACACTGTATTATAAGTTTAAGGTGTACAGCATAATGATTTGCTTTACATACATTGTGAAACAATTACCACAATTAGTTTAGTGAACATCCAACAGCTCATAGACATACAAAAGAAGAGAAAGAAAATGTTATTTCCTTGTGAAAACTCTTAGGATTTACTCTCTTAACATCATTTACATGTAACATTCAGCAGTGTTAATTATACTAATCATGTTGTACATTACATCCCTAGTACTTGTTTATCTTATAACCGGAAGTTTGTACCTTTTGACCTCCTTCATCCAATTCCCCTCACTCCACCTCCTACCTCTGGGAACGACAAATCTGATTTCTTTCTTGAAACCCTTTTTGAATCCTGGAATGCTTATAGATCTACATATCCTTGAGCACCTGTGATACTTAATAGTTTAGAATTTATCAAATTACACAAAATCTAAGATGCCATCAACTAAAGATGCACCATTATTTTATGTGCCATTAGGAAAACCCTTCTAATTAAACTGGCAACTAGAGAATGTAAGACACCTTTTGATTTCAGAAATGTTAAGCTATAAAAAAAGGACATGTTAGAATCAATGAAATATGGTAATTATTTAGTGGTACTTATTATAATTATAATGGACTGTAATTATCACTGTTTCATAATTGCTGTTTATTTTCTGACTCGCCTACTAGAATGAGGACTTCATGAGGACAGATTTCATGCCTGACCATTCACTTACTATCCAGCTCACCTCTGGTACTCAACAGATGTTTGCATCAGTAGATTTCTAAAGTGAACAGAAAGTTCCTCGAAGACAAGAATTATGTATTACACTCTTATGTATACTTATTTTTAAAATTGACATGTAACACCCATAAAGTGCACTAGTCTTAAGGGTAGAGCCTGAAGTCTTTTTATATATGTATACATCTGCATTATAATCACTCAAATTAAGATATAGAACATTTTCCTACAGTACTTTTCCCAGTGCTGAGGAAATAGGAGGTATCTGTCTATACTTATTGATTGATTAAATGGTCTTCAGCTACCCTTGTATTGCTCAGTTTCAACTCACTACTGTTTTCCCTAGTTCAGTGGTTCTCAAACTTGCAAGAATTTGGAGAATCACCTGGAAGGCTTGTAGAAACACAGATTGCTGGGCCCCAACCCCAGGTTTCTGATTTAGAAGGTCTGTGGTAAGCCTGAGCATTTGCTTTTCTAACAAGGTAGTGCTGACGTGGCTCTAGTGGGCTGGAGGGGGGGGGTGTCTTTCCAAAGGTATTAAATTCTCCCTAGTCACATGCTCATTCTAATCAGGGGTTCTTCACCTTTTCTGAAAGCCCTGGCAGTGTGGTGAAGCTCAGGTACTCCCTAGAATAATATTTCTAAATGGAATAAAGTAAAATATTTGGGACTACAAAGAAAACCAATTATATTAAAATGGATTGTTCAAATTATTTAAAAAATTGTAATATGTACAATATTTGTGACAAGTCAGCTGCGATGTGATATTAAAAAAATTGAGGTTTCTTTTGGTGAAAAACTCCCACACCTACCGTTAGTACTACTGTGGTTTGTTGCATACATTTCCAGTTGAAAGAAATGGTAAATTTCAGATAGAGTTTAGTGAAAATAAAGAACCTAGGTTAGGAATACTCGCCCTTGTGCAATCTGAAATGGGGTGCTCTACTCTTTTTTTTTTTTTTTTTTTTTTTAGCGGTACGCGGGCCTCTCACTGCTGTGGCCTCTCCCGTTGCGGAGCACAGGCCCCGGACGCGCAGGCTCAGCGGCCATGGCTCACGGGCCCAGCCGCTCCGCGGCATGTGGGATCTTCCCGGACCGGGGCACGAACCCATGTCCCCTGCATCGGCAGGCGGACTCTCAACCACTGCGCCACCAGGGAAGCCCAAGGGGCACTCTACTCTTGACATTTGGTGAAGTTCCAAACAATTCAGTTTGGTGGTTCAATATTATTAATTAAGTATCTCCTATGTGGAGACACTTTGATAGATGATCGACATTCAGAGAGGAATAAGACACTGTCTCTTCTCTGTACAAGTACCTCCCATTTTGGTGGGAAATATAAAAATATAAACTGATGATTAAAGTGGAGTGTGACATATGCAGAAATAGAAGTATGAACAAGGCACAGAAGTAAAGAATGGAATGATTTATGCAGAAGTGTGAGAGATGGGGATAAGATCTAGAACTCGGTCAAATGGAAGTTGTAGTGGTAGACTATTACCTCGGTGGTCCTTGATGAAACATGCCTCCACATATTCAGATCCCCTGTATTGACTCTGAACTTGGCCACAAAACTTGCTTTGGCCAGAGGATATTACCAAGCATGACACAAATAGTTGCACATGGGGGCTTGTCTCTTGTAATGTTTGGGCTTCAGCTGCCATTTCAGAAGCTTGGACTTAGAAGACTGGATGAGGAAAGGCCATGTGGAGAGTGGCCCCAGAGGATGAGAGGCCATCTTGGATGTTCCAGCCTCAGTTGAGCTCTCAGCTGAATGCAGTCATTTCAGACATCCCAGGTAGTAGTGAGGGAACAGCAGCAGTACCGCCCAGCCTACAGAGTAATGAGAAGTAGTAAATCATTGTTTTAACCACTATGTTTTGGAGTGGTTTGCTACACACCAATTGGTGATTGAAACAGTTGTTTTTATTTTTTAATTAATTTATTTATTTACTTTTGGCTGCGTTGGGTCTTCGTTGCTGCGCGCGGGCTTTCTCTAGTTGCGGCTAGCAGGGGCTACTCTTCCTTGCGGTGCGCCGGCTTCTCATTGCATGGCTTCTCTTGTTGCGGAGCATGGGCTCTAGGCACACAGGCTTCAGTAGCTGCGGCTCAGGTCGCGGGCTCTAGAGTGCAGGCTCAGTAGTTGTGGTGCCTGGGCTTAATTGCTCTGCGGCATGTGGGATCTTCCCGGATCAGGGCTCGAACCCATGTCCCCTGTATTGGCAGGAGGATTCTTAACCACTGCGCCACTAGGGAAGCCCCAAACAGTTGTTTTTAATTTCTTTACTTTCTGTTCTCTTCCATTTGGCTTTTAAAAAATGCAGAGGACGTGCTTCCCTGGTGGCGCAGTGGTTGAGAGTCCGCCTGCCAATGCAGGGGACGCGGGTTTGTGCCCCAGTCCGGGAAGATCCCATGTGCCACGGAGCGGCTGGGCCCGTGAGCCATGGCCACTGAGCCTGCACATCTGGAGCCTGTGCTCCACAACGGGAGAGGCCACAACGGTGAGAGGTCCGTGTACCGCAAAAAAAAAAATAAAATAAAATAAAAATGCAGAGGACAAAACACTGTTACAAAAAAAAAAAAAGCTGATGCAGAGATTTTTCTACAAACAAATAGGCACAGTTTCCAGGGAAGTGTCTAGTGCTTCATACTTTTAAATCCTATAAGATCTATGGCTAGAGAATTGATATGAAAATTATGACTCTGGTAAACTTAAATGCTGATCTTCAGAGAATGACTACTTTAAATCATAAACTCTTAAAACCTGGGATTTTGAGCAGGAAGACATCTTGGAATCTATGCAGTCTAACCTCTTAATTTAAGGACACTGAGGCTTGAGAGGTTAAAACCACACTGTGTGTTGTTAGTAGGATCCAGAAAGGAAGCCAAGTCTCCTGGCTTCTAATGCAGTGTCTTTTAATAAGTAAGAAATGGTCATTTGTAGATTACCACTTTCATGATCTTATTTTCACAATAGGCAGCGTTGGTATATTTATACTTCCCTATTTTATAAATGAAAAAACCTGAGATTTGGATTTGAAGAGACCTGCTCATTTCACATAACTCATAAAACCAGGACTAGATTCTGGGCCTTATGACCCCTGGTCCAGGGCTTTTTTATTATATCAGGCTGCCTGTGATGTCCAGTGTAATAAGCAAAGAAATAAACAAATATATTTTTGAAAGAGAATCAGCAGCAGACACTAATCTTGTTCATCTTTGAATTCCTCATAGCAATATACCATGTACATAATGTTCACTCAGTAAATAGTTGTAATATGAAATGAATATATGAATGAATGAATGAACAACTGAATAAACAAAGGATAGACCAGGATTATGTTTCATTTTAACCAGACATTCCGTTCTTGAAATGTATGATTACTCAAGATCCCTCTGTACTTGAAAAGGAATAGGGGATAAAACCCCCAGTCAGTAGTAATGACATTTTGTAATTATTGTGCTTTGAATTCAAAAGCAGAGTAGTAGACACAAAGGTAAGCTCTTTCAATATGTCTCTCCTATTTTGTACATAATAACTCAAAAGGCCCTCTCTGGACATGGCACAATGGTGGGAAGGAGGTGAAGGGAGAACTTTCTACTGAGCCATCGGGAAATGAAGGTTACTCCCCTTCTCCCAGTGAAGAACTAAGGTAGCAGAAGTGACCCAGGCAACCTTGAGCAGCCTTGTCCAGTAGAAGGAGAATGAGAGCAACATATTATTTATTTATTTAGTAAATAAATAAATAAATAAAATTATTTATTTATTTATTGGCTGCGTTGGGTCTCTGCTGCTGCGTGCGGGCTTTCTCTAGTTGCAGCAAGCGGGGGCTACTCTTCGTTGCTGTGTGCGGGTTTCTCATTGTAGTGGCTTCTCTTTGCTGTGGAGCACGGGCTCTAAGTGCGCGGGCTCAGTAGTTGTGGCACACGGCGTTAGTTGCTTTGCGGCATGTGGGATCTTCCCGGACCAGGGACTGAACCCATGTTCCGTACATTGGCAGACGGATTCTTAACTACTGTGCCACCAGGGAAGTCCAACGTATTTAATTTAAAATTTTCTAGTAGCTACAGTAAAATAAAAGAAAACAGATGAAATTAATTTTGATAACATGTTTTATTTAATTCAATATGTCCAAAATATTATCTTTTCAACATCGAATCAACACAACAAGTATTGATGGGATATTTTACTTTTTTTTTGTTTTTCTGAGATGTACTTGGGGTACATCTCACTCCAGACTAGCCACATTTCTAGTGCTTAGTAGCCATATGTGGCTAGTGGCTACCATTTTGGACAGCACAGGCCTAGCCACACAGGACATGGTGATTCTGTAAAAGGAAGGTGACAGTAATCACAACACAGAGGAAGTAGTCTCCTAAGGAGCACTTGAGGAAGTTACCCTGCTTTGGTCCAATCACGTAACCCAAACCACTGCTGTTGAAGGGAGAGTCTACTACCTCGTGTTTGGCTCTTCAGCCCTGGGCAAGTACCTTAACCTTCATATAACTCAGTTTCTCATCTGTTGTCACTTGGAGCTGCTCAGATGATTATATAGGTAAAAGCATTTAGTCAATACCTGGCAGGTAGCAAGTACTTGATTAGTAGTAGCTATAAAAATCTACTAGGATCCCACCTTATCACACAAACCTTAACCTCATTTTAGAGTTTTATTAAAAGGTTAGTAGGGCTCCCTACGGATTGCTATCGTCTCTTCCGCAGCAAGTGGAAAGGGGCTCTTAGGTAAGGTGAATTGGAAAAAAAAAAAAATGTAAAGAAACAAAAATGGTCATGAGTTGCATTATAACTAGATTTCTTCTATTAGAGGGAATCATATTAATAAAATAAGATGGTGTTCTACTTTTTTGAAGTTGTGGTAAAATGTACATAACATAAAATCTGTAACGGAGCAGGACCCTATGGGGCCTTCCCAGGACAGACCCCTCCCCTATATCCTCTGCTGTAGTTCCTCTCTGACTACCCAGATAATAGTATCTCATGCATATTTCCTGCGTTTTTCATTTGCTAAAAACCACCACCATGTGGAAGAAATTAACTCCTTGACGATCATGAGCACGCAGCCCCCAGACCTGCTGGTGACTAAGGATTGACCACCATCAACCAGAGAACTGTGCAGGAGTGGATCACATACCCTTTGGGATGACTCTCTCTCACCTGGCCTTTAAAAATGCTTTGCTGAAATGCTTCAGGGAGTTCGGGGGGGTGGTTTGGGCACGAGCCCTGCAATAATCCCTTCTCTGCTCCAACTCCAACTTTTCGGTTTGTTTGGCCTTACTGTGTGTTGGGCACACAAACTTGTGTTCGGTAACAAATCTACCATTTTAACCATTTGTAACTGTACAGTTCTATGGCATTAAGTGCATTCACACTGTTCTATAACCATCACCATCATTCATTTCCAGAACTTTTTCAACATCCCACAATGAAACTCTGTATCCAATAACTTCCTATTACCCCCTTCCCCAGTCCCTGGTAAACACTAGCCTACTTTCTGTCTTTTTGTGTTTGACTATTCTAGGTATTTCATATAAATGGAGATCTTTATTATTTTATTTTTAAAATAAATTTATTTATTTATTTTTGGCTGTGTTAGGTCTTCGTTGCTGCACATGGGCTTTCTCTAGTTGCGGCGAGTGGGGGCTACTCTTCGTTGTGGTGCGTGGGCTTCTCATTGGGTGGCTTCTCTTATCGTGGAGCACAGACTCTAGGCGCACAGGCTTCAGTAGTTGTGGCACACGGGCTCAGTAGTTGTGGCTTGCAAGCTCTAGAGTGCAGGCTTAGTAGTTGTGGCGCGTGGGCTTAGTTGCTCCACAGCATGTGGGATCTTCCTGGACCAGGGATCAAACTTCTGTCCCCTGCCTTGGTAGGTGGATTCTTAACCACTGTGCCACCAGTGAAGTCCCTGGAGGTCTTTATTTTTTGAAGTAACATGTTATTTCTTTAAACATTAAAGTAAGAAAATATGTTCTTACAGATAGAGTAAACCAAGAAATGTTTTTAAAGAATAATTAATGTTGGAATGCATGTTGATATGTGCAGATGAAAGGCACTGAAGTAACAAATTATGACTATTACACATACATATCTGATCACCATGAAGGTTTTTCTTTACTTTTTTAAAAGGAACTCTATGAAAATATATGCACATGAATATAAATTAGGACGTCTGCATAAGACCATTGCTCATAAATGTCATAAATAATCAAAATGTTCATGAATATCAGAAATCTCTCTGGTTTACAGATCCTTGGGTTCCAACCTTGGCTGTGTCACTAGTGTGCCATTTGGCCTAAGCTTAGGACCTGATCCTCTCTAGTCCCTCCTATCTTCATCTGTAAAATGCAGATACTAATAGCTGCCCTTCCTACATCATAGGGTTGATGTGAAGATCAAACAAGATAATCAGAGTGAAAGAGCTTTGAAAATACAAAGCCCTGTAGAAATGCAAGGCATTATTAAAGACTGTGGAGAGATTGCTAACACAATTTGATTCAAGGCCAAAGTTTTGTACTTCCAAAAGTTAAAAAGATATTCAGCATTTGCAAATTATTTAGAAAACCAAATTCCTGCTGTGGCGACCCAGTACTATGACTGAATTATATGCTAAATGCTGTACATTTGATACCTACTGCTTGCTATAAGTCACATAACCACATTACCACACTGGATGTAATTGTACAGCATTTTGCAATATCTTCCATTTTTGGTGGGTAAGAGGTTATAAATCAACATAGCTTAAAGACAAACTCATGTCTTCACTAGAAGATTTGGTTTTTAATTTCTTTTACTTTTCCATGGTGGCAACAGTGCTACTCTCTGTAACATGTCTACTATGAGATGCAATTTAGCAAGCATTAATTAAGCGCCTATGGTGTACAGTCATTTGGGGTAGAGATGGGGTTGAGGGAAGGGTGGAGGTCATGAGAAGAAACACAAAGCAAAAAGGGGTCCTTGAATTGGGGGAGATTTAAAACTGGTGGGGAGTGCCATATCCTGTGACAACTAACTATAAAGACACAATGAAATCAATGCCAAGAAAAGGCTTAAGGGGCTTCCCTGGTGGCGCAGTGGTTAAGAATCTGCCTGCCAATGCAGGGGACACGGGTTCGAGCCCTGGTCTGGGAAGATCCCACATCTGCGGAGCAACTAAGCCCGTGAGCCACAACTACTGAGCCTGCACTCTATAGCCAGCGAGCCACAACTACTGAGACCGTGAGCCACAACTACTGAAGCCTGCGTGCATAGAGCCTGAGCTCCACAGCAAGAGAAGCCACCGCAATGAGAAGCCTGCGCACCGCAATGAAGGGTGGCCCCTGCTCGCTACAACTAGAGAAAGCCCACGCGCAGCAACAAAGACCCAACGCAGCCAATAAATAAATAAATAAATAATAAATTCTTTAAAAAAAAAGAAAAAGAAAAGGCTTAAGTAATACATCATGCGGGTTCAAAGGATTGATTGAGATGTTCAAAGGATTGATTCATTCAACTAGGAGGGCAGAATCTTGTGAGATTTGTCCCTGGTCCTGATGCCTGAGAAGGATTCCTTGGGTCAGAAATAGAGGTGAGGATGTCCAGAGCCTGCAGGGACCATACCTAGCCTATCCCACAAATATTTACCCGCTAACTGGCTGATAAAACTAAACAACTTGGCAATGTGCCTGTGACTCTACAAAGTAACAGCTGGGTGGTGTTAGGGGTTAAATCCCAGATTCTCATTTGAAAGCAAGAGCCTTTGGAATTCCACCATCCCAGGAGGCCAGTTCAGAGGGCAGTCATACACACCTCTGCAAACAACACTTCATTTTATTTCAGTTCCATAGAGTTGCAAGAATTTAATCTTTGTTCAAATGGAGGTTCCAAATTTAAATAACCCACGCGCAGCTGGAAAACTCTCCAGGCCTAAGTTCCACCTGCTTGTTTCTAAGCTAACTTCTGCTTGTGTCCCAGTCAGTTTTCACAGATCCAGCACCAACCTTTATGTTTGAGTTTAGTTTGGGGGGAGGGATTACACTTCCCCTTCCAATTCATTACTGTTAGATCACTTTTCCCTTTCCCCAAAGTATAAGAACTCTCTTCTAACCATTATCATACTATTAGCTAACATTTATTGAGATCTTACCTTGGGCCAGGCAGTGTGCTATGCGTATTACAGCATCTCCCTTACACAGGACAGGTAATATTACTATTTCTATTTAATTGCAGAGGAACAGAGGCTTAAAGAGGCTATGTAACTTTTCCCAAGTAACCTGGCTAGTTTAGTGTTGGAGTCCAGTGGAGTCAGGACACGCACATATAACCACTGCACTGTATTATCCCTACCCACTTGTCTTTCTCTTCAGTATCAACAGAGAATTCTGTGAAACTTAAGTGTCACTTGTATGCAAACCATTTTGAAGGGTGGCAATCTGTAGGTTAAGAGGAAGAAGCCGCCCCTGACTTGCTAGCATCATGTTAACTAAGATTTATTCAGCACTCTCTATGTGCAAGACACTGCTAAACACAGGCACTTTCTCATTTCAACCTTCACAGTAGCCTTAGAGAGGGGCATAATTATCATCTCTTTAACAGATGAACAAACTGAGGCACAGAGAGGTTAAGCAACTGAGCTCAGGTCCTCTTAGAAAGTGGTGGGGACAGTATTTGAACCTTGGCCGTTTGATGTCAGAGCTCTAGCTTTTAAGCTCTGAGCGATATGGCCACTTCGGATGAGTTGAGGGTCCCTGACAAGACCCTACTTCAAAATTTCTCCCCCACTTGCCTGCCCCAGAACTTGAAGTGAGAAGCCTTAGATCCTCCTTTGCAGTTGGGAGTTGCTGTTTGTTTGCTGGAGAGGAGTGACACTGGGAGTAGCGAGCATCGGTTTCCCTCAAAGCCCTGTACCAGGTGATGCAAGGCAACGATGGCGGGGGAGCGGGCAGGGCAAGACCCAGTGCCTGCCCTCTAGGCTGGAGAGGAGCAGGAAGGAGATAAACAAGGCAGGTGCAATCGATACTGAAATTGAGGTACCAAAAGCAAATGAAGTCATGCCACTCCTTTGCTTAAAATCATTCACCAGCAGTCATCACCAAGAGGATGATGACAGCCTGCTTCCCTCAGCAAGACAGGCACAGCTACTCCTCCTGCATCTGTCTGTCTTCCTTCTTAGCTTCATCTCTGCCCCCCTGTCACTCACTCTGTGCAATAGCCAGGCATATGACAGGCATCTTCATGTCCTCTTTGCGTCCACCTGACCTAAGTTATAGCGCTCCTTCAAGACTTATCTTGGTCGCACTTGTATTCAAGCTTTTACTGCTCTCCTCTCCCCAGTGTATGCGACTCTATAACACTTTGTACACCTATTATAGCACTTATTACCCTAAATTGAAATCGTTTACAAATTTGTCTCTTCAAAGGCTTAATCCTCTTTTGCATCCGGAGTGCTCACTCAGCACGGGGGACACACTAGGCTCTCAAAGCTAGGGTGAAAGCCAAAATACGCACATTAACCCGATGCAAGGATTCCTAGGTCGATTAGTAGTCCTGCACCCAGCGCTAAACGAAGGCACGTGGGGATCAGTACTTGTAAGTTCGGGAGAAGAAAGATCTTTGGAAGGACCCAAGGCAGACCTGGGCTACACTCAACTGGATGTTCAACAGTAACTGGGGAGATGATGAGGAAGCAGAAGGCCTTAAAGTTCACCAATTTTGGAAATCTTCCGGGTCTGGCTCCACCATCGGTAACTTTTTTTTCAGCTGGCCCTGATACAATATTGTATTTATATGCGTGCCTGCCTTTCTACCAGCCAGCACCTTCCAGCAGTTTACCAGTCCTCACTCCGCACCCATTGGGTGGCTCAGGCCGTACACATCACCCTCACCGTTTATCCAGGTATTATTGTATTAGATATTTTAAAATCATCAGCTCGTTTAATCCTCTCAACAACCTGTGAGATATTTTTGTTTATTTTTCTCGTGAGGAAACTAACGTTCGGAGTGCTGAAAGCACCTTGTTCCGTACCACTGCGCGCCCCTTTCCACTGCGCCGGGGCTGACCCCGCTTTCTGAGTGGAAGAGGTCCCGGCGCTCCACGCTCTCGGGCTCCAAGGACCCCTAAAGCAGAGTGGTCAAAAAATGTATTGCATTCTTTATCTGCACAGTGAAAAAGTTGTTTCGGGGTAAAAGTTGTTGAGAAGGAAGCCAAGATGGGGAGCTAAGGGGTAGAGAAGAAACAGGAGCGGGGCGGGGAGGAGTGGGAGAAGGACCCGAGAGAGGGCTGGAGTCCTAGGGAGCTGAGGTCGGGGCGGGGCGGGGCGGGGCGCGGCGCGGGGGCGGGCCGGGCGCGGGCGCAGAGCTATTGGCCCGTGCGTCGGGGAGTGGCCCCTGAGCGCCCGCACGCCGCTCCACGGGGAGACCGCACGCGCCTCCCATCGCTGACAGCGGCCGGGCGGCACCTGGACCGCAGGGCGAGCGAGCCGGGCAGAGCCGCCAGCACCCCGCCGGGGGAGAGGAGGCTCGCAGCGCCCAGTCCGGAGGAAGGTAACGCGCCGCACCGCGCTCGGGGTTGCGGGGTTTGCTCCAACCGGCCGGGGTCTGCGGCCAAGAGGACGAGGGAGGCGGCGAAAGGCTGTCAGCGCGCCCGGCTCTAGCCTCGACTAATTTGCCCACTCGCTGTTACCTCGGGCAACTTTCTTTCCCTCTCTGGGTCTGTGTTTCCTCCTCCGTTAAATGAGGGAGTTGGTGTTGAATGGTGATGCATTTCTGGTCTTCTGAGTTCTAAAACGTGAACTTCGTTTTGACACCCGGCAAGCGCCCTTTCTCAATTTCGCACTCACGAAAGAGCCGGCTCCGCTGCCCAGGAGGCGGTCTCCAGGAAGCCGAGGTGCTTGGGTAGGCGGCGGTTCCGTGGGCTGTCGCGTTTCCTGGGGCTTTCGAGGACTGAGCCTGGGCTTGGGACTGGCTGCTGGGTGGCCCTGACTACAGAGTAACTGTCCCTAGATTGCTCAGGTGGAGTAAGGTAGGGCGTTAGGACCTATCTGCAGGCGGGGGGTTGGGAAGGGAGAGTTGGGTGCCGACGATTTCTACCTGGAAAATAAGCAGATTTGTTTTGGAGTTCTCCTCCTACACCCAGACCTTGTCCCGTGGTGAGTTATAAATTACAGGAATGAGATTTATTATCTTTCAAAGTAGAAAACCAACTGCTTCAGCAGCTAGGACATAGGGCTCTCCCAGCATGTAGGAAGTGGGCCTCTCTCTCTGCAGCCATCCTCCTCCCTCTTCCTTTTCCTCCCTCCTCCCTTTATAAATCCCCTTTGACTTTGAGGGGCTCCACTTCCTGCCTGAATGAAAAGTCCTCGTTTTCGTGGAGTGCTGGTTTGTGACCAGCAGCCTCCAGGGCTTTGGGTTCTGGGTTGAGATGGAAGCCTAGATAAGAACAGACTATGAATCATACTGTCAGCCTCTACCATGCAAGGATGTGCAGAGGAAGCCCCACGGGGTTTCAGACAGACAGACAGACAGAAAGACAACACTGGAAGGTGGGATGGATTCCAACTGCTGTTCAGCTTCCCGTCCCCTTCTTGGCAGCCATCCTCAGCTAGGCAGCCAACTGTCGGAGGAGGGTGCTTGAAAGGAGCAGAGGACTTTGGTGGGTTCTATGGAAGGTCTCCAGCAATTCTCTCCCTTCTCTTTCCCTCAGCCCTTAGTGTGGGATCCAGGTGAAAGTAGATTCCAGGGTCCATCAAGAGCAGCGGAGGAGGGGGGCAGGGCAGTGGCAATGTTGACTTTTTTGGGGGCACTTATGGGCCAGACACTCTTCTTTGCATGTAACACGTCCTTAGTTCTCACAAAGCCACGTGAGGGCTGGTATCCTGATATTTACCCCATTTTACAAATGAGAAACTGAGGCTCAGAAAGATGGCTTCCCTTAGTCACATAGCTAGTAAGTGGCAGAGCTGGGATTCAAATCCAGTCTTTGTGACTCTAAAACCTGTGTTCTTTTCCCTTTTTTGGTGCTCCTTGAGTAAGGGCAAGTTGGAATAGTGACAGCAAAAATGATTGTTATTGAGTTCTCACGAGGTGACAGACTCCATTCAAAGCACTCTAGAGGTGTTATGTCATTTATGGTGCAGGCGTTTCAGTCATTCCGGTGGGCATCAGTGATGCCTTAGCCTCTCTCAAGCAGCAGTCCCGTTCCAGAACGCCTGCCTGATCCCACCCAGCTGCTGGTGAGTGGGTTGGGTGAGGGCCCTGTTTGCTTTATCCTAGAGGTGGTTTGAGGTCTCATGAAAGATTGACTGTCCACAGCTGATCCGTTAGACCTGACCGTTGGCTTGTGAATGATCCCACTGTCCCCTAAGAGGCCTTTCTCAGGCTTCGCTCAATAAACATTTGTGGAATGAATGAATTAGCACCTTGTGCAGAGTGGTCTGCTGTCCTGAAGAAATGTGAGGCGGCCCCTGGGGCAGCCCGGGCCCTCACCATCCTCAGAACCCAGGATGCCAGGCCAGATCGTTCTCCCCCTCGGGCAAGGAGGGAAGGGTGAACTGTGCCCCTGTGGGCTTAACAGATTTCCCTGATAATGTGTTGGCTGCCACCTGTTCTATAAATGAGTTTTTAAAGATAGTAGATGAAGACAAATTTGACTTTTGAAAAAATTAAAAGGAAAAGTGACTTAGTTTTAATCAGGTTTCTGCTCTCTCAAAAAGTGGGGGGAAATAAGATGGTACTATTTGCCTTAGGGCTTCCCAAACTTCTCCATTAGAAGAGTCTCTAATAGCAAAAGAAGCCTGACAAGTGCTCCTGGGGGTTGGGTTATAGTTCAGATTGGCCCCAGTGAGCATGGAAATTGTTTTAAGGATTTATGCAGGTTTTTTCATTTGATTCCATATGTCTGTCAAATTTAGTTTTTCTGATAAATATTTATGTATAGTTTTCTTCTCCAAAATATTTGTGTAAAATTGGTGTCCTGGCATATTGCTTTATATTCTTGCGGGGCTGAGAGTACCCAAATGGAGAAACAGGGCAAAGGTTCTGGTCTGGGAGCTTTAAGTATTGTTTGCATTTTCTGGTCACTTGGTTCATAGTGATAGAGCTTCCCAGCCTCCTGTGGTGATAACCTCTTTTCCCATTTTTCAGAGTGAAGAACATATTTATAAAATAAAAACAATCATTGTTTTCCCTCCCCCCAGACTTATTAAGATATAAATGGCATTGCGTAAGTCTAGGGTGTACACATGATGATTTCATACATGTATATATCACTACTATTTTTCTAGGACGTTTAATATTTAGTCTCTTAGCAACTTTCAAGTATGTAATACATACTATAGTCACCATGCTGTATATTAGATCCTAAGAATTTATTCATCTTATAACTGGAAATCTGTATGCTTTGACCAAGATCTATTTCCCCCACTCCCCAGCCTTTGGCAATCATCGTTTTACTCTCTGTTTCTATGAGTTTAGCTTTTGTAAGATTCCACGTGTAAGTGATATCATTATTGTTTGTTTTCTTATTACCAAAACTATACCTATTTGTTGTAGAAAAAGATAAAATACAGATTAGCATTAATAATAATACATCTGTACTCAGAAACAACTAATGCAAAACTTGGGATACAGCCTTCCAAATCTTTTCTCTGTACGTTAAAAAGAAAAAGAACAAATGAATATAACCCTTACTTTTGATTGTATTATTGTCAGGGCTAAGAGCCATCTCAAGTTGCTTTTGAAAGAATGTTGAGAGTAAATCATGAATAATTAAAGACATCATAAAAGTTAATCCTGTTTGTGAACCCCAAAATTCACCCCCTATAGTTCCCCTGTGTCATTTAGTTTCCAGCAGAAAGAAGTGCCGGCAGTGGGGCTGCTACTGAAGTTACGGGGTCAAGTTGTGCTCCTTGTTAAAGTGACTCAAGTATCTTAAATGTCTCAGATGTAACAAAAAGGTAGCTCTTCAGTGTTGTTGATGTGCAACACGTGAGCAGAAAGTTCTAAAGCTAAGTAGCACAGTGAGGAGGAGAGAGCCTTAGATAAGGTCCTTGCTCCAACATTGCATTTTAGTACCTGTGTGACTTTGGGTAGCTTCTGTGAACCAGTTTTCCCTCCCGTAAATTGGAAATAATGACACCTACTTGATTTTTCTCCACCGAAGTCACTAGGAGGACCAAGTGGCAGGTGTTATTGTTTGTTACTTGAATCGCATGTCAGTGTGTATGCAATTAAAAAAAAATTTAAAGGTAGAATAAAACAAAAACATTGTCGGTCTTTATAAAAATGCCGAAATCTAACTCCTGGGCCTAACGTTAGTAGGACTTAATTATGATGCAGATGCTCTGTTGGATCCCTACTCTGTTTTCTTCAAAGAATATAGGATTCCTACGTGGCTGGCGTCTCACTGATCTTCATCACAGTCCTGAAGCGAAGAAAAGGACAGAAAATAGTCCCATTTCACAGAATAAAAACAGGCTTGCCATTCAAGGGAGCTGTTCCTTTGCACAGGGAGTCCCAGAGCTCCTGAGGGCTGTCTCTAGATGCTTAAATCAAGGCCGAAGCATGCTGGGAGGAAGCAGTGAGAGCAGCCGGAAAGGTGATGATGTACCCCTGGCGGCACTCGCCCAGCTCGGAGCAGCTCTGCGGAGAGGAATGGGCCCTGTATTGGGAGGCAGGTGGCTTGGCTTCTACTCCTATTTCACAGATAGGCTGTGAGCTCTGGGTTTAGTCATATCCTCTCCAGGAGCCTTGTTTTTTTTTTTTTTTTTTTAATCTATAGAGGGAGTTGGACCAGATGAAGTTCTTTCCAGTCTTAAAAATCTATGATTCTGGGTTATTTTTCATTCACATTTGCCCACATAAAAGTTTGGTAGAGCATCTAAATGAATCAGGTGTCAGAAAATGTTCCCACTTCCTGTTGCTTTCAGTGCGCCCTCATTATTTTCTAAGGGTCTCCCCAGCTGACTGCCCTCATGCAGAACACATGATCCATAGATCATTGAGAGGAGAGTTGTTTCTGCTCATCTATTTGTTACTGTTAATCTAGAACATCCTCAGATTGTAGGAGGGAGAACTGCTTTGAGGCAACTTTTGGGAAGGTAGGTTGACGGAAGCCTAATGAAAGCAGGTTATTTATGTTAATAAGGCTGTGTGTGTGTCACAAAGTACTCACTTCTGAAATCACTAACTACAGTACTTTTCTTTAGTGCCCACTGGGTATTGGTCCTGTGCTGGGACCCTTGCAGAACGTGAGAGAGCACACTCTAGAGTGGTTTAGAACCATAGGCTAGGACAAGGGAGGGAGAGAGGAGACCGGAGAGAGGAGAGAGCGCCAGGTGTGGCTGGAACACCTTGGAGACGAAAAGGCCAATTCGGGAAAAGATTGAGGCTCTAAGGGCTTGGAATCTCTGGTTTAATTCTGCATCCAATTGCCTGGCACTCAATGGGAACTTAGTATTTTCAATGAATTAATAAATGAACAAATGGAAGAATGAATGAGTCACTCTTCTGAAATGAAGTCTATGCTGAAATGTGGTGTAATGGTCCTCAGGTGGTTGCAGTGACTTTACATATGTGAAGTACTTACCACTTACAAAAACACGTTGCTATGCATTATCCCTCAAAATGTTGATAGAGATTAAAGAAAGCCAAAATAGAAGCATTTCCTAATGTCATACTTTCTAGATATTTTGCAGCAACTAGTAGAACAGATTTGGTTTGCTATTTATAGATAAGTCTTCTTTCTATAACTGCATCAAGAAATATTTGAGAGGGGGGTGTAAGACCTAGTAAACAATTCCACAAATTTGCATTGTGAGTTAGAGGGAGAAAGAAAGGCATTGCTTAACTTCTGAGTGAATAGACATTCTTTTTTCCCTTGTAGAGCATTGTTTTACTGTAACTCCTGGTGTAACTGACACCATCAGCTTCTGATTAGACAGATGTGTTTTGTGCTGCCATTACTCACGGCCACAGGCGCCTGGTCTCTCCTGCCACTGGCTGAGTCAGTTGATGAAAACACAGGGCTCTGAGGCTGAGGGCATGGGCTGGATCCCAGGCCAAACCAAGGCGCCCTGTCATATCCGTGCCTCAACCACTCTGCCCCCTCTGCCAGCCATCTGCGCTAAGAGGAAGACTGAACTCTGGCATGTTAGATTCTTTAGGTCAGAATCTTCACCACTGCTGGTTTTAGACTAATCATTTGAGTTTTAGAAATAAAGGGTCTGGCTCACAGACTTAGATGAACTTATGGTTACCAGGGGCGAATGGTGAGGGGGACAGATAGACTGGGAGTTTGGGATTGACATGCACACACTACTGTGTGTATATATACACACACACACACACACACATATATATATATATATATATACACACACACATATATATATATTTTTATTTTATTTTATTTATTTATTTATTTTTTGCGTTACACGGGCCTCTCACTGTTGTGGCCTCTCCCGTTGCGGAGCACAGGCTCCGGACGGGCAGGCTCCGGACGGGCAGGCTCAGCAGCCATGGCTCACGGGCCCAGCTGCTCCGTGGCACGTGGGATCTTCCTGGACCGGGGCACGAACCCGTGTCCCCTGCATCGGCAGGCGGACTCTCAACCACTGCGCCACCAGGGAAGCCCGCCATGCACACACTGCTATATTTAAAATGGCTAACCAACAAGGACCTACTGTAGAGCACAGGGAACTCTGCTCAATATTCTGTAAACCTAAATGGGAAAAGAATTTGAAAAAGAATTTGAAAAAAAAGAAATAAAGGGTCTGGGTTTTCAGTTTAATTCTTTAATTCTTTATAGAATGGATTCTAGGGTTGTTTTAGATCTGCCATCTTGGGACATGTTGAAGGGCGCATCCTGAGACCTTGGTTGTCCCCCAAGTCTGCAACTATCACCATAGCATATCACTTCCTCAATGTGTCTGTAAAATGGGAAAGATCAGACCTGCCTCACAGTTTGTTCAGAGGATTAAATGAGGGCGTATATTTAATGGTCATATATTTAACGTGGGGGGCTGATGCCCAAAGGTGAAACCAGGCTAAAAACTTGTCCCTTATCTTGAAGGCAGCAAGGAACTAACGGAAGTGTCTCAATATCCTGTGTGAAATAACTAGACTTTAGGACAGTAACACTGTCCACAGTATGGAAGGTGAATTTGAGGATGATCAAAGGCATGCTTGTTTGGACTTGTGGGAACAGATAAGATATTTTAAAGCTTTTGGTAAAAGGCACCTGTAGGAGCAGAGATGGTGCTGCTGTTTAATTCAAGACTTCTGGAGGAAGGTACACATGTGTTGGAAAACAGTGGCTCCATATACTAATTTATGGACTGGACCACATTGGGGATGAATTCCAAGACGATAACTATGCCTGCCTTGGAGTTAAGCATATTTACCACTTTTAATAAAGACCCAGGTGTCCTTCTGGCACAAACGATTGAGGCTTGGACCCAGTAAGAATGTGTAAGGGCCGTATTTCCAGAATTGAAGTTCTGGGAATTGTTGAAACCCAGTACGTGCTGAATTTGGTTCGTGCTTTGCAGAATTTCTCATGCTCAGCAGGCACTGCTGCGGTTAGCAGTCTCTGAGTTTCCTGGTGGGGGAGGAGCAGGGAGGCGTGGGCCACAAAACTCTCATCTGTGGGCAAATCGCAAGAACCTGAGCGGCCCTTTTCCCCAAGCCGTCAGCGTCAGGCACAAGTACACACAAGTGTGTGTTTGTATGTTTCTGGGCCTGTGTTTCTGTTTCCCTGAGTGTTGTCGGCTTTATCCAGACCAACGGGAAAACCTGACATACACCCGGTGTTCCTCAGGGAAGAACCCCTGGGGAGATCAGCCTCCGTTGCTAGAGTTGCCTAAACGTGGAGAGGATCACCCGCTTCCCACATGAACTGGGTGGTGGCCCGAGCCAAGGGTGTGGAGGAGATGTGGCTCCACCTGTCAGAAGCTTCCGGGAACAGATGTTCGTGGAATGGAGCACAGGTGTTTGCTTGGTCTGTGAGGAACTGCGGATGCAGTGGACGTGCTCCATTTCTCCCTACTCTGGTAACCTTTCCCCACGATCACTCTGAGTCGTCGGGAACTGAAAGCTAGTCTCAGGCTGACAGGTGGAACACAGGTTGCAAGATGTACCCTTTAACTTCATAGAGGCACCTCGCCTTGGGCTTTTGGATGTGAGACCTTTGAACCTGTCTTCCTCACGTGCCAAGCCCCAGGTCCTTCTCAGTGGGTTAATCAAGCGGAAGAGGAATCCTTTGATAGATTCGGGTTTGGTCTCTCTCCTTTGAGACCACAGGCACCAAGACAGATGAGCTGTGGGTGGGAATGGTCAGCTCTTTGAAGGGTGTGTTTGTGTGCTTCACTCCCTATAGGTACAATGACCACGTGTTTAAGTTTAGTTTGATATTTAAGTATAGTATGACTGGTTGATCTTTGGTGAAATTTTGTCACTACTCTTTTTAAACTATTATTAAACAGCGAATGTTTGTTGATAAAGGGGCAGCATGCTCTGGGGGAAAGAATATCAGACTTAGAGACAAGAGTTAGTTCATTCAGTAAATACTCAGTGTTTACTGTGTGCCAGAAATTGTTTTAGGCTCGGAGTCCAGTGGGGAAAGCAGATGTCTATAATTACACATGGTGTGATGTTAATAGTCAGATGTGAGTATAGAAGGAGGTGGGGTGGTGAGAGGGAAGAGGGAGTAAGTGCCAAGGGCTTCCTGGAAGAGGTGACACTTGAGAGGAGACTTGAGGGATGAATAGGGATCAGAAAGTTAAGAGGGGCAAGAAATAGTGTGGCGGGCACAGTTTCACATTCAAGGCAAGGTTGGCAGGAACTGAGGCCAGGGAGGTAGCGGGTGGGCTGAACGTGGAGAGCTTTGTAAATCTCATTAAGGAGACTGGACTTTATAAACCCCTAACTTGTATTCTGCACTGTGTGAAAATTGGGCAAGTATTTCCTCTCTGAGCCTCAGTTTCCTCATTAGTAATACGGAGATGATAATGATTGCCTGGCTTTATCTCATGACATAATAGTGAGACTCAAGATAATAATAGTGGCCAACAATTACTGATCACTCACTATGTGCCAGACAGACTTTGCATTAAGCTCTTTACATGAATTAACTCATTGAATCCTCACCACAACTTTATGAGATAAGGTACTATTATTGAGCCCATTTTATAGATGGGAAATCAGAGGCATAGAAGTTAAGTAACTTGTCTCAGATCAGAAAGCTAATACATGGTGGAGTCAGGATCTGAACCGAGGCACTCTGGCCACAGAGCACTTCTCAGTAGTGTGCACGTGTGTGTGCATGCTTATGTTTATTGTGCTATCTCTCTGTCAAGCTTAAGAGCCTAGTTATGTTTGCTTGAGGCAGAAGAAGTGCATAGCTCTTGACTTGCCGTGTGTAGTGTTTGGCTTCTCCTCTGCTACAGCTGAGCCTCTAAGCTGGCTTCCTCCACATTTGCCATTCAAGTCGCCACCTCCTTCCTGAGCACTGGTTCCTCATCTCCATTGGAGTTCTAGACACAGCCACTGAATTTTCTGCCCTGCTGTTAGTTTTTACCTTTAACCTGGCTGCCCTTCCAGGCACTTGTGGTTGAATGCACTAATCCTGCAATTGACTTAAGAACTTTGAGTCTTGTTTGATTCCTGCATCTCCTGAGGAGCATTGTTACTGCTTCCTTCTCAGTGTTGTTCCCAGATGACATTTATATTTCACCTCTTTGCACCTTCTAGCTCTCTGCGGCTTTTGTGACATCTATGGCAAAAGCCCTGGTCCTTTTGATTATAGTGACTCCTCTCATTCATGCTAAAGTAACATGTTTAGAAAAGTAACAAAACTCACAGACTCCCCCATTACCCACTGCATAAAACACCTTAGTTTGACATTTGAGACTCCTTAGTTTGACATTTGAGACCTGTGTTTTAGGTTCATATCTTCCACTATCCCCTTCTATAAACTCAGTCTTCCATTCAAACCGTATTCCTCTTTCCCTATAGCAGCCTCTGTGCATTTTTTACATAGCTTCCTGTCTGTGCCTGGAACGATACTTTTTTTTTTTTTTTTAAGATGTTGTGGGTAGGAGTTTACTTATTTATTTATTTATTTTTTCTGTGTTGGGTCTTCGTTTCTGTGCGAGGGCTTTCTCTAGTTGTGGCAAGCGGGGGCCCGCTCTTCATCGCGGTGCGCGGGCCTCTCACTGTCGCGGCCTCTCTTGTTGCGGAGCACAGGCTCCAGACGCGCAGGCTCAGTAGTTGTGGCTCACGGGCCTAGTTGCTCCACGGCATGTGGGATCCTCCCAGACCAGGGCTCGAACCCGTGTCCCCTGCATTAGCAGGCAGATTCTCAACCACTGCGCCACCAGGGAAGCCCTGGAACGATACTTTTATTCCCCTTCTTGAGCTCTTCCCTGCCCTGCCACTTACTCTCAAAATCTTACCTGTTCTTAAAACCGCAGCTCTGTGGTAATTCTTACCAAAACCTTCCTGGTTCATCACAGCAGGAAGTTTCCTCTCCCTTCTCTAACTGGTTTAGTGTTTGGCTTATACCTCTTTTATGGTCGTCATCGCATACCACCTTGTGTTAATGCTCTTTGTGTACTCATCTTATCGTCTCTATTGGTCTGAAATTTCTTAGAGGGCAGGCACTTATTGTTATTTCCTTGTTGTCTGGAGCCCAGCAGGCTGACACAGTACAAATGTGCTGAATGAATATATTTTGAAGCACTGAGTTATATTCACTATCTTTTTTTTATATATACGAATTTCAACATGTCAATTAGCTATAAGAATTTAGCGGTCATAGGGCAGTTATTAATTAGATATTTGGGATTTTGTTTTGTGTGTGCGGGAAGGGATTAACATAGTGAGCCTGAGACTGTCCTTAGAAATGCCTGCTTGCAAGGTTGGTCCTTGACTGGTATCTGAACTTGGATTGCAGAAGGGTTCCCACCACTCTAAATGATACCAGTAGCTCACTGTATCTAAACCGTGCAAACAATGCAGTTTATGTTCAGCACCGGCTTTCCTTCTGGGAGTCTGGAATTTGGGTACATGCCAGGCAGGGGGTATCTACATGACCAGTCCCCAGTAAAAACCCCTGGACGCTGACTCTCTAATGAGCTTCCATGGTTGTTAACATTTCACACATGTTGTCACAACTTGTGTGTATGACTCAGCTGAGATAGGCCTCTTCGAAGCCCGTGCCTGGTTCTCCCCAGACTTCACCCCATCTGCCTCTTTTCCTTGCTGATTTTGCTTTGTATTCATCACTGTAATAAATCACGGCTGTATGATTGTATGCTGTCCTATGAGTCCTCCCACTGAACCATCAGAAATCTGGGGCTGCTCTTGGGGATCCACTCAACACACCATGAAATGCCACAAATGCAGACCCAATCCTTTTTGTTTCTTTTTTCTTTTAGCTAAGACTTCAGAGTTATTAAAGTTTTGGAGAGGTTATTGGTCCTCACATAAGAGAAGAACCCAATTCTTAAGACTGTATGCATATGGGCATGTGAATGAACATAATGCTCTGTGAGATAAAGCTGAAGGCTTCTTGACTGCTCTCTGTAAAATCTGGGTGAGAAAGAGCTATTGGAGGAGGCTTGGTTGGATTTTTCATAACATCTCAAGTACTGTCAGAGTCCTAAAAGTATTAGTTATCAGAACTAGGCTCTTAGAAAAACTAGGGGCAGTATTAGCCTGGGATCCACGCATTCTTATTATTCCTCTAAATCAGGAGTTGAGTTCCTTGGGACATTTTTCCTGCCTGAAAATAAGGGGTGGGCAGGAGGGCATCCATAATGTTGAGATTCTATTGTGTCGGACATCAGCTAGGTATTTAACATGAATCATTTCCTTTAGTCCTCACAAAGTTCCTCAAAGGTAGGATTTTAAGCTGTACAAATATAGTTAAGGAAAATGAAACTTAGAAGAAGTGAAATACTTGTCAAGGGTCACACAGCTAGTGAGTGCTAACCCTGGAATTCAAGCCTAGGTCCAAACTCCCAAGTCAGTGCTCTTTTTTTTTTCCCCCCATTGTGCTGCCTGAACACAATGGTGTGACTTCATAAAATAATTAGAAATCAATCACTATATCAGCTCTTTTACAAGTGGCTAAGCCTTACCTGGGCCTCAGTAAATGTTAAGTTTTGAGAAGTTTTATCTTCTGGTGCCTAGCTGGAAGGTTTAGAGAAGGAGGAAGTTTCCCTGGCAATGGTGGCTCCTGTGCATGCCCTAGGCTTGTGTATTGCCTTTCCAGGGTCCTGGCTCTATTCACAGGGCCCAGGAGTGTGCTGCAGTCCATGAGTGGGTGGAGGCAGGAATGGCCTGCTCTGTCATTTTGTCAGTTTCAGAGCAAGTGTGCCTGAAATCTTTCTTTCTGATAATCTTGGATAAAAGCTTGTCTGGGAACAATCTGCTTTATGAAATTTGAAAGTAAATGGAGAGTTGTGTTTTTTTTAAAGAACAGAACTAGAAGGAGGAAAATAGAAATAGGTGATTTGGGGTGCCCTCTTCTATTCTTATTAGTTTCATCCTAGGAAATGCTTTTATACCACATTGCTTTTAGATGATAAGCATATTTCAGTAAGGAAACAAGGCCTTGGGCTCCACAGAGTACAGTGGGAAGTGCTGGGTGTGAGCAAATAAATTTAGCATCCGGTACAGGGCCCAGCACAGACTAGGTACACAATGAACATTTGTTGAATAAATGCAACTGGGGGTAAGTGTCTTACCTCTTTTGCTGCCCAAAGGACAGAGTAACTTGGACCCCAGTTCCCATTAGTGTGCTCCTGCTGAGGAAGGGAAGATTCACTTTTTTTAGATCAGATGTTGAACCTGGGGCCAGGCCATCATCATTTCAGAGAATGAAATGCCAATGGTTTCTCCTTGGTGGGATGAGATTTTATTTGTGATGCTGAGAATAGATTTAGTGGTGGAGGTCGTAATAATAAGAGCTAGTACTTAGGTAGTGTTTATTATGCGAGACTAAATGCTTTACACATACAAACCCATCTCATCCTCACATCATACCTTTAAGTAGATATTTTACCAATGAGGAAGCTGAAATGCAGAGAGACTAAGTAACTTGCCCAAGGTCACATATAAGTGGTAATTCTGAAATGTGCATGTGGATACCAAAGAGCAGCCACTTAACTGCTCTTCAGTGATATTATAAAGGAATAGGAACCTAGGCATTTTCCCCCATTTTTTTTATTGTGGTAAAATACACATAAAAGTTATCATCCTAACCTTTCCTAAGTGTTCAGTGGCATCAAACACATTCACAATGTTGTGCGGCCATCACCATCATCCATCTCGTAACTCTTTTCATCTTATAAAACGGAAATTCTATACCCATTGAACAATAATTCCCCATTTCAACCTACTCCTACCCCCTGGCAACTACCATTCTACTTTCTGCTTCTGTGATTTGATTACTCTAAGTACCTCATGTGAGTGGCATCATACAGTATTTCTCTTTGGGGGACTGGCTTATTTCACTTAGCATAATGTCCTCAAAGATCTCCCATATTGTAGCATATGTCAAAATTTCCTTCCTTTTTAAAGGCCAGTAATATTCCATTATATGTATATACCACATTTTGTTTATCCATTCATCTATCAATGGATACTTGTGTTGCTTCCACTTTTTAGCTGTTGTGAAAAATGCTGCTGTGAACATGGGTGTATAAATATCTCTTCAAGTCCTTGCTTTCAGTTCTTTTGGGTATGTACCCAGAAGTGGAATTGCTGGATCATATGATAATTCTACTTTCAATTTTTTGAGGAACTGCCGTACTGTTTTCTGCAGAGGCTGTACCACTTTGCACTCCCATCAGCTCTGCACAAGGGTTCTAATTTCTCCACATCCTTGCCAACACTTGCTATTTTCTTTTTTTTTTTTTCTTTCATAGTAGCCATCCTAATGGACCTGAGATGGTATCTCATTGCAGTTTTGATTTGCATTTCCCTAGTGATTAGTGATGTCAGGTATCTTTTCATGTGCTTATTGCACATTTGTATATCTTCTTTGGAGAAACATCAAGTCTTTTGCCCATTTTTAATTGGGTAGATTTTTTGTTGAGTTTTAGGAGTTCTCTATAACTTTTGGATATTAATTCTTTATCAGATGTATGTGATTTTCAAATTTTTTTCATTCTGTGGGGTGCCTTTTTACTCTGTTGATAGTGTTTTGATGCACAAAACTTTAAAATTTTCATGAATTCCAATTTATTTTTTTCTTTTGCTGCCTGTGCCTTTGGTGTCATAGTCGAGAAGTCACTACCAAATCCAATGTCATGAAGCTTTTGCCTTATGTTTTCTTCTAAGAATTGTATGTTTTAGGTCTTTGATCCATTTTAAGTTAATTTTTGTATATGGTGTTAGGTAAAGGGCCAACTTCATTATTTTACATGTGGATATCCAGTTTTATCAGCATTATTTATCGAAAAGACTGTCCTTTTTCCATTGAGTGGTCTTGGCACCCTTGTCAAAAATCATTTGAGGGAACCTAGGCATTTTGAAGGGCCATCTAGTCCTTGCTATTTCTTTGCTTCATTTATTAAAAGAATAGTACGGGTGAAAGGCTTCTCTTTCCATGAATTCCTGGAGCAGTTTCTGGAAATTCTGCTTTTCTTTTAGGTCTATATAAACCTTAAACAATATTTTAAATTTTTAATCAGAAAGAAATGAAAGTTCATGTTTGAGTCTTTTCATACTTTTCCCCCTAACATAATGTTGTTTTTTTCTTCCCTCAAATACCAGGCAAATAGTAGAAATCGAGTTCAAACAAGCAGTAAAGACTTTATAAACTCAAGTTCCCCCACTGGGAGACCAGTTCATGGAGAAATATGATGACCGGTTGGGAATTTGGATTCTTTTGAGTTTTGTGATATGAAAGTCTATTCTGTGACCTTGAGGAAATGGGAGATTTTATTGCTTGTTCTGTTGTCTTTTAGAGTTGAATGTGCATTTTTGAGTCATTGGAGCATGGGGGTTGAGGAACTGTGAGCTCTTTTCTCTAATGAGTTTCATAGCATCATTAATTAAAGATGGCAAAGCGTTAACTTCTCATTTGGACATGTTTCCAGTTGTGCTGGACTTGTTTTTCAGACCACATAGTTAGTTTTAATTAAATATTTTGTGGTGTTCATATTTGCATTGAGGGAGCGTACTGACCAAAACAAAATGGAAATGCAATTGCTTGCCAGATTCCAGCCACAGATCCTCCAACCTTTTTTTGGTAATAGGATTTTTCATTTGTGCAGAACTAAATAATATGACAGCTGTGAGGCCTTAACCATGGAAATGCCTATTTATTTGCCTGTTGGAACAATTTCCATGACAGAAAGTGTTGAGAGCATGCCCTTGATTTTTAAGGACAGGTTTATAAAAACATCAGTTATGAGATATCAGCTTACATTTCATGGATGTTTTCAAAATTTGATGTGGCTGAAACTTTTCTCCATGTCTGTCTCTTGGAGAAAGTTTATAATTCAAAATCCTTGAAGAGAAAATAGAAAACTGCTTATCTCTAAAACACAGAATTTGATTAATAACAGTTCTCAAATTACTTTCTTCCTTATAGGTATTTGTATTTTGTAATGAAACTGGGCAGGTAGAGTAGCAGTTTATTAACAAACAAATAGCTTTTGTGATTACTTCTCTTGTGAAATCATTTTGATTCTTTGGTTTATTTATTTGGTTTCTAAAAGGTAGTTGTTTGAGGAGGAGGAAAAATCCTTCTGGAGACTTCAAGGTACTTAAAGAGACACATTTCATAGGATCCCCATTTGGCGATGGCTTGCATTAAATGGACTATTAAGTTAAGCTACAGGTTAAGAGAGAAATGAGCAGCCCTGACTGAGAATAGAACACAGAAGGGCAAGGGACATGTGGCTGACAATGGCCTCCACTGCCCTGTCAGATAACCCTTTCTGATCTATCCCAGAAGGGTCTGAGGGAGCTCTATTGGTAGAGCCCAGGGTCACCCCTAATTTGAAGAGGTTAGAGGCTGGGTTGGTGTCATTTTCCCTGGTGAGTTGTGTCTTTTTCAATGATTCAGAGTCCAATCTATAGAACAACGGGCTTTCGCTGAAGCAGACTGTACCCCACATCGGACCTTGCTCATCTGGCTTCTTTTGACTCATACTGGGTACATACCCAAATTTAGCACATAATAATAATCTTTCCTATAGAATTCACCGGTTACATACTGTGTGTAGGTTCGATCTCAGCTAGAGTGTCAGCATGTCAAGGTTATTCATCCCCTTCTCCTGCAGCTTTTGTATTCCTGTAACAGCTGGTAGGATTCCCAGGGAATGAAGTTGAGAGTTATGGGTCTTTCTCAATTTCAAGAAATTGAGAAAGCAAACAGCTATTTGCTGCATGTATTCCCTTATTTATGAGCTCAAAGTTTAGCTATATGACTCCTCATGAGTTACTCCCAACATCTTGCTAACCACACGACTTAAGCCAGAAGAGAGGGATTGAAGTGGGCACACATGAGAGACTTCAAGTATGTATTTGAAGAGCTGTTTTAGGCGTGTTGGAAGACAGCTGTTTGCTGTGTCCACAATGGACGTGTAAAAGGGAACAGATGGCAGATTAGTTGGTAAAAACTTAGATGATAAAGGGCTGGTCCACCTTTAGGATAGGAAAGGAACTTAGAAGTTGTCTATCCCAGTCTTTATTCTACAGATGAGGAAACTGAGGCAAAGGCAGGTTGAATGATGAATCCAGGCTCACAAAGCTACTGAGTAGCACAGTCAGTGTTGAATTAATGTCTTGAGGCTTGCTGTTTTCCCATAATCCCAAAACAGGCTTGCTGTTTTCCCATAATCCTCTACTCCCAATCTTTAATCATTGCAAACGCTGTGACTAGATGCTCAAGTGCTCTACCCAGCAAAACTGAGGTCTCTTCCTTCTGGATTTTTTTAAATTTAAAAGACTAGATGACTATCTTCCTGGTGGAGGGGGTGTGCAAGTAAAGACCAGAAAAAAAGAATATTTTCTGGAGGTCACTGTGAGCCCGTATACTTACTGAGAGTTCTTTGTTTTGGAAGATGCACATTTGTACACATGTACCATTTCGCTGCCACACCATACTTTATCTCTTCACCCTGAAGTAGTTTCTAGGGCATTTGGTTTTCCCTTATGCTGTGGAATGGTGATAGGACAGGAGCTGCTAGCATCCTGTGGCACCTGCCAGTTTCCCTAAATAGAAGGCAAGCAAGAATCCTCAAGCTGGGTTTTTACATCTAACAAGTGAGAGCCCAGGGATCAGAGGAAGCTGCTGGGAGGCTGTGCTTGAAATGCAGATGAATTTAGGATGAAAGAGAAAGCACAGTGTTTGGCATGTAGTTGTCACTTAAGAAATAATTATTGAACAAATGAATTATGGTGCTTCTCTTCCTTCCCTTGTAATTATAGAGCGGGAAGGGAACTTAAAGACAAATTCAGCTCAACCTTTTCATTTTATGGGATGAGACAAGTGAAGACTAGTGATTTGCCCAAAGTCTCACAGCTAGTTAGGGACTGTGCCGGGGCCAGGCACATGTCATTCTCTGTCTTGATATTGTATTACGTTGAACCAAGTGAAATTGTCATTTCTGTGGATCAGAGCATTTGCATATTGCAATTTTGTGTGGTTCCACCTAATATGTTTGAAGGACCAGTACTAAGTGTACTTTCTTCTCAGTAATAGCAATAACAACCTTGGCCTTCTCTGTGAAACAAGCCCAGAGCAGTGTAGCTTAGCGTGAAGATCAAGAATACTGGTTCTGAATCAGATGATCCTGCTTTTATATCCTTGGTCTTTCTAAGCTGAAGTTTCCTCATCTATAAAATAGAAAAAATATTATGTACATCACTCTTGAGATTGTTTTAAAGGTTAAAGGAACTGATTCTTTGAAAGGCTTAGTATATAGTGCCTGGCACGTAGTACTTACTTAATGAGTATATGCTATTATTCATTGCATTAATAAGGAAGAGAATAGAACTCATAACGTTTTAAAGTTTTTAATCCTTCTAGACAGCACATTCATTTCTTTTTCTCTGAAACCTGTGGGTTATGCCATACGTTTGTTGTCTAACTTGGACATATCTTTATATTCTATTTCATACACTTCTGCTGGTTATAGGGAATATGCTTGGAAGACCTTGGCTTTGACAAAACGTGCTGTTGTTTCATGCAAGATCATCATGGTAGAAGTAAAGCAAACATGTGTGAATATGCAAAATTAGACCAGGATCTCCATTAAGGGACGGGGTCTCTTCTGTAACAGTCATGCTTGATTCCTCCTCAGTTTCTAGCTGAGGCCAGGTGTATAGTCAGGGCTCAGAATGACTGACCAACTGACTAAGTGTATTCTTCTAAAACCTGGACCCTGGAACTATATCCAATGTTTGTCCATCTCTGTCTTATGGGTCAGCAAGTATCTCTACTGCCTGGGCTTGGAAACAGCCATGTGTAAAGTGTTTCTCATAGAACTCTTCATAACCCAGTGACACATCCAGAGCAAATATGTTTTCAGACAGCTGCATACTTAGGGGAAAAGTTAATCACCCTCTGGGTAAGAATGTACTAAGGCACTCCCAGCCCTGAGAAGGAAGCAGTAGACTTACCC
Organism: Grampus griseus; assembly: GCF_964374135.1. Lineage (NCBI taxonomy): Eukaryota > Metazoa > Chordata > Mammalia > Artiodactyla > Delphinidae > Grampus > Grampus griseus. The sequence continues at coordinate 46,891,787 of NC_139002.1, forward strand.
TGAAAACAAATACTTCCCTGGCAGAGAAAATAAACAGAAGCCCTTTCTCCTTCTCTTCAGTACCACCAGCCCACTAGTCTTAGGGATCGTAGACTTTGGGGTGTCTTGCCCTAGTGTCTGTGCTGCCTTTGGACAGGACCAAGGCATGAAACCAAGGGGAGGAGGCCATGCCCGAGGTAAGCCTTCTTCCACAGTGATTTGCAGGGAGGGTTACTTGTGGTGCACTGTCCTAACAGCTACCGGTAAATTCCCTTGTCAGCTTCCACTTGAACTGGTCTCCTCCCGTTTCTCCATCCTCTATCTCCATTTACTTTGCACACATTTCTTTTGCCGTTGTAAATGGAAGTAAAGTTCGATCTTTAGAGAAACGTGCTACGTGAATAAAACACTATTTATTGAAAAGGCAGAAACTTACTAAGAATTGGCCACCATTTTGCAAAAATAAGCAGTATCCCCCATTTTACAAATGGGAAAACTGAGGTTCAGAGAAATTAGCTGGCACAAGATCACACAGCAAATAATCAATGCAGCTACTACTGCAGCCTCAGTGGGAGGTGATCTTTAACCTCACTGTAGGCCTGTAAGGCTGGGGTGGGGAGCACAGCTTTCACAGGCCTTTCAGAGTTGAGAAAATTGGAGCAAAAGGATTGTGAATTACTGGTTTACCCAGCTCTACTATAAGGAGTAGAAAATGTGTACGTTCCTTCATTCACATATTTTTTAAAACCACTTTTATTCAGTCTCTGCTCTTGGTTCAACATTGTGCTAGGCACTGAGAGGGTATCAAAGGGGTAGAGGACATGGCTCCTGTCGCAGGAGCTTTTATCCTATAAGGAGATAAGAGTCCTGAAACACCTGTCCTTAATGTAAGACAAGGAGTTTGATTATGTGATAAAAACAGTCGGTGCATTTAGAGGCGGGAGAGATCTACGTAGGTGGTGAGGAAAGATTTCGTGTGTTAAACATTCAGTCTCAAATGGTGGTGCTTATGGTGGCAGAGGAGAGATTTCTTAAGATTTTAAAAAAACTTTAAGATAATTGTAGATTCTTATATAGTTGTAAGAAATAATACAGAGAGACCTGTGTATGCTTTACCCGGTTTCCCTCAATGGTAACATCTTGCACAACTATAGTATAATAATCACAACTAGGATAATGACATCAGTACAATTCAGATATCCTCAGTATTACATGTACTCACGTGTGTGAGCACAAGAGTGCTCACCTGGGTGTGTTAAGTGCTGTACAATCTTATCACGTGTATCCACCACTATCAAGATGCCGATCAGTTCCATCCCCACAAGGATCTCTCCCTTTTTCCTTTTACAACCATCTCCATCTTCCTCTTGCCTACTCTATCCCCATTCCCAACCCCTGGCAACCACTCTTCTGTTCTCCATTTCTATAATCTTGCCATTTCAAGAATGTCACATAGATGGAATGATAGAGTATATAACCTTTGGGATTGGCGTTTCTTTACAGTTAGCATAATTCCCTTAAGATTCATCCAGGTTGTTGTGTGTATCTATAGTTCTTTTTATTGCTTAGTAGTATCCCATGGTGTGGATATACTGCAGTTTAACTCTTCACCTCTTGAAGGGCATCAGGATTATTCCTAATTTCTGACTATTACAATAAAGCTGCTGTGAACAAGACTTTTTTTTTAAACAATTTATGTAGCATAGTTGGGTCTAACCTCAGGTAGAGCATGAAGTGGGAGTCACTGTCGTGCCTTCCCTGGGGATATTTTGTTCTTTCATTTAGCAGTCATTCAGTGAGTACTTTTTTGAGCTAAGCATTATACGACTTACATTCTACTAAGAAGTAGGTGAAGGAAAATTACCTTTGTTGACTCTTGGACTTCAGTGGCCTACGGCTCTCAGTATATGGCTTCTTTGGAAAATCAAGCTGGAAGTCCAGGGTGTGGACCTCATTAAGCTCCTGTGGACTCTGACAGGCCGCAAGAATTCAATGTTCAGGGTTTTACTCTGAATTCTCCTGGACCAAGTCAGACTTTCTGTAGCATTTAATGATTAAAAATTTAATTGAAAATCTTACCAGTCAGCCTTTGGAATTATTTTGGAAACAGAAGAATAGAAGAATTTTCTGCAAAAATTGTTTGCAAATCTGCTCTTCCTTAAAGACGAAAATTAAAAAATGGGACCTAATCAAACTTATAAGCTTTTGCACAGCAAAGGAAGCCATAAAAAAAAAAAATGAAAAGACAACTTACACAATGGGAGAAAATATTTGCAAATGATGCGACCAACAAGAGCTTAATCTCCAAAATATACAAACAGCTCATACAATTCAACAAAAAAAAACAACCCAATAAAAAATGGGCAGAAGACTGTAATAGACATTTCTCCAAAGAAGACATACGGATGGCCAGTAGGCAGATGAAAAGATGCTCAACACCACTAATCATTAGAGAAATGCAAATCAAAACTGCAATGAGGTATCACCTCACACCAGTCAGAATGGCCATAATTAAAAAGTCTACAAATAACAAATGCTGAGGAGGGTGTGGAGAAAATGGAACCCTCCTGCACGGTTGGTGGGAATGTAAGTTGGTGCAGCCACTATGGAAAACAGTATGGATGTTCCTCAGAAAACTAAAAATAGATTTACCATATGATCCAGCAATCCCACTCCTGGGCATATACCCAGACAAAACTTAATTCAAAAAGAAACATGCACTCCTATGTTCATAGCAGCACTATTCACAATAGCCAAAACATGGAAACAACCTAAATGTCCATCAACAGATGAATGGATAAAGAAGATGTGGTACATATATACAATGGAATACTACTCAGCCTTAAAAAAGAATGAAATAATGCCATTTGCAGCAACATGGATGCAACTAGAGATTATCATACTAAGTAAGTCAGAAAGAGAAAGACAAATACCATATGATATCATTTATATGTGGAATCTAAAATATGGCACAAATAAACCTATCTACAAAACAGAAACATATTCACAGACATAGAGATCAGACCTGTGGTTGCCAAGGGGGAGGGGGGAAGGGAAAGGGATGGACTGGGAGTTTGGGGTTGGTAGATGCAAACTATTACCCTTAGAATGGATAAATAATAAGGTCCTACTGTATAGCACAGGGAACTATATCCAGTCTCCTGGGATAAACCATAATGGAAAAGAATATTAAGAAAGAAAGAATGTGTGTGTGTGTACACACACACACACACACACACACACATATATGTGTATAACTGAGTCACTTTGCTGTACAAGAGAGATTGGTACAACATTGTAAATCAACTGTACTTCAATTTAAAAAGTTAATTAAAAAATCTTCTTTTCTTTTTATAAGACTGGTAGACAAGGACTTTGACTCCTAGGAAGATATTAGACATTTGCCAGATAAAAGCTAGTTAAGGGGAAAGTTGAAATCCCACTTTTCCTTCTGTTTTACATCCGTGAAGGGGGTTTATTTCCATCTGCCCTCAAATGAGCTGTGTTGTTAGTTTGAGCCCATACTGAAAGTCTGTTCTGTCCCCTCTTATTTAGCATATGTCATTTCATTTGAGTTTTGTTCAGAATTACAGAAGCCTCTGTCGTCAGGTGAGACTGAGTCCCACAGAATAGACCTCATTGGTGTTTTGCCTTATAGCTTTTAGGGGCCCCCAGGTGCTTTTCCCTTTAGCGGAGACCATACATCGTATATAGCTGTGATTTCAATGTGGAGTGGGTGTGGGATTTCTCTTGACTCAAATTGCCCTTTTCTCACCTCCTACTTCTTTCCTCCCTACCTTGAAACCTCTTCTGACTGATCCAAGTAAGAAGTAACACCCAAATAAAAAGATACTGCATTAAATGCATGCAAATACGGGTGTCTTGTAGCAGGCAGAAGGCTGTGATGTGAGTAACTAGAGATTCCAAGGGCTGATAGAAACAAGTTTGTAAATGTAGATGATGGAAACATTCTCCCCCTACCAGCTCTGTGGGATCGTGGGAAGAAATGAAACACTAAAATTTAAGGTGGTGGGGTTTTTTCTGTATAATTCTTTTTTTAATGAATGTTGAAGGATGGTAGTTTTCTGTGCTTCTGAGGTACATGAATGTAATACAATGAACATGTAATAAAGTGAAACCCCATGATGATATCATTTATTTCCCTTGTATCTCAGCCTATAGTGGTGGCATTTGAAAGCTATTATTTTGGGGAATAATATAATTATGGACCCAGAATTTGAAGTGAAAGAGCATTGCAGGCTGACTAGTTCTCTTTGATCTCCTCAGTGTTTTCTTTCATTCTTTTTTCTTCTCTTGTATCTAAGATGAAAAAAAAAAAATCAGGCAGAGAATATCATATCTTTAGATAAGATGTTTTTTTCTTCACATCTCTATTAATTTACTTAATTCCTTTTTGCAACGCAGTCATGAGGTTCACCACACTCCTTTTTTCTTCTTGGTGGCTTTGGCCTTCCAAATGGACGAATAAGGCAGAAGGAATTTGAGGCATGTGGTGGTTAAGCCTGCCCTTAAAGCCCAAGCTCTATTTTCAGACCATTGTGTTGCACCATCTCTACCATTAAACTTTTACAAAGTTTAGTCTTAATTTATCTGAGTTCATTAAATGCTTTTCCTGGGGAAATGTTTCTTTTCTCCTCTGACTTGTCTCTTGGTGAAGGTGAGAGTTCTCCCTGGGTTTCAGAAAGATGAATTGAAGGCTGATTTTAGGACATTGTGTCAGGTCACCAAGAAGTCTGCTCTGGGACACATGACCCATGGCTGTTGTGGCTGAATAGCGTCCACTAGGCTGCTGGAGGCCTTCTGGCTCCTCCTGTCCTTGGGCTGCTTCAGAAAGTTCAGTCCGAGGAAACCTGTGGGCAGAATCTGCCGGAGACTAGAAAATGAAACAAGCCGGAGAGTCCGCGAGGGTCAGAGAGAAAGGGGCAGGAAGAGCCAAAGACTTATAAGGCTGCAATCCAGGCATCTAGAGGGTGACACCGTTGTCCAAGAGGGGCAGGGTGGCATGGAGGTCAAGCGTGTGGACACTGGTGCTGAACAGCTGAGTAGAGTCCTGCACTGCCACTTACTAAGTTACTTAGTCTGTTTCCTTATCTGTAAAATGCTTACGTTGGCATATAGTTGTGAGAAATTAATGAATTAATGATATAAAGTGTTTAGAACAATGCCTGTCATATGGTAAGTGCTGCCTAAGCCTTTGATATTCTTATAGTTATTATTAGTCAATAATAACGAATTTTGCCTAGTTTGCTATTTACTGTCAAGAATAAGGGCTATTTAATTCGGTTGTAAAATATCTTACTCTTTAGAGGAGCCTGAACACAACTGAATGACTATGTTAACTTGCTCCTGCCAGATTGGGATGGCGTCATTCTGGGCTTTGAGATGAAAAGTGTTCTCGTGAGTTTTGGGGCCGTGGCCTATTGTAGCCAAATTCTGCTGTGGTCTGAATTTTGCTCTTCTCACCAGTATGAATCAGAGCATTTTTTGCTGGCTCTATGAGATCCCTCTTTGGAAAAGAAAGATCATCTTTTTCAGTGCCATTATTTTGCAAATGAGGTGAACAAAGACCCAGAAGGTTAAGTGACTTGCCCAACATCACATAGGTCAGGAGTGTCTGAGCTGGGAGAGAGACTGACCTTAATTCCCATGACAGTGTTCTTTTTCCAGTACATTCGGGTTTTCCACTATCACAGCCCTCCTCTGAAGTGTAACGTACCTGATAAGTCTCTCTCACACAGATGTCCTTAGGAGGTATTTATTGATCAGTCTTCATTGATTAAGAATTTATAAAATGAGTGCTCATCTTCTTCTGTAATCAAAGTTATGGGTAAGATTGATTTACCTAAATATTTTCAGCTTTCCATTATAGCTTGACCATTTATTTAAGATCTACTACCTCTGCTAGGAAAAAAACCAGTAAAATAAGAATTTATAAATATTACCTGACCCATATGTTTGTAGGTTTTTTTTTTTTTTTTTTTTTGCGGTACGTGGGCCTCTCACTGCCGTGGCCTCTCCCATTGCGGAGCACAGGCTCCGGACGCGTAGGCTCAGCGGCCATGGCTCACGGGCCCAGCCGCTCCGTGGCATGTGGGATCTTCCCGGACCGGGGCACGAACCCGCGTCCCCTGCATCGGCAGGCGGACTCTCAACCACTGCGCCACCAGGGAAGCCCTGTTTGTAGTTTTTGAAATGAAAACTTGAAATTCTATTATCAGTTTGTAGAAGGTAACTGTTATCTATACCCATATACCCATATCTGTGTGTGAATTAGTATTTAAGAAGACAGACGGGGGTGAAGTTTCTCCACTCCTCTGAGCCCAGTTCCTCTTCTGTAAAATAGGAATGATAATGATACTTTCCTTACAGTGTATGTACGTCTTCTAACATGGTGGGTCTTCATAGTTACTTACATAGTTACTTACAACAGCAGTAAGTAACTTCACATATAATCCTGCTAATCTCCCCGAAAACAAACAAAAAAACTCCAACTACATCTGAACCAAAATAAGCCTTGTTAGGACGTTGTTTTACTGGGGAGAGGTGCCTGATTTTACCCCCTACCTGGACATCAGAATCCTGGCTTTATAGTCACTTAGCAACAGTTTTCTTTATATAACAATAGGATGAGGAGTTCTCAGGATTTCATAAATTGGTTGCAAATGATTGAGAAGTAAATATATATATGTGTATATATATATTTATAGCATATATTCATGTATACAAATGCTGTTATATTCAAATGTGTATATATATTTGAAACTATCTGTATATATACACACTATATTTCAGATAGGTGGATAGGTAGGTAGATAGAGTATATGTGTGTCTATTCTTGTTCCTCCTCACTAAGCTTAGTCATTACTTGGCACTTGCTCAAGGACAAGTCTTCAAGACTCCACTGGTAGATGTCTGTGGAAGGCTCTGCCGCCTTCTGATGAGCTCCTCAAGATGCCAGAAAGGCTGAAAAGATGCTGGCACTGGTTCTGCTGTCCAGTTTGGAGCTCTGTTTGTCTTTGGTCATTGTATCCACTCTGCAAATAGTACTGGGTTCATGTGATGGAAGAGAAGGTTTAAATTCCCTCTGATTGGAAAAGAGTCACTTTCAGCTTCAAGTCAAAACTCCAAAACCGTTTCCTGGGTACCATCATCATATAGTCCCAGCCTCCATCCCATCCCCACTGCTTTCCAGTTGCTTAGGGTTGGAGATGAGGGGGGATTTGTTTAATATCCTCTATTGTGTGAATTACACCTGTGAATTCCATCTCAGAACCCTTGATGAAATAGGTATTGTTTGAAATATTACCTGATGAAATAAAATTGGAATCAGAATTCTGGAAGATTGACTAAAGTCTTACTAGTAAGAAATAAGATCTATAATTCTACAAAGAGTAAACTGTAGAATTCCTGTCCCCTAAATCCCTACCCCAAATAGGTCTGTGGTTTAACTTTAATCTCACTCTTCTTTGTGTCCAAAGTCTCCCCTCTCAAGGACCTTTATCCTGAATCCACAATCTCCCCAATTCCTGTTTTTTGACTTAAATCCCACTCTCTCTGATACACAGAGCCTGGGCCTGTGTTATTACACACTTAGGTAATTTTGAGGCTCTATCATCACCTTGAAATCTTTCTCAGACATGCTCCTCCTCCTGCTTCCCACTTCAGGACCGGGTCCAGGTTGCTCATTAATTACATTCTTGAGCCTAGGTAGCAATGAATGCAGTTTGGGAAGGTAGGCAGGCTGTACAAGCAAGCATGTGACTAGTCTCACTCACAGAGAAGAATACCTGACTGAGAAGGCCAGTTCGCTCAGGTAGTTATTGTAATGGTCAAGAGTGCCAAGTTCAAGGATTTTCACCCTGGCTCATTGGGTACAGATCCCATGCCCCTAACGCCACATGGCCCTTTCCCCGATGCCCACTGCGAGTGCCAAGGGAAAAGGCTCGGAGCCACCCATTTCTGCTCCTGAGAAAAATACTCAGAGCACACACACGCTGATTACTGATGGTGGCTAAAGAATGTCCACTTCTTAAATGAAAGACAGTGTGCTTCTGTGTGTGTATAAGTATAGACATCCTTTTGTTTTTTCTGCTCTCCACCCTCTCTAAAGTAGTATTATGCTGTCTTCTGCCTTGAATTCAGTGAGTGTAGGTTGTGAATTGTCTAAATCTTATCCCATAGTCAAGGCTCCACTCAAGTTTCACCACTTCCCAGTTCTTGCCCTCATCTCTTCACTTCCCCACTCGTCACACAGTTGTCACAAATATACCCCTTTGTCTGTAGTCCTTTTCCTCCTCTGCAGATGTGTTGTCTGCCCAGCTCTGTCACTTAGCAGCTGTGTGACCTTGGACAAGCCACTTGACCTTGCTGAACCTCAGCTTTCACATCAATGAAAGAAGGATTATGATGATACTTGTTCCTACCTGCCCTCCTGCCCTCCCAAGGTTGCTGTGAAGAGCGCATATGCCAGAGTATAGTGTAAACCCCCAACCTTGTACAAAAGGGAGCTGTTATTATTGCTGGGAGCCAAATCTTCTTGACAACAGGAACCAGGTCTTACTACTTAATAGTTGTATCTGTAGTGCCTCACCCAGTCCCAAACAGGGAACACTCTGAATGAGAGAGGAAAGGAGGACGGAGGGGCAGAAAGAGGGGAAGGACGACTTTTGTCAGTTTTTATACCCTATTTTACTAGTTATCATTCTCTCCTTCAATGTAGCTATATCTTATGAAAGATCTTTTTCTTTCCTAAAAAGACATTTTGCACTGGGCAGAAGGATGACTTTTTTTTCTTCTTCCAATGTTCTTCCTCTACATCTCTTGCTCCCTCAGCTAGCTGGGTAGTGGTGTTGGAATTTACTCTGATCATTTGATTTTACGCTCATGAGAAAAAAACTTATACAATTGGAAGATATCTGAGAGATCAGCGATCAAATGCCTCATTTTATAGGTGAGATCACCCAGGGAGGTAAGTGAAACCACCAAAAGTTTCAGTCATTAGCAGCAGAGAAAGAACTGGTTTTCGGCTATTCCTCCAGGCTGACTCTGAATAATGAAGTATCAGTGATCATTTTTGCCTGCCTTTGGAGGGTATCTTAAGTGTTGACTGACACTATAAAGCTCTTTCTCGGATCAGTGCAAGGATTTTTTTTTTTTTTTTTTTTTTTTTTGCGGTATGCGGGCCTCCCACTGTTGTGGCCTCTCCCGTTGCAGAGCACAGGCTCCGGACGCGCAGGCTCAGCGGCCATGGCTCACGGGCCCAGCTGCTCCGCGGCATGTGGGATCTTCCCGGACCGGGGCACGAACCCGTGTCCCCTGCATCGGCAGGCGGACTGTCAACCACTGCGCCACCAGGGAAGCCCAGTGCAAGAATTTTTGTTGTTCAGGAGGGCTTAGGAAAAAAAAAGATTTGCTAATGCTGGATCATCATACTCCCTGCCTGCTGTCCACACTTTAGGAGTTTATTTATATATGCTGATAAACTGGATCACATAAAGCATAAAAATCCCTTTGTAACTAGTTGCATTACACGTCAGGCTTAACAACATTCTGTACTGCAAAGCTCAATGTCTTGGGTGTGTGGGCATTGAGGGAAACGCAGCTCCTCTTTGCATCTTTGAGTTCCTTCATAGGAACCTGTGTGCCTGGCCCTTCCTTCCATTTTTACCACTCTCTTCCTGGTGTGTCGGGCAGCACTTTGGAGCCAGGCAGACCTGGGTTCATATTCCAACTCTGTAGCTTAGAGGCAAGATATGTTTAGGCAAGTCCCTTAACCGCCATGAACTTCAATTTCCTCATCTGTGAAACACAGACAATACTGCCTACTTTGCTGGTTCGCCTTATGGTGTAGAAGTAATGTGTGTAAAGATGGAAGAAGGTATTGAAGGAAGATAAAATGTCTGTTTCTTCTCCAACTTTTCCGTCAAGTCCAAGTTCTACCTATTAATTTCATTAACTTAGTTTTTATCTTTTATAACACACATACATACCTTTCAATATTATTAATAAGGCATTTTGCTTTTCTATACATAATCACATCCTTTCATCTGATTTTTCCAGGGTCTGGCTGAGAATTCTCAGAAGGCTTAGTGTATAATTTATCTCTTTTGGAGATTTTCCTTCCTCTTGCTAAAAAAAAAAATTTTTTTAAACCCCACCCCAAACCAAAACCCACCAAGTTGGACATCATTTCTAAATTTGAATCTCCTTTTAAAAAAACTGTGGTTCAGTTAGTTTAAAGAGAGGTTTCTCAGAAACACATGTAGTGTATATTTTTCATCTCCACGAAGATTATGTCACAATTCCAAACCGCTATATATATTTTTTCCTAATAAGGCAAAGGCTTGCCGATAGTTTATTTTCTTGCTTTTTGAATAGAGAAAACATTCCTTTAAAAAAATCAATTTCTGGTCCTTTGTAACAACACTTTAAAATGCATATGGTACTTCAGTGGAATTTGGTCCAGTGTCAGCAAACACTATATGGCAGGCACAGGGTCAGGTAGTGGGAATACAGAGGAGATGGACACGATGTCTCTACCTTCAGGGAGCACCCAGGGTCCTTGTAAGGGAGACTGACAAGTCAGCAGGCAGTTGCTATATCATACAGTCCTGTGAGACCACAGAGGAGAAGACTGTAGCCAACTTGTGAGGAAAGGGCTAGACTCACCTTCTCAGAGGAGGTGACAACTGGACTGTGACTTGAAAGATGAAGAGGAGTCTAAGAAGCTGGGAAAGGGCATTACAGGCAGAGGGAGTTCTGTGTTCTAAAGGCACAGAAGTGTCAGAGGTAAATTTAAGGACCATCAGGGTATGATGTTGGGGCAAATGGAGGGGAAGGCAGGGGCCAGATCTGGAGGGGCCCATGGAACACTGAGGGGTTTGACTTTTATCCTGAAAGCAATGAGGAGCCGTTGAATGGACCTCCCAGGGAGTCTTACACCAGAAGGAGACCTTAGAGGTCAGAGTCTAGCATTTCATTTGACAGATTTGGAAACTGAGGCCGAAGAATGGAAATTGACGTACTCGTGGCCACACAACTAGTCAGTGGCTGATAACGTACATCTTTGTATAGACCCAGTGGTGCCTGGGGAGTAGGGTAGAGGGGAGCCTTCACGATGAAATTCCAGTGTTGACCTTGTGAAGGCAGATTCTCATAGGAACATTTAGCCAAAGATTTATCATGGGGACTGCATGATTTGGGCTAATGACCCCAGCATGCCTTTTTTGCATATCATGTCCTTTAAAGGAAAGGCCATCACGAGCTAGAAATGCTCTTTGACTATTTTTAGGCTGTGTGGTAGGGGGAATTAGTGGAATTCTTAAGGTCAGCTCCAGCTGTTTTTCTCCAAAAGACCAGCTGAATTTTTCATGAGATTTGCTCATTAGGGCTTTCACCCTTCAGTGAGGCATTGTACTGAGTCTGAGTCAGCCTGTCCTGGGAAATAAGGGACGAGAGTATGGGGAAAACTAGACTGAAGTTGGGATGGCTGCTGCCCTTTTTTTAAAATGTTAAGCACTAACTAATATTAAGTGCTAATTAATGTTAAGTGCTGTCTTAGATGTGGTTGGTTATTTCTCATACCTTCTCAATCACAGTGAAGGTCCTTCTGGATTACAGCAAATACCTCAAAGGATTGTGGGGTTTTGAAGATTCAGGGATGCCATGTATGTAGAGTCTGACACGATGCCTGGGTAGAGTTCTGACTAATTGCATCCTAGTACACTGAGTAGCACCTTTCATTCAGGACTGTCACCTTGGAACACTCTACAGATATCAAGTCAGATATTCCTTAAGAATCCTGTGAGGGGAACTTGCCTGTGGTTATTTGGCATCTACAGTTACAATACTACCTCTCTATTGTGGGTCAGGGACTATATGAAGGCAGGTGAAGTGAAAGTATTCTTCATTTCTTCTGGAGTGTTTTGTGAACCCTTACTCCTATCTAATCTTATGGGTGTCTTTTTGGAGCTCATGCTGTGTTAGAAGGTAAATGGATAAATATAGCTGTAAAGCATTTTTGCAGTTCACAAACTGTCTTTCCATGTGTGGTCTCATTGGCCCCCTGTAGTAATTCAGCAAGGGAGGTGGGCAGTGGTTAGAATCAGTTTTAGAAAGGAGGAAATGGAGACTCAAGTAAGTGCTGTGTTCGTGGTCACCAAGCTAGTCAGTGGGTGACTCGTTTTCAAACCAGATCATATGACTTTAAATCTCATGTTCTTTCCTCTTCATGATGCTGCCAACTAGATTGAGAAATAAAGGGCCAAGTTTCTCCTCTAGCATAAAAGTGGTTTAAAGAATGCCTTTAAAGGAAGATAACTGTCGCATACCCAACTGAGGAATGAAGGATCATGTCCAGCATGGGATTTCTAGACATGATGGAGTAAAAGTGAACTTTGTCCCGCTGGCTCCGGAATAACAGCTATTTTCTGATCTAGAACTCAGTGACATTAAAATAACAATGTATAACTTATGCTAATGAAAACAGTACTCATTTAAAATCGTTGGTAAGGTTGAAGAGTAGTTGAGAGGCATTAACCAAAGAGAGTAGGTCTTACAAAATTTCTATCTTAAGAATTCTGTCTAACACAGATGATCCGAAAGAGAACCAGAATACTTCTCCCCTTCTCTCTTAAATGGAGAAAAATGAGGCCATCCTTACTATTCACAGAACAGGAAGCCTGAGGAGATACTCCCAACACTTCAGTGAGTTACTTAATATTTAAGAGTTGTTTTTTTTTTACTATTACTATGTGCAAGGTACTGTGTGGCTACAAAAATGAAGTGGACATAAATCTTTCCCTTAAAGAGTCTAGAAGTGGGAATTTGATATGTTTATAAGTTTCTGTAATGTTTATGTAATTGTTGAATGCTTATTGTGTTGGGCACTTATATATGAGCTTAAATCTTCTCAACAACCCAGTAAGACAGGTATGATGCCCATTTTACAGATGAGAAGCCTGAGGCTCAGAGAAGCTAAGTAACTTGCACAAGAGGGTCAAATTGTACCCAGGTCTGACTCTGGAGCCTGTGCTCTTTCCTACTTCAGATGACAGATGTACAGATAAGAGCCTATGAGGGCTCAGTGAAAGAAGTAATTATTGCTAGCTTGTGGAAGGGATATTTTTGAGGGGCAGGGGGCTGCAGGAGCAGCTTCATGGAGGAGGTGTCATTTAAGCTGGGGCTTGAGTGATTGGTAAGGTTTGGATGTGTGCAGAAATAAGGGAAAGACATTCTAGGTGATGAGAACAGCAAGAACAGAGGTCTGGTGATGATAGTGTAGAGCTGATATTGAGGAGTGATTTGGCTGGAATTCACGGGGTGAGAAAGGGTCCATGGAAAATAAGATTAGATAGGGAGCTTGGGATGAGAAGTATGTCAGTACTAGGAATTTGGATTTACTCTGCCATCAGGGAAGAGCTAGGGAAGGTTTTTAAATTGAGTATGGCATGCTCGAAGTGGGGCTTTGGAGTATGAGTCTAGCTGGACTGTATACGGTAACCAGAAGTGAGGGTGAACCAGGAAGTGAAGAAGCCACGTTCAGTTCATGTTCCCTTCTAAATGAGTGGTAGAAAAGGAGAGAAGGGGTTGAATTGGAGGGAGAGTGCAGAGGTTCAGTCAACCGAACCTGGAAACTGATTGGCTATATGGCAAGGAGAGGAAAGCATCCACTGTCAGTGTTGCTTTTAAAGATGTATTTAGTCAACAGAGTTCCAGGCAGCAAACTGGGGGTTCAGAGGTGAATAAGGCACATTATCTATCCTCAGGCTGTATTAGTTTCCTATTACTGCGGTGCAAATTACCACAAACTTAGTGGCTTGAAACAACACAAATTTATTATCTTACAGTTCTGGAGGTCAGAAATCCGAAATGAGTCTTACAGGATACAATCAAGGAGTTGGCATAGCTGGGTTCCTGCTGGAGGCTCTGGTGGGAGCATGTTTCCTTTCCCCTTCCAGCTGTTAGAGGCTGTCTGCATTCCTTGGCTTATGGTCCCTTACTCCATCTTCAAAGCTCATCACTCCAACCTGTCTTCGTCCTCACATCTCCTCTCTCTCTTTTAGACCATCTTGCATCCTTATGAGGACCTTGTGATTCCATTGGGTCTGCTGAAATAATCCGGGATAATTTCCCCATCACGATATCCTTAATCACATATGTAACGTCCCTTTTACCGTTTACCATATTCACAAGTTCCAGGAGTTAGGATGTGGTCATCTTTGGAGGACCCTTATTCTGCCTACCAGAGAGTTAACAAACACATCTATGGAAGGTAACTTGACAAAGCTTTTTGTCCCTGCAATCTCTTTTTTCTTCTCTTTATTCAATCAATGAGGCACCTGTTGTAAGTCAGGCACCGTACTAGGTGCTGAGGACACGGGGATGCCGAGGCACCTCGTTGCCCACCTCCAGAGGAAGAAGAATTAGAGAAGGGCTGTTAATGTAGAACCAGAGACCAAACTGTCAGGCTCTTGGCTCTTGATTTTCTAAAGCGGAGGTCCAGGCCTAAGACGAGAAGGTTTAGAAGAATTTTGGTAAAATTTCAAAATGGGATCCTCCTACCCACCCTCTCTACTGCCAAATCCCAACCCCCAATTTAGATCTTTTTTATCTACTCAAAGGCCTCTGGGGATGGGGGTGTTTGCAGAAACCAGGAATTTGGCTCCTTACAATAGGGTGGGAGGTTAGAAGAGGGAGACAAGTCTAATGAAGAAAATAGAAAAAGCAGCAGCAGTAACATTCCAACCTCAAGGCAGCCTAGAAAGGTGATTGAGTTGGTGACATGTTGAAGATTTATTGTCAGCTGGTGTTTATGAAGCCTTTACTACGTCCCAGACCATTTAACCTATAGCCCAGTGTCATCCTCACGGTAACCCTGTAAGGTAGGCCTTACTGGCTATGTAGCACAGACCAAGGAACAAACCCAGAGCCCGTAGGGGAACTGCCAAAGAACTAATGAAAGATCAGTCCCCTTCCAAGCATCTTTTGACCCTAAAACCAGAGTGTCCTGCGCCATCACAGCAGCCTCTTACGTCAAGGGGTATATAGTTAATGCATGTGGTCGGCATTATTCACCTGTATCCATTTCAAAACAAGTGTCTCGGGCTTCCCTGGTGGCGCAGTGGTTGAGAGTCCACCTGCTGATGCAGGGGACACGGATTCGTGCCCCGGTCCGGGAAGATCCCACATGCCGCGGAGCAGCTGGGCCCGTGAGCCATGGCCACTGAGCCTGCGCGTCCGGAGCCTGTGCTCCGCAACGGGAGAGGCCACAACAGTGAGCGGCCCGCGTACCGCAAAAAAAGAAAAAAAACAAAAAACAAGTGTCTTTTGGAGAGGAGCAAGAAAGACCTTGCACACAGTTAGGAACATGATATGTCTTACACTAGGTTGGTATTTCATAGAGGAAAGACTATGTGAGAACATCGTGGGAAGGTGGCCATCTTCAAGACAAAGAAAAAGACTCAGAAGAAATGAAACCCTCTGACACCTTGATCTTGGACTTGTAGCCTCCAGAACTATGAGAAAATAAATTTCTACTGTTGAAGTCGCCCTTGTTTTTGGCATTTTGTTATAGCAGCACTTTCAAACTAATATAATGTATGCAGAGTATATAGACATTCTTTGTGCCATTCTTGCAGTTTTTTATGAGCTTAAAATTAATTTTTTAATTTCAAAATAAAAAAGGAAAAATTAAAAATGGCACACATCTATCTATTCTAACATAGAAACAAAAACATTGAAAGAGTATTATTAAATTTTTAAAACCCAAGTCACAGAAACAATATCCACTTTTTTGTTGAGATATGTGATATGAGTATCTGAATAGAAAATGCCTGAATTGACATATAATACAGTGTAAAACAATGATTACTTCTCTGAAATGAAGTTGGTAAGTGTGAGAGAAAAAGAGGTCACTTACTTTATATCTTATATGATTTTGTGATTTTCAAACATTTTTTTAACAAAGAAAATATGTTACTTAATGATAATCATAATAGTATTAGTAATACATTCAATGAAAAAAAAAAAGAACTTGATGTATCTGTGATGGGATAATTAATGGCCTGACCAGAGAGATTTGAGCAGGTCTGGGCCAAGGGCGAGGCACATAAGGCACCCAGGGCACAAATCTATGGAGAAAAGGTCACACAAGCACTGGCACTGCACCTGCCATGCCCTGCAAGTGAGCGTCTGCTTACATCGTGTGCCTGGGTGCCTGACTGGTAAGGAGGTCTCACTCTCAGGGTGCTGCAGTGCAGTGTGGTGTGCTCACACAACCTTGCCTCCTTGAATTTTGGGCCCTGGGCATCTTGCTTGCCTCACCCTAGGTCTTAAATTTGAGCAGGGGCCAGAAAGAGGAGAGGACCAGTGAGTTCAGTGACCTCAGTGCTGGCTGCACATTCAAACCCCCTGAGTAGCTTAAAAAAAATATCTCGGGTAAGGTCTGACCACAGACCAGTTAAATCAGAATCACTGGCACGGGGTGGAAGGAAGGCAAAGAGGCCTAGGCATGGATATATTTTTTTAAGGTTTTTCAGGTGATGCTAATATACAGCCAGGTTTGGGAACCCCTGAGTTTGTACATTTGGAGAGAGTCCCTCACTGCCAGGCTGAGTAGGAATGTACCTGATTGTACCAAAAGTGAGGGTTTATGTAGTCCTTTTAAAGTCAGAGCTGAGGATTGCTACAGTTCAGTTAACTTTATGATCCTGGGTTTAATTCCAGCCTGGTTAATAAATCAGCTGGTTCTTCCACTCCCTTCCTCTGAATTTGAAACCTAGAGAATAATTAAATCTAGAATTCATCTGCAATGCCTGTTGTTATCATCAATGTGCTGGTTTCAGGGGTGCTGGGAAATGTATCTCAACCCATTTTATTAGCCCGTTTGCAAATCCTTATGTGGGTTGAATCTGTATCTGTCCCGGAAGATGAAGGAGGTCTCCTCTGAGTGTCCCAGCTCTCACATTAGGTAGCTGTGTGACGTTAAGCAGTTGGTCTAACCCGTCTGTGTCTCAGCTTCCTCATCTGCACAAGGAACTGGTTGTGACTCCATGATTCAGCCATTACTTCATTTTTGCGTTTGCTCTTGTTACAGCTGGAAAACAATTGATGTACAAATGAACATGCTTAATTTTGCTGTACTCTTTAACCAGTCGTCAGCCATTTCTGACCTACTGGGAATCCTTTATAGCTGTGATTGCCAAACCTGGCCAAACATCTGCATCCTGTGGGAACATTTTAGAAAATGCAGATTCCTGGGCCTTGTCCCTGAAGATCTTGATTCAGTGGGTCTTAAGCAATGTCTGGGAATCTGTGCTCATCGGCTGTATTTTGATACAAGCAATGATAAGTTTGATTAAAGTGGTAGAACTCCCAATTTAGATATCACTGTGGAGTTGACCATTGACAGAGATCATAGTTCTTCAAGGAAGCCTTCCCTGGCCCCCCGAAACTACATTATAAGCCTCCTGGTTAAAAGTTTTAAGGCACCCTTCTCTTCTGTTTTGTAGGACTTCTCAGGCTTGTTCAATATCTGTCTTCCGTTCTGGAATATAAGTTCTCTAAGGGCAAAGACAGTGTACACTATTCCAACGTTTGGGACATACAACCTAATCTCTTCCAGAGTTGAGATCTGTGGTGTATGCTGCAAAGGGAGAGGAAGTTTCCGTCTGGCATTTTGAACTGAGGCAGGGCTCCAGGTGCTTCCCAAGGTGTGTAACCAATAAGAGCCCATAACTGTGTTTACACTGTGTTACAGCAGCTCCGTGCGATGTCCGATGAACCTTGTCATACTGTCTTAAAGCTTCTGGATGTGTTGTAAGTCATCCCTTTCGTAGGTTGTCATCCCTTTTTTTAGATTTGAGATGTCAGCCCAAGTGTGAAGATTAATACGAATTTTCAGCCACCCATTTCCCCAGCTCCTTTCTCTTTACTGTTTTTATCTTTTGAAATTCTGATATTCCAAGACAATACAGATTAAAAGGGTGGTTCAGGCACATTTATCGAGACTGAAAAATGTAAAAAATTCCAGTTCCAGTTCCCTCTCTTGGCATTTCAGGCCCCTCAGGGTCTGACCCCAGACACTGTTTCCGCACTTGTACCCTACACTCCAGTTACCAGCCTTCTTTTTGAACACCCTACCTTCATGGTTTCACGGCCAGTGCACTTGCCCAGAATGCCCGCTCCCTTCTTCTCAGCCTCCAAGGCTCTCATCATTTGATCTCCTTCCTAAATCCCTGTGGCCCCTGACACTTGGTTTGTGCCTCCTTTATTAGTACTTGACATAGTACTTGTACGAAGGTAGGTTGTGTGTGATACTGTCTTCTTCACGTGGCCCATTATCTTACCCTTGACTGGGACTTGATTAAACTCTTTGATTCCTGTGGGTACCATAAGTCTAAACTTGCCTAGGAATGGCAGAAGGTGAGCTTTTCTAGAAATCCAGAGACATTATCATTAGGTTTGAAGAGGAGATTAAGGTGTAGGGAGCATTTTCACATATGAGTAGTCTTTCCTTCTCTGCACTTTCTTCATCCTTAGTTTGAGATCACCAAGTCAGTCTATGGGAAATGTTACCTGTCAGTTGCATCAGCCCCGGGGCTGAAGGCGGTGACTGAAGTAGAAAAATTTCTTCCACTTTTGGAAAAATCCTCACAAAAGTGAAAGCTTTGTATCTTGCGGTGCCTGTCAATTTTGACTTTCAGTTGTTCCCCTGTGAAAAAATAAAACAGAAACTTATTGGATAAATTATTCTTTCTTATTCCATCTATATTTTTTCATTTGTTCACTTCTTCCTAGATTCATTTCATTTATTCATTCAACTCAGGTTGTTTTTGAGAAGCTACTTTGAACCAGTCACAAGACAATTGTTCTTTCCTCTCAAGAAGCCCAATTTAGGCAATTTAGAGTAAATAATTTACATGTTTTTTAGTAGACTGATGAAAGCAGAGACCATGCAGAAACAAAATATTCACATAGCCTTGTTTCCTGACAGTGCTGTGGACAAAGTTTGCTGTTCACATAAGCACATTTCTATTAAAAACAACAACAACAACATTCTGAGTGAGTTTAAACACATCTGAAGAAACTTTTTTTTTTTTTTTTTTTTGCGGTACGCGTGCCTCTCACTGCTGTGGCCTCTCTCGTTGCGGAGCACAGGCTCCGGACACGCAGGCTTAGCGGCCACGGCTCACAGGCCCAGCCACTCCGCGGCATGTGGGATCTTCCTGGACTGGGGTACGAACCCGCGTCCCCTGCATCGGCAGGCAGACTCAACCACTGCGCCACCAGGGAAGCCCTGAAAAAACTTCTTTTAGTGATAGTTTCTGGTTCCTGGGATTGCTACCATTCTCAGAGTCTAATGAGCACATATAAACACCCGCATATTGACACAGGTGCCTTTTTTCCTCTATCCATGCTTGTCTTCTTTTCCATGTCTATCCGTAAAACAAACCCAAAGGGCCCAATCATTTTCCTGTTGCTGATAAGTTCTGCAGAGCATGCCGTGCTTTGAGGGCCAGTGCAATTCACTCATAGGAAATGACAAAGAAGAAAGTAGGGCATCCAGAAGGAGGGACAGCTGGGTGAAAACAGGACTGGGCTGGGCATCAGGACACCTGGGGGTCTAGTTTCATCTTCGTGCCTAACTAGCTGTGTGACTTCTCAGAGAATGAGGGGGGGAGGGGTGTAATGAAAGATTAAAAGCGGCAGCTTTAGAATCCTACAGCCCTGGGTCCAAATCACATTCTGATTGAACGACTGTGGACAAGTTACTTAACTCCTCAAGCCCCATGTTATCTGCACGATGTGGAGAAGACCTGCCGTACTGGGTGGGCAGAGTGATTAACTGACCTCCTGTGTATGAAGGGTCTTAACACCACCTACTCACTTTTCAGCCCAGAGAAAAATGACCAAGATAGTGAGAGGCTTAGAAAACATCATGTGAGGAACCCCTGAGGGAAGGAGGAAGTTCATCTTTCTCTCAACAAAGCAGACTCAGGGAGAACATGAACGCTGTCTTGCTTTCAGACTGTTGTGATGTCATGGGGCTGTCAGAACAATTTGCTTCTCTTCTGAAAACCTCATCATGTGAGAGTCACTACTTAAGTTTTCCTTCCCTTCCTTGAGGCCCGCAGGCTTTGGTACAGCAGCAGCCATCTGGGAAAGGAGAAGGTGCAGAGAGAGTTGGGGGAACGAATGCTGCTGTTAATCAGATTTTAACCTGGGTTTGGTTGGCAGAATGTTGGAGATTAGGCCTGCAAGCCTAGCTCTTCTCTTTGCT
Source organism: Grampus griseus (assembly GCF_964374135.1). Lineage (NCBI taxonomy): Eukaryota > Metazoa > Chordata > Mammalia > Artiodactyla > Delphinidae > Grampus > Grampus griseus. The sequence goes on from NC_139002.1 coordinate 46,912,068, forward strand.
GCTGTCAAAAGCAAACACCAACTGTTTGAGGCCTTTTGGACAGGTGACAAAGAGAAGAGTATAGGCTTTTACAGATGTGGCATAGCAGGGCTGACACATGCAAAATATTTTGTTTGTTTTCTTCCAGTTTCAGTGAAATACAATTGACATACAGTACTGTATAAGTTGAAGGTGTACAGCGTAACAATTTGACTTAAATACACCATGAAGTGATTATCACAGTAAGTTTAGTGAACATCCATCACCTCATGTAGAGACAAAATTAAAGAAATAGAAAAAGTGTTTTTCCTTGTGATGAGAACTCTTAGGATTCACTCTCTTAGCAACTTGCATATTTAACACCCAGCAGTGTTAATTATAATTGTCAGGTTGCACATTACCTCCTTAGTATTTATTTATCTTGTAACTGGAAGTTTGTACCTTTTGGCTGCCTTCCTCCAATTGCCCCTCTCCCAATCCCCACCTCTGGTAACCATAAATCTCTTTTTCTGTGAGTTTGTTTGTTTTTCAAGTATAATTGGCCTACAATACTATGATAGTTCCTGTTATACAACATAGTCATCCGGTATTTCTATGCATTTCAAAAGGAGGCAAGGAACATTTGAATTAAGCACACTTTGCATTTGGAACCCTCACATTTCCCTTTTAGCCGCTGTTCCTATTGCTGCCCATTCCTTACTTGTCCTCGACACTTTCTTCCTTCTCGCCAGAGCCTCACAGTATTTCCATAAGGAAGGGAAGGTAGGAGTGAAGAGACCCATCATACAGGTGAGGAAACTGAGGCTTGGAGAAGTCAGGTAATTTATTTAAACCAGACAGTCATGGTGAAGGACCTGGAGCTGGAACCCAGTGAATAACATGGACCTGCTTTTTCAATGATGGACCCTAGAGCCAGGTTCACGTTAAGGCGGAAGTGGAAGCTCAGTCCCCTTCCACCCGTGTTCACGTATGAAATACCTGAGTGCCTCGTACGTAGATGGGTGCCACAGTGGCAGGTGATGGGTGGGCATACAAAGCACGTAGAGGCCCTGGCCTTGCGCATAAACTAGTGGAGGACAGATGTGAGTAGATGGGATTCGAGATGGTGTGGTGAGTATCCTGAGTGAGGAAGTTAGGTGCCCATGGAGCACCCCAGAGGGGCACCTAACCTGGCCTTGGGAGGATGGGGAAGGCTTCTGTGCAGTAAGTGACATCTCGCCTGAGACCCGAGAGGTATTTTCTCAGGAAAGGGTATTCTAGGAGCCAGGACAAGCATATGAAAAGGCCTGAAGGCAAAAGGAGCTGAAAAAGTTCAGTGGGGCAGGGAAAGAGCTTGGAGAAGAAAGCAGGTGTGAGTTCACGGAGAGCCCTACAGGCCACAGTAAGGACTTTGAGCCTTAGCCAGTGGACAGTGGGAAGTTGGTGAAGGGTTTCAAGCCTGGGAATATGGCTTTGTCGTATTCATATTCAGTAGCATGAGGAGGACGGGAGGGAGGGCTGAACCTAAGGAGAACTGTTTGCTCATCCCGGGAGCTACTCCTTCTGTAAACACGTCAGGCATCCCTGTTGCCAAGATTCATCCCTCCCGAATTTTTGCACTGAGGTTGCCTCCATGCTGACAGCCAGCTCTGGGCCAGTGATTCTTTTATGCTTAAGCAGAGAAGGTCCACAGCCAGACAGAAGAGCGTTTTTCTGCTTCCCCAGTTTGAGGATCTGTGTGCAGGGGAGAATTAAATGAGATGTCAATATCGGAGTGACCTATTCTAACAAAGCCACTGGCAAATGCCAGCCCCGCCACACACAAGCTTGGTGGCAAACACCTCCCTGGGCCTCGTGGTCCTCATTTAAAAAACAAAGGTAACAAAATACCTCCCTCAGATCTTTGTGAGGATCCAATGAGATGATATATGTACAGTGCCAGGCGTTAGGAGGTGCCCAGTAAATATTTATTACCTTCTTTTTTTTTTTTTTTTTTGCGGTACGCGGGCCTCTCACTGCTGTGGCCTCTCCCGTTGCGTAGCACAGGCTCCGGACGCGCAGGCTCAGTGGCCATGGCTCACGGGCCCAGCCACTCCGCGGCATGTGGGATCTTCCCGGACCGGGGCACGAACCTGTGTCCCCTGCATCGGCAGGCGGACTCTCAACCACTGCGCCACCAGGGAAGCCCTATTACCTTCTTTTTTTTCTGCCCTCCCTTATTGCTGCTGCAGAAATCTTACAGTCCTTGCAAAGCCCGATACAGTCTGACCTATTTCCTTTCTGGCCCGCTCCATCCTTTTCTCCTCCTGGCACACTGGCCTTCCAGCACTGGCTCCCTTGAAGTTTGTTGAACATGTCAAATACACTCCCACCTCAGGACCCTCTGATACCTGCGTGGCTCGTTCCCTCATCTCTGGCAAGTTTTTGCTCAAATACCATCTTCTCAATGAGACCTACCCTAGCCACTCTCTGTAAAACTCTAATGCCCCTCACCTTATTATTCCCTTTCCAGCTTTGTTTTCCTCCAGAGCTCTTATCACCTTCCCAAAAGTTACATAATTGTTTTTATTTTTTATTTATGTTTTTATTATTTAGTTTGATCATTATCCCCTCCAACTGACATATACACTCTACAAGGACAGGAAGTTTTTAATGTCTTATTCATTAATGTATCTCCAGGGCTTAGAACAGTGTCAGGCACATAATAGGCTCTCTATAAATGTTTGTTGAATGAATGAATGAAATTGACTAGCTCTCATGATAGATATCATCCAGAATATTGGGAGTTGGGGGTCACCTGGTACTGAAGAGGCTTGATTGCCATCTGAGAGCTTTCCCACGATCTGGCTGGGTAGTAACTCCCCACTACCCAATTAGGAGTCAAGGGTTCGAGCCCTTCACTTCTTTGTAAAATAAGGACATTGCCCTTTGCCTCACCAAATAGCCTAGTTTTAGGAAAAACTTAACCCTAGAAGCTTTTACACAGAAGCACTTGTTAGCTTATAGTTCTATTTGAAGGTGTGGAAACCAGCATTTCTCCCTTTAGCCCCCCTGCCAATTACCACTGCTGGAAAATTTAAGTTGTTTTTCTCCTTTGTTCTCTTCCTGTCCTCGACTCACTGAACTTAAAAACAATCTCCCATTGAACCTGGGAGGCAGTGTGATGCCTCACGAAGGACATAGTTCCAAGAATGTGGCCTGAATCTATTTCCTTGCCAGCCTTTGAGATCTAAGGAAGTTACTGCACATGAAAGGAAGCTACTGTGCATGAAAGAATTGAGATAGCCATCCCGTAGTGAAGTTGTCTATTTGGATTAGGTTCACTAATTCATTTACTCATTCACTTATTTCTTTTCTTTTTTTAAATTAATTAATTTATATATTTATTTTTGGCTGCGTTGGGTCTTCATTGCTGAGCATGGGCTCTCTCTAGTTGCAGTGAGCAGGGCCTACTCTGTTGCAGTGAGCAGGGCCTACTCTGTTGCAGTGCACAGGTTTCTCATTATTGTGGCTTCTCTTGTTGCGGAGCATGGGCTCTAGGTGCGTAGCCTTCAGTAGTTATGGCATCCGGGCTCAGTAGTTGTGGCTTGTGAGCTCTAGAGTGCAGGCTCAGTAGTGTGGTGCACAGGCTTAGTTGCTCCATGGCATGTGGGATCTTCCAGACTAGGGCTCGAACCCGTGTACCCTGCATTGGCAGGCGGATTCTTAACCACTGCGCCACCAGGGAAGTCCCAACTCATTCACTTATTTCTTCACATTGAGAGACTCACAGTCAGATGGGAGAGATGGAGAGCAGACAGATAATTATAACAGTGGAGATACGTAGGTGGAGGAGAAAATTTTTGTGTTAGTCAAGTTCCTGCTACAAAAGTGTTCGTTGTATAACAACCCCAAACCTCAGTGGCTTCCAACAAAAAATATTTACTTCTTGCTTCAATACCTACAGACCAGCTAAGGTGACCCTGCTTCAGGTGGATGAGGTTCTGGTCTGTTCTTGTATCTCTTTTTCTGAGACCCTGACTGAAGAGGCAGTGGCTACCTGGGGCAAGCTCTTCTTGAGGTCTATGGCCAGAGTACAAGAAGCCAAGCCAAACCACACAAGCATATCCACAGACTATGCTTGCATCACATTTATAACGTTCCATTGACCAAAGTAAGTCACAGGCCAATCCCACCTCCAGAAAGATAGGGATGAATACTCTGCTTACTGTAGTGGCAACATGATTGTATAGTTCTGTTTCAGGGAGGAAGTGAAGAGTTAGTAATAATTGAATCTACTACAGCATTTAACTCTGGCTATGGGAGTGAGGGAAGTCTTCCTAGAGGTGGTGACTTTCATCTTGAAGGATGAGTTATTTTTCAAGACAAACAAGCAGGCAGTAACATATGCAAGTGCGTGCAAATTAAAAAAAATAAGTGTGAAGTGTTGTCTTAATATTTATTTGAGTCGTCACTGTGGGCAATATGCAAAGAGCTACAGGAAGATAAAATAAAGGTCACCTGAGTACCTGCCTACGCAGTCCAAGCTTCATGGGGGAGATCAGAAAGATACAAAAGAGAAAAGGAAATTATGTAACCAGTACACTCTTATTCAGCTGGATGGGACAAAAGTGTGAACTCAGAAAGGAAGCTAGAATATATTTTTAGCTATTTTTGGTACAGGATGCAAGCTATGCGCTCTTTTATATTCATTATTTCATTTAATCCTGACAACCTGTGAAGGATGTCCTAATGAGAAACTGAGCCTCAGAGTGGTTAGGTAACTTGCCTAATGGTTTGTCGTTAGCAAGTAGTGGTGCGAGTACTTCTTAGTAATTCTGTTTTGCCAAAGAGCAAAGAATTTATTCATAAAAATTACTAGTGTACACACTGTATTTTCTTAAGTAGGGCTGCTTTAAAATTTACTAAACCCATGTTTTTTAGTGTCTACTGTATATGCAGTACTGTGCTTGTTAAAGGGCCCCGATCCTGGAGTATCTCTGAAGTTCCACCTGGCTGTGGCATTCTGTAGGTCTCATCTTCTCACTGCTCATGGATTTAAAATGCCTCAAAGAAAATAGGATTCTTGCCCATGGTTCTACGCAAAAATGCTCACTTTGAATGTTGAGGAGTTTTGAAATTCTGCCTCTTCCATTCCCCCAGATTATATACACAACACCAGTAAGCGTTCTTTCTCCTTGGAAATGAAGGGAGACAAGCTAGGTGAGTTGCTCCAGGTTGAGCAAAAGTTAGAGGTGGGACTAAGTGGAGAATAACAATTCCCATTGTTGTGCAGATTACCTCTACCCAATACTAATTCTCTTGTCATTACGGAGCACAGATATACTCTAGTGGAATGTCCCTATGCAAGAAGAAGTGAGCATTTTTGCAACCATCTCTTCCCTCTGTGGATGGTTAAACATTGACAGGCGTTTTTGTGAACTCTCCATCTTGGCGGTCCGGAATTGAGTTGAAGCATATTTCATGACCCATTTTCTATTTGCTCAAGAAGCTGGCAGAACTGGTTTCCCTGATCTCAGACACCATCTCACATGGTCAGTTTTCTACCCCCAGACATGCTTTAAATCTTAAAATAATGAGCAATGCTTATAGGAACTGCCTCTCACTGTGTGGTGTTTACTGTCTCACGATTCTGCAGGTAGGTGATGCTCAGATGCTGTTGCCTCTCATCAAGTTGACGTTGGACGGAAGGAGAATAAACTGTGCTCAGACTGGTCCAGGAGAGGGGGCGTGAGCAGGAATGCCGCTGTAGGTACAAGTGACCTGTCTGGCAAGGAATGCAGCATCCCAAGAGCCTCTTCTTGACATCATCCCACAGACCACTGCTTCCTCGAGGGAAAGGGCGCTGAGGATTTTGCTATCAGCCACCTAAAACTTTTACCCAGCCAATAGAAGACTTTTGCTGAAGAACTGAACAAGATATCGTTTCATTTCATTTTTGCATCTTCTGATCATCTGGGCTACAGTAACTGTTGTTTAGCTTTGAGAATTTTAAGTCATATTTGTTTCTGTCATTTTTGTGTACACGTTTCAAAATGATCGACTTAAGCTTCCTGACAGAGGAAGAGCAGGAGGCCATCATGAAGGTTCTGCAGCGGGATGCTGCCCTGAAGAGGGCTGAAGAGGAGAGAGTCAGGTAAGAGGCCGAACGGGTCCTCGGGCATGGGAGGATGGGCAGTCTGTAAGAAGATGGGACACTTTTCTTTCCTCAACCTTAAGTGGTAGTTCTGACTTGGAGCCTGACTTAACGGATTCCAATTTTAGGTTTATTTCCTGGACAGAACTTTCTCCTCCGTATCTCTTTTTTTTTTTTTTTTTTTTTTTTTCCGGTACATGGGCCTCTCACTGTTGTGGCCTCTCCCGTTGTGGAGCACAGGCTCCGGACGCACAGGCTCCGCGGCCATGGCTCACGGGCCCAGCCGCTCCGCGGCATGTGGAATCTTCCCGAACCGGGGCACGAACCCGCGTCCCCTGCATCAGCAGGCGGACTCTCAACTGCTGCGCCACCAGGGAAGCCCCGTATCTCTTAATTTATCCCATAGGACTCCTGCCAGAAATAGTTTTGATTAAAAACCTAACTAAACTCCTTTAAATTATTAAACACTGGATTAAAAATGAAATAATGTATACAAACACATATATACATCTACCTCTCTCTCTCTCTCTCTCTCTCTCTCTCTCTATATATATATATATATAAACACACACATATATATCGACTTTTTTAACTGAATCTACTTAAAAAATGGATCATGTATGAAATTAGAAAAAATTTTTAATTTCTAAAGTTTTCAGAAGAAAATAAATTGAGAAGTAGCTCATATTTTTGCCCATCTTCAGAAATGTTTGAATTGGTTTCAACAGCAATTGAAATTAGTTCTGACTGAGCCAATTTTTCATTTGTGTTCCATAAGAAGGAGTGGCAACTTTGACACGCTATTCACTTTGGGAGGAACCCAAATGTTCCACATCAGCATTCCCACCACTTTCACTCACTTGCGGGGCTGGAGGAGCGTGAGGTCAGAATGCTGAAGAAGTGGGCTTGAGGCCAAGCCCTGCCATCTATTGCCTTTGTGATCTGGGGCCTTGAAGGCAGCGAAAGGTTTCCTGAATGTGAGTTAGTCATATTAACTGCATGATCCCCAACCTAGGAGTTATCCAAAAGGAACATAAGCCCTGTTCTTCTTAGGATAGCAGGATCATGAATAATGGAGTTATTTGTGCCCATATTTCGTTATCCATATTTTGACCCTAATTTGAACATGGGTGCTTTATAAAAGAACATGCTGAAATTCACTTCAAGCACTCCAGAGTGTCTAACTATGGCTACTAACAAGAATTCATATATCGATAGTGCTTAACAGATTGCAAGGAGCTTACATGACTTTTATTTCTTCTGAGCTCACAACACTCGTGCAGTTGGGGGTGCAGGGTGGGATGTAATTACACCCACTTGATGTGTGAGGAAATTGACCTTGAGACAGGTCAGGTGACTCACCCAAGCTCATGTAGTCCGTAGGTGTCAGAAGTGAGAACTAAATCCTGGCCCTCAGGTACTCATTCACTAACTCCACCTCCCCTCCCTAAGAAAACTATAGCAGACAGGACATCCTGGGAAGACCGTTAGACCTATTTTAGAAAGAAGGGGAGGGGGCAGCACAGAGAAAATATTAGTTGATTTTTCAAGCATAGTGGGAAATGGGAATTCCTTTAGTCTCTCGGAAGATAAGATGGAGAGGATGGGAAAGAAAGCAGTGGAGCTGGGATTGCACCGGGTCCTGTCCCTCTTCCTGCCTCAGGATGTGGGGACTCTGAATCCTGGTGAGCTGCGATCTTTGATTCCTCCCACTTACAAGACCTTACGTGTGGTCTGTAATTCTGTTTCCTCTATCTAGCCAGGTTACGAAGAGAGATTCATTCTCCCTCCCTTCTGTATTTACTTGACCCCAGAGATTCCAGGCTGCTGGGTCTTCCCTGTAGTTCTCTGATTCTGTATGAGATGAGTGGAGGTGTTTCTCAGGCATCTACAGTAATTGCTGAAAATATACTTAAAAATTCAAAGTTCTGGGCTTCCCTGGTGGCGCAGTGGTTGAGAGTCCACCTGCCGTTGTAGGGGACGCGGGTTCATGCCCCAGTTGGGGAGGATCCCACATGCTGCGGAGAGGCTGGGCCCGTGAGCCATGGCCGCTGAGCCTGCACGTCCGGAGCCTGTGCTCCGCAACAGGAGAGGCCACAACGGTGAGAGGCCCGTGTACCGCAAAAAAAATAAAAAATAAAAAATTCAAAGTTCTGCCTGGAACTGAGCCTAGTAAGGGGTGTGTGTGTAGCCACTAGCACCAGCCAGTCTGCAGCCACAACAGGAATGCTGTGAGTCCGTTTGTAGCAGGGACTTCGCAGATTCTCCTTCCATGCACTGTTTCTGAGGATGCTTCGGAAGCTGCTGCTGGTGCTGCCCTTGTTTCTTGCTTTTGTAAACTGATAGGAAGAAGGCTTGGGGTGGTGAAAATCTGGTGTGAGTCAAGTCCTGTTTACTGCTACCATTCTGGGGGCCTTCCTAATTAGTCACCAAGCAGCTCATGTGGACTTGGCCACAGGCAGGTCCAGGACTGAGTGACTGTGTGCGGGGGGCACAGATGGGCATGAGGCCCATAGCCTGTGGACACTGACAGAGGCCCAACCCGTAACCTGCTCCACACAAAAGGAATGGAACTCTGACACCCTTGGTTTTAGGACTGACGGAACCTGGGTTGGTTCTGAGGCTGTCTGCTCCTGGGCTGGTAGAACCATGACTAGGTTTCTGGTCTCTGAAAATGCTATTCTATGGGCTTTTGCTTTTCAGCCCCGTCACCATCCCGCAGCTGTTTGTCTCTAGCTCTTCCATCAGAGTGATAGCCTGACAGCTCTGGAAAGATTTTTGGGGTCCATATCAGTCACTTTACAGATAATGAAGGAAAAGCCCAGAGAGGGGAAGTGACTTTCCCAGGGTCACACAGCTAGTCAGTGCCAAAGCCATGATAAGAAAAGCTCTTGGTCTACTGCTTTTCCTTCTGCCCCATGTTGCACACTGGTATTGCTTTTTCAGAAGAACAGTAAGGGCCCTAGCGTGGACCTTGAGTCAAAACTTTGTGAGTTTGAATCCTGTCCTCACCACTGATCAACTATGGTTCATTCAGCAAGTTACTTGACCTCTCTGAGCCTCAACTCAGAGACTGGGAATGACCCTAGTACCAAACTCAAAGAATTACAGTCAAGATTAAGTAAGATAATTCTTAATCTTCTTAGCACATAGTAGGTGATTGATACATTTTAATTCCCTCATTCACCACTCCACCTATGCCTCTAAAAAAGGACAGAATTCTCTGGTCAGCGGTCTGATTCCTTAGAAGGAAATTACTCCTAAAACTCTCAACTATTTAATACAGTGAAATTTATTTGAGTACTCATTAAGTCTAGGGAGCTTCTCTGAACAAATGGAAGGAATTTTAGGGTAATTGAAACATGGTCCCAGTGCTCAAGGAATTTACCATTTAACCATTTAATGGATTATCAATCGCAAATTTAAAATCTCAACGTTGTTTCCCTAACCTGATTTTACAATGCCCCAGTCCTCCTCCAAGTTAGTATATGGCTTTAGAAACATAAATTAGATAATTCTGATATTAGCCTAAGGAAAACATCATTAGAAAGGCAAATCTGCCACTAAAATTCAGACTGCTATTTCAAATGCTAATTCATTATGGGCTTTGGAGTAGAACCCTCCTGTAGCCGTGAGGACATTGCTCATGGATCATAGCACTGCTGCCCACTAAGACCAGACACTGCCTCAGAGTCCTTTACAATATGGCTGTTGATGAGAGCTGGATTTAAATTGAAATCTGTTTGCCATTCCTGATTTATCCAGTGCTTTGACTTGTTCACATCCAAGCTCTTTCAGGGCACTTTGGAGATGATTTATCCTTTATGCTACCTCCCATCCTGATTTCATGGATGAGAAAATGAGTGTCAAACAAGGGAAGCGTCCAGTTCCCAAATCACTCAACCTGTTAATAGTAGAATGTGGATTTGAACCCAAGGGAATATCTACTGTGGCATCTCGGGGGTTCTGTTAGAAGAAAGCAATTCCAGGTCACTGTCTTTCATGCTGCCTCCCTACCTGTACCACAGTGCTAGGCCCAGTTATTACCATGCCTCACTACCCAGCTTGCTTTCCTAACTACCAGCTGGAGACATTTCACAAACCAGCAGTGAAGCAGACATCAGGATGGATTCTTTTTCTCGCTCCCCGCTGCCTCCTCCCTCTCTGTCCTCCTTTTTTAAAGAAACACCACCATACATACATAGATGTAACTTTAGTCTCTTAGGGTTTGAAAGTGACACACTCTGGAGGTGGTATTTCCTGTGCTTTGCATCACACTGCCAGCAGGAAATCATTGCTGCTGTGTGTCTGTACACTGCCAGCACCACATCCCCCATCCCATAAACACACAACCACATCTAGGGTGATGGGCGTTCTTGCAGTAGACACCATCTCAACCACGACCGCATCTTTTTTTGTGTGTGTGTGGTACGCGGGCCTCTCACTGTTGTGGCCTCTCCCGTTGCGGAGCACAGGCTCCGGACGCGCAGGCTCAGCGGCCATGGCTCACGGGCCCAGCCGCTCCGTGGCATGTGGGATCTTCCCGGACTGGGCCACGAACGCGCGTCCCCTGCATCGGCAGGCAGACTCCCAACCAATGCACCACCAGGGAAGCCCATGACCACATCTTATGATCCTCAGCTGCTGCCTTAAGACCTACTTTCTTTTAAACAAAGGCAGTTGTCATTGAAGAACTGCTTTCTAGGACCTCTGATGGCATTTTCTGTGAAAGCAAAGGGGAAAGGAACCAACATTTGTCCAGGATTGACACTGTACACAGAGCTTCACGTTTTCCCCTTTCATCCGCACAGCAGTGTAGCTGAACCCACTCAACAAGGGGGAGGAAATAGAGTGGAGGAGGTTAAGTGCCCTGTAAGATTGAAACCTTGCTTATGCAACTGCAAAGCCTGTGCTTCCCACACACTGTGCTGCCTCGCAGCAGATTGTGGGGATCTGTGGTGTGTCCACAGCACAAGTGATGCATGTTTCTTCTTGTTTTCCGCTGTAAAGAACTTTTGCAATTTATTTCATTTTCACGCGTTTGTTTTCAGATTCTCTATCAAAGGTTGAATGCCTTTGTAGAAAGAGTGAAGTGTGATAGCCATCTTAGAAATCAAAATCATGTTTGGCTCTCTCAGGCAGGATGATGGGGCAGTGGAAAGAACGTTGGCTAGGAGTCAGGCTGGCTTCCGGTCCCCGCTCTGTGTGACCTTGGGCAAACCTCTTAAACTCTCTGGGCCTCATTTCATCTATAAAGTGAGGCCATTTGTAACTATCTAAGGTCCATTCAAAACAAACATTCTCTCATTCAAAACAGACATCTAAGAGTACTTTCAAATCTTGTAGTCTAACCATCTTGCCCAGAATATACTGAAAGGTTAAAAAAAAATCTGGGAATGGATCAATCAACCTCTCTGGCCAGTCTGCTGATTCTTATTATGCATAGCTGAGCAGATAATATCGACCTGGTCCTGTCTATGATGTTAGGCCTTTGCCTCATCATGATGAATAGCTAGAAGCTGGGGTGTGCTACGTGAGTACAAGCAGGAAAAATGTTGAATGCAGGATGAAGGGCGCCACTGCTCTTCTGGCTTTCCTCTGAAAGTGTTCACACTCTCTCTGCACCGCAGGAGTTGATGTTAGCAGTTAGGGCTGTGGACTAACTTTTTTATGTACAATTCCAAGCATATGCCTGGTATATGATAGGGAATTAATGAACTGTTGAACGAAAAAATGAACAGATATGGCCTTTACCATACAGAGAAAGCAAGATGGCCATCTTTTGCAGTTGACTGAATTCTTTGTACATCATGGTGAAATTGTAAGGATTAAATGAGATGATGCATGTTAAGTGCCACGCGTGAGGCCCAGTACCGAACACATGCTTTGTATGTATTAGCTGAAAGAATGGGGTGTGACCAGCATGTTCTGCCTGGAGGACCAACTGGACAGTGTCTTCTCTGGGTTGAGTGTTCTTCTGCCTTCACTTCTGCCCAGTGGCAGCCCATGGGTGTTTATTGAGCATCTTCTCTATCCTTAGCTCTCTACTAAGTACAACATGCACGTGTGGAGAGGATGGTAAGGTATAAAAAGTGTGAGTGTCAAGAAACTTACCTTTTTCCCACTTCAACTAAATGGTACAACAACGAGAGAATCAAGTGCTAATTTGGTTGGTACAATTAGAGTTCAAGAAAATTGAGAGATCAATATGGGCTGGTAGAGAAGATTTTATTTTAATTTTTTTATCAAAGTATAGTTGATTTACAATATTATGTTTCATATTATATTAGTACTGCATTGTGATTCAGTATTTTTATAGATTATACTCCATTAAAAGTTATTACAAAATAATGGCTATAATTCCCTTGCTGTACAATATATCCTTGTTGCTTATCTATTTTATACATAGTACTTTATATTTCTTAGTCCCGTACCCCTAATTTGCCCCTCCCCCATTCCCTCTCTCCTTTAGTAACCACCGGTTGGTTTTCTATGCCTGTGAGTCTATTTGTGTTTTGCATGTACATTCATTTGTATTATTTTTTTAGATTCCACATGTAAGTGATATCATACAGAATTTATCTTTCTCTGTCTGACTTATTTCACTAAGCATAATAGTCTCCAGGTACAGAGAAGAATTTTTTTTTTTTTTTTTTTGTGGTACATGGGCCTCTCACCGTTGTGGCCTCTCCCGTTGGGGAGCACAGGCTCCGGACGCGCAGGCTCAGCGGCCATGGCTCATGGGCCCAGCCACTCCGCGGCACGTGGGATCTTTCCGGACCGGGGCACGAACCCGCGTCCCCTGCATCGGCAGGTGGACTCTCAACCACTGCGCCACCAGGGAAGCCCCAGAGAAGGTTTTGACAGCACCACCTAGATGGCGGGATTTCTTTTTTTAATCTACACCTTCATAAAACTTGGGCTTTGATGTCATACATATGGGTTCATCTGTAAAATATTCCAAATGACTAAGCTAGAAAAAGAGATTGATTTACCCTAGTAGTGATTATCATGATAGGAGATATATAAATAGCACTTACTGAATTTGAAAGAATTTCCTATTCTTTTGCCACTTGAAAAGAAATGAGCCAGAAACCCAACCTCAATTCTTTACTGTAACGGCTTTACTATGAAGGGCCATGTGCTTCAATGAGCCCGCCTCACATGGTGCGGGCTTACTGTGCACTGAAAGCTTCATGGAATCAGAGGCTTGCAGACAGTCAGTTAGGCAGAAGCAGATCAAGAGTTGCATAAGGACCCTTACAAAGTGCCTTTCCGGTGAACAACAAAGATAAGTGAATAAATAATCTCATGAAGAGAAATTGGGAGTTGTTATGCTATGAGGGTTTGTGGTCTTCTTCAACACGATGGTGGCTGATGCCGTATTTCATCATGCTTTTCCCTAATCCACCAAGAGATGAGGTGGCCTGCCTCATTAGGAGGAGGCACTGCCATTGTGATGGAGCGTGGTTCACTTAACCCCAGCAGCGACAGGTTCTCTCTTGTCTCTTGTCTTTACTCAGACTAGGTTGGCTGCTGAGCATTTATTTGTTAACTGATTTATTCACTCAACAGTTTCTGGGTATCAGCTCTGTGCCAGGCTCCGTGCTGGATGCTCGTGTTACAAAGGTGTTTATGAGGTAGTCCTTGCCTTCAGGGAGTTTGCAGAGTTCACGGATTAGTGTGTAAGACAGATGTGCAAATAGATCATTGGAACACAGTGTGGTGAGTGCTGTCGTGGAGGAGCTGTGGGAGCACGGAGAAGGGCAAGCCACACAGTGCCCTCAAGGATCAGGGAAGGCTTCCCTGGGGAGGTGCTACCTAGATCTGAGGGATGAGGGGCCACGTGCTGGGCAGAGAAGTGAGGGAAAGACATCTGGAGAGAATTCACGTTTATTGCTCTCTCACCAGGATCTGGGCACTGTTAGGTACTTTCAGGTAAATACCGCATTTAATCATCCCGGAAGTCCTGCAGAGTAGGTCTTATTTTCCCCTATCTTTATAAACAAGGAGACTGAAGCTTAGAGGGGTTCAGTAACCTGCCAAAGATCACATTTAGGAAGGGTCACAACGGGGACTTGGACCTAATTTGGGGAGACATCAAAGCCCATAGTCTTCCTGCCACACCTTCCTGCCCTTAATGTCTACAGAGGTCATGTAAGAGCAGTGTGGAGATCAGTAAGAGGTCTAGTGTGCTGGCACATGGGGGAGCATGGGAGCAAGTGCTGGGAAATGAATCTGAACAGGTATCCTGAAGCCAGGTGGTCAGGGACCTCATATGATATCCCTTCACTCCAAAAGCGCTGAATAAACACCCACTGTTTTCCAGACACCAAGAAAAGCTATATTGAGTACAGGCCCTGCCCCTAGGGACTCACTGTCTAGTCAAGGAGAGCTGGAAGGGCTTCTCTTTTCTGGAATTGAACTTGAATGTGGTCCTTTTGGGAAGAGAAGGCAAAAAGCTCCACCAGCAGCTCAGGGTGGGTTTTTTGCTGTGCTGAAAAGCTAGGCAGTGGTTCCACATATAAGTGATATCATATGATATTTGTTTATCTCTGTCTGACTTACTTCACTCAGTATGACAATCTCTAGGTCCATCCATGTTGCTGCAAATGACACTATTTCGTTCTTTTTATGGCTGAGTAATATTCCATTGCATGTATGTACCACATCTTCTTTATCCATTCCTCTGCTGATGGGTATTTAGGTTGCTTCCATGTCCTGGCTATTGTAAATATACACACTACTGTATATAAAAGATATAACTAATGAGAACCTACTGTATGGCACAGGGAACTCTACTCAATACTCTGTATAACCTATGTGGGATATATGTGTATCTATAACTGAATCACTTTGCTGTACAGTAGAAACTAACACAACATTTTAAATCAACTATACTCCAGTAAAAGTAAAAAAAAAAATTTAGGCAATGGGAAACCATTAGAAACATTTTATAAGAACCATGACCCCTCTGGTGATTCAGAACCATGAAATGAAGACACTGTCCCTGTCTGGATTTGATGATGGACTGTCACAGCAAGGTGTGTCCAAGGGTTGTGATTGGACATGTTTGGCGTAGGGTCACTTCTTTCTAGGTAACTGGGGGAGGAGAGGAGTTTCCAGCAGAGAGTGGGACTCTGGCTGGAAAGATCTCTCCAGGCACACTTGGGAGAGAGAAAACGTACTTGCCAGAACCCAGGTAACTGCCCCTCCTGCCTTCCCCGTTCCCAGGTAGGCCTGCGTGCAACCCTCACACACAGCCCTGCCACCACCTTGGGTGTGGCTGCCATACACGTTCTCTGGCTAAAACACTTAGACTGGCTACTTTAGGAAGTGTGCATATTGGCTCGAATGACAATCATAAAACCCTCTTGGATTTTTGTGACACATTACCCTCCAAGAGTTCAAAGTCCCCTTAAGGCTTTTATTCCACTTTATTGTAAGTACAGCTCTATCAAAAAGAAAAGATAGGTTTTTTGATTCTCATTTTATTGACGTGGATAGAGAGATGCAGAGATTATAGGACTTGTCATGTAGAACAGTGTTTTCCCCTCACTGTAAATGAGGGAGATTTTAGGAGGGTGGCACTTGGCTTGTTCTTTAGGTTTTAACTTTTCAATGAGCATGAATGACATGGAACACTTAAATGCAGTATCTGCACAAATGGAATTTATGTCTGCCTCCACTCCCCACCCCATATAAATATTATCTTTCCTGATCCCAGCCAGTCTTGTTGAATTCATTTCTTGTTGAATTCAATTCATTCATAACATTAAGAACCAGGGACCTCATGCACTGTCCCCTACAAGCTTCCAGGAAAGTCTCTGATAAGCTCATTTCAGTGAAATGGCAAGAACTGATGAGCCAGTTATTCAGTGAGTGTTTATTAGGTGCCAGGCATGTGCAGAGGTGGTCTGCACGCATTAGCTAATTTAATCCTCATAGCGACCCCGTCAGGTGGGTTACTATTATTAACCCCTTTTTAAAGATGAAGAAACCAAAGCTTAGGGAAGCTTAATATGTCATCTTTCTCTGCGGTATTTACATGTGAACAGTGAACAGCAAGCCTGCAGCCAAAGAGTGAATTTGCTTTTGAGAAATTTCAGGCATCATCTGGGGATCATGGCTTAAATCTTTGAATTTTTAAAAAGTGTTGGCCTCGGCTTCTCTGACCTTTCAGTCAAAGCATACATTTTAGTCATCTGGGAGGTTTGTGGGATCTTGTAAGATATTGAGAACTTCATTCTGGCTGTATGTTTACAGATTTCTTTATGCAGTGTCATAATAAACTCATTTATTTACTGTGGGTTCTTAGCAAAGTAAAGCTTTTTTTTTTCTTTTGTAGACATTTGCCTGAAAAAATTAAGGATGACCAGCAGCTGAAGAATATGAGTGGCCAATGGTTTTATGAAGCCAAGGCAAAAAGGCACAGAGAGAAAATCCACGGAGCAGATATCATCAGAGCGTCCATGAGAAAGAAGAGGCACCAGGGAGCAGGTGAATCGATTGGGCTAGTACTTTTAGAGCCAGCATTTGTCCTTGGGAGAAGGTGTCCTTGGGAGAGAGGAAGGGTGTCAGTCATTTAGGGGTGTGCTTTGCACCATGCATAGTCCTCTAGGTCGTAATCTCCTTGCCCTGGGTTTGGATGGATGAGGGCAGGGCTAAGTGACTTATTGTGGTGAAGAAGGAGGAGGGAAGCCCCTTAGATGCCATGTTGAATTGGAGTAGCCTAGACAATTGGGGGTTATAAGGGATCTACCACCTCCTCTTTCTTTGGCTTTTTTTTTTTTATTTTATTTTATTTTTTATTTTTAAACATCTTTATTGGAGTATAATTGCTTTACAATGGTATGTTAGTTTCAGCTTCACAACAAAATGAATCAGTTATATATATACATATGTTCCCATATCTCTTCCCGCTTGTGTCTCCCTCCCTCCCACCCTCCCTATCCCACCCCTCCAGGCGGTCACAAAGCACCGAGCTGATGTCCCTGTGCTATGCGGCTGCTTCCCACTAGCTATCTACCTTACGTTTGGTAGTGTATATATGTCCATGCCTCTTTATCGCTTTGTCACCGTTTACCCTTCCCCCTCCCCATAACCTCAAGTCCATTCTCTAGTAAGTCTGTGTCTTTATTCCTGTTTCACCCCTAGGTTTTTCATGACATTTTTTTTTTCTTAAATTCCATATATATGTGTTAGCATACGGTATTTGTCTCTCTCTCTCTGACTTACTTCACTCTGTATGACAGACTCTAGGTCTATCCACCTCATTACAAATAGCTCAATTTCGTCTCTTTTTATGGCTGAGTAATATTCCATTGTATATATGTGCCACATCTTCTTTATCCATTCATCCGACGATGGACACTTAGGTTGTTCCCATCTCCGGGCCACCGTAAACAGAGCTGCAACGAACATTTTGGTACATGACTCTTTTTGAATTATGGTTTTCTCAGGGTATATGCCCAGTAGTGGGATTGCTGGGTCATATGGTAGTTCTATTTGTAGCTTTTTAAGGAATCTCCATACTGTTCTCCACAGTGGCTGTATCAATTTACATTCCCACCAACAGTGTAAGAGGGTTCCCCTTTCTCCACACCCTCTCCAGCATTTATTGTTTCTAGATTTTTTGATGATGGCCATTCTGACTGGTGTGAGATGATATCTCATTGTAGTTTTGATTTGCATTTCTCTAATGATTAGTGATGTTGAGCATTCTTTCATGTGTTTGTTGGCACTCTGTATATCTTCTTTGGAGAAATGTCTATTTAGGTCTTCTGCCCATTTTTGGATTGGGTTGTTTGTTCTTTTGTTATTAAGCTGCATGAGCTGCTTATAAATTTTGGAGATTAATCCTTTGTCCGTTGCTTCATTTGCAAATATTTTCTCCCATTCTGAGGGTTGTCTTTTGGTCTTCTTTATGGTTTCCTTTGCTGCGCAAAAGCTTTTAAGTTTCATTAGGTCCCATTTGTTTACTTTTGTTTTTATTTCCATTTCTCTAGGAGGTGGGTCAAAAAGGACCTTGCTGTGATTTATGTCATAGAGTGTTCTGCCTATGTTTTCCTCTAAGAGTTTGATAGTTTCTGGCCTTACATTTAGGTCTTTAATCCATTTTGAGCTTATTTTTGTGTATGGTGTTAGGGAGTGATCTAATCTCATACTTTTACATGTAGCTGTCCAGTTTTCCCAGCACCACTTATTGAAGAGGCTGTCCTTTCTCCACCGTACATTTCTGCCTCCTTTGTCAAAGATAAGGTGACCATATGTGCGTGGGTTTATCTCTGGGCTTTCTATCCTGTTCCATTGATCTATATGTCTGTTTTTGTGCCAGTACCATACTGTCTTGATTACTGTAGCTTTGTAGTATAGTCTGAAGTCAGGAAGCCTGATTCCTCCAGCTCCATTTTTCGTTCTCAAGATTGCTTTGGCTATTCGGGGTCTTTTGTGTTTCCATACAAATTGTGAAATTTTTTGTTCTAGTTCTGTGAAAAATGCCAGTGGTAGTTTGATAGGGATTGCATTGAATCTGTAGATTGCTTTGGGTAGTAGAGTCATTTTCACAATGTTGATTCTTCCAATCCAAGAACATGGTATATCTCTCCATCTATTTGTATCATCTTTAATTTCTTTCATCAGTGTCTTATAATTTTCTACATACAGGTCTTTTGTCTCCTTAGGTAGGTTTATTCCTAGGTATTTTATTCTTTTTGTTGCAATGGTAAATGGGAGTGTTTTCTTGATTTCACTTTCAGATTTTTCATCCTTAGTGTATAGGAATGCCAGAGATTTCTGTGCATTAATTTTGTATCCTGCCACTTTACCAAATTCATTGATTAGCTCTAGTAGTTTTCTGGTAGCATCTTTAGGATTCTCTATGTATAGCATCATGTCATCTGCAAACAGTGACAGCTTTACTTCTTCTTTTCCGATTTGGATTCCTTTTACTTCCTTTTCTTCTCTGATTGCTGTGGCTAAAACTTCCAAAACTATGTTGAATAAGAGTGGTGAGAGTGGGCAACCTTGTCTTGTTCCTGATCTTAGTGGAAATGCTTTCAGTTTTTCACCATTGAGGACGATGTTGGCTGTGGGTTTGTCATATATGGCCTTTATTATGTTGAGGAAAGTTCCCTCTATGCCTACTTTCTGCAGGGTTTTTATCATAAATGGGTGTTGAATTTTGTCAAAAGCTTTTCCTGCATCTATTGAGGTGATCATATGGTTTTTCTCCTTCAATTTGTTAATATGGTGTATCACGTTGATTGATTTGCGTATATTGAAGAATCCTTGCATTCCTGGAATAAACCCCACTTGATCATGGTGTATGATCTGTTTAATGTGCTGTTGGATTCTGTTTGCTAGTATTTTGTTGAGGATCTTTGCATCTATGTTCATCAGTGATATTGGCCTGTAGTTTTCTTTCTTTGTGACATCCTTGTCTGGTTTTGGTATCAGGGTGATGGTGGCCTCGTAGAATGAGTTGGGGAGTGTTCCTCCCTCTGCTATATTTTGGAAGAGTCTGAGAAGGATAGGTGATAGCTCTTCTCTAAATGTTTGATAGAATTCACCTGTGAAGCCATCTGGTCCTGGGCTTTTGCTTGTTGGAAGATTTTTAATCACAGTTTCAATTTCAGTGCTTGTGATTGGTCTGTTCATATTTTCTGTTTCTTCCTGATTCAGTCTTGGCAGGTTGTGCCTTTCTAAGAATATGTCCATTTCTTCCAGGTTGTCCATTTTATTGGCATAGAGTTGCTTGTAGTAATCTCTCATGATCTTTTGTATTTCTGCAGTGTCAGTTGTTACTTCTCCTTTTTCATTTCTAATTCTATTGATTTGAGTCATCTCCCTCTTTTTCTTGATGAGTCTGGCTAATGGTTTATCAATTTTGTTTATCCTTTCAAAGAACCAGCTTTTAGTTTTATTGATCTTTGCTATCGTTTCCTTCATTTCTTTTTCATTTATTTCTGATCTGATTTTTATGATTTCTTTCCTCCTGCTAACTTTGGGGTTTTTTTGTTCTTCTTTCTCTAATTGCTTTAGGTGCAAGGTTAGGTTGTTTATTCGAGATGTTTCCTGTTTCTTAAGGTAAGATTGTATTGCTATAAACTTCCCTCTTAGAACTGCTTTTGCTGCATCCCATAGATTTTGAGTCGTCGTGTCTCCATTGTCATTTGTTTCTAGGTATTTTTTGATTTCCTCTTTGATTTCTTCAGTGATCACTTCGTTATTAAGTAGTGTATTGTTTAGCCTCCATGTGTTTGTATTTTTTACAGATCTTCTCCTGTAATTGATATCGAGTCTCATAGCGTTGTGGTCGGAAAAGATACTTGATACAATTTCGATTTTCTTAAATTTACCAAGGCTTGATTTGTGACCCAAGATATGATCTATCCTGGAGAATGTTCCATGAGCACTTGAGAAAAATGTGTATTCTGTTGTTTTTGGATGGAATGTCCTATAAATATCAATTAACTCCATCTCGTTTAATGTATCATTTAAAGCTTGTGTTTCCTTATTTATTTTCATTTTGGATGATCTGTCCATTGGTGAAAGTGGCGTGTTAAAGTCCCCTACTATGAATGTGTTACTGTCGATTTCCCCTTTTATGGTTGTCAGTATTTGCCTTATGTATTGAGGTGCACCTATGTTGGGTGCATAAATATTTACAATTGTTATATCTTCCTCTTGGATCGATCCCTTGATCATTATGTAGTGTCCTTCTTTGTCTCTTCTAATAGTCTTTGTTTTAAAGTCTATTTTGTCTGATATGAGAATTGCTACTCCAGCTTTCTTTTGGTTTCCATTTGCATGAAATACCTTTTTCCATCCCCTTACTTTCAGTCTGTATGTGTCTCTAGGTCTGAAGTGGGTCTCTTGTAGACAGCAAATATATGCGTCTTGTTTTTGTATCCATTCAGCCAATCTGTGTCTTTTGGTGGGAGCATTTAGTCCATTTACATTTAAGGTAATTATCGATATGTGTGTTCCCATTCCCATTTTCTTAATTGTTTTGGGTTTGTTATTGTAGGTCTTTTCCTTCTTTTGTGTTTCTTGCCTAGAGAAGTTCCTTTAGCAGTTGTTGTAGAGCTGGTTTGGTGGTGCTGAACTCTCTCAGCTTTTGCTTGTCTCTAAAGGTTTTAATTTCTCCATCAAATCTGAATGAGATCCTTGCTGGGTAGAGTAATCTTGGTTGCAGGTTTTTCTCCTTCAACACTTTCAATATGTCCTGCCACTCCCTTCTGGCTTGCAGAGTTTCTGCTGAAAGATCAGCTGTTAACCTTATGGGGATTCCCTTGTGTGTTATTTGTTGTTTTTCCCTTGATGCTTTTAATATGTTTTCTTTGTATTTAATTTTTGACAGTGTGATTAATATGTGTCTTGGCGTATTTCTCCTTGGATTTATCCTGTATGGGACTCTCAGTGCTTCCTGGACTTGATTAACTATTTCCTTTCCCATATTAGGGAAGTTTTCAACTATAATCTCTTCAAATATTTTCTCAGTCCCTTTCTTTTTCTCTTCTTCTTCTGGAACCCCTATAATTCGAATGTTGGTGCGTTTAATGTTGTCCCAGAGGTCTCTGAGACTGTCCTCAGTTCTTTTCATTCTTTTTTCTTTGTTCTGCTCTGCAGTAGTTATTTCCACTATTTTATGTTCCAGGTCACTTATCCATTCTTCTGCCTCAGTTATTCTGCTATTGATACCATCTAGAGTACTTTTAATTTCACTTATTGTGTTGTTCATCGTTGCTTGTTTCATCTTTAGTTCTTCTAGGTCCTTGTTAACTGATTCTTGCATTTTGTCCATTCTATTGTCCATTCTATCTCCGAGATTTCGGATCAACCTTACTATCATTATTCTGAATTCTTTTTCAGGTAGACTGCCTATTTCCTCTTCATTTGTTAGGTCTGGTGGCTTTTTATCTTGCTCCTTCATCTGCTGTGTGTTTTTCTGTCTTTTCATTTTGCTTATCTTACTGTGTTTGGGGTCTCCTTTTTTGCAGGCTGAAGGTTCGTAGTTCCTGTTGTTTTTTGTGTCTGTCCCCAGTGGCTAAGGTTGGTTCAGTGGGTTGTGTAGGCTTCCTGGTGGAGGGTACTAGTGCCTGTGTTCTGGTGGATAAGGCTGGATCTTGTCTTTCTGGCGGGCAGGTCCACGTCTGGTGGTGTGTTTTGGGGTGTCTGTAGACTTATTATGATTTTGGGCAGCCTCTCTGCTAATGGGTGGGGTTGTGTTCCTGTCTTGCTAGTTGTTTGGCATAGGATGTCCAGCACTGTAGCTTGCTGGTCGTTGAGTGAAGCTGGGTGCTGGCGTTGAGATGGAGATCTCTCGGCGATTTTTGCTGTTTGATATTATGTGCAGCTGGGAGGCCTCTTGTGGACCAGTGTCCTGAAGTTGGCTCTCCCACCTCAGAGGCACAGCACTGACTCCTGGCTGCAGCACCAAGAGCCTTTCATCCACAGGGCTCCTTAATTTGGGATGATTCGTTGTCTTTTCAGGTATTCCACAGATGCAGGGTACATCAAGTTGATTGTGGAGCTTTAATCCGCTGCTCCTGAGGCTGCTGGGAGAGATTTCCCTTTCTCTTCTTTGTTCTCACAGTTCCCAGGGGCTCAGCTTTGGATTTGGCCCCGCCTGTGCGTGTAGGTCGCCGGAGGGCGTCTGTTCTTTGCTCAGACAGGACGGGGTTAAAGGAGCCGCTGATTCGGAGGCTCTGGCTCACTCATGCCGGGGGGTAGGGAGGGTCACGGAGTGTGGGGAGGGCCTGCGGCGGCAGAGGCCGGCGTGACGTTGCAGCCTGAGGCGCGCCGTGCGTTCTCCCGGGGGAGTTGTCCCCGGATCCCGGGACCCCGGCAGCGGCGGGCTGCACAGGCTCCCCGGAAGGGTGCGTGGCTAGTGACCTGTGCTCGCACACAGACCTCCCAGCGGCGGCCGCAGCGGCCTTAGCGTCCCATGTCCGTCTCTGGGCTCCGCACCTCCAGCCGCGGCTCGCGCCCGTCCCTGGAGCTCTCCCAAGCAGCGCTCTCAATCCCCTCTCCTCGCGCACCAGGAAACAAAGAGGGACGCAAAAGTCTCTTGCCTCTTCGGCAGGTCCAGGCTCCCCCCCGGACTCTCTCCCGGCCAGCCGCGGTGCACCAACGCCCTGCAGGCTGTGTTCACGCCGCCAACCTCAGTCCTCTCCTGGCGCTCCGACAAAAGCCGGAGCCTCAGCTCCCAGTCCCGCCCGCCCCGGCGGGCGAGCAGACAAGCCTCTCGGCTGGTGAGTTCCGGTCGGCCCGATCCTCTGCACTGGAATCTGGCCGCTTTGCCCTCCGCACCCGTGTTGCTGTGCTCTCCTCCGCGGCTCCCAAGCTCCCCCACTCCGCCTCCCGAAGTCTCCACCCGCGAAGGGGCTTCTTAGTGTGTGGACACTTTTCCTCCTTCACAGCTCTCTCCCGCTGGTGCAGGACCCGTCCCTATCCTTTTGTCTCTGTTTAGTTTTTTCTTTTGCCCTAACCAGGTACGTGGGGGGTTCCTTGCCTTTTGGGAGGTCTGAGGTCTTCTGCCAGCGTTCAGTAGGTGCTCCGTAGGAGTTGTTCCACGCGTAGATGTATTTCTGGTGTATCTGTGGGGAGGAAGGTGATCTCCGCGTCTTACTCTTCCGCCATTTTCCCGGAAGTCCCCATCATTGTGTTTTCTTTGGCTTTTAATTCTGAAAATTCGGAACCTTTTCTCCTGAGTAGGGTGACAGGAAGAGATTAGCCTCCCTGTTCAATGACCTTGACACCTGGTACTTCTTTAAAAACCAAGTATATCATTTAAGGGACTGTAAAGACAGCATTTTGAGGGCTTCTTTAGAATTCTGTTGAGTTCATCAAATATTAACCGAGTGTCTTCTCTCTAATTAACTCTGCACTAGCCAGTATAAACCTTTATCCCTAAGAACAGCCATTGTCTAGTTCTAGCCTGTACTCAGTAAGGAAAATAGCTGTCACCTCTTCAGTATCTAATATATGATAGGCATTTAGTCCCTATTATTTCTAATTGCAGTAGTAATCTTGTAAGGTAGGTCTTATTATCCGCATTCTATATGTGGGGTATGTGAAGTTCAGAGAAGGGAAGTAACTTGCCCAAGGTCATATAGTTGGCAAATGACAGCTCCTGGATTTCAGTGTTTCGGACTCAGAGCCACGCTCCTTACAGATGAGGGCTGACCTCTTATGATGTGCTATGTATTGCTCACAGCCCTCTTGATTTCCAAAACCACCCAGACCTTCAGAAATCTTGAAGGGTGCAAGTTAGTACTGTGGACTCCGTTTTGCAGCTGAAGAAAATAGACTTATGTGTAAAGAGACCTGTGGATGTGAGTATTTGGAAATTGGGAGCCCTTATGTTGCTTCATCTTCTTAACACCGATGAAAGTATTCCTGGCACTTACTGGCTCTGTGGCCTTAGGCAAGTTTCTTGAACCCTTTGATCCTCAATTTCCAAATCTGTAAACTTGGAAAATAGTTACCTCCTCATAGGATAATGCATGCAAAGGACTCAGCACTATGCCTGGCACTCAGTCATCACTCAGTTGATGCTAATTATCTAAGAGGTTCAGGTAAAGAGTTCTGGGTGTTCAGAGGCAAAAGAGGTTATTTCCTGAAGAGGGGTCACAGAGGTTTTAAGGGGGCCCTGGCATCTGAGCTGACTATTAAGAAAGATATAGAATTTGGATGTGTAGAGATTGGGGGAGGAGGAGGCCATGGAGAGGGACATTCCAGAATAGAAGCATTTGTTCCCCTTTGTGTCCCAGAACCCAGCCTCAAGTTGGGCCCATTGTAGCTGTTCAGTAAATACTTGGTAATGATGGTGTGTCTGTCCCAGTGAGGACTCCCTGCCCTGAGCGTCCCCTGGCCGTACACATTTGGTCCTGACCCCAGTTCAGGTCAGAATCACCTAGGGCAGTCGGAATTTTGCTTTAGTCATCTCTGCACATTTAAAGGTGCACCCATGCTCTCTGGAGACGGTACTTGTAGGGAGGTAACAACATGGGAATCTACTGACTTCTCTCGCAGATGTAGTTTTTTTAAAATTACGTGATTTCTTTTATTTTAATTTTATTTATTTATTTATTTATTTTTGGCTGCGTTGGGTCTTCGTTGCTGAGCGCAGGCTTTCTCTAGTTGTGGCGAGCGGGGGCTCTTCTTCATTGTGGAGCATGGGCTCTAGGCGCGTGGGCTTCAGTAATTATGGCACGTGGGCTCAGTAGTGTGGCACGCGGGCTCAGTAGCTGTGGTGCATAGGCTTAGTTGCTCCGCGGCACGTGGGATCTTCCTGGACCAGGGCTCGAACCCGTGTCCCCTGCATTGGCAGGTGGATTCTTAACCACTGCGTCACCAGGGAAGTCCTGCGTGATTTCTTTTAATTTTCACAAATGTCTTCTTTTTAAGAAGAGGAATATTAGGCTCATAGAGCTCAAAAAACATTCCCTCTGCCTCAGAGCCACTTAGTAATATAACTAGGTCTTGTATACAGGTCTTTGTGTTTTTTTGTTTGTTTCTTTGCGGTACGCAGGCCTCTCACTGTTGTGGCCTCTCCCGTTGTGGAGCACAGGCTCCAGACGCACAGGCTCAGCGGCCATGGCTCACGGGGCCCAGCCGCACCGCGGCATGTGAGATCTTCCCAGACCGGGGCACGAACCCGTGTCCCCTGCATCGGCAGGCGGACTCTCAACCACTGCGCCACCAGGGAAGCCCAGGTCTTTGTGTTTTGACTTCTCTTGCAGATGCAATTCTGATCCCAAGTGCTCAGATTCATTAGTGACTGCCTGGGCACTCAGAGGAGGCCTGACGTTCAGGTTCCAGCCTTCAGTGATAAGAGCTGATATGAGAGTTGTAGGTCGTGGAGGTAAGAGATAGATAACCTTCTTGTCTTTATCGTTTCCTGTTTCAGCTGAGCAGAGTAAGGACAGAGCAAACAGGGCAAAGGAAAGCTGGGTGAATAATGTCAACAAAGATGCTCTCCTCCCCCCAGAGCTAACCGGTGTTGTAGAAGAGCCAGAAGAAGACGTAGCACCTGCAAACCCAAGGTAAGACTGAGCTCATGGGGAGCGCTGCTGCACGTGGGATTCGTGGCTTGGTCCTGCTGTGTGAGTGCAAATGACAGACAGGTCTCACGGGCATGGGAAGGGGGCATGTACGAGAGAATTCTGGGCCCTGATGTGGACAAAGCCTGTGCAGTACTCTTTCTCAGCTTCCAGAATTTCTAACAGATCTGCATAGTAAATAAAACTAAAATGTTAAGTGGTGATTTCTTCCAGCACCCACAAGAGCTGTTTTTTTATTTGTGCTAAGGATATCTCCATAGAGTCAGTGAAGAGATACTCCAAAATGAATGTAGGGGAATAAGTCATTTCAGGAAAGAGATGAATGATGATCAAATTGTAACAGAAGAAGCTCAAGCACAGGAACCAGGCAGACATGAATTCACATCCTGACTATGCCACTTATTAGCCATTTGACCATGGGCAAGTCATTTAATCTCTCTGAATCTCTTTTCCTAACTATAGATAGGAATCATACTATATAGGAAAGGTTATGGTGAGAATTAGTGGTAATGTATGTAGAATACCTGGCACATGGTAGGCACTCAGTAGACGTCTCTTAAGGATGCAGATTGTCCTCAATATTTCAGTCTTGATTTTTTGTGTTTTCCATACATTTTTATCATCTGGCCAATCAAAACGTGCATTTGTACAGTACATGGTTCCTGTGATATAGCTGATTATGGGGTTTCGTTGTCACAGACCTTTTGGAACCATGATGATTTGCTTTTAGGTATTTAAGGATCTTCCCATTGGTGTCTGTCCCTTGGCGGTATAGTTGTTACCCTTTGGTGGGAGAGCAGTTGCATTTTATCTCTACTTCCTCAGTGAAGACAACTCAATTCAGAATCTCCAACTGGAATGAAGTCAATGAATTTGCTGGTGGGACAGCCAGTGATCCAGGATCCAAGGCTGAGGCACCTGGGGAATAGGGATGTTTCCAACATAATTTACAGGTGAGGGAGAGGGTCTATACTGTAGGCACCAACAGGCATTTCAGAGTCAAATATAAGTAAAGTTATGTCACATGGATGATGGAATACTGATTCTAGTGTTTCCCATTATTTATCCATTTCCCTTTTGGAGAGGACTTGCTTTGTTTTCCTGGGTGGTAGGTGGCACTATTTCCCCTCTAGGATGATTTGTAATGTTCTGTTATATCTGTAGAGGCCATGTCGGCTAGAGGCTGAAACACCTTAACGGTAGCTGTGAATTGACTCTGTGACCTTGCACTAGAAGTGACTTAACTTCCTGGGCCGTTGTTTCCTTGGCTGTAAAATGGGAATGAAATAGTTTGCTAGCAGGATTGTTGAGACTCTAATTAGCTAGTACATGTAGAATTCCTAACACATAGTTCATAGCGCATAGTAGTTGCTCAATGAATGGAAGTGTGGGCTCTCACATACATACAGGTATTTCAGGGAGCTCAGGAAAGGATGTGAGAACACGTTACCTCTTTCTCCTTGTGCCTCCCCATGTTCCAGCTGCCTGCAACTTCCCTAATGGGATGAAGGCCTGCCTTCCTTCCATACAGCAAGAGGACACCTTAAATATTAGAAACTCTGGGAGTGAGAACACAGGCATTTAGATTCCCCTTCAAGGAACTGAGAGCAGCTCCTAAGAGCTGGGTTTGGTGGGGACACCAGAGCGCTGACTGACTGAGGGAAGAGGTGGACAAGAGAAGATTTGAGGGTGTCAGACACAAACTTAGCTCATTGTACTCTTTTATCTGGGTCAGACTTCCTGTCCTTCTCCCAGGAACTCATTTCATCTCAAAGGACCTAAGGGACCGAGGTGTCACTGCCCTTAGAGCATATAGTGTCCACATTTGCATCTCCATCGTTTGCTACATTTCTCACGTGACCTCAGAAGAGTCTTTCGGGTTTCATCTGTATGTACATCAGAACTAAGCTGCCTCACCAGGATGTTATGAGACTGAATGAAATGAGGTATGGGAACCACTTGGCATTTCTCAGGAAGAAAGAAAATTGGCAATTTGCAGGTGGCCTCATAATTATGTTATTATAACATAGATGAGGTAGGTTGAGAAGGCAGGAATAAAAATGTTAGATGTATCCAGCACGCCTTGCTCATTACGTGGCACGGGTGGTAATCACCCAGAACTGTAGAAGGAGCTGTTGTTTAATTCCTCCTTTCCGTGTCAGAAACTACTGCTTTACTCAGTATCAGGTTCCAGCATGTTTTTCACCTATACTTTAACATTTGGGAACTGGGTGTGTTAAGTATATTTTGGGGCCTGTACTTTTAGACTAAGTGAACTTCAATAGAATGACTCAATACCTGTCAATATTTTGTTAGCCAGGAGTCAGGAGTTGGGGAGTGTAAGCCAGCAGTGACTGGATATTGGAGCTTCTGAAGGAGTTTTTTCTAATAAACTCTGAGGCAAGAGTCCTTCTTCCGTTGTGGGTACAATTCTGTGGGCTTCTGCCTGTGAATAGTTAAAACACTGTGGGTATTCAGTGTGTATTCAAGCATGGGAAGCTACCTGCGTTATTTTGGAACTCATCTTTGTTTGCATCTGTAGCACGGGGAAGCAGAGAGAGGTTTGATGAACAGAGCAGCAGAGAATGAGGTTCCCTTTCGAGTGGCAAAGAAAAGTACAAGTGATCCCAGCTCTAGTTCTGGTTACTGATTTTCAGCATGGTAGTATTGGCACACACAGTGGTAAAGGACCAGTGTTTGGGGTTTTAAAAAAAAGGCATAGCATATTTTTGAATTTGCTTCACTCAATCCCTGAGCCATTTCTTCATGTGTTTGTTGATGTGTTGAAGCCTCATTGAGCGTAATACATGTTAGCACAGCACTGGGTACTGGGCATGGGCACAGCATTGGCTGCCAAGGAGAAAGGGAGAAATCAACAATCCAAAGGGAGAAACCAACCACAAAAAACACGGGGGAAAAAAAAGCACTTGCAAAATTTGCTTCTGATTCCAGACACAGTTCATATTTAAGCTGAAAAATACCTCAGAAGAGGGTATGTCTGGTGTTATTTGTAACTGCTTTATTTATTTTTTAATTTTTTGGTCGTGCCACAAGGCTTGTGGGATCTTAGTTCCCCGACCAGGGGTCACACCCGTGACCCCTGCAGTGGAAGCTCGGAGTCCTAACCACTGGACCTCCAGGGAATTCATTTTTAACTGCTTTAGAGGGAAAGGCTAGTTAAGGTTCAAAAGCTTTAAAAGTTGCTGCATGTGCTTGGAAACATTTTATGGCTAGGCATAGGAGCAGATGGACTGTCCCACTGCCCACGTGGTGTAGTTCTAAGACTGCTATAAAGCCCTCCCTCTTCCCCAGATGTCCCTACCACGGTACCTAACGTTATTCTTCTTTTTAGTTAAGTCTTCAAAGACTTGTATTAAAATGCAAACACTTTGAGGAGGGGAACCCTAACAGTAGTTTCGTAGTCTAATATTTTAATAATCTTCTTACGAAAGTAAACCCATTTTGGCTAAGTGCTACATCTAGTATTGCAGGTAGTTTTTGAAGGGTACCTGAGGGAAGAAATTACAGAGCTCAAGGTGTGAACCTTGGCTTGCTGTACAGTTTTAAGAACTCATCACATGGAATGTATTGAATATCTTATATATGCAGGACACACCCTGCGAATAGAAATCTGATCCCTCTGAGAGGGATTCTAAGAAACAAAAGACACAGTATCTGGCTATAAAGAGACTATATTCTCTTAGGAAAAATAATGCTTCCATATATGAATATCTGATCACATGATAATAAATAGTACCAGGCAGAGAGCAAATCCCAATCCCAAGGTACCAATAAAATGTGCAGTAAGACTTGAGACAAGGAGACCCACTTCCAGCTGAGCTGATAGGTGACCAGCATCACAAGGGAGGTGAGATTTGGACTGGGCTTGGAGGTGATAGTGAGGATTTGGGTCAAGAGAGTAGAGCAAACGCTTGAGGGAAGGGCTGGGGATAGGTTGGGGGAGACAGCAAAGAGGGACAGTGAGTCATGTTTGGCATGAGGGTCAACAGGAAGGCGGAGTGGGAGGGTACAGTGGGGCAGATGGTGGAGCGTCTCCAATTCCTTCCTGAGGAGTTCAGACTTCAGCTTCATTCCACAGGCCTTGAGGATCCAGGAAAGGTAACGAGCAGAAGAGGGACATGATCAAAGTTCTGTTTTAGACCATCCCATTTTAGAGGTGGAATGCTGAATGGATTAGAGAAGTGGAACTTTGGTGTCAGGAGGTCGGATATGAGGCTAGTACAGATGACAGAAATAAAGGAGGAATCAGTAGGGGTGGAAAGGAAGTGACAGATGTGAGAGTAACTGGGAAGGAAGAAATCGCCCAGACTTCACTCCAGTCCTCTTGCCATAAACCACTGCTTTACTCATGTGAGAAATCAGAGGCAGTAGAGCCCAGCCATTACAATGATTGTCTTTGGAGTCAGGGTCAGACACATCTGGTGCAAATCCCTAGCTCTTTCACTAACTTAAGCTCTCCAAGCCTCCGTTTTCTCGCTAGTAAAATGGGGAGAAGGATACATACCTCACAGGGATGTTGCAAAGATCAACTGAGAATAAGATGGTTGCTGTATTGATGGTTGTGAGTTAAAAGACAGGCAAACAAAACATTGATGCATTCCTCAAGAGAAGCAAAGCCGGAGCTTAATTGAGGAAGTAACTATATTTTCAGAGACAGTGTGAGGCATAAGACTCTTGTTTTATTTTTTTCTAGTAAGCAGACTTGTGAACTGTACTTAACCAAGTATCTCACCCTCATCCCATTTCCCGCCAATCCCAACCACAAGGTAACCCAGTGAATACTGTATGTTTCTGGTGTTTGATCGCGTGCTCTGAATACCTCATTTCTTCTTCTCTTTTGATTTCTGAATAGCAGGAACAAAGACATTTTGTTTAAAACTTAAATAATGTGCCTCATTGTAATTTGGCAAACAACATAGATATTTTTAAAAACCATGGCACCTGTGTGCTGCTGCCTTCCTTGGCACTGGCTCAGTTGGCCTTCAGTTATTCAGTCGTTCACCAGTTGTGTACCAGGCACTGTACAAGGCATCGTGGGGAATAGAAAAATGGTCAAGATACTCTTTAAGGATCTCCCAGTTTACTATGAGAGATAAGATATGTATGCACAGAATGAGGTTGCAGAGCAGACATGAAATCCACAGCTGCATGGATTTAGTTTAGTAGAGTTTAGTAGAGAGAGACTGGTTTCATCTCTGGGCAGGAGGGGACAACATGATATGCAGTGTGGACAGTCGTGGGCCTGGTGGCTAGAGGCGCAGGAACTGGATTTCCAGGGAGCAGAGGGAGGAGAATGTAGAGACTCTGCTTGTCCTTTGTTCTTGGTGAGTGGGAAGGAGAAAGGAGGAAGATGACAGGAGAAGATGGCTGTTCCATGGAGACCCCAACCATCAGCATTTGGCCCAGGTCCTCTCATTGTGTGACTGATTTATTTACTAAAGGAGATGATACAAAACACTGAGAAAACTGAACATGGCATCCGCTATAAGCTTCCTCATATCACTCACTGGCTTCTTAAAGTGACACTCAAGAGACATTACTTTCTAGTCCTGAGCTATTGGCTGTTTTTACTGTGAGTTCTATCAGTGACCAGGATTCTTTTCTCACATTGGCCGCTAGATAACTTGATTCAAGTTTGTGCTCACCTGTTTCAAGAACAGAGGCCTCCTGCCATGTGTTTTTCTATTAGCCTTAATTCTGGCTCCATTATAAGTTCCTCCTCTTGTTCCCTGCCCTTCCCCTCCCCATCCCTTTCCTCCCCCTTTCTCACAACCCTGCGGTCAGGCTGTATTCCATATACAGCTGCCTCATCTGCTGTAATTCCTTTCTGGAACAGTGAGGAAGGCAACAAAAGGGAGCATGGCTTCCTCAAGTGTTCAGCCTGTTCTTGGGACTACAAAAGTAGCAATCAACGTGCAGAGGGAAGGAAAGGAAATGAATTTGCAAGAACATCTAGTCCATAATTTTAGTGACAACTATCTTGGGCAAGGCTCTGTGGCCTTGGGGCAAAATGCTCCCCTCCCCCCCTCCAGTTCTTTAGCTTCGTGGTAAAAAGCCAGCACCTTCCGAGGTACTTCTTCCAAGTCCTTGACTCTGTGATGCCACTAGGAGAACTGGTGGAGTTTAACCAGGCACGGTGCTTTCAGCCAATAGTGACTTCCCCTCTTATGCCTGAGGCAGGGCC
Source organism: Grampus griseus (assembly GCF_964374135.1). Taxonomy (NCBI): domain Eukaryota; kingdom Metazoa; phylum Chordata; class Mammalia; order Artiodactyla; family Delphinidae; genus Grampus; species Grampus griseus. The sequence continues at coordinate 46,944,439 of NC_139002.1, forward strand.
ACTGGAGCAGGAAGTCTGAGTGGGTCGTTTTCCTCCCTCTTGGGAGCCACTATGACCCTCTTTGCCCTTCTTACTCAACAGCCAAGGGAGTAGTTGTTCAGGAGGGAGCTGGCTCAACTCACTTTTCTCCATTCACCCTCCCTGCACTCTCACCCTAGGGCTGCCCTGTCCCTCCGGTAGGGAATCATGGTCTAGAGAATTCTCCTCTCCCTTCTAAGCCAGCTCCAGGCTTCTGACCTCCCACCATCTTCTGGATGCTCTGCTTGTCTTTACTCCTCTTGTATTCGAACGAGAACTCACCTGGCCAGCCTGTAGAGTTGGGTTGAAAGTTCCCAGTAAGTTGCCCCAATCCACCATCCTCCTGGCACAGCATCTCTTAGATCTGCTGTTTCTTCTGTTCTACTGCCCAATCACTTGTCTCACCTGCGTCTTTTCTTTAGCTATTTTCTACCCGAGTTAGAGTAAGCAGTGCCCTTCTGGTCCTGGCCTACGGAATCTCTAAAATGCTCTGGGGCCTTATTTCAGCAGGGATGTTCCCTTCTTGAGAACAACCGCTCACTGTTCTAGTCTGCATCTGATGTTAGATCCTGACTTTGAGGTGAGTTTATTTGTACAGATTTAAACTGTGAACCTCCTGTGTGCCTGGTACCGTGATAAAAACTTCAAGGCTTCTTCTGATGGATGGTTTTCGTCTTGTCTCATGCCTGTTTTCATTTCTGTTCTCCCATTGCCTTTGCTTCGCTGCTTAATCATCTCTAGGCTCCAACTCCCTCTACCTTCCTGGCAGTTTGATTTTACAAACTTCCTCTCCTATCCTGCCTTAATAGCTTCTGGCTTCAGAGGCGTGATTTACGCTTCCTCAAAGGGTAAGTTTTTATTGGCTGAATTGTTTCTTTTGCAGTTCCAGCGTGGTAAATCCAGCTTCCACCATGATTGATACATCCCAGGAAAGCACAAGGAAGTCAGCTGTATCTCCAGCCAAGGTAGATTGAGCTCAGACTTTGAAAATCTCATTCGGGGAAGGAGTGCCATTTTTCTCATTTTTTCAAAGCACCGTGAAATAAAGAGAATTTCGTAGTACTTTTTTCCTACCAAACATAGATAATTTTTCTGTTTAATATAAGAAATCACTCTTGTGGTGGAAAATTTTATGAATATCATGTTACTGCATTGCTGAAGACCTAGAGTTTTTGTCCTAAAGAATGAAAAGTCTAATGCTGTTGGGGGCTGCTTCTTTGAAGCATAAGAATGTGGCTTGTTGGTTCCATATCATGGAACCAACTTATTCCTATTCATGGCTTCCTGAATCTCTGTTAGAGGTCTGCTTGGGGGAGGGAATTGTCAATTTATGAAACAACAGATAGCAAATATTGATATTCAGTCTTACATTAATAAAAAAATGCTGGGGGGGAGGGATAAATTAGGAGTTAGGGGTTAACATATTCACACTAGTATATATAAAATAGATAACCAACAAGGACCTACTGTATAGCACAAGGAACTATACTTAATATTTTGTAATAACCTAAAGGAGAAAAGAATCTGAATAAAGAAATATATGTATATGTATGTATGTATAACTGAATCACGCTGCTCTACACCTGAAACTAACACAACATTGTAAATCAACTATACTTCAATTGAAAAATATTCTATTTACTGATACGCTTTTCTGTCATTAGAATTGATGATCATGATAGTGACTATGAACCACTTCAAGATACCTTGTCTTTTAAATCCTTATAGGAAAGGTCAGTTACAATTATATTTAGTACAGCTTTAATCTATCACAGTGAGTCTCATACAGTAGGAAGAGCACGGGCGGGAGTCTGCCCTAATTAGAGTCTCAGGTTTACCCCAACGTTGACCACCTCTTTGATATGTTCAGGCCCATGTTTTCTCACATCTGTAAAAATTTCACTTCTGTGAGATTTAGATTTGAATGCCTGGTTCTGGTTTAACTTTGGAGGACTCTGGAATTGAGTATACTTTATACAATTTTGTCCTGTGTTTTTTTTTTTTTTTTGGTATGGCATATATATGGTAATTCTTTGCTAACCAGATTAATTAAGACCATCATTTTTCAAACATGCCAGATAGAATTTACTGGATAAAACTACCAACTATTGGAGATAATAAGCATTTGCTGACACTGAGTTGCTGCTGTGACATTTAAAATGAGTTTAATAAACAATATTTTTCCCCAGCAAAGGAAGAATCCATTTAATAGCTCCATGCTGCCAGAAGATCACTTATCTCAACAAATCAAAAATGAGCAGTCAAAAAATGGAAGGGCTGGTTTCTTTCAGACTTCAAAAGAGGGTAAATATTATTTTTATGGGGTAGATATTTTTATCTTTGTTATCTATGGACTAAGGGAAATTCTCAGAGTTCCTTTAACCAAAATAGCTTTCAAGAGAAAGTGAAAAGTCCTGATGGTTTTCTTCTACTTTGCCCACTGGTTTCCTGCCTGAGGGAAGGAAGCAGAAATTTTAGAAACCGGAAGTTCATGCATTCCAGTCTTGGAGCTGACACTTGTGTGACCTCCATGTCTTGGGTCCCCCCCCAGTGACCTGGGAAATTTTTTGACCAGAGGCATTCAGTCATTCATTTAACAGTCTTTATTGGATGTCTACCAGGTACAGACACAGTTCTCTGTTTAAAATGGAGAGTTTGCCTCAAGATAAAAAGACCACTTGACAATGTTACAATCCTCTAATCTGTAATTATCAGCCCAGTCTTCCAGGAGCATTTGATCAGATTTGTTGCTTAACTGATTGAAGTCTGCCTCTTAGGGAATTTTACCATTCTCACCATTAAGAAGAAACATTAGACAATTTAATCTCTTCAAAAGCAACTGTAAGAAGATTCCACAAGCATCAAAGATTGGACAAGGGGTAGAAAATTAACAAACAGTAGAGTTAGGAGTTTCAATTAGCCTGTTTTAATATTAGTGTATTTTTCTTCTCCATTGGATACACTTTAGATAGCATAAAATGCTTTACAGAAAAGAAGTCACTGGAACATTACCTGTTTTTTTTAACTTTTTAACAGAATTAATTTTTGTTTTAGGTATTGAGATTTTAAAAAATTGAGCTCCCTTTTCTGGTTTCCATACGTGAATTTTTTTAAGTGACTTCTGTGTTTTTTCTTTACCCTCCTTGAGGAATTTTTAAAGTTTCTTTTTTAAAAAAAATTTTTATTGAGTATAAAATACCACAAACTATGTATGTATGTAAAGCACACCAATCTTATATTTAATGATGTTCATGCATGAATTTTTTAAGGCTTTTTAATTAGGTCTGTATTTATGCTTCATGCTTCATTGTCTTTAATACTTAGTGTTTTTGCTAAATGTAGATTAAGTTTATGATAGGTGTTTTAAATTACAGAGTTATTCTGCATTTGGTATATCATCTAATATGTTTTACTTTTCAGGTGAATTGTCAGAGTCCAAAGAAGAGTCATCTATCCTGGATATTTCAAGCCAAAAGTTAGAGAAAACAAAGCAGACTTTTCCAGGCCCTGAGAATGGATCCCAAATCAAGGCTCCAATCCCCACAGCCAGGAAAATGATCTATAAATCGCATGACTTAAAGCAAGATGATAACCAGTCTTTTCCTAGACAAAGGACAGACTCCCTGAACACAAGAGGGGCTCCAAGAGGGATCCTGAAACGCAATTCCAGTTCCAGTAGCACAGACTCAGAAACTGTTCGTTTTCCTCAGGACGTTGAACCCAAAAGCAAAATTGTGTCACCTGGCCTAACCATCCATGAGAGAATTTCTGAGAAGGAGCATTCTTTAGAAGATGACTCCTCCTCAAACTCACTGGAGCCATTAAAGCACGTGAGATTCTCTGCAGTGAAGGATGAACTCCCACAGAGTCTGGGGCTAGTCCATGGCCGGGAAGTAGGAGAATTTAGTGTTTTAGAATCTGACAGATTGAAGAATGGAACAGAAGATGCAGGGGACATAGATGAGTTTTGCAATGATCCTAAGCCTTCCCAATACAGAAAGCCTTCGCTTTTTCAGCCATCAGCCTCAAGCCCAAGTACATCAAAAAATGAAACGCATCAGCCAACGACTTCTGGTTCCTTTCCAATGAATGAGCACCATTCTCCCAAAGAAGTTTTAACTACAAGAGCACAGTCCACTGAGAATTCACACACCATCAATGAACACAAAGCTAACTCATCAGAATTGTCAAGGCTTGAATCAAAATTGTCCAGAAGCCCTGCTGGTAAGAGATTCGTCACTACCAGGCTCTAAAAACTGAGCCAGTGGGCTTGGAATGGCCAGGCCAGCCAGCCAGCCTGGTAGAAACCCATTTTGCTTTCTAGGTATTCCCGCTAAAATTCAAGCGGATGCCACTGGGGAATGTTTATGCCTCTTAATGGGTTTGCATGTTTTCCTCAATCACCAATAACTAAAAGAACCAGGATAGCACACTTTCCGGCACATTATGCTTAATCCAAAAAAAAAAAAAATCATATCAATAATTTAACTAAACAAATTATAGCACTTTGAGTTAAATCAAGGTGTATATACAGAGTGAGAAATAAACATATGCTAATACCTTTGTACAGAGTAAATATATTATTACTCACCTAATGCAAATTTATCAATTATGATTTAACCAAACTTCGGTTTCTCTTTTAATTTCAGGAGAACCGTCACCTTCTTAGCCTCAAAGGATGGGAAACTAGACTTTAAATTCTTACTATGAAAAAGCCTCATACTTTGGCCTGCCCAGGGCCTCCATCCATTTGTTCTTAGACTTTAAATGCTCTGAAGGAACTTTCTCCTTCAGCTGGTGTGAGCTGAGAGGCAATGAGAGTACTGCTTTTTCCTGCTAACTAGCTGACTAGTCCTCTCTTGAAGGTCTTAGAACTCTCAGGGGATGCCTCAAACTGCTTTCCTATGCCTATATGATTACTTCACAATTCTTATGTTTTAAAACAGAAGCAATGGGAAAAATCATTTTGTGTACTCTCTCCCATCTTCACTAAGTCCTAAACTAACTCTATGATAATTTTTATAGTCAGGAAAATTTATAGTAGCAACAGTCAAGTTTCTAACTCATTTACTCTCCTCCTCCCTTATTAGTCGATATTAAGTTGACCCTGAGTCACTTTTGCTCAGCCGTACGCTTTCATACTTATTCAAATCAATCCACTTCTTAAAGGACAAAGCATTTCCATCACCCCTCTCCCTGGGTATTTTAAATCATTTGAACAGAAGAGAATATTTTTTTAAAAAAAATTAAAAATTAGCTTCTTCAAGATATAAAGGAACTCATTTTAAGGAAACTACTAAAGTTTGAATAAACATTAGCAAATAATTGGGTGATGCTTACTTAAATGTTTATCCAAAAGATGAAAAAAATTTCTTTGGTAATATTTTCCTTTGTTATAATCCATAGAAGAAAAATGGTAAACCTTTCCTGATTTTCAAAGTGCACCTGCTTTTCCACAGACTACCTTTATAATTTTGTATTAACTATTTATTTTTGCTTTCTGATTTTTAAATCTCAATCTCAGCTCACCGTGAAGTCTGGGGAGAAGCCGTCATCAGCTAACCCCATTTTGGTTGACAGACAGGCCTTCTGGTCTCAGAGCTTATATACAAAGTTCTGCTTACTCATTAATGCCCTGCTTTCCCCCCTGCTTACCACAGAAATATATACAAGTAAATAATGGAGCATAAGAAGAAAATCAGGACCAAAAAAGAATGGTAAACTCTAATTGTGTGAATTATAAGGGTTTGACTTGAGCTCTGAGCTTTAGGACAGTCATTATCACACTCATTATATTATACTGGAAGAAAACAAAAGAATTCCTCAAAGGAAACAAAACATTATCTGGCATCAAAATTTTAAACTCTTCTTATTTTTAAGTAATATACTTTAATTTGAAAAGTGTAAAAACATTTGAAAAGAAGAAATGCATACAGAACAAAACAATTATCATCTGTGATATCACCCAGCACTAACTATCACTAATGTTTAATTGTAGGACCTTCCAATAATTTTCAGGCATGGATATAATTTAAATTATGTTTATACTGTCCAGACTGCTTTTTTTTTCACTAACAGTGTAGTACAAGCATTTTTTTCATTATTAGTCTTCTGTTAAACAGACTAACAAAGAATTCTTAAAGATTTCTCAAAGGAACTTTATCATTACTGACATATATTTAATAGTATAATGTGTAGTTATGAAAGGAAACCAATATCCACTATGTGCCAATTATTGTATAAGCCTTTGTTGTTTTAGCATTTAGCCAGAGTTGATGATTAAAATCAAAGAGATAATTTTATTAACTGACATCTCCTCTGGTGCATTTCAGATGTAGCTAATGTCATAAAAATTCAGCTCATGTAATTTTCAAGAACATGTATTGTGTAGCTTAGCATTTATAAGGAAGAGCAAGAAATGCTGAGACACCTTTAGTCTTAGCTAAAGGGAAAGAATGCCTGAGTTCCCTCATCCACATGTGCCATGTGCCCTGTGAATAAGGCTCAGAAAGGTCTCTCCCTACTTTTTCTTTTTTTTTTTTTAACATCTTTATTGGAGTATAATTTCTCCCTACTTTCTTGGTAGACTAGAAAGAATTTAAGTGTCCTTCCCTAGCCTCCTAGCCGTTGGTTGGCAAACATCAGGGAACAGGTAGAAATCCCATTCTCCATCAGTCCTCATTTTACTTTGTCTCACAGAGACTATCTCCAGCTTACAGATTGTAGAAGGGAAATAGGGGATCATGGGGGAGCCTCTTGAGACCATGGTCCTCAAACTGAAGTATGCAAAACAACTACTGGGATAGCTGGTAGGAAAGATTCCTGGGCCCCATCTTCAGAGATTCTGGTTCAGTAAACCAGGAGTAAGGCCCTTGGATGCTAATATCCTTCTTGTGCCATTCTGATGTTTTGGAGGGAGCTCCTTGTTTAATCTTCCTTGAACGTTGTTTTTCTAACTTCTGAAATCTCCTAAGTCTGTGTTTCTCGAACTTGAGTATAAGCCCTCTCTAGGGTTTATGAGTGGGCCAGTAGATAGGTGGCGTCATAAAATCAACATGATGTATCTTCCTGGAGTGTCTATTTTATGCAAAGCTTTGAGAAAAATTAATGTTTAAAATGTAACACAGGTCAGAATACAAAATCTACTTGATGTTTTAGAATAAAACAGACACTTGAAAGAAATTCCCCAATTCGGCTTACATCCCATACTTCCAGGGGCCTACGTTTACCTTCCTTTACTGTTATAGGGCATCTTTGGTAGAATATCTTATTTAGGATGGTTTACATTATAACTCCAGATAAATGCTGATATAAACAGCTAATGGTGTAGAAAATGTAAATACAAAGTGCCTTTTTAAAAGGTAATGTGAGTGATTGAATAATAATTCTTTAAACATTCTCTTTTCTTATTTAGAAAAGCATTTCTATGTTGCAGATGAACTGTCTCACGTTGAGCCTGAGTCATCTCAGGTGCCAGATCTCAGTTCTAGAGACCATCAGCAAGGTAAGCCCCCTCTTCTCAAGTCCCTAAAAGCTAAGACGTCCTCATGCTCTGGTCCACATGCCACTGAGATAAGGAAGACAACCGATGATTCCATATCTAAAGTCCTAGACTGGTTTAACCGAAGTTCTCATTCAGATGACAAGAAATCATCTCTCGAATATTCCCAAGAAATAGAGCCCAAAGAAAAAACAGACTCAAAGTCACGGATTGCTGTTGCCTTGGTGACAGGTGATACCAGTCAAAAAGAAAATGACTCAAAGGCTCTGTTATCCACCAAAGTTCAATTGACACCTGTGAGATCTGATTCAACATTCCAGGTAGAGGAAAATATGCCTTTTGGAAATGGCAAAAATGTGAATATCAAACCCAAATCTATTAATTTGTCCCCACAAGGCAAGGAAAGTCCAGGCATACTGCAACCATTTGAAATCTCCAGTCCAAATCAAGAGAGTAAAACTGTGGACTATAGCCAAGGTTCAAAAAACGTAGGAGAAGGAATTGGGGTACTTCCTCCAACCAATAACTACTCCTACAGTGTTTGCAAAGGATCTCATGCAGAAGACCAAGTTCCATGCAACACTAAGGATGTTGACAGTTTAGGTGAAGAAGAGCCCAAGCTTTGTGTTTATGAAAAAAATAGAAGAAAGTCAGAAGTGAATTTTGACTCTTCAACAGTTATCGAACAATGGAGTTTGAAAGACAACGTGAAGGCAGAGAGAGAGAGCAAAGGAAGAGATAGTTACATCCTAAAAGCTTCTTCAGAATCAGAGACTGTTGAGTCACCCCCTGAGGCTACCAACAATAAATCTCCTTGGAAGGAGCCTAAGGTCCAACTACAAGAAGCAGGTGAGGTTCCCCAAAACCAAGTGCAAAGAGAGAAATACAGAAGAGTGAGTGACAGAATATCCTTTTGGGAAGGTGAGAAAGCTACTGCTAACTTAACTCATAAAGAACCGACATCTTCATTTTGTCAGGAACGACTTTCTGCTAAAGCATATCAGCCTGTGAAGTCCATGGACAATTTATCTACAGGCTGTAGTAAATATAATAATCAAGTCACTGCCAAACAAGTGGTCCTAGATAAGGATGGTCAAGCAGCCCATCTCTGCCATTTTTATTCCTCAAATAAAACTAAAGAGACCAGGCCCCAAATATCAGGTCCATCCAAAAATGATCCTTCAGCTGGCCAACCAGGTAAAGTGTCTCTGTTTCAGAGTAAGACAACTGAGCCTATAAGAAGATTACCAGTGACAGACAGTTTGCATTGTGAAAAGGACATTACTTTTCCACCACTGCAACTTCCTTCAAATGTTGGGAGTGAAATACATACCTCTTTGGAGAAAGACAGATCTCTGATTGGTGAATGGAATCGCAACTTTAAAGTTATATCCCTAAAAGAAAGAATGGATGAACCCAATACAGAACAGGTCTATAATCACTCTCAATTTGAGAATTTGAGAAAGTTTTGGGACTTAGGAGCCAATCCAAACAGTCAAGATAATATTGAGAAGAATACTACCACAAGCCAAAAAAATCCTGTGCCTTTTAATAGCCAGAAACGCGAAGAATTTAGTGACATTAAATCATCAGGAAAAAATACCCATGAAAGAGAGACGCTTCTAAGCCAGAAAAAAGTTCCGGAAAGAGAGGAAATAGAGAAATTAAATTCAAAGGGCACACTCCAGGTGTTACCAAATGAAACCACATTTCCATTGAGACCACCCAGAAAGTCCACTCATCAGTTGCCAGGATATGAGTCATCAAAGGAAAACATGGGAAAAAATACAGAAGGGTTTGTTACTCCAGTGTTCAAGGAAGAAAAGGATTACTCTGACCGAGAGATTCAAGAGATTCAAGAATCCCTCGTGAAAACAAGTGTTTTCTCTAAAGACTACAGAGACGCGTTTAATGACAGCTTACAGAAGCTGCTTTCAGAAGCCTCGTCACCAGTCATCCAGCCCTGTGGTGGAAAAGTTCATAAAAAACAAGCGCTCGAACCAGGTATTTCTGAAAATAGGACATGGCCTCGAAAGACAGACTTTGCTGATACCGAGGAAGAAGCCGAAAGACCTAAGGAGATCATTAATGAGCATATAGACAAAACAGTAGCTCCTCCAAAGGTCAATTCGAACACTTTGACTGCTAGTCTAGACAAACTCCTGAAGGAAGCAACTGGACCTCCACCCTCTTCCTCGCAAACCAAATGTGAACCGGCAACCACTAGGATCGACTCTGAGTCTGAAGAGAGTAGAGTTTATGAAAAAGGGATAGAGTGGAGTCAGAACACATCAGCCTATCAGAGAGAGATACTAGCTGCTTTTCCAGAGGCAGGAACTTTGGGAAATTCAGCTCTCTCCCAGAAAGCTCAAAGCGGTGAGTGCCAGCTAAACACGGAGAACTTGTTTCAGATGGCTGCAGAAGGTTCTTACCCATTGGATCAACCTTCCTATCACCACAGAAAGGGTTCTTTTGGGGATGTGGCCAACACTCCCCAAGGTGTGCCTTCTTCTAAGGATGCTCATCTTGTTCCTCAGAATAAGGCACTACCTTCTCAAAGGGAATTTCTGAGACTGTAGAAAAAGTTCTTCTTCTACCCAAACCTGCACTGAATGATGTAAAGTCTGTATTACAAAAGCTACTTAGAGAAGCTTTGTTGACTTATCCAGTTGGGAGGGAAGTAGTTTCTGGAGGAGTAAAAGCAGAATTTCCTGAAGGCGTGCAGGTAGAAGGTAGCCCCTCAAATTCTCTGGGAGTTATCCCATCACAGACTACGATGGACAGCATAGTTCCAGACAGAAAGGATTTGTATTCCTTCAGTGTAGTTCCTGATAAAACTCATAAAGTTGGATCTTATTTAGCTGCCCAAATGCCTCCATCAGAGCAAACCCTTAGCTCATCTGCTTCTACTGTTGCTCAGGATGGCAAAGAGTTATCTCGGGAAGTGACAGAAACTGTGAGGGAAACAATTATTCAACCTAAATCAGAGCTCCTTGAATTCAGTGCTGTCTTAGAAAAACTACTGAAGGAAACAATTGAAACCCCCTGCTCAAAATATGACAGTGATACAGGGACCCTTTATTCATCAAAGTTAATAGGTAGTACTGAGGTGCCCAGGCAGGCTGCTTCTGAATTCCATCCTAAGGAAATAAAAGAAACAGTAGAAAAGCCTGAGGCTCCATCAATTACTGGGAGTGCTTTTGAGATTGGCTTTGAGAAACTCCTTAAAGAATCATCTAACGGTCCTTCTTATCAGCTCCAAGTGTCAGTGAAGGAAGAAACTCCTGAGGAGGAGCCTTCACAGTCAAAGCAGGCCAGGTTCTTGGGGAAAGTGCCCTCTTTTTACTGGACAGCCTCAAAGGCCTCGGAAATGAAACTTAAAAGTAATGTTTTCAAATCTCAAGTCAGGCAACGTGATAAAGTGTTGGGACGAGACAAAGCTGGCTGATTTACCAATAGATCTCTGTGGTTTTGAAAGTGGGGTTGAGATCCCTGGAACCTCACAACTTTCTGTGGACCATGAAATAGGGACCACTGAAACTATAAAACCCCCAGAGGACAGGAATTATGAAAGTGAGGTTGCAGTAGTTTGAGAAGGGGCTTTTCAGGAGCTTGGTTTCAAAGAGGCTCCTGAAGCAATGAACGTGCCCAGAAATAGGCAACCCATTCCTCTCCTGACAGACAAAGAAAACTCTACAAAAATAAGTAAAGTTGAATTGATTCTGGCATCACCATATAAGAGACAAGAGAAAAAGGAAGAAAAGGAAGGTTTCTCTGACTCTGATATTTCAGATGGAAACATCAGTTCTAAGGCAGAAAGCTGCAGAAATACCTCCAGCGAGCATTTTGAAGTTTTTAACTGATTGGTTAATGAGTTGATTTATGTAATGCTGACATAAAGGATGGTGTAGTTTTTAGAATTGGGATTAATTTGACAATCCCAAATAGAACTAAATTCTTCTTTGTACTTCAGTTCTCCCTAGATTTTCTTAATAAAAAACTACATTTCCTTTTATCTTCTTTAATCAAATGAGTTACATAGAGATAGCTTTACCCATCAGGCAGTGTTTCAGAATCTGACTTTATTCTCACTGATCAGTGATAGAATTTTTAGGTTTCAAAAATATTTTTTAAAGAACTTTTGGGGTTTAGAGAGTACCTCTAAAACATCCAAGTGTGCTTTTCTCTTGGAGCTAATTAGAATTTCCTAATTGGCAGTCCATACAGGAGTCTCTAGTAAGATTTGTGGCAAGAAACTCCCATATTGGTCACACATTTCCCTTTTAAGAACAGTAGTTTACCACATTAGTGGCTAAGTACCAGGAACAAAGTGCAAGGCTAGAAGTTTCCCTGAGATACCTTGGGCTGTGGTGTTTCTGTTGCCACTCTCTCCCTCTTGTTTGCAATTATCTGCAGGATCCTCCCCTTCTAGGGTATGCCTCAGTCTGATGACCTCACCTGATTCCACCTATAAGGGCATTGCCTGGCCTGCTGCATTTCTTTGGCTCCAGCCTTAGCTAAGTGGATGGAGATCTTAATCAATTATCATATTCACCTAAGTGGACTTGGGCTTCTGGTTTCAGCCAGGCTATAAAAGATAGGGCTTGTCTCAGTTTGCTATTCTGAGCAACCTGGCTATTTTGGGAGAGAAACCCAGGGACAAATAGGGATTAGAAGTTAGCTGATTAGAATGATGAAATGATAAAGGATGCTCTCTGGCTGGAACATTTTAACCAAAGTTGCACAACGACTAATGTTGATCACCTTCCTTAGTAGAAAATTAATAGAATTTGTCATTTTCTGGCTCCCTTCAGTCTCAATGAGAACAAATGAGCTTTACTGAGTGGCTGATTGGTGAGGTTTGGGCTCCTTTGCAAGTAGCTGTAGGGCCTATTATTGAAAAGTGACCAAAGAATCCACCTTTAATCCTAAGTAATCAAGCTGAAGCCCCTTTAACATTTATAACTGGTGAGAAAAGGAAAATGAAATACCAGTCTCTCAAACCAGACATATGCAAGAGTGTTAAGGCAACATCTTAAACTTGTTGAAGTACACTTTTACTAAGCTACCCCATGAGTTACTGGGCCAAATTGACCTATAGGAGGCGAAGGGCTTGTAAATTTGCACTTACTTTACAGACTATTGCTTAATGTATATGGCTGTGTTAAAGTATACCAGCGTAACTGATTGAACAGCAAAAAAGCCTATCTAAAAAAGAAATAATCAATATAAATAACCACCCAGACAGAGCCCAGAGAAGATATTTTAAAATTATAAGCCAAGTAGGAGGTATAAAATAGTACATAGTTTTGTATCTTCTAACCTAAATTATTATTTTTTAAATAAATGGGTGGGGGTGGAGTGAGAGTAGGGAAGAACCTGACAACAAGGCACCATAACTTTGATGAGCAGCCTAACATGTTTGACTTGTGGCTGAGCTCTTAACCAACCAATACCTCAGTATGTTCCTTTAAAAAGGGGGAGGGAATGCTGGGAGATCGTGCACATGATTAGTACACTAAAGCATATTAAAGTCACTAAGAAGGTCTGCAGTAAGAAACCATTTAAGTTTGAACACAGAGCGTCCCAAATCTAATTCATCTTAGGATCCATTTACTGGAGAATGCCTATTAACATTGGGCAGAACTGGGATGCATTTCAGGAAAGTATTGTCTAGAGAAGTAGTTCCCAAATTCATCGACTCATTAATGGAATCATTCGTTGATTTAGCAAACATTTTCGAAGTGCCTGTTGCCAGCCACTGTTCTAGTCACTGAGACTACAACAGTGATGAATGAGAGTACTCAGACCAGGGCTTATCCATGATGGAGTTTCCACTGTCAAAATGGAGCAATTAAGGACTATCTAGAGAAAAACTTTTATAAAATTAGATGTTTTTAAAGAACTGTTCTTATTTTCTGGTTATGCGGTTTTTCTTCCTTTTTTTTTTTCCCTTGTGGTCCTAAAATGCCTTTCCTTTTATAAAATAAAGGCATTAGTAGATAATAGAGACCTCCCCCCCCCCAAATGCCTTAGTAAAATAAAAAGTTGACTACCTCATGTCATTACCCAACATTTTGTTGGAAATTTCACCAGTTCATGAAACCCAAAAAGCCTACATTTGTTGATCTGGAGAATTCACCCATCTGTGTACCCAATTATACACAGATGTTAAAACATCTGAATCCTGCCTTCTATGGTTTTCAGCTAATTATTTTAATGCTCCTAAAACTATTTTGTGGCTGTCTTCAAAAGCTAGAAGTGAAGGGGAAAGATTCAAAGTCTGGCACAGAACAAATCATGTGCCTAAAATAGAGGTGTAAAAGACTAAGAGAGCACATTTCTATTAATGTGGGAATCTTGTTAATCTTGTTTCTGTATCATTTATGCTTACAAATATTTCTTGACCAGGAAAGTTATTTAAAGAATATACTAATATTCTTTAGTGGAGAAATTTTATTTTCTTCTGTTGGAGTGCTTCATAGAGTGAATAAAAGTATAGAGGCTTATGGCATAATGCCTCCTTTCAACCTACCATTTCAGTGTCCATTGATTATTAAGAGTTTGGTTGTTTTCTTTTTTCTTTTGTGCAGTATTCATCGGTTTTGTCTTGCAACAGGTTCAGAAGAAGAACCCAGTCCTGTTTTGAAAACTTTGGAAAGGAGTGCTGCTAGGAAAATGCCTTCCAAAAGTCTAGAAGATATTGCATCAGATTCATCAAGTGAGAATAAAGTTTGCCCCACTGTTCATGCCCCCATCTCAGCTTAAAAATGCGTATGTGCTCTTCTGTGGCCTCACTGCATGCTGTTGTGCACTGAAAACCCTAAAGGGGGGTTAACAGATGAGAATAACTTTTCCCAAGTGAGCTGAAGAGGCTCAGCCTAAAGTGGCTGGAACTTTGCTTTTAAAATAACGCGTGAGGTTTGGTTACTAGAATACTAGGTTTCCTTGAAGAATCCCAGTTTGAGTGTTTATTCAAGTACAGTGAATTTTAAAAGAATGTGGTAGCTAGTGGTTCTAGTGGTAATAGCTAACATTGATTGAACACTGTGTGCCAGGACTTGGCTAAGTGTTTTACATGCATTTTCCCATTTAACTGGCATAGGCAACCCTGTGAGGGACAAATTGTTACTCCCATTTTACAGATGAGGAAAGTGAAGTTCACAGAGGTAAAGTAGTTTGCTTCCTATCATACAGGAGAGCTGGGACTCAAAATCAACAGGCTATTAACAAGAGCATTTATGAAGAGACCATGTTACATATGACAGTGTTGGATGTCTGATGAATTTTTGCATGATATAGAGATGAATTAGTCCCTGGCTTCAAGGACTTTGCTTTCTCTTTTATCCCTTTTCATGCATTTCTTTTGGATAGTGGAATTATAAGCCCAAAGGCTATCTGACATGCAACACTTCAGGCACACTGTTCCCCACTGGCTGCTGCTTTAACTGGTGAAGGATTTCTAGAGTACTAACATACAGCATAATGTATATAGGGACTTAGAGATTGTGACTTCTTGGGGTTTTGTTCTTAATATTTTTAAGCTAAAATGCACCCCTGGGATTATAGATGGTCATGCGAAAACTTAGTGCAAGTTAACCACTGCCAAACTCATATGATTAAAATTGACCATTGTCATGTTTAGAATATTTTTACGCATCTGCAATTGAGACTGAAAACTCAGATTTTAAAAAAGAAAAAACTACGCCACTAAACAATTCTTAAAATTCAGAGATTTTCAGGGCTCTGGGGGCAATAGAGTCCCAGTTTGGAATGCAGTCCTCACCCTACCAAAGATCTTGGAATCTCAGGGTTGGAAGGGACCTTGAAGGTCACCCATTCCAAACTCCCCCCAGTGCAGGAATTCCCTCTAAAGCCCCCTTAACAGGTGGCCAACCCCCCACATCCGCCTGAATGCTTCCAGAGAAGGCGAGTCCAGTCCTTTGTTGGACAGCCCTGATTGTTCTTCCTGATGTTAGTGATGGGCCCTGAGGGGAAAAAAAACCCCCAAAACTCAGCAACAATTGTCCAATTTGGCAGACCTCTTGCCTGAGAAGCATGTGGCTATTTCCATGGTGCAGCTCTAAAGTACTCAGGAATGCGCAGAGTTAAAATAAAAAACACCATCAGCTGACGGGTATTCCTGCATGCTCCTTTCCAAATACCGATACCCACTCTCACACGAGCCTGCCAAGATTCCACTTAGCAGCTGGTCCCCAGTTACATCTCTTCAGTTGACTTCCCAAGCAAGGCTCCCAGAGGCATACACAAATGATGATGCACGCACAGAAATATTTGTTAATGACCATGGGTTTGAGAAGGTGTTAGTCATGGCTAGCATCTTACCCTTTCCAGAAGAATAAAGAGGCTGTTGCAGCCTTGTGCTTTCTCCTGCTGCCAGCCGATTGCTTGCTCTGAGCTAACCCTCTAACCCTTGGGAGTCCGTGTGCAGCAGTGTGCTGATGTAAGCTGCATCGGGGCTGAAATGGGAGCTCCCGCTATGGCACTGGCTCAACTAGCTAATCTAAAGGGAAAGTATTTTGGGGAAGACATCTTGGTTGCACCCCTCACCGCATCTTGACTAATTGCTTCCAACTCCGGGGGCTTCCAGGGACAATCTCACTGTTCTTTCTCGGCAAGGGTCAGTCGTTTTAACCATTTGTTAATTTCTCCTGCACAGATCAAGCAAAAGTAGATAATCTGCCAGAAGAATTAGTGCGTAGTGCTGAAGATGGTAAATATCTTTATGTATTTGCATGTCTGTCTGTGTATTAGGTTCTGGGATGGTTTGGGCAGTCACCGGGATGCAGCTGTTAGAGAAATAGAAGAACGTCATTTGCTGCTATGTGATGAATTGTGCCTAAGTTATTATAAAATGGTTCTGACTTGGTGCATTTAATACTGCTTGTATTCTTAAGGTTTCTGCTGGTGATACTGTTGTGAGGATCTCATCAGAGACCCTTGGGAAGCGAGGGTTTCTAAAAATAGGAAATTGTATTTCTATGGGTATGAACAGATTTTTGCTACTCTGACTTGCAAAACTCCTTGTGAAGGCAGGGAGAGTGGAGTGGGTTCCTGGGTTAAGTTATTCCTATATTTGATTCTCAAGTCTCAGCATTTAGATCTCTCTAGGTGTAACTGGTAAAGATTTAAGGTCAAAGGAAAGGGTCCCAGAACAAGAGTGGGGATCCTGCCTCTTCTCAAGTAAATAACTAAGTATAGACCAAGGGTGAAATTAACTGATGCTGAATTTTTAGGAGCCAGGAGGTCTTGCAGCTTGTCAATGGATCAGGTGTTACTTGGTTCAGTTATAAAATGAATAGGGTAATAGTGGTGGGAGGGATGGAAATGAGTCTGATTTTTATGGTTCAGCATTTATGCAAACATAAATATAATTTATACTTGTATGCTAGAATTTTGTTTTCTAAGTTGCCTGCACTATAATGATAAAAATGTATATTAACTGAGCTTTCTCATGTAAAATGCAGCAACAGAGCTCTTCAAAGGTCATTCCTTACTTTTATGTAATCGTTTTGTCGTTCTCATTTTATGTTTACAACCACCTCACTGAAGTAGGTGGGGCAGTGATTTTTATCTTCATTTTACAGAGAAAAGCTCAGAGAAATTAGGTGATCTGTCTAAGCTCTTGTAGCTAGTCAGTCAGTGGGAGGGTGGGGACGGGCATCTCAGCTTCACCACTCCTAGTACAGTGTTCGTTCCATTTTCCATGCTGTGGCTTATTGAGTGAGAGGAAAGACACTGCACATCTCCTGTGCTGGATGTTGGATATTTACTTGAACAGGAGACCTCAAAGAGGCTAATGAAGAATTGCACTGGGGAATGGAGGAAAGCAAGCTGAAAAACTGTCAGATGTATTCTGCAGTCTTAGTAGTGAAACTGACATTTGAGCTTTATTTTCGTGTCTCTTTCATCTTTCTGTTAAAATGGTATTTATTCTCAATGTTGCTCTTCTGAGTAGATCAAAAAGCAGATCAGGAACCAGATACAAATGAATGCATTCCAGGAAGTGAGTAGCAGGATCTTTCTCACAAATGACTAAATGTTGCCGCTCTACATGGTGTTAAATGTGCTGAAATAACTAACCCCATTAATGTAGCATTTATTATTATACTAAACTCTTGCAGCTTACAAAACTATTTCATTCTGACAAGGGTTTTATTAAAAATATTTTACTACTATCTGTGTTGAAAGATTAATTCATGATTCCACTGAGGGATAGTTATATATATTTAGAATTTTTATGTATACATATGTATATGTATTATATATACACACGTTATTGCTCAGTACTGTTATACTTTTGCCAGTCTCTCTGCTTTTTGAATCTTTACTTAAAATGAAGTTGGCACCTTCTAATATCACTTGGCTTTTATGTTGCAGTATGGTCTGGAGTACTGGATCTCTTATGGCCTTTACGCAAGGCTATAGACATGAAGCAATTTATAATGTATCTGGACCTAAGAAAGAACTGTACTTTGACGATTAGTATGTAGTATGGTCATATATGCCTCTCTACATTATCTATAGGAGCAAATTTTATAATGCGCAGGGTTTAAGCTCTGAGGTTCAAAACTAAACTCTAGTATAGTTCATATGAAGCAAGTGAACATCTGAATCTCAAGTCGTAAATGTGTGTGACAACATAGTTGGATCTAGGGGGTATTATGCTAAGTGAAATAAGTCAGAGAAAGACAAATACCATATGATCTCACTTATATGTGGAATCTAAACAAAACAAAACAAAACGCAAACTCAAAGATATAGAGAACAAACGGATGGTTGCTGGGGGGCATGGTGGGTGGGAAAAGGTTAAGTTTATTTTATAACTTAACCTTAAAAGGTTAAGTTATAAAATAAAAAAGCTGTGGGGATGTAATATACAGCGTAAGGAATATGGCCAATAATATCGTAATAACTTTGGGGACAGATGATTGCTAGACTTATGGTGATTATTTTATATGCAAATGTCAAGTTATTAATTAGTACACAACATAATATTGTATGTGGTAGCTAATATGCATCAACTAATTAATATCCACCATGAAGAAAAGATAATGATTATTTACCATTTTCTGTTCAATCTTAAGACTGCTGTTCTTAACTGTGACTATTGTCTTGAGTACAAATAGTGCATTAAAAAGGTGTTTGTGGAGGCTAGCAAAGCATGCAGATATGCATGTGTGTCTTCTTGACGTCCCTGTTTGAGGTGGTTTCATAATCCTAGGCACTGGAGGGTTGAAGATAATGATACACACACCTGCCCTCAGGAGTCCACATAATTTTTAATAACAGTTTCCCAACAGTCTTTGGATGTGCTGATGATTCTTAAAGAGAAGAGCAGCCAAAGGAAGGAGCCATTAGGTAGAGAAGTGCTGGTGCTTGAAAGCTGTGACATCTCATCCGAAATCTGAAACTTTGCTCATGAGGTTCTTCTGCCAGAGATGAAGGAGCTGAGCTTTGGCACATGACCTGACAAATTCTTAAGAACCACCTACGAAAGAAGTCAATCCAGGCTTCAGCCCTTGGTGTGTGTTCTCTGTCCGGCTGCTGCAGAGGAAACAAGACTTCTGTCCCTCAGGGGTGTTGGGTAAAGAGGCTTTTCCAGTTGCTTTTGAACTGGCAACTGAATACTTAAGTTTGCGCATCCTAGTTTATCTTTCTGTGTTTTGTTCAACATTTAACTTGAGGAGTGAAAACAAAACATAGGCATAGACAATGTATGCCTATATGTCTGTGTCTTCATATGTGACCTCCTAATTAGCTTAGTTATTGGTCAAGGGAAATAGGCTAATCGTGTGCTAAATTCTGGGTAAATTAATTTCTCTTTTTTGTGATATTTTCCAAGATGACTCTTAACGTCTGGGCTGGGGTTATTCCTTTTCTCTAGTAAAGAGTGTATTCTTACCACAAGACAAAATGAAATGCATGATCAAAACACAAATAACTAAAGCCCAATAAGTGTAAAACTGACTACATTTGAGTAACAGATATATACTTTTTACATACTCATTGGGCTACATTGTGCCCTTGTGGGATCTACTTTTATACTGCTTCAGTATAAGTCACCTGAATACACCCACACATGTGTTATTGTTTAATGGGAAGTAATTAAAGTAGGTCTCATCTTGTGAGACACCATGAATGTATTTTGATGCATTTGTGAGCCTAAAGCTAGGTGAGAACTATTATGTGAATGAGCAAATATTTAATATGTGTAGTTCAAGTTTCTGTATTCCTTCATTAGATTTCTTTTAACTAAAGATGAACTTAGCTAATGCTCAGGACTAAATTTGAGACTTTTGAGTTATATGTAGAAATACAATTTGATTTTTATTTATCTGTTTTCCTAGTATCTCTTTCAATGAGAAAGTCAAGTCAGTATATTTATATCACATTGAAAAGATAATTTAAAGATTTCCTATCAGATAATGTTTATTTGTTTAGCAAATATTTACATAAGGCCTAATATGTGCCAGACACTGTTCTAAGTGCCTTGAAAAATATTAAGCCATTCAATATAGAAGCTCTGATTCACCATAAGAAAAGCTTAGACATTGTCATTCTTAGGCAAAGAAGAAGAAAGTTTTCTAACTAGAGTTACACAAACGAGGAAGCAAATTCATCATCTTATTGTGACTTCCACACACGTACTTACTGTATCAGAAAGAAACCATATGCTACATTTTCATAGTAAATTCTTAGAGTATCTTAAATTGAACCATTCAGACTTGCCTTGGGATATCTCTATTGAAAACTCTCTGAATTGAAAGGTATCTAAATAATTTCCATTTTCAAAAAATAATTCGTTTTGAAATTGTAGTCTTTCACGACTTTCTGAGGGCGAAACACTCTTACAGGTAATCCCAGCAATCACTAAAGAAACCAACCTCCTTTTAGACACTCAATAGCCAGAAAACTTTTATGATTGAATTGTGTGCAAAGATCCTTGCTATCTGATGAAATAGTTTTTCAGCCTGCAGCATGTTAAAAATGTAATATATCTCAAGGAGATGAACCAATAAAGTACAGATCTTGCGGTTCAAAGCTCTAATGTGAAAAAATATCAGTTAAAACCAATTCACATTGGTTTTAACCACATTGGTTTTAACCAGTCCTGCAGTCCAGTAAACCTAGTGGTTTTTAAATTTTTGTTTTCTATTTGGTTCAACTCCTTGCTTAGTTCTCTCTCTATAACTGCATGTTGCTTACCTTATGGTCCTGTGCATGTGAACTACTATTCCTTTAACCAATTTACAAAAACATCTCTGTTCATAGACGAAAGAAAAGTGTGTTTTCAACTTATGCCTTATGTTTGTCTGACAACTGTGAGGATAATTTTGAATGGAAATGCTACTGTTTAGTTTCCACAGTGCCTTCACAACCTGATAATCAGTTTTCCCACCCTGACAAACTCAAAAGGATGAGCAAGTCTGTTCCAGCATTTCTCCAAGATGAGGCAAGTTTGTCTTTTGTACCGTCCGAAAAATGGAACCAAATAGGTGGATTTGCTGTGCCAAGGTTGGTGTATCTGTATTCAGCCATAGCAGAGACCGAAGAGGTCAGCAGGACTGACCTTCGCCTCGCATGTCAATAGAGGTAGTGTTGTTAGTCCTGGAACAAGGCAAGGCACATCTCATTTGACTCATACAGTAACTCTTATTGGTGGTGAAGTCAAAGTGCATAGATTTGGGAATGTGACTTTGGTTTCAAAGTGGGTACAAAATAAGAAATCCAGCAGAAAAATGTTGGCATGAGCTCCTCTGTAGTTTTAGAGTACAGTTGATTTGTGAAAGCTAAGTCTAGGTAGCATGACTAGCTTGAAAGCATATGTTAAAATAGTAAAGTAACAATGACATAGCAAACTTTAAGGATATCAACTGGGGGTAAGCACTTTACATACATTATCTCATTTAATCCTCCATTAACCCTGGGAGGTGGGCACCATCATTATCCCCAGATATTACAGATGAGAAAACTGAGAGTAAGAGAGGTAAGGTAACCTCACTCAGCTAGAAAGGGGTTAAACCAGCACTGGAGTACAGATCCGACCCCCATGCTATTAACTACTATACCTACTGTCTCAAGTAAGAACATGACTATTACCTGTTATTCATTTGGTACCTAGTAAGTACCAGGCACTTGATATTCGCTCTGATGTCTAACTCTCACAAACAGAGTGTGGTAGGTACAAATTTCTCCATTTTATAAAAGAAGAAAGAGCCTCACAGAGGTTAAATAACTTTCCCCAAATCCAACAGCTACTAAAAAGTAGATTTAGGATTTGAACTCAGATCCTGTGACTTAACTAAGATTCCATGTTCTTGCCACCAGCTAGTGAGGAGCCTGAGCTTTGAGGTTAGGCACTCCCAGTTCTGGCCATGCTACTAATTTGTTACGTGATTATGGACAATTTCCTTAGCTTCCCTGAGTGCTTTCCTAGTACCTACCTCATTAGATTGTGAGGGGTCAGTGAGATAGTGCAGGGAAAACACATAGCACAGTGCTGTCACAGAGTACCTTAATGTTAGCTATTCCCATTTGCAGTTTTGGTCTGATTTTTAATGGCGAAATAAAAGCTTCATCCTTAAGTGTTCTCTTAGTAGATGGAATGTAAGGAAAGCTCTGGACAATATATAAATTACATCCCTTCTCCTCCACCGCCTGGGCACCGTTCTATCTACTCTTGAGCCTTAGATGAACTATAGTTGCAAGTATTCAGCCCCTGCATTTGCTTAAGAGCCCACATTACAGTTCCTTTGGAAAGAATCACTCATTCTTTGAAACTAACTCATTAGCTGGAAACCAGCATAGGCACCTCATGGAGTTCCTATGGTTTTATACCTTTGTAGATATGCTTTGGTTTTGGTTGGTCATATGAATGAACCATCTAATAATTTGAGAGGCCAATGATACCTGATTGGCCTGATTTTTTATTTTTCTCCTCCCTTCAGTTTTAACCTGCTGCCTTACTTGCTCCACACAAAAGACAGTCCAAATTGTTTGAGTTTGTACCTCAGAGATACCAAATTAAGCTGCATCATTTTACCTTTCAAAGTACCTGGGGTTGGACTGAATGTTAAAGGAAGTGGGATGAAATCAGACATTGCTTCTTTGTCCACTGTCCCTTTGAGGCTTAGTGTCAGTCACATTTGTTGAGTACCAACTTTATGAAAATCAGTGTTCCAGGTCATCAAGACAAGGTCCTATCCTTCCAATAATCACTAATGATCTGATGTACCAGGTAGAATGTATTACGGCTATGATAGGGGGAAATGGTCTGTAAGCATGTGGGAAGGGAGTATGATAATAGAGTCATGAAAAATGTATGGATTTTTTTTCACCCTTGAGGAAGGATTCTTTTCTCATCCATATAAATCATAATTTTTTAACCCTTTTCTTAATCTGCGTTAGGATTGGCATCTGTTATATTGACATGTAATTGCATGGGCCCTGGAATACGCTGGCATGAACTAATCACTCCTCCATAAAGGTGTTTCCCTAACCCCAGGAGCCACTGAACTGCTCCATAAACTCTCTAACCCCAAAAGGAACTCATTCTGAAGCATAAATTCTTAAAGCTACCATCTAATAAACTATAGATCTAAATATAATAAAATTTATTATTGTCACTTTTCTTTCTTGACCCAGGTAAATATTTCCTGGGACATATTTAAAATAAGTATCTTGTTGCTATTTTTTTTTTAATTTGTTAAAATCTAATGTGGGCAGAATGTACAAATCAGTATACTTCCCTATAGCAACACAAAAGATAAGCACAATAGCACTATAGAAATACCTAAGAGGTGGTTTAAAATTATATATACACACATATATACATATGTATAAAAAACTTGAAACACAGATCAGATTAGCATTTGTTTCCCCTAGTTTAATGGTGTCTCAAGTAAAACGAGACACTATTGATTTTTAGGGAAGTTAAGCCTATGTTAACGAGAGGAATGAGGCATGACATTTTAGATTTGATAGTAAATGTTAGACCATTTATTGTCTAGGTAAAGTTAATTTCTCATATGTATCAACAAAGTTTTCCAAGCAATATAAATGTATAATATTAAGAGAATGCACCCTGGGGCCACCTTGTAGGTGAAACAAATCGCTTTGTTATTTCAGTACCTAACCACTGCTCTCCTCCTACGATGAGGTCCAAGGCAGACCACCCACCCCATCTTGAATACCATTCCTTGGCAGTTAGCACTTTGACCTTGGAAAATGTCATAGATCAGTGGGATACCAAGATATTATCTTTATCTAAACAGATTTTGATCTTGACTCATTCTGAATTTAAATTTTGTATATATTGTATGATGTTTTGTAGAGTGATGACAGAGAAACAGATACAACATCAGAAGGCAGTTACCAGCTCAGCAGACACAAGAAGAGCCCGAGCTCTTTAACCAATCTTAGCAGCTCCTCTGGCATGACGTCCTTGTCTTCTGTATGTAAACAAAGGCTTCATGTTAATATCCCTCTGCTTCTGCGAACCTTGCTCCACCATGCTCCTGCTACTGTAAAAGGGCCTTTTGTTGTATTTCTCAGATTCCAGGGGCATGAGAGCTTTTTCTCTAACCCACAGTTGGCTTCTGGCTAGCCAAATCTTCCTTTTTCTCTTGTTTTAATCACAAGAGAATTCATATCCAAAATAAATAAATATGGTTTTTTGGATGTAAGTACTTAAAAAATAAACCTAAATTACCAACAAAATGAACCACTAAATTTTTCTGTGCAACAAATGGGGTAACTATCACAAAGTATGCTTATATCTGATATGCTTTTATATACTGTGTGCAGGTATAGAATTGTACCTGTCTTTTAGCAAGACTTTTATTCTGATGAATGAAAGTACTGATTCACATAGAAGAATAGGAGAGGCGATTCTTTGCCCCATAGAGGGATTCAGAATGGAGTTTTCAAAGGAAAGCTCCCTAAGTGTAGTTGCTCAGATTTGATTTAGAGAATTTGACTTTACACAGAACTTTCATAAAGTGAGGTAGTTTTGTGTGTGCATGTAAGATGTGTGTAGAAATATATATGTAAATATGTCCTCAGACACTTATCCAAATATCTCTGATACATATACACATGCACATATCTCACCAGGTCTGCTAAACAAATGATAAATCTGTGCTTAAATTCTTACTAGCCTTGCATTTTTCAAACTCTTTGTAAAAAAATCTATTTAAATTGAATTTCTGCTGATGACAATCAAATATATGGCCTTGGGAAGGCTTTAAACTTCCTTCATCAATCATCCATTTTCTGCCCTTCCTGACCTCTAAAAGTGTATGGCTCAGTAAGCATTTTCTTAGATTCAGCGGATGGGTAACATAGTAAAATTCCTTTTTAGTGCCTTGGAAATTTGATAGAGCAATGTGTCACTGTGATTTGTGTGCCTGAGGTTTCTCACATCCTCTTTCTTTAACACTTTAAACTCTAAGCATGCCTAAAAGTGGAACTCTGAATGCCCCCTACCATAAAATCACACTGCTTTGAAATGAGTCAGCATCTAAAAAACTTTGCATTTCACTTTTCATCTATGTCTCTTAGAGGCAATTTTTGTTAAACACTAGTCATCATGTCATGTATATCATGTCAGGTTGTCTGTGTTGGTATGCTTTTTTGATGCCATATTAAATTAACTGCTTTTATGTGCAAACTAGAGAAATAATGGCAAGCAAAGATTACATCCATGATCCTTGTGTTGGGTTCAAGAATGAGATAGAGACAAACACTGCGTGTTTCCGACGCTTTCAGGTGAGCGGCAGTGTGATGAGTGTTTATAGTGGAGACTTTGGCAATCTGGAAGTGAAGGGAAATATTCAGTTTGCAATCGACTATGTGGACTCACTGAAGGAGTTGCATGTGTTTGTGGCCCAGTGTAAAGATTTAGCAGCAGCAGATATTAAAAAACAGCGTTCGGACCCGTAAGTACATTTTGGAGTCACTATTTTCTCTTAGTTACTCTTAATCTTATAGAAATTGGGAAGGAAAGAAAGTAATTGAAGGGAGGGTATGTGTGTGGCTGTATTAAAAGGAACGTTTGGGAAAAAAAGTTGGGGGGAAATGCTGTTTACTTTATAGATTCATATGCCAAACCTACTAAATTATAAAAATATCAGAGAGGCACAAAACATTTCAAGTTGGAAGGGACCTTTGAGGTCATTTTGTCCTGATTCCTTCTTTTTACAGATAAGGAAACAAGGGACAGAGAAGATAAGCGACTGTTTACATAAATTCAGCAGCAAAATGAGGAATGATGGATTGAGCCCCAGTCTCTCTCCATACACTTTCAAACTTTCTCTAAGATTAGGGACACGTGGGACATACTTTATAATGCTCTGCGGTGCAGAAATAGTTAAGATTCTAGAATAAGGTAGTTTCCATATTTAAATTATATTCTATAGAACTTTAGGGGGAATTACCAACTCATCTTTGAAATCACAGGTTTAATTGCATTTCAGTTTAGTTACAAAGTTGAATGGTATTCCCTACTTATCCCTATGCAGAAGTCTGATGCTTAATTATTTTGCTAGCATAAGCCCAATCCTAAAAGGAACTGGGCTTAATAGCCTTTTTGTTGTTTTTTCTTTTTCTTCTTTTTTTTTAACATTCATATGGCTTGATAGGTATGTACCAGATTATTTTTTTCCAAAAGACAGTCACAAAAACTTTTTTAATTCTGCAAGCATCAAAGCCTTTTCTTAATAGGAAACTAGCCAATAGAATTAAGCATCATGTTAGAGGTCTGTCGTCTTCCCCCTGCCCCACATTAGTTAAGGTCAAAGGAAGAAAGGAATTCAGGAAATATCCCTTAAAAATCTTCAAAACAATATAAAATTATCAATTCCACTGAAATCACTTTAAAAGCTTAAGCGTAAAGGTGTTGGTGAGAGCATTTATTACGTACTGCTTTTCCTAGTGTCATGAAATAATTATTTCTATCAATTTCCAGTGCATTTTTTAAAATGGAGGTTAGACACATCACTTTTATTTTCTCTGACCTTCTTGTCTGTTCAATTCTCTTTTTAGATATGTAAAGACTTATCTGTTACCAGACAAGGGCAAAATGGGCAAGAAGAAAACGCTTGTGGTGAAGAAAACGTTGAATCCTGTGTATAATGAGATACTGCGGGTATCTATGACCTCTCTATCTAGGAAAATCCTAAATGGTGACCTATGCATTTAAAAGGCCATGTCATCTTGGGTAGTGTCCCTACAGAGGAAGTCAGTCACCAAGAGAGAAGGAAATGAATAACCATTTTCTGAGAATCTGCTTTGTATGAGATGATACACCATGACTGTTGTATGCGTTATCTCATGCATGTCCTCCATACCCTGCCAGGGGGATAGTATTATCTGCGTCTCACAGATGAGGCAAATGAAGCTTAGAGAAATAAAGGAAATTGCTCAAGGATACACAACTGATAAAGTTGAGCATTGCTGCCAAAACAATCTTATAAAAGCCTAATTCTGATCATGTTGTTTCTTTGCTTAAAATATTTGAGGATTCCCATTATCCTTAGGGTCAAGTACACCCATCTTAACACGCATACCACTCCCTTGATAACCTGAGCTCCAGCTTCATCATTCCACTTTCATAGTCTTTCTTCAGGTCACCCTGATTCCTTTCTGTTCTTTGGAGGAACTACATTTTCCCACACCGCTGGGACTTTCTGTTCCTTCAGACTGGGATATTCTTCCCCACATTCTGTCCATAACTACTTCCCACAGCCTGAAATGCCTCTTCCTATGAGAAGCTGTCCTTAACCCCTAAGTTTCCCTGCTGTCTGCTGCCTCAGTCTCCTTGTTTTACAATAGGCTGTGTTAACATTCAGCACTTTAACTACTGGTTTAATTCTAAGTTCCATGAGGGCAGGGACCAACTCTGTGTTGCTTGTAAACTGCATACCCTTATGCAAATGATTTAACCCATCTACACTTCAGATCTACAAAAGGGAGATAAGAATAGTACCTACCTACCAATATGTATGAAGTAATTAGTATGCATTAAACACTTAGTAAATGCTGGCTCTTAGCACAGTGTCTGGTATAGGTACTTAAAAAATGTTTATAGATGGAAGGATAGATGGATGGATAGATTAATGAAGAGTATACCTGGCTCAAATGCCCATATTCCTTTTTCCTTCAAACTTTATTATGCTGCCTTAGTCATGAGTAACAGATTATTTAAAACTACAAATATGAGAAGGATTATTCATTCCCTCTTTCTGAAAATTCTGTCCAAGTATTTGGTTATCCTCTGAGAAAAGGAGCAACATTAAATTAACCCTCAGTCATCCATGGGTGAATTTTCTGTAGCAAGTTTTTAATTATGACTTGACTACGACATACTTCAGAACCCTAGCTATTTCTAGGTCAGCTACTTCAACCCTATACTCAGGAAAAGCCAGCTAGTTTAAATGGTAAACTCAGAGAAAGGCAAGTCTGCTACAACCAAAATGGACAGTCAAGTAGTATATCATAAAGCCAAATAGAGATTATTTTTAGATTAGAAAGACTATTATCCCTTCCATGATTATATATAATCAAGGATTGACTACATTTTAGATTAAAACTATTAGCATGCCAAAAAAAACAGGTTGAAAAATATCTTGTCCTTGCAGGATAATGGTGGGAGAGGTTGTATGTATATGGGACAGTTGACATATGGGAAATCTTCTGTACTTTCAATTTTGTGTGAATCTAGAATTCTAAAAAAAAAGTCTATTAAAATAAAGTCTATTAAAAAAATACTTTGTCCTTAGGTAGAAAACAGACCATTGGATTAAACTTCATTTGTATTTTTAGACTGAATTTGATTTATGTTATATCTAGTTAGAACTAAAAACATCCAGTAAAAATTGAATAATTGGCTTTTGTTTTTAGAGAGCTATTACCAGCTATGATATTTGAGCCATCATTTGCTTTTCCAGAGGGGGAAAGAAAAATGAGCTTTTGTGAAAGATGAATTTGAGCTCTTTGAAACAAGACACTTAGAATAAGATGACTTTGCAATATTCTTGAGACTTGAAACCTAACAGATGAGAAAATCTGATCTACACAGATGACTTTTTTCTTCATCTCTATGTCATAACTTTGGCATAAAATAATATTATTTACCACTTTAATTTCCTTCTTTGAACTGCAGTATAAAATCGACAGGCAAATCTTAAAGACACAGAAACTGAACCTGTCTGTTTGGCATCGAGATACATTTAAGCGCAATAGTTTTCTAGGGGAAGTGGAACTTGATTTGGAAACTTGGGACTGGGATAACAAACAGAATAAACAATTGAAGTGGTACCCCCTAAAGCGGAAGGTAAGTGCAGAGCTTTTTGTTTGGTTTGTTGGTTTGTTGGTTTGGGGCCTAGGATACAGGAGAGAGCTGTTGTATAATTGCGTTTTCATTCAGAATGCTTACCCATAGTTTGGGATCATTATGTCTTTTCACTCTGTCCCATATGTTTCTTATGCTCTTTTCTATATTTTCTATTCTTTTTTTTTCTCCTCTCTATTCTTTGGGCTGGCTATTTTTTGCTAACCTATCTTTTAGTTTAATAATTTTCTTATCTGCTGTGTCTAATCTGCTGTTACACCCAGCTACAGGTCCTCAATTATACTTTTCAGATTTACATTTTCACTTCATTCTTTTTTATAGATTCCATTTCTCTGCTAAAATTCTCCATCTTCACATTATCTTTATGAATTTATTAATCAAAGTTATTTAAAGTGTGTATCTGAAAACTCCAATATCTTAAACGTTTGTGAGTCCCTCTTATCTAATTTTTTATCTTAGTCTGGTCATTTGGTCCTTTGTTCTGATACGCCTGTTCATTTTTTATTGCGTGCTGGACATTGCATATGAAAAATTCTAGGGATAATTTGAGAGGGTTTACTTTTGCATCTGACACACAGAGTAGGGACACACCGCCTTAATCTAGTCTGGTAATGAACTGACTAGAAGCTGGGGTTCAGCTTCCACATGGTCTGATCTAGTTTTTCTTTGCCCATATTCCTAGACTGTGGTCTTTCATGGGTTGCAACTGAAAACCTAGGTAGTACTCAAATTTTAGCAGGTATCCAATTCACCTGAAGGACTTATTAAAACATAGATTTCTGGCCCTGTTCCGAGGATTTCTGTTTTGGTAAGATCTGACCCAAGAATATGCATTTCTAACAAATTCCCAGGCATTGCTGATGCTGCCGGTCTGGAGACCATACTTTGAGAACTACTGGTCTAGAGTATTTTCTGAGACCATCTCTCCTTAGCCGGCCAGTTTTTGCCTCTCCAGCACTGTGAGAAGCCCTGCTCAGCTTCTTAGTCTCTTTCTGCTAGGCTTGTTGTGCTCTCAGTTGGCACTACTCGAAAATCAGCTAATGCCTTAAAGTGGAAAGCAGAGAATGTCAGGCTCCAACATCTTGTCCATTTGAGTCCTGTCTATCGTAATAATTCTTCATCACCTTCAAATATATTCTTTTAATCCAGTTTTTTTTTTTTATCCTCATCGGGAGGGTTGGTGTGATCCCAGCTAGTCCATCATAGCTGCAAGTGATACATACAATTAATACAAACTATTATTGACACAAACTATTATCTACACAATAAAACAGTTCCACTTAAGAAACGGTTCCAAAATATCACATCAGAATCACCTGAAGCACTTATTTCTAGGTCTACCCATGACTTGCTGGATGAGAATTCCTCAGAAGTTGTCAAAAGCATCTCATTTTTTACTAACTTCCCTTATGTTTCTAACATGTAGCCATGTTTTGGAAATAAGGCTCTTAAGACCAGAATTTGAAAGTAGAACTCTCTCTCTCTTATAATAGATATGTTTTAAAATTATTGTTCAGTCTTTGTTATTCTTACAGGCATCTCCTCGTTTGGTCTAAAATAATTAGGTTAATGCAGCTTTGAAAATGTAATATTTGTTCCCCCCCGCCCTGCGCCCCGCCCCCGACTCTTCTTACGCCTTCAAAGAAAGAGAATACAAATAAGTTGTTTTATGTGCTGGCTGAATGACTGAAAAAATGTATGTGTTTTTATAAAAACCAAAGCATCCCAGAACACCACTCCTGTCTCCAAGAAAGCCATTCTGATTTCTCTGAACTAAAGGCCTTGAAATGTTTTCGGGGTACCCCACAAAGATACACAATATAAAAGCAACAGTCTGGCTCTGATGAGGAGGGAAATTTTAATCCAGGGCACTCATGAGTGATACCTAATCCGAGAAATGAGGCAGATATGGTCCCGTAACAGAGCACCAACAAACAGGGTAAATGGTTTGTGTCTCATACCTGCTGACATTCCTTCATTTTCCAGACAGCACCAGTTGCCTTTGAAGCAGAAAACAGAGGTGAAATGAAGTTAGCTCTCCAGTATGTCCCAGAGCCAATGCCTGGTATGTAGTGATTTTTCTGTCCAGATTTATGTCCTTAACCTTATGTCTCCCCTCTTCAAGGATTTCTTTGAGTTCTATGATTTTTTCAAAGGTGAAGCCCTAAATAAACTTACTAATTTAGTAATCGTATAGACCGAATGAGTCAATCCACAGTTGTAAACTACAAAATTTTCTTTTTTTTTATTGTGGTAAAAACACATAACATAAAATTTTTCTTAACCGTTTTTAAGTGTACCATTAGTAGTGTTAAGTATATTTACAATGTTGAGAAGCAGATCTCTGGACTTTTTCATCTTGTATATCTGAAACTCTATACCCATTAAACCACAATTCCTTTCTTCCCCTTCCCTCCAGGTTCCCCTTCCTGGTAACCACCATTCTATTTTCTGTTTCTATGAGAAAAATTCTCATTTTTTTTTTCAGTCCAGCTTACAGCCCTTGTTTTAACTTTTACCTCACTCTCCCAAAAGTTTGTATCTCCACGGCGTGAATGGCCTTTCCTGTATAGTGCTGTGATACAAACGGAACTGGTGTGTTTTTTTCCCCCATAGGTGGGAATTGGGAGAATTCATATGAAGCCCCTAAGAAATTAGAGCTCATTTGTCCTCTACTCTCAAGGTCTCATTAGGGGAGAAAGCTTTTTCTTCAAAATTTTTAATTGCATCCTTGATGTTAAGGCCTCAGTTCTCCCGCACAGTTAAGGAGCAAGAGAAATCTTGTTCAGTTAAGGAGTCAGGAAATCTGTGCTAACCCCCCTCTCATTTCCCACACAGTTCCCCAAGTTGTCCTCCTTAAGAATCTATATGAATGTTAGGACTGAAATCAGGGGTTGCAAACTCAGGTGCTTTCAGTAGCCTATCCAAGTCTTAGATGAAGTCCCATCTCCTCCCTAAAGCTTTTCCTGAATGTTTTTACCCTCACTGATCACATCATCTTCTAGAACATTACAGTAATAACTTTGCATTTCATTCTTATATTACATTTTTATAGTTTTTATTGATTTTCTCTCTCTAGCTTAACTGTAAACATCTCCCAGCGACATAGATTTTCTGTATTCCTTGTATGTCCAATGACATTCCTAGCATAGGGCTGAGCACATAATAGATGCTCATTAAATACTGGTTGGTTGACTGATTGGGCCCACCCATCCAGAAATGTATGGTAGTATTCCTCCATCCATGTGCACCCAACCTAGACAACAACTTCAGACTAAGCCAACTTCTCAGTAATTCCCTGTCCATAATACTGGCTGTTATGTGTGTCTATACAATAGTCCTACAAAATTTGTAACTACTTTTAACAAGAAGAGTGACTATACCTTAACCAGTACCTGTTTCGTTTACTCTATACTCAAATATGTTTAAAATGCCTCCTATCAGCACCGATTGATATTGGTATTAATATTTGAAAGGTATATGCATTTCACTGAGTAGTTTTGAATATAACTGTAAATGGATGATTCACCTACCTAATATCTATAATTGATCTCATTGAGCCAAGCAAAACCCAAAAAGAATGATGTAACACTCTGTACTTGGAATCAAATAAATTATTTTCATAGAGCTATCTGAGCTCAGTACAGCCAGACTATGAAAGATATAGTTAAGAACAGATATAATCAATTAGGATCATATGATCAAACACTAGCTAGCATTACTATGTCAGACCATCTTTAGGTTGGCATCTTTGGATGCAGTACTGCCAAGAGAGGAATGGCAGTGGAATTTCATTTTCTCTCTCTTTTTTCTGTTACAGGTAAAAAGCTTCCTACAACTGGAGAAGTGCACATCTGGGTGAAGGAATGCCTTGATCTACCACTGCTAAGGGGCAGCCATCTAAATTCTTTTGTTAAATGGTAACAGCATTGATAACTCTCCACCCTCAGTTCTACAATAGCCTGGCCTTTGCTGCTTGGTTTTACTTTTCTGTATCTGTGATGCTGAAAGTCGTCATTAGTAGTATAAATAAAATAACTTGAGACAGTGGCGACTTGAGCTAGAGGGATCTTTGACATGAACCCTCTCCAAGGCTTCATTTAGTTTTTTGCTTTGGGGGTTTTTTAAATAAATTTATTTATTTATTTTTGGCTGCATTGGGTCTTCGCTGCTACGTGCGGGCTTTCTCTAGTTGCCGTGAGCGGGGGCTACTCTTCTTTGTGGTGCGCGGGCTTCTCATTGCCGTGGCTTCTCTTGTTGCGGAGCACGGACTCCAGGCGCGTGGGCCTCAGTAGTTGCGGCACGCAGGCTCAGTAGTTGTGGCTCGCGGGCTCTAGAGCACAGGCTCAGTAGTTGTGGTGCACAGGCTTAGTTGTTCTGCAGCATGTGGGATCTTTCCGGACCAGGGATTGAACCTGTGTCCTGTGTCCCCTGCATTGGCAGGCGATTCTTAACCACTGCACCACCAGGGAAGTACTTCATTTAGTTTTAAAATCATAAAGATAAGAGGGAATATATACAATCGAAACCGGAGATCACATACTCAGATACGTAATGTCTTCTAGGAGGTACATCTGCTGATGAGGACAATATTCAATACTAAGGAGTTTATGAAATGGCTAATGGTGATGCCACAACTCTTGGATCCTTTGTGGAGCATCTGTTTTGTGGCCCATTTGCAAAAGGTCTTTTGCATCAGTCTCTAAATATCTGGGAAGTTATTTGCTAAATAGGCCCATACTAATAATTAGCTCATAAGAGTTTAAGACAATTTGGGTTTTTAAGTTGCAACCTTTTTCTCTGTTGTAATATAAATGCTTGGCATCTTACCTAAACAGATATTATTGTGCTGTCCTAACTCTCTCTGACTAATTTTATCTATATAGATTCTACCAGAAGACCAATTGTAGCTATTTAAGTTTATATGACCTTATTTATGATTTTCCCTATACATATTCTTCATAGATGTCAACTGATAAGTTTTTCAGCTCAGGTCAGTCTCCCATTCCAAGACTAGTCCCGGCCCTTCTTGTCTGCACAAGAGACATGGTAGGTTAAATTAATTTCACTTATTACCATAAAGTAAATATAAATAATTGCAAATATGTAATATAATTCATTCCCAAAGTCAAATCTAGCAAATTGGAGAGGTTTCTCTTCTTTTGCAGTTCTGTACAAGACTGATTTCTTAGGCTATCACAGATAATCAGGAATAGATTTTAGAGGAATCCACAAACAATTGCTACATAGTAAACACTAAGTGCAGGTACTGAACTAAGTTGTTTGCTTAATATGTAATTCTAATATTAACCTTTTGAGGTAGGCATCACCATTCCCATTTTATAGATGAGGAAGCAAGTGTCTAAGAGGTTAAGTCAGTTTCCTATACTACACAGCCACTAAGTGGCAGAGTCAGGATTCCAAGCAAGTGTGGTCCACCCTGGTGCAGAGAGTCTTTCCGGCAGGATGCCCCACCATCGCCATCACCATCACCATCTCTCTACACTCTTTTTTTCTTCCATTTCCTCTCGCCCCAGTAGCTGAAGCACACTGAAAGCATGAGTTTACTGTCTTATTAAAATGTTCTCACAATAATGTTTCCTTTCGTAGTACCATCCTTCCAGATACAAGTAGGAAAAGTCGCCAGAAGACGAGAGCTGTGGGGAAAACCACCAACCCTGTCTTCAACCACACCATGGTGTATGATGGGTTCAGGCCTGAGGACCTGACGGAAGCCTGTGTCGAGCTTACTGTCTGGGACCATTACAAATTAACCAACCAGTTTTTGGGAGGTCTTCGGATTGGCTTTGGAACAGGTAACATTTGTTACATTTTTAATTCTCCATGAGTCAAATGCTTCTGGAGACACTAGAGATTGGTTGGTTTGTTGTTTTGCTTCTTCCTAATGAAAACAGATATTGTTTCTGTTAAGTATAATGAAATGAATGAGTGAAGGAATGTCCGGCTGTGTGCCAAGGACTCTGGATACAAAGATTAACGGGATGCAATGTTTGTCCACACAGAGCTTAAGTTATTGTGGGGGAAACCAGAAAAGCCTTCATCACTACTCTTTCCTGAAAAAACATTTATGGCCCTTCATGGCTAAAAGTGTGCTTTGCATAATAATAGTAACTAATATTTATGGAGCACTGATCACTGTACTAAGTGCTTTATTTGCATTATTTCATTTAATCCTCACAGCAGTTCTATGAGTTGTTTCTAATGTTAGCCCCAGAGAAACTGATGTTCCAAGAAATTAAGAAACAGAGCTAATAAGTGGCAGAGCCAGGATTCAAAATCGAGTCTGTTAGACACTAAAGCTGTAACCACACTTCCCTAGAGATCACCTACTGTCACTTCCAACCCAATGCTGGAATCCTCCCTACTATCCCCTTATGCACCTGACAGATTCTCATCTAACTTTTATATGGATGTGAAGAGAAATGATTACTCTGAGAGTAATGAGAATAATCCCAATTGTGGTGGGTCCCATTATTGGATATCTCAGATGGTTAAACAGTTCTTTCTCTGCCCTCCTGGTGATGTTAAAACTCTTCCTAGCTGATCCATTGGTGATTATAATTAGGGAATGACTCAGTTTTTTCCCAATGAGCTATTCCTTTCTAAATGCAAAGCTTCCCTTTTTTTCCAGGGAAAAGCTATGGTACTGAAGTGGATTGGATGGACTCTACTTCAGAGGAAGTTGCTCTCTGGGAAAAGATGGTAAATTCCCCCAACACTTGGATTGAAGCAACCCTGCCTCTTAGAATGCTGTTGATTGCCAAAATTTCCAAGTGAACCCAAAGTCCACTGGCTCCTCCACTGAAAACTACTAAACACGTGGAATCTGATCTTAAAAATGTTACTATGTAGACAGAGATCCTCACCTTCTATCTATTGCCATAACAAATGCTACACAGCATGTTAAAGTCAACCTGCATGTACTTCTTTGGTTACAAGGCCCAAGAGACTTAAATGATAACAAAACATGTAATGTGTTTGTGACTCCAACATTAAAGAAGATGTTTGAGAAAGTTAAGAAAATCAAACCATTGCTGCTGCTTCAAAGAAAAAGCTGCCAAAAATAATTAAATGTGGAGTGTTGTTAATGAAAAGAGTTTTCCAATTTGCCATCATGTGTTTCTTTCTTTTTTTTTTTTCTTTCATTTTTTGGCCATGCCACAAGACTTGTCGGATCTTAATTCCCCGACCAGGGATCGAACCCACGCCCCCTGTACTGGAAGCGTGGAGTCTTACCCACTGGACCACCAGGGAAGTCCCACCACCATGTGTTTCAAACCACAGTTTTGTGCTACAGTTAGAAGGGCCTGCCACTTGATCATTGAAAACCCTTGCATGAACTGAAGAAATGTTGGTTTGTAGAAGAGTGACTGAAAGATACTCCTACGAGGGGAAAAAAAGGCAGAATATCAGTGATGATGAAGAATTTGTTCATAAGAAAGCTATTTACTCTGTAATCTCTATTGAAAATGGAATTCCATGTTAGGGCAATGAGACTATATTTACTGCGTATATTTTTTGCCTTGAGAAACTTTCCCTTTTCCCAGTGTTAAAGTCCCAAATGTGCTTTGGTGCCACCCACTGGCCATAGGTGGGATTTAGTTTTGGGCTTAATTTTCTCCTAAGATGAGTCTCAAGCCTGTATTTTGTAATAGAGTGCCGTATATAAAACAAACCTTGCATATATGAGATTCTGTTTTTCTTATAACTCTACTATATGAAAAGAGCATGAGAGTGGTCTCAGACATGCCTTGCAACAAAGTTTTAATTAGAATGTAAATTGTTAAATTATATTGTACTTCCTGTGTCTGTATAATTTTCATAAAGTATTTTGTAAAAACCCTTAGAATAAATTATTATATGATTTAATTGTCAAATTAATCTTACTTCTTGTTTTAAATGAAATACTTTATGTTAAGAACCCTAAAATCTAAATTCCCTAGCAAGGCTAAAGAACTTTTGGGCTAATATTTCTCCAGAGTCTTTACTGCAACTCTGGGCATCATTTCCTCTAAATGGGAAGCTTCAGCTGTGTTATTAAGAGTAGAACTTTTATTTTTAAAAAGTAGTTGAGGGACTTCCCTGGTGGCACGGTGGTTAAGAATCCACCTGCCAATGCAGGAGACTTGGGTTCGAGTCCTGGTCCGGGAAGATCCCACATGCCTTGGAGCAACTAAGCCCATGCACCACAACTGCTGAGCCTGTGCTCTACAGCCCGCGAGCCACAACTACTGAGCCCATGTGCCACAACTACTGAAGCCCGCGTGCCTAGAGCCTGTGCTCCACAACAAGAGAAGCCACCGCAATGAGAAGCTCACGCACCGCAATGAAGAGTAGCCCCTGCTCGCCGCAACTAGAGAAAAACCTGCGCGCAGCAATGAAGACCCAATGAAGCCAAAAATTAAAAAAAAAAAAAAAAAAAAAGTGGTTGAAAAGCTTTGAAGATACATTAACATTTATTCTTAAAGTTTTCCACAAAGACATTTTTGGGTCATTTGATACATAAAGCATTACTCCCCCTTAGAACCCCACAAGCTCACCATCTCAAAACAAGCCCTGATTTAATATAGGTTGGGGGAAGCCTGGGTGGTGAGGGGAGGGTGAGATCTTACAACAGGTATCTAACGAATGTCATTGAAAACATCTGGAGTGCTTGCCTCCTTTCCCCGAAACAGATGCTAGAACCTTCGACCCACTGGCCAGTAAGAGCAACTAACCTAAAACAACGCCCTTCCCTCATTGTCTCTCAAGGTCTTTTAGGAGGGTGGTTAATCTAGCTGTATTTCCTCTTCCTGTTCTGGCTGCAGGGAGGGACAAGATGAGGTGAAAGGAGGCACATCTCCAAGATCGGCTGGAGCCATAGCAGAAGTGCAAATCCTGTTCCAGCTCCTGCCACTTCATAGTACAAGCTACTTTCTCAGCCCTTTTTTCAGTTACCTGCTCAGCCATCTGCCAGCATCCAGCCAGCTATGAAGCATGAATGAGATGAGTTCTAGTATCTCCCCATCTAGGACTAGGAATGCCCGCCTCCCCCATCCCCAGATCCCCAAGACACCAGAGGGGACAATAGAACCATCCTTGCATCTGCCCACAGAACTTCCAACTGCCTCGGGTCATCCAAGGGGATGTTGTGTCACATTGTTTTTCCGAAAAAATCTATAAAAGCTTTAATCTCACCTGGCTACAAGAGGAAGGCTAAATGGGATTTTCATGCGTTATAAAGTGTAGGCAACCTGAATTCTTTGGTGAACTCAAGTTGACAGACTTTTCATCCAGTGGGATTTTTAGGCAAAGTCCCTGCTGAAATTTTTTATTTTTTTAAACTGGAGGCATTTCCTTGAACTGCATGTTTTAGGGCTCTTTTTCTT
The DNA here is from genome assembly GCF_964374135.1 of Grampus griseus. Classification (NCBI taxonomy): domain Eukaryota; kingdom Metazoa; phylum Chordata; class Mammalia; order Artiodactyla; family Delphinidae; genus Grampus; species Grampus griseus. The sequence continues at coordinate 46,982,723 of NC_139002.1, forward strand.
TTTCCAGAAACCCAACCAGAAATAAGCCCCAAAGGGGGATTTATTGGAAATAAACTGTTAGCCCAGAGAATTAAGGAAGCACTACAGGAACTAGATTACTTTGGGGACTCGTGGGCTGGAACCAGGAACTCAGATACTGTCTCTCCTCTTCCTCAGGGACAGGCAGCTCCAGCATCACAAGCTCTCAGCTAAGGCACTTCTCTTTCCTGGATTCAGCTTGAGAGAGCTCTGGGAGAAACTGGCCAGGCTTGGGTCACCCCCACCTATTGGACCACTCACGGTAGCCAGGAATGGATAGGGTAAGATCTTATGCTTGGCCCTGCGTGGATTATGTGTCCGCCCTGTGGCCAGGGAGAGGTGATCCATTTTCAGAAGAATAGGGTATCATACACATGGGCACTGGAGAAATCAAGAGCTAGGTAGCCATGTAATTTGTTTCCCGCTTTGGTGAAAATGCTTCAAAATTCCATTACTTAAAAAATAAAATAATATTCCAAAGAGTCACTGCTAACTGTTTCCAGGGAGGCCGAAATTTCCCCAACCATCATGACTGCTGCAGCTTTTAAGTAGATGGTGAGGATCCTGGGAACTGCATAACCTGTTCACATGGCCTAGGAGCCCACCAAAGCATGATTACTGTTAGCCTAGGCTTACGTCCAGGGAACTTGCTTGGACTTCTTTGTACATCTCTCATCCATACTCACCATTTAAGTAAAAAGTCCCCGAACATCTGCCTTCTCTTGCACTCTTAGGCATTTGTACATCTTCTCTCATTTAATTCTGACAATATTTTGAAACATAGGCATTATTATCCACATTTTATAGTTGGCAGGGAACAAAGAAACTAAAGCACAGAGAGATTAAGTTGTCCCAAGAAGAATTCTTGTCCCAAGAAGAATCCCCATTCTCCTTTGGGATTGCTCTCCTATTTCCTCTCCTGTCTCCACTCCCCCGCAGGCTCATTCACTAATTTCACTAGTTTGTTTTACAAAACAAATGCTCCCACACATTTGATCCAATCACAGAACATTCCTTCCACTTCTTTGGCTGACTTGTTCCTAAAGAACTGGTTCTTCTTCAGCCTTACAAAAAGAAGACTCTCACTCTTCACATTCAACACCTCAGTCAGGATGTGGGATCAGATTTCAGATCATTGTGCCCCTATTTTTATTCTTTGAGAAGAGTGATGTGTCCAATTGATCCATGATTATGTTAGCAGTCGTCATACTGAATTGCTGTTTTTCTATTATTTGTCTCCATCATTAGATGGTAATTATCTTAAGAACTGGGACTGCAAACCTTGGACGTAACAGTTTCTCAGTATGTGAATTGAACAAATGAATGATTAAGCAAATGAATGAATGATGAACTAAAGACCATGGGGTTCAGTATCAAAAAATCTGGGTTTGAATTCTGTCTCTATCACTTACTCTCTGAGTGACTTGGGACAACTTAACCTCTCTGTGCATTAGTTTCTTTGTTCCCTGCCAACTATAAAATGTGGATAATAATGCCTATGTTTCAAGAATATTGTCAGAATTAAATGAGAGAAGATGTACAAATGCCTAGTACTATGTAGGGCATATAGAAGAACTCTGTAAATAGCAGCTTTAAAAAGGAGATGTTAAAAGACTTAACAAATACAAGTGGAGGGAACTCGTTGGTCACCACTAGGGAGAACATTGGCCAAGGCTCATGACTTGGACCTCTGGAATATATACTGGATACCTTCAGGGTCAAAGGTAGGTGGGAAAATGGCATAACAAAGAAAACCATGGCAGAAAGGAGCCAAAAGTCATTATTACTAAACTGAAAGTTCTCTGAGAAGAGTGATATACCTAATTTATTAATGTATACTTAGCATCTAGCGCCGCACCATACATTACAAATGTTTGTTGAATAAATCAGTGAATGAATACTGATTAGGATCTTTTGAGATTCTTAACCTTGACAAGTGATCTATGAATTTAATATTTAAAATAATTTTAAGGTAGAAGAGATATATAAAATATTCCTAATGTAGAAAATGTATTTAATCAACAGATTTCATTGAGCAGCCATTATGTGCAAGGGACTTAGGTACAAAGAGAGGGGAAAGCATCCGTAAGCTCATCCTCAAGAAACAACTGCTATTAACATCTTGAGTATTTTTCCTCTTTTCTTTTCTTTTCTTAGGAAACATATTCTGTGAATTCACTTTACTACATCAGACAACCATATATGATAATCAGCAAATAAAATTTTCAATGTATGTCTGACCCTTTTATTTAAATGAAGAGGACTATTCTAATTTTCTAGTCACTTGCCTCAACTTTTCAAGTTCCATTTCAGTATACGAAGCTTGAAATTTAAGGAAAAGTGAAGAAGAGATGTGAGGGGGAAATTAAAAATAAGTTTCACTCACATTTTTTAATTCACTTTCATAAACCCTAAATAACCTACAATTTAAGTTATTAAAATTTTAGTTCAGGAGATTTTCCGAGCCTTTTGCTGGTGAAAGCTTTCCCTGATAGACAGATTCAGGATTTGGGACAGGAGATCCTGATCTTTGAGACCAAAGCAAAAATCTCAAACTCTTCTTTCAGATCTATTTTGCTCCAAGTGAAACCTGAAGCATTTAAAAATCCATCCATGTATAATAACACCCAAGGCTTTTTCCTTATCATCACGACTTGAGAAATTAAGTCTGACCACAGACTTAACAGGGATTGCAGGAATAGCTAACTCTTTGCTCTGTGCTTAAGTTTTCACATCATTAAGATCATTCTAAATTTTAACTTTTTTATCTCGCTTTTTTCAATTATCTTTCAAACACAAGTATTTCCATGCCATTAAATTACCTATAAACATGATAATGTTTAATGTCTACATAATATTCTATTATATGAAAATATCATAATTTTCTTTAAATTTTCTCTTTTTTGGACATTTTGGTTTCCAACTTTTAGCGGTTATAAACCACACTTGGAGCAAAACTTTTTCTTTCAGAAAAAGGCCTTTCTTTCAGCAAAGATCTCCCCCAGACGGACAATCATTAATTCAAAAGGCATAAAGGTGTTTTAAGTTCTCAATACATCAATTGACTTTTACCATGGTATAAGAGAGCACCTATTTCACTATACCCTTACCAGGTATCTTAAATAATAATACCAGGTATCTTAAATACCAGGTATCTGGGTCATCTTAAAAGAAGGGGAAAATTTTTGACTAATTTGATAGATGAAATGATATCTAATGTTAACTTATATTTATTGGATCCCTGATAGGGTTCAATTCTTGGCCATTTCTGTCCCCTCATCTGTGAATTCAATTGTTTATTTCTCTTTTAAGATGTTAACGCTTTATTGATTTGTACAGGCTCTTTGTAAAAATATAAATCTGTTGTCTGTCATATTTATGGTGGATAGTTTTCTCTATTCGATTTTTGCCTTCAACATCCATTCAACACATATTTATCTGAGTCTCCCCAAGGCATTGGTCTAGTCATCAAGGATGAAACAGACACAGTTCCTGCCCCTAAGGATCTCAGAGTTTAACAGGGGAAGGCAGGGGAGTAAATGATGAGTGCAGTAAGGCTTTCAAATGCTCTGTTGGAAGTACAAATAGACTAGAGTGGCCGCACTAAAAGAGGTGAGTGGTCACGTCTACACTTACCGGCTAGGAGAGGCTTCACAGAGGAGGTGATTCTTATCTAAGTATAAAATGCTGGGTAAATTACTAGAGCGACAAGGGACAAAGTGGAAAAAAGCATTCCAGGCAGAGGGAACACCTACAGACAGGGCCTGCTAGGGAAACGTCAATAGCTGGTGTTAGGCTAGGGAATAAAACCAAAACGTCAGGCAGGTCTTGAGAAAGAAGGGGCTCCAGACCTCAGAGTCACATAATTTTTTAAATTATATATAACTTTAGATGTTTAAGTCAAATTGAGTGTTACCTTATTCATCTCTTACATAATATTTAAGCTAAGAAAGTCCTTCCTGACCCAGAACTTTAATACTTACCTTTGTTTTCCTCTAGTTTCCATTTTTAATACTTTGTTTTCATTTTAGTCTTTACATTTAACTGTTTAATCCATCTGGAATTGACTTTGGTGTGTATAAGGTAAGCCTCATTTGATTCTTTTTTCTGTTTTAATGTTTATCACGTCCATATTGTCCATTAAGCTTTTCTCTGTAACCCTATTGTGCCAGTGGGTAAAACAGGGAGTGCTGAATAGCTAATAAAATGTATTCCCAGTTGGGGACAATGCTTCAGGAAACAAAAGAAATTTCTCTGGGGTTTGCTGTTTCTCAGAGGTGTGTTAAACACTACAGGTACAAACTCACAGCCATTTAGGATCACCGCTCTCAGAGTACTACTGCTACTTTGTATTTATAGATTGCAAATTTTTTAAGGAGCCAACACTTTCCACAGAGAGGACTTTATTCTCATGACCACTGAAGCCGGGAGAGGGAAGAGGAATATGTCACCACTGCTTGATTTGTTTACTCCCACAAGAAATTATGTGGAGTCAGGCTTCTTCCCCTGATGCTGGCTGGAAATCAGGTGGGCTTGGCATCTCTGTACAGTACAGGCCAGACACTGGGCTGAGAGCTGTGACTGGTTAGATAGGCAAGTATAACCTGACCAGATTGGTTCTGGACTCACCGGAGTCCCCCTGTGGTTACTTCACAGCATTCTGAAGACCTGTCCACCAATCACAGGGCTCCTTACTGGGTGAAAAAAACGACTGCTAGACATTGCCAGGAGTCCCTAGCAACACCACGGCTTTTGAAATCTGGAGGGGGAGGCCGTGCAGTCAGCCGATAGTAGAGGAGAGTGCTGATGCCTCAGGAAAAGACGGCTCTCAGGATGGACACCCCACCCTCTGAAGAACCCTTAGATAAGCAAAACAAAAATCTAGAAAACCAGGAAGAGGAGATGGAGTTTAAGGAACTGGATGGTCTGAGGGAAGCCTTGGCAAACCTCCGGGGACTGTCCGAAGAGGAGAAGAGTGAGAAGGCGAAGCTGTACTCCCGCATCCAGGAGCAGTCCCAGCTCATCTGCATACTGAAGCGGAGGTCAGACGAGGCCCTGGAGCGCTGCCGGATCCTGGAGCTGCTCAACACAGAGCTGGAGGAGAAGAGGATGCAGGATGCTGAGAAGCTGAAGGCCAAGAGCGAGCAGGCCCAGAGGCTGGAGGAACGCTTTATGACCCTGGCAGCCAACCATGAGTTGATGATCCGCTTCAAGGACGAACACAAAAGTCAGAACATCAAGCTGAGAGAGGAGAATGAGAAGCTGAGGATGGAGAATGACCACCTCTTCAGCCAGGCTCTGAAGGACCAGGAGGCCAAAGTATTGCAGCTCACTGCCCGGAGTGAGGCCCTCACCAAGGAGCTGGAGTCTCTGAAACAGAGGAGCGCTCAGGAGGCCTGCCAGGCCCAGGCCCGAGAGAAGGAACTGCTGGAGCTGTTCCAGAGCCAGCAGGCCTGCGCCCACACCAAGGACACAGAGCAGCTGCGCAACCAGCTGCAGAGCCTCAAGCAGCAGCACCAACAGGCCATGGAGCAGATGGCCAAGGCCGAGGAGGCACACAGCCAGCTGAACCAGGAGCTGCAGGCCAGGCTGCAGACCGTCACTTGTGAGAAAGACGAGCTGTTGCAGCTGTCCATGGAGAGGGGCAAGGTGCTTCAGAACAAGCAAGCAGAGATCCGCCAGCTTGAGGAGAAGTTGGAGACAGCCGATGTGGCCAGGAGGCGTGCGCTAGAGCGGTTTGAACAAGAGGCAGTGGCCGTGGACAGTAACTTGAGAGTCCGGGAACTCCAGCGCAGGCTAGATGGGATCCAGAAGGCCTACGATGAACTCAGGCTGCAGTCAGAAGCCTTCAAAAAGCACAGCCTGGATCTTTTAAGCAAGGAGAGAGAACTCAACGCCAAACTCCGCCATCTCTTTCCATAAGGAAGCTTCTGGTTCCTCTGGTCTCCAATTTAGAAATCAAGTATTTGTGCCTTGTGGCAAGAGTAAAGATGGGATTCCATTTATTCTACTTTTAAGTACAAGAGACCACTCAAAGAAAAACTACTTTGCTATGACATTGTTGCCATTGTCAGGATAACACCAATTTTCAGTCCTACCACCTAGAATACACGAGATTAACCAAATTTCTTTCTGTGCCTTTGAAATCTCCCTAAGTTTGCTATCAGTATCTCCACCTCCCCCATAACTCATTCATTCTCAACCTCAGGTATCTTCATGTGTCCTAAGTTTTAAAATTAGCAGCCATTATGGACTTGAGTGAATCTTTTTTTTTTTTTAATTTATTTATTTTTGGCTGTGTTGGGTCTTCATTGCTGCACACGGGCTTTCTCTAGCTGTGGTGAGCGGGGGCTACTCTTTGTTGCGGTGTGTGGGCTTCTCATTGTGATGGCTTCTCTTGTTGCAGAGTACGGGCTCTAGGCACGCAGGCTCCGTAGTTGTGGCTCGAGGGCTCTAGAGTGCAGTCTCAGTAGTTGTGGCACACGGGCTTAGTTGCTCCACGGCATGTGGGAATCTTCCCGGACCAGGGATCGAACCCATGTCTCCTGCATTGGCAGGCGGATTCTTAATCACTGCGCCGCCAGAGAAGTCCCCTTGAGTGAATCTTAAAAGTGCAATGGGATGTGTTACTGTGAAAAGAAAAAAACTAGCATAATTAGCCCTTGTAGATAGGTAGGCTTGTAATCTCCCGTAGTTGAGACTGTAAGCTATAACAGTTAATAGCATATTAATAGCATGGATAACTTGCAGAAAAGTGTCTGATTTTGCAACGGACCAAACAGTTGCTTGCTTCACCTGCTTTATGGCAGTATCCTTTCTATTTTATTTTAGTCGCACTAGCTCGGAGAACAAAAATTGAGCTCATTAATTCTTTTCCAAAGTAGGCAAACTTTATTATAGTCAGTTAAATTCTTTTCCAAAGTAGGCAAACTTTATTATAGTCAGTCTATATGAGCAATAAGATTCAAGTAAGTAAAATCAACCCATTTTAATTTTTCCTGCAAGCTTAGATCACATTCCATTTTCTTGTTTTTTCTCCTTAATAAAAACAGGATTTAGAGGTACAAAAAAGCAAATATCAGTAGTTTCATTTAATATTGCACAATATGCTAATAGACAAAAGTCCCCAGTTTGGGGTAATAGATCATAGCACACTGGATATGATACCTATAGCAACACATAGTGATTGTGTTTCTCTTAACATACTTTCTTGCAACTCTTTCATTTTATAAAAAAACCCATCTAAATGGAATGTATATATGTATACTTACCTCATTTTTGTAGGAATACTTAAATGTATAATGATAAAAACAGATAATAGTTATTATATTTATGCAAAGTTCTTAAAGAGGTAGATGTAAAACTACACTTTATGCTTCCTTATTTCCCTGTATTTAGTTGACATAGAAGCATTATTATGAATACTTCCCAAAATAGATTGCAGTGTAGTATTTTTCTCACCCATTTAGTGCCAAGAGTGCCAAGAGTTACCTAATGATTTGAATTTATTAAAAAATATTACTTGGTACCTTTTTAATAAACAATTTTAAGCATCACTTGCCTTACCTAAAGCAATTTTTAAAACCTATTTTCTCACAGTTCTATTAAGATTGTGGTATTAAATACAAATTCCAAGGATCCACCTTGCTGGCATGAAAGGACTATTTACTTCCTCTTACACATTACCAAGAATCAGAATATATAGGAGCTGATTAAGGTTACCCTTTACTGAGTCCATACTATTTATCATTGAACTGAAGCACTTTCAATATATTGTTTTATTTAATCCTTAGCAACACTGAAGAAGGTAATAGTGTTCATTTCTGTTTCAAAGAAGAGGAAATTGAGATTCAGCAATTTGCTCAGGGCCAGTTGGTCCCTGGGGAGCCGGGATTTTGATGACAACATCACACTGAAAGATTTATTGACTGTCTACTGAGTACCAAGTTCTGGGGGTGGGCACTGAGAATAAGCATGAAGAAGCATGTTTTTTGCCCTGGAAGAGCTCCCACACAGTCTAGCCCAGGGGCAAAAGACCAGTCACATACAGTGTAATGTGTTTTCACAAGGGGTGTTATGAGATCACAGCGGGTAAAACACACACACACACACACACACACCAGTTAAAAGCCTGAGGGTAAGGGTTGGGATGGTAGAGAGGATTGCCCGGGATGACTAACACAGAAGTTGATATATAAGCTGGTTCTTAAATAACTAGTAGAATTTTATCAGGTGTTGAAAAGGGAGAAAGATTTCAGACAGCATCGTGTAGAAAGTCACAGAGGTTTTAAAAAATGTCCAGAATACTTGGAAATCATAAGTAGTTGGGAGGAGGTGCGGAGAAGCATCTCTACAGATAGAAATAAGAGAAGAGAGGCGGGAGGAGACTGGCAAGTGCACAAACAGGAGCCACAGACCATCCCTCTTCCTCCTCCCATGCAGGTTCGGGCGGATTAGCGAAGAGACTGGTGCGCATGCGTGCCAGCATCTCTTCCCGCCCCCTCCTCCACCCACGCTGGCCCGTGCAAGCTCCGCCCAAACAGCTGTCGGGTGGGGTGGTGATCTCTCCCATTCAACTTTTGTGCCCAGCCTGCGAGGAGGAGGAAGAGGCTCCTAGGCAAAGGCCAAGCGGGTCCTGAGGGCTATTTGAGCAGGGAATTCTAGGATCCTCGTACAGGAGTGTGGGCTAGTAGAGGACTTGCCACCTGGGCTCTTCATTAGGAGGGAAGGGTGCGTCTGGAAGAGCATGGGGGATGGGTAAGGTGCATGCTCCCTAAAACGTGGGCGCAAAGAAAGGGTCTCAGTTGCCCGGGTCTAAGGACAATACTGTTCAGTCATGCTAAGGAGTTTGTGTTAGGTTGAACCATATAAAATTGCCACTTTGTAGGTTACAAATGATTAGATGTGGGCCATTTCATAATGCTCACTCTAATACCCTTTTGAAAGATATTGAAAAGAAAGTGGGTAATGATAATAGAAGGTTAAAAATGGATGCCTAGAGAACAGCTGAGGAAAGGAGCCCACAACACAAAGGAAGAAAGTAAGAGTAATGGGAACCTATCATGTGTCAAGTGCTTTTCATGTCACCCTCATACCAACTCTTCAAGGGAGGTTCAGTTATCACTATTTCATAGATAAAAATGAGACACACAGAGAGAGGGTGACTCGCCCGAAGCCAGCAGGTTTTGGGGTGGCAGGGGTGAGATTTGAACCCAAGCCCCTCTGGGAGGACTGGCTTCATGGGCGTGCCACCTGCACGGGGACCCTGCACTTGGTTCTACTGCTGCTGCCTTGAGGTTCTTAATAATTGTGTGGCAAGGAGCTCCACATTTTCATTTTATGCTGGGCACAGCAAATTATGTAGCTGGACCTGCTTTCTGGCTCTAAAACCCATGCTTTTTCCCAGTATACAAACCACCTTCTAACCAGTCACAAAAGGGCAACGTTTTTTGTTTGTTTGGTTGGTTGGTTGGGTTTTTTTTCCCCCTCTGTGCTCCACAGCACTTTGTAATTCCACTCTCAGTGCTTATCTTGTATTTAATCTGTGACCCAGACCAGATTAGGGCATGGGCAACTAGATTAGTTATTGTGGTATGCTCATCTGTAAAGCCATGCTTATCATTGGAACAAACTGTCAAAATGTAAATCAGCCACCTCCAAATTACTGCCCTTGAGGAGAAATTTAAAAACAAAACAACAAACCTTTCTAAAGCAGACCTAGATCCCCAGTGAATTTGTCTGTGGCATCCACAAGCAGTAACCCTAAAATGAAAATCCATAGAACAGAGATTCTAAAACCAAATAACGTGTGACTAGTGCTGTGTAGCTAAGTGTGATCTTTTGTGTTACCTACACTGTAAGCCCTTCAGTGTGCCTCGAAGGAACTTATCTGGTTCAAAAAAAAATCAAAGAGAGCTAGAAAAGGAAGGAGAACTACAGGAAAAATGAACTGACTGGCTGATGTCTTCACAACACTGTCTCCGTTTCACTTAGTGAAAATTAACTGAAGTTAATTTGTTTCTAATGAACAAAGTATTGATAGAAAATCTATTTCTCCCCAACTCCACTACATTGAAGTTAGACCTTTAAAGAACATTGTTTGAAGGAATACCTGCGCGGGTGCTTGCTGTTCTATCCAGCCCTCATTGACTCAGATACCTGTGGAGTAGCGGTGGCTTGGTCGGGGCAGGAATGATTCTCTGTTCCCCACTATGACAAGATGAAGAGAACTGGGCAGACATTTAAGATACTACCTCTTGGCACATGAATAAAGGAAAAAGGGCCACGACCCTAACTACTCTCCCCAAAGCTGACCAGATGACTTGTCTTCATTATTATTGGCCAAAATTGGGCCATATGCAAATACCCCAACCAAACATCTTCATGGGCAATGTTGCCACCATGACTGACTTGGACCAATCAGAATCTGCCTGGATCCTGGATAGGATAGGAATGAAGCCAATCTCTGTGGTATATAGTACATGGGGCTACCTGACAAAAGCAGGGCTTTGCCAGTGAGGTTGAAGGGAGATGGATGTTGGGTGGGCCACCAACAGTGTCTGCTGTACCACATCTACTTAGATTGACAGGGCTTTATCAGGCAGGGAGTCTTTTTTTCTTTCAATCTCAGCCTCTTAAAAAAGTTGTTGGAATTTTGGGAGGTGGCCAATAATGGACTTTTCTAATCATTTGTCCATCTCCTTAAGGACAAACTGGATATTATTTTCCAAACATTAAGAACATCTTATTAAATGTAAGGGCCTAGGGCTACTTGATGTTGTTCTTTTCAAACCTTCTGTTTATCCCATTTGGCAAAAACTAATCCAAGAAAAAAATTTCCCCTTGGACAGAACTCCCTGGTCATTCATTACACATTCAACTAACTACAATGCCCCTTCTCCAACCCCCTCACTCCTCAGTTCAACAAAGGGACTTATCCTAGCTATTTGTCAGACTCTCCCTATTTAATGCTTCTAATCCACTCTTATTTGCACTGGTGTAAAATAATCTTCCCTTTCATGTTTAAGATGATTCATTACAGAATTGTTTGTAATAGCAAAAGATTGGAAATACCCTACATACCATCAATATGGAAACAATTAAATAAACTGTGGGCCCTCCAAACCTTGGAATACATTGCAAATGCAAAAAAAAAAAAAAAAAAAAAAAAAGAAAAGCAAGAAAAAGGAAGAAAGAAAAAGGAAGCTCTCTGTACACTGATAATAGAAATATCTCCAGGATATATGTAGGGGAAAAAAACAGGGTGCAGGGACTTCCCTGGTGGTGCAGTGGTTAAGAATCCGCCTGCCAATGTAGGGGACACAGGTTCGAGCCCTGGTCCGGGAAGATCCCACATGCCGCAGAGCAACTAAGCCCGTGTGCCACAACTACTGAGCCTGTGCTCTACAGCCCAAGAGCCTAGAGCCCGTGCTCCACAACAAGAGAAGCCACCGCAATGAGTAGCCCCTGCTTGGCACAACTAGAGAAAGCCTGCGCACAGCTCAAAGACCCAACGCAGTCAAAAATAAATAAATTAAGTAAATAAATTTATTAAAAAAAACAAACAGGGTGCAGAATATCTATCATATATTACTTTGTGTAAGGGGGAGAGAATGGGGGGGATAAGAATGTAAACATATGTACTCCCATCTGTATAAATAAATATTGGAAAAAAGAAATGCTAAAAAGAAAGTGTTTATTAGTGGTGTAGATGAGTGTGGGGACAGGGCTGGTAAAGGATGGGAGTGTGAAGGAAACTTCTCAACTTATCCCATTTTGTATCATTTGACTCTTGAACCATGTGAATATATCACCTCTTTAAAAATATAGTAAAATTGGGAATTCCCTGGCAGTCCAGTTTTTACAACCCTGTGCTTTCACTGCCGAGGGCCTGGGTTCAATCCCTGGTCAGGGAACTAAGATCCCACAAGGTGCACGGCACAGCCGCCCCCCCCCTCAAAAAAAATATATATATATGCACATGTATATTAAAATTAAAAACAAAAAATATCTTCTGCATAATTGCTTCCCAATAAGCTGTATTTCTGAGCAGATGACTCAAAAAGCCTACAGATTTTTCTTTCCCCAAGAACTGAGTAGACAAGACATATTTTCTATAGAGCCAAATATGGCCTGACAGATCTGGGTCAGGCCATTCAGCTGGAAGCTGCTGATTTCATTAATGTTCAGCCACATACGGCTAATGACAGTATCTTTTTCTACCCTAAGGAGTGCCTCCTATGATTCCTATTTCTCTCCTAAGTATAAAGATTTAAATGTATTAACTTTTCTCATGGATTTTCACACGTCTGTGTGAGACCTAAATTTTAGATTTTGGAAAGCCTATTTTCTCATCTATTCAAGTTTTTAGGCTTTGGGTGTTGGTTTTTGGTTTTGCCCTAACAGACAAAAAAAGATGTAGAGGTAGGGCAGGCCAAGCCATTCTGATATTCAATTTTAATTAATAACTAATTTATTTAATATATCTCATTAATGTAACAAATATTTATTGAGAGCCTATTATTGTCTAGGCACTATGTTAAATGCTGGGCACAATGTGAGCAACGCAGAGACCGTATCCTCGCTGAATCTGCATCCTAGTGGGTAAGAAGAAAATGCTAAAGGATAGGATGACATGGGAGTGCATAGCAGGGTTTCTTAACATAAGGTAGAAGAGGTTAGGGAAAGCTTTTCCTAGAAGTGGCATTTAAGTTAAAGCCTATATAATGTATAAGAATTGTCCAAGAGCAGAGAGGAGGAAAACATTAAAAAGAAGCTCAGAAGCCTTCATAGCACTTCCTGTTCTTGGCAAGAAAACTGCTTTCACAATAGCCACACCACCTAGGGCTGCAGAATAAGCACTCACAGTAGACTCTAACAAGAGACTCTGGCTACATTAATCCAATTATGCTCACATCCATATTTATCTCCATCCCTGTCAGAAATCTTAGCTCAATCCTCCCCATGCCCTATCCCCACTCAAATCCTTTCACTACGCCCTTTAGAAACCCAAATCTGTGATCAACAAACTAGTCAAGGTATTAGTGCAGTGAGTGAAGGGGAGCACTGGCATCAGACTGCCTTGTTTCAAATCATGTCACTTACTGGGTATCCTTAAATAAGATCTTACTGGGTGAAGAGGAAATCAGAGAGCTAAAGCTTTCAGTGAGTGAGCATTTATCCTACTTTTCCTATCCCCTGTATTTCACAGGGGAAATGGCCCATACGTGGTGAGATAAAGTTGCTTTTCACTGAAAAATCCCAGATAATAAAAGAATCCCAGGTAATAAAAGTAGTGAAATAATTTATTCAGGCACTGATCATCATTAGATGAAACCATTAGGAGAAAGGTTAATGGAGAATTTTACTGTCACCATTTGAAAACATTGATCAATCTTAGCATCACTAAAAACAGGAAAGCTAGATGTTATATGCCTCCTGAGGTGACTCACCATGAAGAGCAGCGCCTTCTTGGAAGTATTCCGGCCAAAAATGTTGAACCTTAAGCTAACTAAGCCCTGAGAACTAACTTCCGCTTACAGGAAATATGGGGATGAGGGGAAAGTAAAACAGTACCAGAAAGCAAACAGACAAATATAGAATAATGGGACATTGAACAGGACAACTGACCTGGCTTCTTCAGAAAATCAAATGGCATTGGTGAAAAGGGGTGGAGGAATGCTGTCTTAGATTAAAAGAGGTTTGAGAGATATAAGGAATGTATTAGAATTCTTTGGGTCCTTATTCAATCAAGCCATCTGTAGCTGGAAATTTTTGACACAAATGAATATTGACTGGGGTTAGATGATACCAAGAAATTCATAATAATTTGACTAGTTGCAATCATGACATTGTGGTTACAGAAATAATGACCTTATTGTTAAAAATGTATAGTGATGTGTGTAGGGATAAAATGACATATGTCAAGGATTTTTATTTTCCAATATTTCAGGGGGAAAAAAAGGCAGGGGGATGAAGCAAGTGTGGCAAAATTTTAATAATTCTTAAATTTGGAGGAGCATACAAGGGATTCAGCATACTTTTTTCTCTAGCTCTGTATGATTGCAGATTTTCAATATTTAAAAAATCAAAGTTAATAAAGAGCTCAGGTTTGTGAAGGAGAGAGGAAGAGAAATGATTTGAAACTGGCAATGGGAAGCAAGAGCAGCTCAGCCAAGGTCTGGCTCTGGGGTGCCTGGGGTGAGAGATAAGACCATTTCCCACCTGAGAAGTGGAGTCCTTCCCAACAGAACACGAAAAGCTCTGGTCCTACCCTTCCAAATCTCTAATGCCCAAACTTCCTCTACACCTGCTCTCCCTTTCCCCAACAGAGCAGCAAATCTCAACTTCAGGGGCTGCAACTGTGGGGTTGATTAGTTGGGAGGCATACCAGTAATTTGTTACTATTTTAGTTGGTTACAAATGTTGGTCATTTTAAAATAAAATAAATCAGATTCCAGATTAGTCCACAGTACTATAATTCTCATTCATTTACATTCAGAAATGGTCTTTTGAGAGGAAAGGAATGGAAATACAGCTAGCACACTGAGAATTGAACATAATCCATGCAAATATGTAGCACTTGTAAACATAATCCTATAGTACCCTAGACAATGTCAATCTTTTGAGTCTTTAATGTTCATCCAATCACAAAAATCCTCTCATGGTCTTAGTTCCTACCTTTTACAGATTATACTTCATGAGTGCATAGGCAAACTATATTAAAATGAGCACTCCGGCCTCTGTAGCACTCTTATCCTTCTGCTGTATCTATTCAGCAAAATCCCAACCCTGATTCAGCTGCATTCCCTACCATCTCTATGCCAACTCTCTGTTATAGGAAAGCCAATAAATGTATGTATTGGTGATGAAGTACCATAAAGTCATGGTCTTTGTGGAGGATTTGATAGATTGGTACTCATAATGTATTTCAGTCCCTCTTTTAATGTGGGTGCTTTTTTTTTTGAATTTTTGAATCTTATTTTATTTATTTTTTTATACAGCAGGTTCTTATTAGTTATCCATTTTTAAATACATATTAGTGTATATATGTCAATCCCAATCTCCCAATTCATCATTTTTATTTATTTTTTTTTTAATTTTTATAAATTTATTTATTTATTTTTGGCTGTGTTGGATCTTCGTTTCTGTGCGAGGGCTTTCTCTAGTTACGGCGAGCGGGGGCCACTCTTCATCGTAGTGCACGGGCCTCTCACTGTCGCAGCCTCTCTTGTTGCGGAGCACAGGCTCCAGACGTGCAGGCTCAGTAGTTGTGGCTCACGGGCCCAGTCGCTCCGCGGCATGTGGGATCTTCCCAGACCAGGGCTCGAACCCGTGTCCCCTGCATTAGCAGGCAGATTCTCAAACACTGCGCCACCAGGGAAGCCTCCCAATTCATCATTTTTAATGTGCTTTCCTGTATGGCACAAATGGAAAAACTAAAACAAAAGAAACACAAAAACAAATTATATTTGCCAGACACCTCTGCAGTTATATTTGGAAGATGCAAATGAGGCAGGGATCCTTTCCCTCTGCTTTGGCTGTTTTTGCTGCCAAGCACATTCTTGAAGACATTGGGTTTTCATTCTAGTATTCATTCACTAGTTCTATCTATCTATCTATCTATCTATCAATCATCTATCAATTATAGGTGATTTACAATATTATATTAGTTTCAGATGTACAGCATAGTGATTCAATATTTTTACAGATTTTACTCCATTTAAAGTTATTACAAAATAATGGCTGTAATTCCCTGTGCTGTACAATATATCCTTGCTGCTTATCTATTTAATACATAGTAGTTTGTATCTCTTAATCCCATACCTCTATCTTGCCCCTTGCCCCTTCCCTCTCCCTACTGGTAACAACTAGTTTGTTTTCTGTATCTGTAAGTCTGTTTCTGTTATGTTATATACATTAGTTTGGTTTACTTTTTTAGATTCGACATATGATTGATAACATACAGTATTTTTCTTTCTCTGACTTATTTCACTAAGCATAATACTCTCTAGGTCCATCCACATTGTTGCAAATGGCAGAATTTCATTCTTTTTATGGCTGAGTAATATACCAGCCATAAATATGTATATATTATATATCCATCCGTATATATATATGTATATAGCCATTCATCTGTTGATGGACACTTAGGTTGCTACCATATCTTGCCTGTCATAAATAATGCTGCTATGAACAATGGGGTGCATGTATCTTTTCGAATTAGTCCTTCCTTTCTTTCTTTTTTTTTTTTTTTTTTTTTGCGGTACATGGGCCTCTCACTGTTGTGGCCTCTCCCGTTGCGGAGCACAGGCTCCGGACGCGCAGGCCCAGCGGCCATGGCTCACAGGCCCAGCCGCTCCGCGGCACGTGGGATCCTCCCAGACCGGGACACGAACCTGCGTCCCCTGCATCGGCAGACGGACTCCCAACCACTGCGCCACCAGGGAAGCCCCCTTTCTTTCTTTTGATGCTTCCCCCAGGAGCAACCTGTCAGCCACCTTGGAAGTGGATCCTCTAGTTTTAGCCAAGCCTTCAGATGACTCCAGCCCAGGCCAAAATCTGGCTGAATTCCATGAAAATTCCAGAGCTAAGCTGTATAGCCAAGGCACTTACAGAT